>NC_140797.1:47556205-48757455 GCF_037176805.1 Vigna unguiculata | reverse complement strand
ATAGATGAACAAAATTAATCTAGCTAAACTTAACTATAATTATTTGTATTATATGAAAGTTAAAAAAAAAAACTATTTTTAATAAAAATTAAATATTAAAGTAAAAAAAATTAATAAAAATTAAACAGTATTGTTTTAATGTTTATTTTAAAAAAACTGAACCTCTACCGGTTAACGGCTCACTAATTGAATTATGTATTTTATTTTCTCATTTTTCTTCAATGGCCTCTTGTCCTAAACACCGCGCACACTCCTTTTTTTAATTCAATCACCACCATTGAGACAATAATCATGAGCTTATCATCTCTGTCACTACTATATAAGGCCATGTCGTCTTGCTCCCGTCGTTCCACCTTACCACCTTCACTACAATTCTAACATCCCACATCCCACCCCACTGATATGTCTTTTTTTGAACTTTAATCCTAACTAACATTTTATCTTTCTCTTATATGGCTTTTGCATTATTCTCATTTTTTTTATACCCAGTGCTTCATTATTCCCATTTCACATTTTTTTTTCATCGTCTTATAATATTTTTCTTAAATACTTAGGCTTTTACAAATTTCGAAACTCTATAATCTCCACTTTGACAAAATAGTTATTTGTGTGAAAGGTGAATACAAACCAATTCAAGCTTATCCTTTGGATTTTTTTTATTGAAAATATACAGTTTGTTTATGTTATTGTTTATACACTTGCTATATTCAATTTGGAGAAAAACATTATGTTTCAATTGTTTAAAAGGGACCTTACGATTGTGGTGTTGGTTCTGAAGAAACTTTTGGGTATGACATTTTTTGCGGACATTACAAAGCGACTCTCCTTTTGCTCTTTTTTTGGAGGTGTTTTAAAATTCAGCAGAACTAAAGAATATTTAAGTTCAGTTTGGTTTAGTTCAGTTCAGCTTGGTTTGGTTCAGTTCGGTTCGGTTCAGTCTGGTCTATCCGGTTCGGTTTAATGCAGTCTGGTTTAGTGCAATTTGATTCAGTCCGGTCCGGTTCGTTTCGATTTGGTCTGGTCCGATTTGTTTCGGCTCGATTCGGTTCAATTTGGTCTGGTCCGATTTGTTTTGGTTCAGTGCGGTTCGGTTTAATGTCGTTCAATTCAGTTCAGTGCGGTTCGATCCGATTCAGTTTGGTTCACTTAAGTCTGGTCTGATTTGGTTCAGTTCAATTCGATTCGGGTCGATTCAGTTTAATAAAGAATATATAATGATTTTTTAAAATAGTTATTAATTGTAAAATTAGAAAAATAAAATATGTACCTAAGATGGGTTTTTAAAACAATTATTGAAGACAAAAGAGGTTTTTGACTAACGGTTTAAAGTAAACTATTTATAAAATAATTAGTTTTTAAAATAATAATTAAGGGTAAAATTGGAATAACAAAATATGGACACAAAGGAGGGTATCCTTTTTATATATTCTGATAGATGAACAAAATCAATCTAACAAACTTAACTATAATTATCTGTATTATATGAAAGTAAAAAAAAACTATTTTAATAAAAATTAAATATTAAAGTAAAAAAATTAATATAAATTAAACAATATTATTTTAACATTTATTTTTAAAAAACTGAACTTCTACCGGTTAACTACTCACTAATTGAATTATGTATTTTATTTTCTCATATTTCTTTCTCTTATCCTAAACACTGCGCACACTCATTTTTTAATTCAATCACCACCATTGAGACAATGATCGTGAACTTCTCATCTCCGTCACTACTAGATAAGGCCATGTCGCCTTGCTCTCGTCGTCCCTCCTTACCACCATCACTGCAATTCTAACATCTCATATCCCACTCCACGTATATGTACTTTTTTGAACCTTAATCCTAACTAACATTTTATCTTTCTCTTATATGTCTTTTGAATTCTTTTCATTTTTTTTATACTCAATGCTTCACTACTCCCATTTGACTTTCTTTTTTTCATCATCTTATAATATTTTTCTAAAATATTTAGGCTCTTACAAATTTCGAAACTCTATATTCTCCACTTTGACAAAATAGTTATTTGTGTGAAAGGTGAATACAAACTAATTCAAGCTTATCCTTTGAATTTTTTTTTTTAAATATACAGTTTTTTATGTTATTGTTTACACACTTGCTATATTTAATCTAGGAAAAACATTATGTTTCAGTTGTTTAAGAGGGACCTATGGGGTTGGTGTTGAAAAAACTTTTGGGTATGACATTTTTTGTACACATTACAAAGTGACTATACTTTTGCTCTATATTAATTAATTATGAAAGTGTAAAATTTTCCTTTAATTTTTCTCCTCTTTTTTGGAGGTGTTTTAAATTCTGCACAACTGAAGAGTATTTAAGTTCAGTTTGGTTTGGTTCGGTTCAGTTTGATTTGGTTCGGTCCGGTTCGATTCAGTTCGGTTTGGTCTGGTTTGATTTAGTGCAGTCTGGTTCAGTGCAATTTAATTTAGTCTGGTTCGGTTCATTCCGGTTCGGTCTGGTTTGGTTCATTTTGGTTTGGTCTGATCCGGTCATTTCGGTTCAATTTGGTTCGGTTCGGTCCGGTATGGTCTGGTTCATTTTGGTTCAGTGTGATTTGGTTCGATTTAGTGCGGTTCGGTTCGGTCTGATCCGATTCAGTTTGGTTCGGTTCGGTTCGCTCTGGTCCGGTTCAGTTCAGTTCAATTCGATTTGGTTCGGTTTAGTTTAATAAAGAATATATAATAAATTTTAAAAATAGTTGTTAAACGTAAGATTAGAAAAATAAAATATGTACATAATAGAAATTTTTAAAACAACTATTGAAGATAAAAGAGGGTTTTAGCTAACGGTTAAAAGTAAACTATTTATAAAACAATTAGTTTTTAAAGTAATAATTAAGGATAAAATTGGAATAACGATGATATATCTATATATATATCGTTATATATTAATCATATTATTTTTATTTGGTTTTTAGTGTAATAAGTATAAATATTAGCAAATATTTCAAACAGTTAGTGAATGAATATGATCAATACATACATATAATATTTCTGCTAAAAAAAATCATCCATGAGTAAATGATTTTTTTAGGTCAAACAAAAGTCAACATTATGTTTCTCTCTCTTTGAAAATAACTATCATCAGAATGGCACTGCATTGATTGAAAACTCTAATCAGTTGTCTATTTTCATCCATAACGTTGGCTTCGTTACTAAATAATTGTCTATTCAACAACCTCTATTCATTGCCTAACCAAGAACACATCAAAATTATAACCATGGACAACTTGTGTATTGATTCTGCATCTTATCCACATCATACATGTTTTTTGGTGAACGAGTGTTCTTCAATATCAATCAATAATGAACGTGCATGTACATAACCCACTATAGTTACCACACTTGTGATAGTATTCATATACAAGCACAGTGAATTTAATTTAAACTATGATTTAAAAGATATTTGAACTAGACAGGAGGTGACCAACATGACAGTAAATCCCCAAATCAAAATAACACAGAATTCAATGTATAATAACCTAGTCAGGATAATCAAGTCTACCGATTGCTGCAATTATTTCAATAACAATGAAACTAAATTAGGGTTTTTTGCGAAACAAAGGGGAAAGAAATTACCGTGGTTTTTTGCTTAATTGGTCATCTTCTTCCACAAAGGAACGTTTGGTGCTTCTGCGAGATGATTCTTCGGCCATTGATGCTGCCCAAGGAGAACTAGTTCATAATCTTTTGAACTTCTGGGCATACATGTTTTTCCCTTCTCTCAAGACCTCTTCTTGTCTCTCTATTCACTTTAGATAATTAACAATGAACTAATTGATCAAATAACATTATAAATTTCCCAATAATACTTTACAAAGGTTCAGAATCTCAACTGTGTTGGTCCAAGCCATAAACAATATGTATCAATAACAAAATGGACAAGTTGTTAATATTTATAGTTATGTTTGACAAATTACTTTAATTAATAAATATTTTTTCAAGGTTATATGGTCAATTTGTTTGTAGTTATTTAACAAAAATATTTTAGACAAAACAAAACAGATTTTACGTAATAAATAAATAAATAAATAAAATTTAAATGTCGTGTACAGTAAAAAATAGTAATTTTATTCGCTTACATTTACAAATAGAATAAGTCAAATGCATGGCAAATACAATAACTGACCATAACTGTTTTAAACCTTCAAACACCATACAAAACAGGTTGGTAGGTATTATACGTCAGAATGAGTTCCGAAAGTGATGTGATTACTACATGCTTTCATTTAATCAAGGCATGATTTGATTATTATTTTTTAATGGTTTTTTTGCCTGTGAATGGGCTTATTTATTTGATTTACACGGTATTTTGGGTTTCTTTATGCACTCCCACATTTTTCTTCGCGTACTCCCAAAATTTTCCAAATCCCAAAAATAACCTTTGACTTTAACTAAATAAAAATCCTATTATTCTCATCTTAATCACTATCTCATTAGTCTCACTGCACCTCACAGATTTCTTCTTCCTCCATTCCTTGTATGCTGTTTGCTTTCATTTTAATGTAGACAAAGTACAAGCCACTATAGTTACCACACTTATCGTATCAATTTTCATAAAATTCAAGGAGTGCATGTTAATTGCTCAACCAACATGAGAACTACAGTTACACAAACACAAATAGAAAAAAAAAAGGCCTACAACATTAGTTCTGTAACTTTTACAATTTGGAAAAAAAAGAAAAACCGGACCACAAATGCGTATCGTACACTTTTCTAAACCATGGTAGTTAGCTAGTTAAAGGCAGAACATATCTTGCGAATTTCACCATTGGTTCCAGTCTTCAACTCAATGTTGCTCATCTTCACCATAGCTTTTGCAAATTCCACATTGAAAAGCGAGGGTTTGGAGGCCAAGTAACCCTGTACAAATAACTTGGTGGAAGGATCGTTCCAAAGCGCTTGATCAGACTGCAGAATTCCACGCCCATTTCTCAAATTGCCAAAGAATGATGTGTCAAATCTGTTTTCACTACCGGTATCAAGAGCTACTCGGTTTGAATCACCACCGTTTTGCGGGCACAATGTTCTTAGCTGAGGAAGAAATAAAGGGTTGATTGAAGAGTCAGCACCATTTGCAGTGAAGTTGTACAATCTGTTGCTGAAGAACTGGCAAGCTGTAGTACCAATCGTATGACCACCTAAATATACAAAAACTCGTTATGTTTGTCAAGTTAAAGTAAATTTTATAGACTTTTTTATATATGCAGCCATTGAGACATTGGTTTTTTAAAGACAACCTATAGAAAAATGTCAAAATCACTAGACAGTGAGAGAAGATTTGATAAGAGTCAAATAAGGTACAAGAAAAGTGACATCAAAAGGTCGACAACACAATTCAAAGTTGTATATGTTTGTTCTAATGATGATCAAGTGTGTGTAGGTAAACAAAGTCATAAGTGTAATTACCAACAAGGGTGACGAGGTCTTGTGTGTTGAGTCCCTTTGCTGTGAACTTTTGTTTCTGAACATCAACAGAGTCAAAAGGAGCAGGCAAGTTACTCACATCAGAAGCCTGTGATATGCGTCCATCTCTGCGTCCAGTAGGCACTTGCCAACTCAATCCACCACTCTGCCATGCAAAAAAATAAAAATAAAAATAATTAACTCAACTTGACAAATCATTTAACTAAAGAATATACATTACGATGTTAATGTTAATTAGTTTTGAGTTAATTACCAGAAATACAGAATCACGAGCAGCAAGAGCAAGGATATCAGCACAAGACACAACACCGGGGCATGCAGCCTCTAGCTGTGTTTTGGCATCATCAATAACCTCGTATCCTCTTACACCAAGGTTTGCAAATGCTGTTCTCTCAGTGCCAGCACCAGCAATGAGAACAGAACCGTCACAACCTTGAACAAAACAATCGTGAAAGTGCATCCGAAGCAGCCCAGCAGCCAGAGTAGGATCAGACCTCACGTGGGATTGAACTGTGGACCTAACAATGGACTCAGCGCGAGGACATGTTCTAGCATAGAACCCTACACGCGTCCCTTGGCCATGCACAACGTTCAGAGTGGCCAAAGCAAGCAAAAGAAACATTAGTGAGCACAAACTCCGTCCCTCCATTATTATGTCGAGAAAAGTGTTGCAGGTGCACCACTCAATGAGAAATGAAATAGATGATATTTGTTTAGGGTAGTGAATGAGAGAGTAGTGTATGATTGTGTTGAATGCAATGTGATGAGGAAGAGGTGTATATATAGGTATTTATAGGAGTGTGTAGTCAACTTTCGAAGATATAAACGAAAAAGTCAAAGATTGGATAAAGAGTAAGCAAAGCCGGCTAGTAGAAACTGCATGTCACGGGTTTTGTTTTTGTTTAGTTTTGTGTTGTGCAATGGAAAAGTACAAACGATAGCGCGTTGGTGTGAGAATATATTAAGTCAAAGCTTATTTGTATGCTTTTTCCCATAATGATCAGTGCGACCACCACTTGCAAAAAGGTGGAATCTCTGATGAAAAACTCAAACCTCTAAATGTCAAAAGCAAAAGCTAAACTTCACAAAAATCACACGTTGGTTCATGGAACCACACTACAAGAGTCGTATTCTTTACGTGAAATCCACCTTTATCCACATCCATTAAAATTTTCTTTTACAATATTCAACATATTGAATAATTTTCTACGGTAAATAATTCAAATTTCAAATCAATGATAAAAGTTTGATGAATGATGAAAAATATGAATGTGGTCATATCTAATCCAAATGCAATTCACTAATTTAACTAAAGGTTGACTTTAACTTTTGTTATCAAGAGTTGGTAGAATGAGAAGGAACGATTTGGTTTCCCTATGAAATTTTTTATTGATAAAATAAATAAAAAAATTTTATTGATTTGACATATGTAATGTTAAAGCAAGGCCTATTAACCAATAACTCAAATTCATACAGACATTTCTTTTCCTTTTGTTCTATTCGTAATTAACAAAATTTAATCAACAGCTACGTAGTGGTTCGAATGTTTAGTGATTAACATAATATTCTTTCCAATTTGTAAACTATTTGTTGTATGTGGGATCAAGATTCAGAATTCTATATTACTTACAAACAGGATGCAGTGATTGGTCCCTATCACTATTTTGGTACATGTTTTGTAAGAAGTGTATCAAAGGATTGATTCTTCTTTTTTACATGTAATTAATGGAATAAAATGGTTTTCGTCTTCATATATAAGTTTACTAAAAAAGTCAACATCATGCTATCTCTCTTTTAAAATGACGATGCCAATTATGAATAGTTAATATTCCATTCCCACAACATCATGTACATATGACATTGTGTAAGATTGAAACTTCCAGCAATTGTCTGTTTTCGTTCCTTATTTTCAATCAGCTGAGACAACTTTGGGTTCACCAATATAGAAATTTCGTATTCTATAATGTTGTTTATAATTAATGCAAATGTTTCAGAACACTCAGAAAAGAAAACTACGGACATCGTGCAATTATGTAGGTTTAAATAATACATATTACCTTTCATTTTCTTGTAGACAAATTTATAGACAGAAACTGCCATAGTTATTAGATTTGGCTCATCCAACATAATGTAACATCAATGATTACACACAATAGTTAACTTACGGATAGAACCCGAAATATATCTACGTAGAATGTTAGCTGCCAAAATATATTGAAATTATTTTTTAATTAAAATTATCTAAATATTATCGAAGAAAAACATTTAAAAAATTTATCGTTAATTTGGATAGTAATATTTTAAGCTCTCAACATAGGAAGTGAAGTTGTTTTAACATTAATTTATTGGCAAATCACTTGAGATTACAGTTATTTTAAATTTAACTAAACTTCTGTCACTTTTTATTGACACGCAGAATCTATATTGGCTTTAATTATAACTAATTTTTTGTACGAAAAAATTAATTTGACCAGTTTTACTGGATGTTATTTCTATTTAAGAGATTTAAAAGAAATAATTTAAAAAGACTATATTTATTGTATCACATCAATTTGCTGTAAATTTTACACTTCCAAGATGGAAACATTTTGGTAAATGATACACTTGACTTGCATATACCAATAACAGAGACAAAGAAAACCAGCTTTTCAAGCAATATATTAATTGTTTGAAGTGGCTAGTTGATGGCAGAACAAATCTTGCGAATTTCACCATCGGTGCCAGTTTTCAACTCAATGTTGCCCATCTTCACCATAGAATTTCCAAATTCCACGTTGAATTTCAGTCCAAGCAAGCCTCTTATTAAGCCCAAGTACCCCTGCACAATTTTCTGTGTGGAATCATCGTTCCAGAGCGCTTGATCAGACTGCAGAATTCCACGTCCTCTCCTCAAATTATTATAGTAAGATAAATCAAATACTCTTTGACTACCCGTGTCTAGGGCAACGCGGTTTGAACCGTCGCCATTTTGGGGGCATAACGATTGTAGTTGGGGAAGAAATGAAGGGTCGATGGAAGAATCAGGACCGTTTGCAGTGAAGTTGTATAATCTGTTACTGAAAAACTGACAAGCTGTAGTTCCAATGGTATGTGCACCTGTATATTCACCAAAATAAATAGTTAACATAATTATTTTTTCATATATGAAAGGTATAGTTACACCAAGTTCATTTGAGTATTCGATTTTTCCACGGAACTTCCTATTGCACCTTGTTTTTTATATCAATTGGAAAGTATATATAGTTTAGTTTTCGTTTTTCAAAAACGATATAAAACAATGTCAAATCACTTGATAATGATGAAAGAAAAGACAGAAAAAGATGTTACTCTAATGGGGGTATCAGATACGAAAGTGTAAAAAAATGGGTTCAAGAGTCCAACTATAAACTATGCTTATTCTAAAAACTGAGCTATCACAAAGCAACCGTGATACTGTTATATTCATTCATTGACTTGAAGTGTGAAAACATGCTATATAATATATGCTAAAGGGTGATTACCAAGAAGGGTGACAAGGTCTTGAGTGTTGAGTCCCTTTGCTGTGAACTTTTGTTTCTGAACATCAACAGAGTCAAAAGGAGCTGGCAAGTTACTCACATCAGAAGCCTGTGATATGCGTCCATCTCTGCGTCCCGTAGGAACCTGATAGCTCAGTCCACCACTCTGCCATGCAAAAATGCCAAATTTTAATTATAAACAAATAAAATATACTCTCACCAACTTGCAGATTGATTAAGATATAAACCATGGTGTTAATATTAATTATTTATAGTGCATAGAGTTTGAGTTAATTGATTACCAGAACAACGGAATCACGAGCAGCAAGTGCAAGGATATCAGCACAAGACACGACACCGGGGCATGCAGCCTCGAGCTGTGTCTTTGCATCATCAACAACCTCAAATCCTCGTAAACCAAGGTTTGCAATGGCTGTTTTCTCGGTGTTAGCACCGGAAATGAGAACAGAACCGTCACAACCTTGCACAAAGCAATCGTGGAAGTGCATCCGAAGCAACCCAGCAGCCAGAGTAGGATCAGACTTAACGTGGGATTGAACTGTGGACTTAACAATGGACTCGGCACGAGGACACGAACTAGAATAAAACCCTTGACGTGTCCCTTGCCCATGCACTGAGTTTACAAAACCTAAAGCAAAGAAAAGAAACAGTAGAGAGAAGAAACTACGTGCCTCCATTTTTAAAAGTGTTGCAAATGCAAATGCAGCACTTAAAGTGAAGTAAGAGGTAATAATGTGGAAAAGAATGAGAGAGTAAGAGGTGTTTTATAGGGGTGTGGTTTGGTCAACCTTTGGAAAGTGAGTAAGCAAAGTCGGCTTTGTAAAGAAAGTTGACGTGTATAATATTGAAATGATGTGGCGAAGAGAGGTTATATTATGAGGGCATGGCCTAGTGTGATACAGTGATAATGCAAAAAGATTCATTCCGCGTGAGAGTGCATTTTGTCAAACATTGTTTACTTTTTGTTACAGCACTTCTTGCAAGTGGAATCTTTCTTATTGCTTTTGCCTTGTCACCTTCGTATGCGACGAAAATGGAAGCTGGCACGAACAGTAGCAAAGAACTTCTCCACCTTGTTTTAGCTCACCACGCACTTTCTTTTCTATTTTTAAAATTTAAATTATAATCACATTTTTATGTTTTCCTCCACACATCTCGTTATCATGATCAATTAGTGCGTGGATTAGTTAGTACACAATCACCGAATATTATTAATTGCGTTAAATGTTAAAAAACAAGAAAGTTTGTAATAGTTTGATTCAGTTGGAACGTGGTCTTTCAAAAAGATGACACGATTCCTAATTTGGGATTTTAATTTGGTTCTTTTAAGTAAAGTTTATTCAATCAAACACAAATGTTATGTTTATACAATTGACACGTGAAATTAAAATTCTAAATTTAATTCTGAACTTATTGCTTTGAGTGGAAGATTTTGGATTTTCTTTTGGTTCGAATTAGATGCGGAATTTAAATAAGTTTATTATGACAAGTTTCTATTGATTTAACTATTGAGGACTTTCTTTCATCTTTAAATAACATTCCATAGTTGAATATTGTGAAGGAGAAGAAGAAAAGTGTTGAGAGAGTTATGTTTCTTTAAGTGATTGGTTTGATTTTTGAGTCATTAGTTGGATATAAAGTGAATGTCAAAGGTAAATCCTAAGACAAATGATTGATTAATTATAAATATAATGACATTAATAGTACGTTTATGATATAGTATCAAACATTTTGAATATAATAATATATTTCTATATTAATGGATCCAACTGATATTTCTTATATTTTTAAAATGAAAGAACGTGAACATTTCAACAGTTACATTTTAAAAAATATATATATAAAGTATACTAAAACAAGGAATCCCGAAAAAAGAAAAAAGAAAAAAGAAGTGAAACCACTAACATTTTGATATTATTATATGAAGCATGACAATAATTGTGGAAATAATTGTACCCTAGTATATGTTCATATTCATGATTACACGCATAACATGCACGTGAAGTTAAATTGCATGTATGAACCCACGACTTCTGATATTTTTCCTGTAATTATTAAATAAGTAGTTAGGCAGGGGTAACAGGTGGGTCCTGTTTGACAAATACTAAGTTAAGTATATCCATTTTATATATATGTGTGTGACACGTCAACGTCTTAAAAATTAATCCTTAATTCACGCCTATGACAGGAGTATTATATTTATTTCATTTTTTTTATAAGTATCAGTAATGAAACACATTTTAATGAAAACATTTTCTAAAGAATTATAGGGGCACAGTGTCCTGTAGTGTCCTGTTCCAGTGGGAAAATACAACTACACGTAAATATCTAAAAAAAATATAATATTGTGTTTGGATAGTAATATTTAAGAATCCATTCTGTGACAATGATGAAAATTTTGAAAAGTGTTAGAAATAATATAATACTGAGTCCAAGTTTTACATTACATAAAAAAAATAAAATTAAATATTATATAATTTTATTGTCTTATAAAATTTTGAATTAAAAAATAATAACAAATAATTCATGTATATAATATTAAGATCAATGTTATATATATACATATATATATATATATATATATATATATATATATATATATATAAAATTTTGAAAATCTAATCAGGTCACTGTCATTTATCTAGCCGCAAATAAATTTTTTGTGCCTAATTTTCTTCTACGCCTTAAATGATTGATGGTTAAGGCAACGACCTGTTAAACTAAGGGTCTCCGTTCCATAATTTAAAATCACTGACTAATATTTTAATCTGAAGCTTCACTTATGAATAAAAGAAGAATTTTTTTTTTAATTAATTAGTTGAAAAAGAAATCATATATAACATCTGAGCTTTCATACAGGAATAAGAAAATAATATTTAAATGGCTTAACTTACTCAAATGCAGCCTTTGTTTATGCATTTACCGTTATAACATTCAATACTTTGTTTAGTTTAAATATGTTCTGTCAATAAGTAAGAAAATTTTCAAATTATGTTTGGGTTGCTCCTAATTTGATTTCCCTAATTCTTAGGGAAACAAAGTGGCAAGTGTGAAGAACTCCAAAGGATTTGGTGCATTGCCATGGTGTTAAAGCAACAATCTAACACACATTTAGTGATTAGGAATTGGCATTAAAAGGACTAATGCAGATTGAAAACGTTAATTCAAGCTAGATTAGAAAAACTTAAAATCTATGTGTCAAAATTTATAAAATACATGAATTGAGATAATTGATGGTTCAAACATGATTCAATACACTAAACAAACTTTCTTTAATGCATATAACTACAATGTAATCACAAAATTGCAAAAATTAATGGTGAAAGCAACCTTAAGAACAAAAAGTGGAAAAATTAACTACATTACCCAATGAGATATGAAAAATTAAACTACCGATCCTAAAATTAACGATCAAAATACGTCAAGAATCATGAAAGCATATTAGAAACAATAAAAATAAAAATAGCATGAAATATGTACTAAAATTAGAAATCACTAATTGAATTGCAAATATTGTGTGCACGTTGTGCCTATGTGTGTCAATGTATGTGCTTATTTGTGCATGTTTTTGTACATGCATGTGTGAAGTTTTTTTTATCAAAATGACCCGTTTCTACTTTTTATTATTTAATAAAATATATGAAGTATTGTTTTAGTTTATGATTTATTATGTTTTGGGAATCGACTAAAATAAAAGAAATGTTTAAAAAATGTTTAAATCATGAAAGAGAAACAAAAAAATCAAAACAAATAGTTAACTTCTAATTCTAAAATTTAGTATGGAAACCTATAATTCTAAACTACTATAATATCTAGCCATTAAAATACATAACACATATATAATTATTTTTATATTCTTTATTATTACACTTATCTAATTTTCTTATTTATAAGAGAAGAGAGATTTGTGAAAAAACTCATACAAGACATAACAGAAATAACAGTCTTATTATAGATGTGTTCAACTAATTAATTATACAAACTAGTCTTATTACTCATGTGATTGAGTTATTCTCTTATCAACTTAAATATAATGGAGGAATTACTTAATCTTAAAAGAATCAAAAATATAAATTATTAAAAATAATTTTAATATCAGTTGTCAGGAATTTTTTTTTGTGTGGTATAATATTTATACCAATTGTCTTTGTAGTTGACTTTAATTATAGGATGGTAGTTATTGTTCTAATTACTAGTTTGACGTTAATACTATTTAAAAATACGGAGACATTATGTATATAAATAAAAAAATATTTAAATAATAAAACGAATTTGTATGTGCATGTGTATGTCTATGTCAGTGAGTGTATGCGTATTCATGCATGCGTGCATAGAATTCGGTTTCTCTCTATGATTGAGGAGGTTAAGATCAAATACTTTCTTGATTTCAGGTTTGACCAATAAATCCATCCAGCAAATCCGATTTTCGAAACCATAATTATAATTAAGTAATTTTAATACATGTTCGATCTTGAGTTCAATAAAAT
Organism: Vigna unguiculata; assembly: GCF_037176805.1. Lineage (NCBI taxonomy): Eukaryota > Viridiplantae > Streptophyta > Magnoliopsida > Fabales > Fabaceae > Vigna > Vigna unguiculata. The sequence goes on along the minus strand of NC_140797.1, from coordinate 48,744,005 downwards.
TGAAATTAACATAAATTTAAACTTTGAAAAGTTTTTTTTTCAAATTAACTACATATTTATTATTGAGATATAGTGCATGTAATGAAGTGTCTAATAAATGTGTTTGTAATAAGATATTGTTGTTACGATTTTTTCAATTTAAAAAAAAAATACACCAACGTCATTGATAGCAACACTAATGTTAATCACCAAAACTACAAAAATTCCTTAGATTTATTATACACATACTTTTTAAAAAAAGTATACAAATTTGTTTTTTAATTTTTGGAATTAAACAAATGAAAAACTAGCTTTGTATTCCAGTTATATTTATATATATATATATATATATATATATATATATATATATATATATATATATATATAATTTTGAATTTCTAATCACATCCCTGTCATTTATCTAGCAGCAAATAAATTTTTTGGGCCTAATTTTCTTCTACGCCTTAAATGATTGATGTGTTAAGGCAACGACCTGTTAAACTAAGGGTCTCCGTTCCATAATTTCAAATCACTGATTAATATTTTAATGTCATGCTTCACTTATGAATAAAAAAAGAAAAAAAAAGAAATTTAATTAATTAGTTGAAAAAAAAAATCATATTTAACATCTGATCTTTCCTATAGGTAGAACTGTCAAAATGGGTTGGAACTCGCGAGCCAACCTAGCTCACCACGGGTTCGGGTCGGGTTAGGTTAAAATTTTTTTACAAATTTAAATACGGGTTGATTTTTGACCTGGCTTATTTAGAACCGGCTCATCCGGGTTAAACCCTTGTTGAGCCGAGTTGACTCACCAACCCGTAGATAAAAGGGTTACACAAGTATTTTTTATTAAGTTGGGCTTTACATTTGGGTCATGTTAGTTTTTTTTTAACCAACACATAAATAATTTGTATTTTTTCTATTTTGCTTTGTATTTGGATTGTATTAAAGTTTATTTACATTTTAATTAGAATTATAATTTAGTTTTGACTTAAAATAAAATAAAAAAATTTGTATTTTTTTTAATTAAGTGAACCCGTGAGCCAATCCGTTTAACCTGCCAACCTGTGGTGGTTCAGGCTGGATTCAAATTTTTTTGGCTCGCTAAAAGGTGAGTCGGGTTAGGTTGGCTCACTAAATTATCAACCTGTAGTGGATCGAGCCGGGTCGGGTCGGACTATCCGTTTTGACAACTCTACCTACAGGAATAGAAAATTTATATTTAAAAGCTTAACTTATTCAAATGCAGCATTTGTTTATGCATTTACAGTTATAAAATTAAATACTTTTTTTTTAAATATGTTCTGTCAATAAGTAAGAAAATTTTCAACTTATGTTGGGTTCCTCCTAATTTAGTTTCCCTAATTCTTAGGGAAACAAAGTCACAAGTGTGAAGAACTCCAAAGGAAAGGATTTGGTGAATTGTTATGCCATGGTGTTAAAACAAAAATCAAACACACATTTAGTGATTGGGATTTGGCATTAAATATACATGTTTTTGGAATTTTCCAACGCATTTGAGATAACTATATATCTCTTAAAATTGATTATTCGAATATATATGTTTTTGAATTTTCCAACACATTTGAGATAATTAAAATTGATTATTCGAATATCACATGATGTAATAAAAGACATATTTTTTTTTAAAATACTTTTTATTGTATGTAATATTTGTATTGCTTTATTCATCCACTGATAAAGCAAAGCTTTATAGTGGTAGTATACATATGAAAGAAATTAAGGAGGTGCAGTGAAGTTTGATCTCAGAACCCCCATAACAGTATGCAGTAACAGACACACATGAAAAGCTAGTCCAAGGAAGTAGAGAACAATAATCATTAATTTATAGCAGAACATTTGTTGCGAATTTCACCCTCATCACCCTGTTTGACACCAATGTTACCCATCTTAACCATAGAGTTGCCGAATTGGTAGTTGAAAGGAGCGGTGGCTAAGTATTTCTGAACAAAGGGTCTGGTGGAAGGATCAGTCCAGAGCGCTTGATCGGAACGGAGAACTCCACGGCCTCTCTTTAGGTTAGCAAAGTAGGAAGTGTCGAATTTGAATTGGCTATGAGTGTCTAGTGCCACTCGTTTCGTTGGTTGGTTTTGTGGGCAAATCTGTCGCAGAAACGGAACAAATGAAGGGTCGATGGAAGGATCAGTGGAGCCATTAGGGTTGTATATTCTGTCTGCAAAAAATTGGCAAGCGCTTGTGCCTATTGTATGGCCACCTACGATACGATTCCACAAACAACAAAAACGATGTTTAGTGTTGGTGGTGACGTAATAAAGATAAGGATTGATTTGAAGGTAGAAGAAAGCGATAGGAAGTAAATTTGATGAATGAAAGAAAAGTACCAGCGAGAACGACGAGGTCTATGGTGTTGAGACCCTTATCACGAAACTTCCTCTTCTGCACTGAGACAGTGTCGTTAGGACCAGGCAAACTGCTGGTTTCGCTGCCGATTGAAACCCTTCCATCTTTGCGTCCTGTTGGCACTTTCCAACTTCTTCCACCACTCTGCATGCAACCAATATCTTGAGTTTTTTTTTATAGAGGCTTCTTTGAAAAAATGATTCAAACTATAAAAGGAGGGTTTGTTTAATTTAAATTTTACCAGAACAACAGAATCACGAGCAGCAAGAGCAAGGATATCAGCGCAGGACACAACACCAGGACAGAGAGCTTCGAGCTTGTCTTTTGCATCGTCAATAACCTCGTATCCTCTGAGATTCACGTTTGGCGGTGCTGTTCTCTCGGTAGCAGAGCCAGCAATAAGAACAGAAGCATCACAACCTCGGACAAAGCAATCATGGAAGTGCAGCCTAAGTATCGAAGCAGCCAAAGTAGGATCAGACCTAACGTGGGACTCAACTGTGGAGGTAACAATGGATTCAACACCTGGACATGTTCTGGAATAGAACCCTACACGCGTCCCATGCCCATGCACTGTGTTCACAACTCCCATAGCAACCAAAACAAGCTTTAGAAGCAGCTCTTTCTTCCACAAATTATTACCACCCTCCATTTTCATTATATTGTGGATTGAGAGTGTGAAGAGTTTATGCATGTATTTATGGGGATTTTCGTGTCTTTGGGAGTCATTATTGGGAGCATGAGTAAGTAAAACCTAACTAATACATATTAATTGCCATCCTCTACTGTACTACAAATATTGAACAAGTCTCGTACTTGCATGGTTTAGAATAGGTAAACCCTTTGTATTACGCCCTGATTGAACAATTTATATGCAATTTTTATTCAAATATTAAAAATATGCTTATTTAGAATTTTTTAATTTGCGTAATATATTATTAATAAAAGGCTCTTTTAATATACGGCAATGAACTGAAAAACAGAAGTGAGAACACCTTCATGGTGTGTATGAGGCTGAAGGAGCTCTGGGTTTAAGAAACGGCAATGAACTGAAAACAGAAGTGAATTATTTCTAAACAAAACTATTTGAATTAGATTGAAGTATACACAAATTTAAACAAGATGTTTTCAAAGTTTGATTATATTTTAAAATGTTTCAGTTCAATTTATATTTTTTTTAATTAATGTTAGCGTTATTCTCTTGATTATAACATTTGTGGACGATAATCCTTCTTAATTTTTTTTTTCCGGCATAGAAGTGAAAATAATTCCGTGGGTAAGGAGACTTGGTCATATGGAAAAGTTTTTACATAATTAATTTGGAATCAATTATTATAATGTTTAGATAAATATCACTTTCACGAAAAGAAAATAAAAAGAAAAATAATAATTTTAGTTTATTAAGTAATTGCTTTATTTTTTATTTTATGTATATAAGAAAAATATGATATCACATCATTATTATAGAGACATACATAATGTATTAGGTATATAAAGAAAATATTGAAATAATAAAATGAATGTGTTCGGACATGCATATTATTTAACTATAAATACATATAAATCATACCAAAGTAGCACTCTATCTAGTTTATATTTAATTATTACAGAGATTTTGAAGTGATTTTCTTTATTGTAAATTATATATTTGTTTTATGTATCTAATTTGCAGGTGAGGCTAGAGAATCAAGCACTCCGAAACAAAATCATTTCTTTGAAGAAATCACAGAAGGAGATTAATGAACAATTACAACAACACATAATATCACTAATTATCCATATTTTATAAAATAAGTAATAGTGAATAAATAATATATTTCTGAAAGTGACCTAATAAAGAATATAATAGTCAAAATAATATAATACACTGAAACATGCAATATAGGTATTCTGAACTGTCCAAAAATCACAAATTCACAAAATCACTGGTTAGGCTAGTTTTATGCAAAATTTTGCAAATGGGGTTTGTATGTGTATTAATGCATGAATGTATGATCCTAGCATCTAAGTATGTTTAATATGATGCTAACGAGAGTTTAAAACAGATAGTTTATCAAAAGGACTAATGCAAATTGAAATACAATTTATAAAATGCATGAACTGGAATAATTGATGGTTCAAACATCATTTAATACATCAGACAAACTTTCTTTAATGCATATAATTGCAATGTCATCACAGAATTGCAATATTAAAGGTGAAAGCAAGCTCAAGAATAAAAAGCTGAAAAATTAATTAGATTATCTAACTTTTGAGAAAATGAAGAATTAAACTAAGGATCCTAAAATTAATGATCAAAACACATAATAATCATGAAAGCAGATTACAAACAGTCAAAATAGTATGAAAAAATGTACTGAAATCAGAAATCACTAAATGAGTTGCAAAACAGAATAAAATTGGATTTTAAAGGCAAACCAAATCTTAGATTATTGATCAATAACTTTCAGATTTTGCAGCAATCAATTCAGTGGGAATCACTGGATTAGTCGGTGACATTGCACTCATTTGATAAGACCCTGAGTCCAAAAATCAAATCAAGAAAAAAGAAGAAGCAAAATCTGAAAATTATGAAACAAGTAACTTGTACTAAGTTTGACATCAAACTAGAAAATAGGTTTTTGAGTTTTGAGTTTTTTACTTGCACAAATTTACAAAGGAAGGGTATAAAATGACAAGAAACATAGATTGCAGTATAAAAAAAGCTAGAAAATGAAAATTTATTGGAAGAATCATGACTTGAAAATGAAGAATCAGAACTGAATTTAAAGTCTGTAAAATGGATTGAGGTAAAACCAGAAATTGAGTCTTGCTTTGAATGGGTCTCAATCTTTGACAACTGCAATTCAGTCTGAATTCCTAGATAAAGAGGGTCACATAATAGTCTTGGTTTTCCAACCTTTTTCCAGCAAACAGCAACACAAGAAACTCCTAGAAAGCTCAAAGTGTAAGGATGATAGTATACTAGTACGCTGGTATTGCAAATATTTAGATATTTCTTTTATGTATTTTATTTATTATAAATCTTATAATTTTTAATAATATTTTTAATTTGTAGGTCAAGATAGAAAAAGAAAGAATTCAAGACAAACTTAACAAACTTCACTGCATAGAGAGATCTTACTAGGACCTTTAATAAACACTTACACAAATATCACAAATTAAATCTATTTTATAAAATAAATTATGACAAGTTAATAATATATTCCACGTGAATTTACAAATTGACTTGTTACATATTTATATATTTTCTTTATTGTAAATTGTATAATTTATAATATTTACTTTAATTTGCATGTCAAAGGCTTCGGGATTCAATCATGTACAAACAGGCCTCTTGAAGACATCAGTAGGCATTTAGAATGCATAAGTAATATACAATATTTTCATATTGTTTTTTTTTATTAATTTATTTGAAAATATAAATTTGGATGTTTCAATTTAAATTATTCGAATTTATAAGGATTTAAAATAAGTTAAAAATAGAGTTTACCATATTATTATAGAGATATAATTGATTATATATCCTCAAATATCATGTTGAAGATATAAATCAATATATAATCTCAAATATTTCATAGTTACTACAGATACGTACATGTGTATATAAAGAAAAATATTGAAATAATGAAATGAATGTGAGTGTGTGCGCGTGCTCGTGTGTGTTCGTGCGCGTTCGTGCGTGCATGCGTAAAGTTTGTTTTTCTGTTGTCCAAAACATACCGACTCTACTAGGATTATAAAATAGTTTGTTTCCACTTTTTATTATTTAATAAAAGATATAAAGGGAGAGTGTTTTAGATTTAGGGTTTATAACCTTTCAGGAAACAACTAAACTAAAAGAAATGCTAAAGAAGCTAATCAACAAGTTTTAAATAATGAAAATAGAATTAGAAAAATTAAAAAAAATCAAAGTAACTACTAATTCTAAAATTTATTATGCAAACCTACAATTCTAAACTACTATAATATCTAACTACTAGAATGCAGAACACATATGATTATTTTTATATTCTTTAATGTTAGACTTTTCTAATTTTCTTATTTACGAGGTATAAGAGATTACTGACATTGAAAATGCATTAAAAGGGAGATTTGTGAGAAAACTCATAGAAGGTATAACACTATATAGTAATAACTAGTTAAATAGTTAATAAAAGTATTATAGATTTAGTTAGAGTACATTTTACTAATTGACTATTCCTAACTAGTCTTAATCTTGTGATTGGGTGAATCTCTTATCAATTTAAATCTAATAGAGGGATAACTCAATCTCAGGAGAATCCTAAAAATAAATTCTTAAAAATTATTTTAGTATCAGTTGTAGGAATTATTTTGGGTGGTATAATATACCATCTATACCAACAATTTTTTTAATTGATTTTAGTTATAGGATGGTAGTTATTGTTATTGGAATTGATATCATTTGAAAGTATAAAGACATATATAATGGATTATGTAAATCAAGAGAAATCTTGAAATAATAAAATGAATGTGTGTGTGAACGTTTTAAGTACATTTGTGAGTGCTTGTGTGTATGGTGTTCGTGTGTGTGGAATTTGGTTTTTCTGTTGTCCAAACATACCAAATCTTTACTAAGATAATAAAACAACCTTATTCCACTTTTTATTATTTAATAAAATATGAGAAGTGACATTATTTTAGTTTAGAATTTATTACCTTTCAAGAATCGACTAAAATAAAAGACTAAAGAAACTAGCCCAATAGGTTTTAAATCATGAAAATAGAATTAAAAAAATCAAAACAAAACAAGCTAACTACCAATTCTAAAATTTACTATGCAAACCTATAGTTCTAAACTACTATAATATCCAACAACTAGTATGCAGAACACATATATGATTATTTTTAAATTTTTATTGTTAGACTAACCTAATTTTCTTATTTACTAAGACAATTACTGACATCGAAAATGCATTACAAGGGAAATTCATAGAAGGTATGACACAAATAGTTATAGTAAGAACTAGTGAAGTAGTTAGTAAAAGTATTAAATATATACTTAGAGTAAGTTTTACTAATTGATTATGCCTAACTAGTCTTAATCCTGTGATTAGATTAATCTATTATCAACTTAAATCTAATAGAGGAATAACTCAATCTCAAGAGAACCCAAAATATAAATGGTTAAAAATAATTTTAGTATCAATTGTAGGAGTTTTTTTGAATGGTATAATACCATATATATCAGCCGTTTTTTTAGATGATTTTAGTTATAGGATGGTAGTTATTGTTGTAATTACCAACTTGCAAATGATACCATTTGGAAGTATAGAGACATACATAATGGATTATGTATATCAAGAAAAGTATTGAAATAATAAAATGAATGTGTGTGTGTGCACTTTGGGCGTACGTTTGTGAGTGGTGATTGTGCGAACGTGTTCGTGTATGCATGCGTGGAGTTTGGGTTCTCTGGTGTCCAAAACGTACGTAAAAGAGACTAATTCTTTAACGAGATAACCTTGGTTAAGAAAAGTGTTTACCTCGGATGACCAACCAAATTGTGACTCAAATAGAGTACGTGAAAACCAGGAAAGATATTCTTGTGAGTGTAAGAAGCTTATCGTCTTCTTGTCCAAGTCTCTAAACTGCATGCACGAAGCATGTGGAGATCTTTTCTCCAAGGAAGCCTGGACATTTTTTGTCGAACATAAGGCCTAACCATAGGAGTTTTGGCTTATCTCAGGAAGGTGATGGAGAAGCAAAATGACGGCGATGAGGTCTTAACTAAGGAGGGTGTGAAGCGTTATTAATACAATCGATAAAAATATCATATATCTTCTGGATTTAATTCAATTTATAGAGATATCATATTTTTCATTCTCTTTTATTATTGTCAAATATTATGTTTTTTTATGATACATATTAGGCTTTCCTATTTCCCTTTTCCCCCTTATATCATGGAATTTTGTATTCTACATATTGGACAAGTTTCTAATAAATCAGTAGACAAACTCTTTTTGAGTTGTTTTTCACTAAACATCTCTTGTGCGTATTTGTACGCGTTTTTGTACACATCCTTCCTTCTCATGGCTTAAACATACCTAACACGATCAACAAGACGGTGATGAGAGAAGAGGAAGAAAAAGACATGGTTGAAGGTGGGGAGGGTGTTTCTGAAGGTTTAGCCTTCATTGAATTTTGTCAAGTAAGGTGGAGGGAAGATACGAGAGGAGGAAAGGTGGTGGTATGTGAAAAAAACAAGAGAGAATAAATACTAAGCAATAAAAATATTGAAATAATAAAATGAATGTGTATGCACACGTTATGTGTACGTTCGTGGGTGTGTTTGTGCATGTATGCATGGAATTTGGTTTCTCTACTATCCAAAACATACTAAGTCTCAATTGGGATAACAAAATTGTCTTATTATACTTTTGATTATTAATAAAATATGTGAAGGGACAATGTTTTAGTTTAGGATTTATTACTTGTCAGGAATCATCGACTAAATAGAAGAAATACTAAAAAACTAATCTAACATGTTTTAAATCATGAAAATAGAATGAGAAAAATTAAAACAAAACAAATTAACTACTAATTCTAAAATTCTCTGTGCAAAACTATAATTCTAAACTACTATAATATCCAACTACTACTAGAATGTAGAACACATATATGATTATTTTATATTCTTTATTGTTAGGTTTACATAATTTTCTTAATTTCCAGGTACAAGAAATTACTTACATAAAAAATGAACTATAAGGAAGATTTGTGAAAAAAATCATAGAAGATATAACACAAATAGCTATAGTAATAACTAGTGAAGTTGTTAATAGAAGTATTACATACTCTACTTAAAATAAGTTTTATTAATGGGTTATGCCTAATTAGTCTTACTATGTGATTGAGTTAATATCTTATCAACTTAAATCTAAAAGAAAGATAACTTACTCTCAAGGGAACCATAAATATAAATTATTAAAAATAATTGAAGTATTAGTTGTAAGATGTTTTTGGGTGGTATAATACCATTTATACCCACCACTTTTTTAATTGATTTTAGTTATAGGATGGTAGTTACTGTTGTAATTACCAGTTTGACATTGATACCATTTGAAAATAAATAAACAGACATATGAATTATGTACATCAAGAAAAATATTAAAATAATAAAATGATTATACTTTTGTGTGTATGTGCTTCCGTGTATGCGTGGAGTTCGGTTTCATTTGTGTGATAACCTTTAAAATATCAAGAACTTTTGAAAGGGAAATCAAGGGAATTTAGTCAGTTTTTTTAAAAAATAGAAGTGCTATCAAAATACTATTTGTATCACACTTATTTAGTAAGCTCACCCCTATGCAATTTCATGTAAAGCCCAAATTGTTTACTATATACACATTCAATGATCAGTATTTTCATTGTTTAACTTTCACAAAACTATAACCTTCCATATAAATCTAAAACCAATAGACAAGCATCACATTCACAAACATTACTTAAATATATAATTGAACTAATTAAAAACTTATATATTCATTATATTTAACTATCACTTTTAATTTATCTTATGACTTATAATAAAATTACCAATGTCTTACATTTTTTTCTATATGATTTTCTAGTAGTGACTTTTGGTCTCTAATAATATGTATATTTCCTTCATTATTAAGCATAGTTTATCTAAATTATTAAGCATGATCTATCCAATTCATGTTAAATCTTTAATCTTCTCTAATTCATGTTAGATCTTTAACCGTGCGTTTGAGTAAAGAATTTTAAATCAAAAATTTATTTATACTAAATATTTTATAAGAAACAAACAAGATGTTATTTAGATAAGGAATTTTATGAAAAAATAAAATTTTATAATTTTACAAGAATAGTTGCATTATTTAAAATTATAAAATGTTAAATTTCAAATAAAAATTTATAAAGAAGTTAATTTTTTATGTTATTTTATTCTAGAAATTACGTTGAAGAAACACCAGGAAAAAGAAAAATTATAAGAAAATGAAATTATTATTCTTATAAATTAAAAGTTGTTGATACATAAGTTAAATTATAAAAATCCTCTCTTATGATTTAAAATAATATATTTTTACTTTATTTATAAAATTAATTTTAACTACTAGAAAAGATTATTTCATTTTAGAAGTCCTTGTAAAGTGGTTGGTCCAGTCAAAATGGACAGTGGAGAAAACCAAACCATAGTTTTCAGCAATTAATTAGTTAAAAAGGAGAAACAGTGAATGGATGAGCCATTTTCTTTGCTCTTATCTTCTTCCATGCATGCATACAATTTGTAATTAATAATAGGATGATATTTATGGGACAACTACTTCAAAAATTCTAAACCAAAATAAAAATAATAACACTACTTATTTAATGATGTTTCACTCACTTTTTTCTTTGAATAACACAATATATAATAATGTATATGATATTTATTCTATTTACCTTTTTTTTTTCTTCATCTTCTCTCCTTAGTCGACACTCGGCAAGCTGGTAATGATTTTCTTATTATTTTTGCAAGATTTCATTTATTATTAGGTTTTTTCTAAAATATGGATCAAAGACCATCCAAACAAAAAACTTTTCATTTAAATACAATTGAACAAACTTGTTTGCGAGTTTTAGAAAAAAATAAAACCTTCTTCATAAATTAAAAATAACTTATATATAACTAATTTATACATGTAATTTTTTTTAGTTTTATTTTTAAGTTCTTCATAACTCAATTTTAACTCATATAAAGTTTATTTAAATTTTTTCTTCTTTGATTTTCTCAGAACTTTATGAAAAAATCATCGTAACTTCTTAACGAGGTATTTCTCTTATCTTAATACTATAGAAGTAGAATTATCAAAATGGACAGTCCGACCCAACCTAGCCTATCATAAGTTGGTCATTTAGTGGACTAACTCAATCCATGTCACTTATTAGTGAGTTGAAAAAATTCGAATCTAGCTCGGCTTATCACGGGTTGGTGAGTTAATTGGGTTGGCTCACTAGCCCACTTAATTAAAAAAATATAATTTTTTTCTTAAGTCAGAAATTATATTTCAGAATAAAATTTAAATAAACTTGAATACAATCTCAATATAATCCAAAATGATGTTAAACTCCAATACAAACCAAAATAAATAAATAAAAATACAAATTACTATCTAAGATCAAAACATTCTTTATGACTTATCTATAACATTTTCATCTTTTCAGATGCAACGTCAATCTCCTTACTATTTGTAATTGAAGCTAGGTTTCCATTTGTCAACCCACCAATGTGTTTGGTTAAAAAAACAGCCCAACATTGCAAAGTACAACATCATGTGTGTCACTATACGGGTTGATGGGCCAACCCGGCTCACTACGAGTTGACTTGTACTGAAATTTGTAAAAGAATTTCAACCCAATCTGACCCGAACCCATGGTGAACCAGGTTGATCCACAGGTTCTAATCCACTTTTACCGCTCTATAAATATGTTCATTATTAATATTACTATTAATTATTTATTATTTAAATACTTCATCCACTTCTTAATTTTCTTTAATTATAAACTAAACTGGCACCAGCATCCAATCTTCTAGAGTTTATAATGTATGCATTTCTCGAAGGTGCATTAGAAAATTTGGATAGTTCTCACTCATTAACCTCACACCAGGACAATAATGGCCGTCCTGAGTTTGAGAGTTACAAGAAGAACCACCTTTTATTAAGGCCATGCTCACATGCAACATTCCAATTTACTTGATACCTCCAAGGTCATAATAAACTTCATACCAGCAATGGCTGAAAACATCGATATACAAGAATTTTAGTATTCTCAGGAGAATATCAGTAAATAGATACCCTTGTTATTGTCTGCACTGCAACTAGGTATTGCGTATGTCCTTAACTTCAACGGTTCCTAGTTCCATTTTCACTCGTTTCAATGGTTTCATCTAGCAGTTCACCTCATTTTCACTCGTAAAACCCTCATACCATATCAATCTCAACAAGCTTCACATCTCATACACCTTCATTAATGAATATTTCATTCATTATCAATGTGGTTCTTCTGCTTGCAATTGTATTGCTCTTGCTGCTTTACTACAACACATACACAAGGCTGAATAAAATAGTGAAGGGGCAGATTCCGACAGTCATAGAAAAAGAGGATGACGTGGAGATCAGTGTTGACAAGAAGATAGAGATAGGAGAGGGGACAATGATTATGACAGTGGAAGAGAGAAAGGAACTCAAATTCTTTAATCATAACCAGAAATTTCAAATGGGTGAACTTCTTAGAGCTTCTGCTGAGCCACTAGGTCATGGGATCTTGGGAAACAGTTATAAGGCGATGCTGAATACAGGACCTACCATTGTCGTGAAAAGGCTAAGGGACTTGAAACCATTTACTAAAGAGGAGTTTGAGAAGATAGTGAATTCAATTGCTGATATGAAGCACCCCAATTTGTTGCCTTTGCTTGCCTACTACCATTCCAGAGATGAGAAGCTCATGCTTTACAGTTATGCAGGAAATGGAAATCTTTTCTCCAGACTTCATGGTGATTTACATAAACTTTCTCCATTTTTTCAGTTTATTATTGTGTACATTAGTGATGCTTAATTAAAAATATCTAAACAGCAAACAGATACTGAATAAAACAACATAGTCAATTACTGCATTAGAAATATTTGAATTGGGAACAAAACTTTATGTGCCCTGAAAACCTGATGCATTTCAGATAGAGGTGGAAACCGGGCTCCGTTCAGTTGGAACTCGAGATTGTCGGTTGCAAGAGGAGTGGCACGAGCATTGGTGTACCTGCACCTCAACCACAAGTTCCAAAACGTTGTCCCACACGGCAACTTGCGGTCTTCAAACGTACTATTCGATGAAAACGATGCGGTTCTTGTTTCTGACTTCGGTCTTGCCTCCTTGATAGCACAACCGATTGCAGCTCAGCACATGGTTGTTTACAAATCACCTGAATATGGGTATGCAAGAAAGGTGACAATGCAATCCGATGTGTGGAGCTATGGTTCACTTTTGATAGAGCTTCTAACCGGGAAAGTATCTATTAACTCGGCTCCACAAGGAACCAATGGCGTGGATTTGTGCAGTTGGGTTCACAGAGCCGTGAGGGAAGAATGGACGGCTGAGATCTTCGACAAAGAAATATCTGGCCAAAAGAGTGCACTTCCTGGGATGCTGAGGTTGTTGCAGATTGCAATGCGTTGCATCGAGAGGTTCCCTGAGAAGCGCCCTGAGATGAGAGAGGTGACGAGAGAAGTGGAGAAAATACAGGCCCCGGTGATCACTGAAGATGATGACGATGTGTCTGGGGATAGGTCCCTAACTGATGATTCCCTTTCAACCAGTACCTCCATGATTGGAGACGAAAGATAGATTATGAGAGCTTGCAAATCTTATCTAGATATCACATTTGACTTTTAATCTTGTTTTAACATGAAGGTAGTGTGCATTGATCATAATAAGTTACACATTATTATGCATGTTTGTTTCTCTCTCAAAATAAACTGTTAAATCCACTTTTTTTTTATCCTGTGATTTACTACAGAAGAAACTGCATTTATTTGATCTGATTCATCTCATGTATTTCCGTCTTCTCTTTGGATGGTGCTTTATCACATGGGAAAAGGTTTTTACAAAAAATTTTGGATTTTATTTGTTTAATAGAATCCTATAATCTTGGACACATGTTAGGGAAGTTGATCATGCCAGACTAAAAATGAGTAACATAAACGCGTTTTCTGCTAGAGCCGAATAATAATGGAAACATTGGGAAAATGTTCCTATGGTGAAGTTTTTCACTGTTTTCTAATGACCAAAATATACAGTAGTATTTCCTAATGGCCCAAAAAATTCTCCCAAAACCTTTTGAGGAAATAAAATATACAGAAATACTTCATCATATGCCCTGTTGCATGAACATGTGACTAAAAGATATACAACAAGATTAGCATAAAGCAAGTTATCTACCACCTTTCTAGTTAAAATAAATTAAGCAAAAAATAAAAATAAAAATTTTCAATATTTCTTATAAAACAGGCGATACTTATAATATATACTGGTGGTAAGATAGCCACAATAATGTATGATTTTTATCATATTATTCTATGTTGTTGATTTAAAATGTATTGTTATATCTTTTTAGCACCTTACATATGAATGTGTATATTAATTTTATATAAAACACAACAGTTAGAGAAAAAAATGAGATGTGCAAGAAAAGAGAATATAGAAGGCATAAGAAAAAAATGAGAAAAGTTTTGGTATAGTTATTTGCACAATAAAATAGACAAAAGAATGAATAAAATAGCATTAAATAGATTAAAGTAAAATGTGCACAATTCATTTTATATATTATTATAAATAAAAAATAAAATTATCTTGTACTGTACATGAATTGGTTGATCTGGTTTGAGTTGCAACCCAGTTACGTTCGGACTTTCAAGGGTTTGAATAGATATTTATATCCAGTAAGTCTGATTAAAAGTTGCCACAAGGGGGTCTAATAATTGGTAATCTGGAAATAAATAACAGTGACAGACACTAAAGAAAAAAAACAGAAGAACCTTAAATAAGTAGAGCTTACAAAAAAAAAAAAAAAAAAAAAAAAAAAAGGAAAGTTACTATTGAAGGTCTTCGCATCCACTTCACGTCTCAATTTTTATTGAAAAAGGTCAGAGAAATGATTCATTCCAGAAAAATAAATGGTACATTCAAGAGAGACTACTTTCAGATTAATTTGATGAGTTAGTGGGCTGCGCGATAATAGTGACATTTCGGATGAAAATAATTGCGAGCGTGGCACTGCTCTAAATCATCGTATATGCTACCTTATGATGACGATTAGCACAAATTTACATCAGTATTATGGCATTCGATGCAAAAATGAATTACAAAATTAACTAAGGGATCCGAGTAAGCCCGAAATAATTATACATCATCATGTACGACGATGATTGGAAAAGTAAAAATTGTACAACGAAACCTGTCAATTCTGGTTTCACCTTCATTTGGTGTTGTTTGCCCCGGAAAACTTGTTCTCCAATCCGGCTGAAGAATCTTCTTGACAGACTTGTTTCTCAGTCTTTACCGGTAGATTGATCACTGATCCATGATGTATCTGCCAATTAAACTAGAAAATGAGAATTGGACCAAACTGTAATTTTCTACTAAAATGTCAAAAATTCATGAAAGCATACCGTGGCTCCGGGTTTGAAAGGTAAAGTTTCGTTAGGAAGCAACATTGATGGATCTGAAGGCCTGTGAAACAGTAAGTGTGCTACAGACCGATCGATGGGATTTGTGTTAGTTTCCATGTCCATTAATCCGGTACACCTGAATGAAGCTATGTGTTATCCAAAACATTAATTCATAAACATGGTATTTTGAGATAGATCCAAAAAATAATATAACGTAAGTACGTGAATAAAATAATAGCATAATACATCTTTGGAAACACTACAAAGGCTAGATACGTAGTATACAAAACTACGAACATTCTAAATCATGTCATACCTTGTTGTGAAGAAAAATATAAGTCTGAAGCGAAGAAAGTGAGCAATACCTGCTTGCATCCTGCACCATCATTGCTTTGCATGCTTCATTGTCTCCGATGCAACCATTAGCATTTGAATTGTTGTGTCTTTGCTCCGCACTCTTAGCCAAGCGGTATAGACTGTCCCTTATGCACAGTTTGGTTTTAATATCCAACTGCAATCAAGCAAATTTTAGGTGTGATGTGATAGACAATTACAATCAATGAAGCGACACTTACTTAGGCTGACACCCTAATGTAAGCAAACACTTTGGGTACATCCAAATCATTGCTGCTATCATTCTTCAGACATCACTTTCATATTTCCAAAATCAATGAGGAAGTGTGTTATACACCATGAACAGGTAATTGCTATTAAACACTACATCAAAGGGTTTTTTTTCAAAGATCTGTAAATGCCCAATAATTCAACCATGCCAAACTGTCATCAACTCTCCCCTAAGAGCTCTAGTTATTAGGGGGGTGCAAGATAAGGACTTCATATATCTAATAAACCGATCCAATACCCCTTGGAGAAAATACATAATGACTTTATATGTAATAGAATGTTAAAAAAAACATGGATGGCAATGCCAAACTTAAACCAATGACTAGTCTTGAAAAAATACTTCACCCCAGAAAAGGAATCTGCCTGGGAGGATAAAATTCTTCTTCTTGATTTGCACATAAAACATTACCAACTGATAAACTATAAACTTAAATGCTATTTCTCTTACTAAGTATTAGTGGTCAAAATGAAAGCTAACCATTTCAATACATGTTTAGAGTTCAATGTTGAGCAGATAAATATAATATACTCATTCCTCTCAAGATAAAAAAAATACATATAAAGAACAAACAGGACCAAACTTGAACAAGATTCAGATACCTGATCCATGATCTGTTGAAGGTGGCAAAAGCTAGTCGCTTCAAGTGAGGTTTGGTCCAGAACAGAGCCCATGGATGAGCTTTCCTGCACTGCTGAAGAATCTATTTCTGGTGAAAAGCCTAGGCTGACTCCCTGGACTTCACTATGACCCTCATTGTCATTTTCAAACCGGTGCCCTATTTGCTGAGCTGAACCTGGACTATGAAGTGGTATTTGATTTGGCGTATTATCATTTTTGAAACTGCTGTTTAACGGAGGTCCATCACAGCATTGGTACAACTTTTCTCTGTTTTCAAATGTTTTCAAGGCAGCAGCCTCCAAAGAATGACCATGAGAGCTTTCAATGTTTGACGCATATGATGACTCTTTCACAGAAGGAGACAGATGCCCGTCATGCTCAGATCTTGATCCAGATAAAGTTGGAAACAGGGAACTGTGATTTGGAGCATGATTATAGTCTGGGAGTCTTGCAGGAATTTGTGCCTGTATACAGCCTAAAGAATCAGAATCTATGTTCAGCTTATGTTTCTGGATGCTATCAAGAGATGTAACTCCACTGGAAGACGTTCCAAAGGGTTGCTTTGTATCTGCATATTGCTCTGGAGGTGCGTAAGGATGAACAGATCCTCCATTTTCTAGGTAACCGTTTTTTCGCCTTCCCACTGATGCCTTTGGCAGCTTCCTCTGCGGCTGTAAAACAAAAATTATAGGTGATGTACTAATTAGGAGTCAACTTAGTTCAGTTTAAGGGCTCGCCCTAATAAAATGGATTTGGAATAGTTCAGTTTGCCATTAAAACTTGCAATGAAACCAAGTAAATCCAACAAACTACCCTTGAAAGTGAAATGAAACAATTGATGACATTTTGAGTATAACATAAAGGTCACGAGCCCAATTTTTCATCAGCAAATAAAAAGTAATGTAACATGAAAACACATAATATATATCAAACAGAAGTACATTATTATCCTTGAAATGTCAAAAATAATCAGTTCTACGAAAGCTCATGACAGGTGCGAAAGCTCATGACAGGTCAAAGGCATGTGTCAAAACTTACTGTGTCACAAACCTTCGAGAAGACCACTACGACTGTTCAAATAATCCCCACCCCTCCCATATTTAGGTAAAAGAATTCACATCACGTGTTTTTGCTCCATAAGTAAAAAGTTGGGAATTCAGAACATATAAAATATAACGAAATAAAATGAATGGGTAACCAACCTTTTCTTTAGGTAGCAAGTCAACTATATTACCAGATTTCATATCCGACTCATTCTCACTGAACATTGATAATGGAACAGGGACACTATCATCAATAACATCCATTTGAGAACTGTTTTTTTCATCAACAGGAGATGATCTTTCATTGGAATCTTTCGAAAGACCTACCATATTTTCCTTAGAGTCCATTTTATAATCTGATATACTTTTCAATGGACTCATTTCTGCATATGAAAACTTGAAATCAGACTTCAATGCATCATCAGAACCTTCAGCACCATGAGAAGATGAGAGCCAGCAGAACTCCTCTTCATTGTTGAGGCTTCCAGTTCCAAACGTTAAATCACAACTTCTGAAATTTAAAAAGGTGATATTTAGATTTTAAAAGATGATTGAACTGAATTGATTAGCATTTCAAAATAAAGGATAAGGAAAATTCTGCCAAAAAAGAGAATTTCTTACAACATCCTGTCAACATCTTCAAAGTTTCCTATATCTAGCCACCCATCATTATCAAGAAAACTGAGTTCATTGTCAGCTTGGGATATGTGATTGATTGGATATTGACAGACACTGTCATTTTCAACCACACACTTGTCTCCCAAGATAGTATCATCTTCACATAGCTCACATCCTCCAGAATCTAAATTGCTGCTCTTGAAGCAGTGATCAGACATGCCAGTGTCATCCAAAGTTGGCCTTTTGGCTTCTTTACTTGAGTCACCAACACGAGAAGAAAACACAGCTTCGGGTGCATGAGACCAAGAATCCTTTTCTAGCATTTTCTCTTTCTGAGTCATATTTTCTAAGTACAATTCCTCCTTATCCTGAGTACCATAACTATTAGCGGAATCACTACTTCCGATATGAAGTGAATCCTTACAGATATCTCCCTGTATTGTTAACTGTTTATTATGCTTGTCACCAGCATGGGGCACTGTGTGATCATCACATTCACCAAATCCATCCCACACGTTATCTTCAAGCTGTAAAACAAAGGCACAATAAAGGAGAATTACTCAAATAACTAGGCATCACATATTGTAACAAATAGATAAACATAAGACATCAAACCTGATAAAGAGAGAAATAACAAGCATGAGACATATAAATTTGTTAAAGCACATACAAGTACAACCCCCACCACGCTGTTGGAATTGGCAGGAAAGAGGAAACAATAAATAACAATACAACCCATAACTTTTTCCATTATTCATAAAATAGGATAAATTATGGAATAAATTTTAATAGAATGTTCACCTCACAAAACAAGAACCTTGTCATTGAAGATTCAAACTGAAATTCAACAAAAGCCTAACTCGAGATCGATACTGGGCTATTCAAATAAGGAAAAATGTGGTGCTGATTTAAGCAGAGAGTAGAAGAAATGTCATACAGATTTAGGGTTCAAATTTACCATTAAAAAGTACTGTGCACTTCAAATTAACTGTAACATCAGCTACCCCCACCACCAATGACCAATCAACATCTAGCTTTTCAAGGCTAGTACTTCAGAAGTTTATCAATAATTACCAAGCCAGATCTTCATATCTAGCTGTTTTGAGATTGGATTGCACAACAGCCTGCTAATAAGATTATGCTACAGACAGAAAGTTCATTTCATATAACAGAGATATTCAATCAGAAATAGCAATACTACTTCACATTATACAAGTAACAAAAGAATATTCTTCAGTTATCACATACATCTGCCACTGAGTATTAGCTATAGTACAGCCATGTTTCTTCCAGCTCACAACAAACTGTTCAATATTGAGTGCATAGCTTTACGGTGATGTATAAAGAAATGAAAATCTCGGGAACATGGCCAAAGATTTGACATCACAAAGCAACCAATCACAGGAACTTATTTTAATCAGTGTGGCATAAGTAGAAGAAAAATAGCATCTAACCTATATGATTATCTCAATAAAGATTGTAGAAGGAGGTAATCTTAGTTAATGCAGAAAAAGGCACTCATGCTCAGCAAAGACATGTCTGCATATGACCATCATTTTTAAATGTGAAATGAACAAACTTAAACAGTGAAACACAGTAATGACATTGTAAATTATTTTAGTTAGTAGAGAAGTGAAGTTAGTTTCTATCTTATACTGTGAAATTTAGAAAGAAACACTGTTTTAGGGTTAGAGACAGATCCTAACAATCTTAACAAGTTTGGGATAGATGTTTCCTTGCTTAAACTTGATTGACAACTATAAATAGGTACCTCAAGAAAACATATGGTACCTTGATGTCTTATAAGGAAAGGAAGTAGGGCCGAATATATATTCTGCATGATGTAAAGATTGGAATTTGAACCAGAGAAAATGAATACAAGTCATTGCACTGTACGGGTTTAGTATGGCACAAGAATATTATACTTAAAATACTGGAGTTGAATTTAACTATAATCGTCTATACCTCGTACATACAGATGCTTGATTTTCCGCTGAGACTTTTTATCCACCATTAAAGATACATTCAACTGGTTGATCCAATATCATGCTACTTTAATTATATCTGCCATCAAAGTCCAAAGGTGGCTTTTCAATAACAGAATATGCCAAGTAAAAAACATAGCTTAACTTCTTAAACCATAAGTTTGAAAAATCACTGAAACAGCATAAATGCTAATCAGCGCTTGTATATGCATGGAGCTTAAAAATTATGAATAGAAATTACCATTAATACCTAAAGGCTACAGCAACAACAGTAAATTCTTAATGTTAGGCCAACACACTAGCTACGGCATTGTGAGACTTAGCAAGGCCCGCTAGTACTTGTATCACCACCACCACCACACAGGCAGCATATCCCCCCATCTCTATATCCATTAGAAATTACCAATACCAACCTCCTCATGTCTGCTTACTATAAGTACGACAACACCAAATTTGGAAATTCTGAATATAAAAGTAATTTGTCAATAATTTAAAATTTTTAATATTGTATTTTAGTTCAAAAAATACATAGCTGGCATTACGTCTCACACTATACATACTAGGTCTCAAAATTATAAAAGGCTGCTTCAAGTTTTAACAGCTTGACAAACTTTTTTTTTTTCTTTTTTATGGTAAAGTAGACCATGGCAAAAACATTAACCAGCCTAGTTTGACAAAAGAACTCACAATCTAAGGATATTCTTATTGTAATTATCATCTCCTATGCTGAACTTTCGCTATCCCCAGAATCTCATTCCCTTAAGGCCCTCATGGCAACTTGTCAATCAACCACCGTTGTTCTCTTCTTAACTCTAAAATCCATACAACTTCATCTTATTTAGCAACTTACTACGAATTTAGACATTAAAATACACCAGCAATCCAGAATAAATCAGCTTTACCAAACACAAAACGAGCGAGTGACACCCCAAAATTTGAAGATCCAGAAAACTGAAATATCATTTTCACCATTCCCTCAATTGACAAACATTGCCCCTACCGAATTGCTAAGTTATCCTAAAACACGCCAAAATACCAAAATTAAAATCAAAGAAATTAGAAAATAAAAATCAGAGGTATTAGAAGGCATGTGGAGGTGACAACAACCTGCTAGTTGCGGAAAAACAACAATTACCATAATATTGATAAGGAATTGTAAATCAGGACAAAATAGATTGATTTAAAACCACCTTGGTCTAGTTTACATCCTACAAGACTACAAAGAAAACCGTTCAAGAAGAGAAGCGTGAAGAAGTTCTGTTGAGGAGGTATTTCCTTTTGAGGGTTAGTTTGGGTATGGATGAAAGTAAAACACAAGAGCATGCAAAGACTAAAGAAGAAAGAGGGGAAAAGTTAGCAAAACAAGAAATCAGCATGACGAAAGAAAGTAAAGCAATTGAAACTGACCTGAGGATGAAGATTGGTTTGAAATCGCAGAATTTGGGAAAAGGGAGAGAAAGAAAACAGCAAGAAATTGGAGTAAGAAGGCTTTCGTGCTCTGTTCACCTCACGCGTGGGGATTCCTTTCCAGACCCTTCTTTACTGTCCAACTTGAACTTGCCCACAATTTTCTTCTCTCTAAAAATAATATTGTTTTTAATTAATTAATGTGGCCAAAAGGTATCACGCAAAAACCGACACGTGGCACTTAGATTGATATGAAATAAGGTTCGTGGATGGGAGGTGGGTGCTTGAGATCCGATCAGTTACTGTCTTTCTATTGGTCCACGACGAGTTTAGTTTCCGTTACCTCACACGTGTTGGGTACCCACTAACAATGCCATAGGCACGTGCCGATACTCCAATCCAACCATCATTGCCACTTGTCTTTGTTTTGCGCCTTTGGAACCTCCTCCCTGCATATATAAATATGTATATTTCGAGGGATCAAAGCCCAAATTAATAAATATATATACATATTTTTAAGCACACAAACTTGGATTGAAAATTACCGTTAAGACCAAAATTTAAGATATTTTTTATTTGTATTCCATACCGCAATATTTTCGGCAAAACTTGTTATTGTTTTATGTCTCGTCCTTAAGATTATTTTGCAATGAAATTATTTCTGACAATTTATATTTTGCTAAACCCTTCACTTAGAACATCTATGACAAATAAAAATTGTTTTTAATGTTTATTGTAAAGAATATTTGAAGTCACTAGAAATAAGATTTTTAGCCACCTTGCTAAATAATCTAGAATAAAAATATGCAGACAATGTTGTTATAAATACTAGCCATTACACATACATACACAGGTCAGATGTACATGTGTATTTATATTTTTATTATATTAAAATAATATAATTTTAAAAATATTAAAATAATCCAATTAAAAAATATATGATTTTATGAAAATGGTATTGAAAAATCATGTGATTATCATTTTAAAATAAAATGATTTAATTATTTTGAAAAAAATTGTTTACTCATTTATTTATTAAATAAATAAATTATTTTTATTTATTAAATAGTCAAATTGTACAACTAAAATATAACAAAAAAAATGCTATCTATAATCTATAATAAAATAATAAAATTCTGATGGACAAAAGTTATTTGTTTGGTATTATTTGTCAATGTGAGCACCTTTTGTTGTGTTGTGTAGTAAGACATGTCGTCTTTCTGCTGGGTTATTATTGCTTTACTATTTTTGTTCATACATTTTTGTTCGCGTTTATAATCAAACATCTTCTTATAAATAAGCTATCACTGGTAAATTTACAAAATAAAGCTAGTCTAGATACTTCCTTTCACCCGTATGAGATATAGTTTTTTGAAACAATTTTTTTTATCAAAATAGCAATACACCTTCAATAAATGTATTATTCTGATAAAAATATAGAGATTAATTAATTTAAAATAAATTTGAAAAGTCAACTTCATTAAAATGTGAGAACATTAAACAATCTAAATGATTAAAATTAGAAGCAAATAGTTCATATATCAAATGAATTTATCTTGATATAAGTAACCAAATCAAATGACTCTTTTTAATTTAATGTTAAATGAGTAAAATAAGAGTTCTAAAAAAAGTAATTAAAATATAATAACTGAGTTTTCTATAGCTCCATTTTCCTCCTTTCATCAAAAGAATCTATAACTTCATAAGTAATAAGTTGTTAAGTATTGGACTTTGTTAATATTAAATACAAATAAATAAACAATTTTTGTTATATTCAACTTATTAAACAAGTGTTGGATCACAAATTGGTTTCATTCTTTACATAAAAGATGACGTCTTTCTTAAAAAAAAAAAAACATTTAGAAATGGATTTAGCACCTTTTCAATAAAAAAAATTTATATCAACCATATTAGAGTCTCAAAATTAAAAAATTAATGTCTTAACATTTTAGTTGGAAGTGATATTAGACTTCATACATGAGGTTATTTATGATTCAAAACTTATTATATTTTCATTTTCCATATTAGGTACTAACTCTATCTAATATATCTATAAGAGGAATCATTGATGTCATTTATGAAGACTTCTATGTGAGTAGAAGACTCATAGGTAAAACATTTTTAAAGTGGAGACTTATACTTAAAAAGTAGATTGTGAGGAATTCAAATTTGGAATGTGATTAAATGTATATTAAAAAAAAAAACCCACAAACTCACTTTCTTTGGATTGAACGTAGTGTAAGGTTTTTTATATATAATTAACTTATGATTCAAAACTCATTGAATTTACAACTCTTAATTTCCAACTTTCTCCTGTATATCCACTAAAGAAACACAACAATGTTGGGGTTTTCATTTAAATTGGGTGTAGATTTTAAAAACTAAATGGAGTCTTCAAAACATATAGTCAAATTAGATTAATTAACCAGGAACATAAATTTTGTTATATATCTTCTTTACGGGGATGAAAATAAATACCTATGTAATAGTTTAAGTCAATAGAGCTCACTCCTTGAATAGATTTGTTGTAAAAGTTTCTCCCTGAATTTATTATTATTCAGACTAAAGGTTAAAATATTTGTTCTGGCCTTTTTGATGCTACTGTTTTTATTTAATGATATTTCTTGGCATGCTATCCTTGCCTAGTGTATAACAGAAAAAAAAAAAACTTTGATACTCTCTAAAATAAAAACATTAATTTGACAACTTATTCTAATAATATTATAATATATATTAGTATTTTAACTTAAAAGATTTTAAAAATTATATAATTAAAATATTAATTTATTGAATTTTTCAGTAGATGTTTTCTACTTTTTCTAATATCAAAATATCAGCTCTCTAGCAGCAAATGAGGTTCTAAAATTAAGAACAGGGAATTTATAATATAATAATTGTAAATACAATTAGAGAACAGTCATAATTCATTCCCTTGCACACAAGACCAGGGAAGTTATTCTGAGAGATTCTTCATAGTATTTTACAGTAACATCGAACATCCTAATATTATACACTGTACATTACCAGCCAGTGAGAATACCATAATTAACAGGATGATAATAATATCCAAGACAACAATTGTACATTCAAAAGTCTAAAATTTAGATGGGAGCAAAATTTTCTGTTCTTTCTTTTTCTCCATTTTTTCACATATTATCCTGAGCAGAAGGATAAGTTTTTCAAAACAGACTGACTCCGTTGTATGGTTATTAGCATCCCAACTTAACAGTTAAATAACCATGAAATGCATTTGTTCAGTGGTAAACTCCAAAATGAATTTTATAGTAGAACAACAACAGTACTTGCTAAGGGGAGAATGTGAATCATTTTTTCAGAAGCTTCTGCGAGAAAATCTTCTTGGAATATGGGCTATTCCGTGAAATTGCTTTGTGGGACTCAATTGCTTCAACTAGTGAATCACGCAGATGCCCCTAGTTTAGAAGTAAAGGGAAAATGTGAGAAAATAAATACCGAGCAAGTATATGAGAGGAATAAAAATATTCATTGACAAAGCCTCAAAAAGCTTAGTGTGGAAATTTCATGCACTTAAAGATATAGGACGCAGATAGAAGAGAATGGAATATAAAGCAGTCATGTTACAAACCTCAGAATGTCGAAGAGCTGATTGAACAACATAATTTGCATGTGGATCTTGAAGCAACTGTTCGAAGTGAGGAGCACCGAGTAGTTCACAAATGACTCTAGATCGGTTCTCATCATTGAATACAGCAAGACATTTCTCAACGACATGGCTGCTGAACTTCTGCATTGACAGGTGCACATATTTACCTTCAAATAGCAAACTTAAAGTTGTAGTCGCTGAAGGAATCCTCAAGTCCAAGATAAATTGAACAACATAGTTTCTGTGGAAGACAAAAAGAATGAATAGATCATATAGTGGAAAATCATGAGGTAAACAAAATTTTATCTCAGTTTCAAAATGCCATATTATTTCTAAATATGACCAAATACCTGCCTGTAGATAAACGCTCCATTAAAAATGTATTCGTTAATCGCCCGTCCCGAGCACAGAAAAACACAACAAAATAAAACAGGACAGGAACAAACAGAGAAAAACGCCCGTTTCAAGTGGATTGTAGTGTGCCATCTGGTTTAAGGAGTCTCACAAATGGCTTAATTAAAAAAAAAAAACCCGGTGATCACAGATGGATTTCTATTTCAAATTTAAATCTAATATATGTTAAAAAAAATTGCCCCCTTGGTCAAATTATTTGACATTCTCTCTTCCATAGTTGCACCATCTCCAATATAGACATGGAATGATCATGTGCATAAGGTGTAAACAAAACAATGTTCCATAACACCCACCTATAAATTTCCCCAAATTATGTCCATAGGCTAAGAATTTATTTGCCAATAACTAGAGACAATTTGCTACAGCTAAGATTCTTTGTCCCAGGAAAAAAAAAATATCTGTTGGCAAAGAGGTAGACAGGCTTAATGGAAAAAAATATCCATGCAATGCAAGATTTAATATACTTAATACTTTAAGTCATACGCTTCAAATAATTACCCATATTGATTTTGAGCCAGCAGAAGTGCATTAGTAGATATTTCTGCAACCAGATGTTCTCTAAGCTCCCCACGAGAATGACCAATGCATCTTTGTAGAACACAACACCCATGTTGATGAGTGGCAATGTCAACACAATACTTGGCAGCAGCAACAAATATGAACTGAAATGCAAAGAATGGGAAATGTAACTCTTCCGCAACAAAATATTTATATTTTATGCAATTTCATCGAACATCAAGAAATTACATCTGTGACAGTGTGATCTGCCTGAATCAATTAGCAGATATTTGTTAGTTTGTGCAACATTTTCATTGCACAAAATACGTAGCCTTACACTAACAACATGCTCCACAGCATAATCAACATCAACCACAGTCATAAGCCCTATTCCTCTGTATAGACCAACAGACGAGTGCATTTGGATTAAATCTTGAAGTTTTTAGCCCATAACGAACTATTTTTCAAATGGCAAACCGTTAGTATTTATGAGCATTTTCATGCAACCATTATTTTAAATAAGCTCTTGATAGTCTCAGGTATGTAAATATAAACCTAAATTCTAACAAGATTCTATAACCTACTGCTACATTGAATTTCCAGCGTTAAGAGCGATGAAAATTTCTATCTCGAAAAATAGAACAGTATGTTAAAGAACAATAAAGAGCAAAAGCACGGAAAGAGCAATTACGTCACTGCATTTGTATTTCTGAAAAGAAAAAAAAAAATACAAACAGACATGGTAATGTAAAATGAATTATTTAAAATTGTCTTAGTCTCTTTTGTGTGCAAGAGGAGAGTGTCAAGTCCGTGATCATAAAAAATAGTTTCAAATGCTTTGATACCATGATGTATATTCTTAATATCAAGTATCAAAACTAGCCATCTGAGATAATGAACTTGGTATTACTACTATAGCTTGTAAAGTCATAGTCCAGTTAAAAACATAATTATTCTACATAGTGGGCCGTATCTGAAATATGAGTACACAATTTTCACCAAATAATTCATAGGTAGGAATAATAAAAACAAGTTCCTGATCAGGTAAACACAAGATAGTTTGAACTATTTGGCCAAGTTGTTCCATTTATCTATCATGCAGAACAGCGCGCAACCATAATGCTTTCTGGGATCCCTCTCCTTTCAAAAATGACTAAGAAGTTCACTAATATAACAAAAAGAAAAAAAGCCTTCTCAAATTTTATTCATCATGCATACGAATTTAAGCATAAGGATGCAATAAAATTGAAATTTCAATTAATAGAACATCATTATACAATATTGCAAGTCCAGGAAAAAGCAATATAAGCTTTTGAGAACGAAATGAAATTGGCAGACAACCAAAGTGCTTTTTCACACATGTACAGTTATCATGGATTGATCCAAAAGCTCGAAGAAAACATAGTAACAAGTGATTTAAGAAGATCAATTTCTGTTAACCCATAACTATCATATGTAGGATAAATCCAAATCCAAATCAATGAGAAAGAAGTAAAAGTCATACTTTGTTATCTTCATTGCTTAGGCATTGTAAACAGTGTTGAACCACATGATTTCCATTAAGATCTTTGATGAGGACCAAGAATCCTGGTTGCAAAGCCGATACAACTAATGAAATTTGCTGCCTAGTTTTGAGAGTCTCAATCAGCTTCTGCACCACACGAGTGCTGGAAAAAGATAAAAGGTAAAGTCAAATTCAGCATCAGATAGTCAATATATCATTTCAATGCTATCATAAGTTGCATAAGTACCCGTGAGTGTTTAAAGAGATTCTGACAAGCTGCCCTGTCTCCTGTGTAACCACAAGTATGATCTGCATCCTCTGTTCTTCATCACATACATCCAACAACTTTTGCATAAGGTAATTTCCAAAAGGATTCATCATAAGTTCCACTACATGATCAATTATCTCACTAAATATCATTTGAACATCTGCCGGTGTACCCTCATCAAACATTCTTTGCAGGAATCTACAGCCATGTTGATCTTTGGCTATTAAATATAACGACCCTCGAGCTTCTGCAAGGGAATTATACTTAGGTAGCATAGGGAATGTGCACCCATTCCTGGGACTCCTGGGATTTTCATATCCTACAATCTGGTGTCGGATGTCTAGCTCGGACGGGTGTAGCTGCTTAGCAAAGCCACCTTCGAGCACAGCACGCTGACACCTTGAATGATCCGAAACCCTACTAGCAACATAATTTAAACCTTCCCCCTGTATAATGAAACTCCCCTCACTTCTAATAGCATCAAGATTTCCTCGGGGAATTCTAGATTTCAAAAGTGGCACAACTCTTGCATTAGGCTGAGAAAGGCCATACTGCAGCAACTCATGAACACTCATACAAGGCTTTAAGTTAGGACAAACGGAATTATTGGGCAGTCTTGACACACCCCTTTCTTCCAATAAGTTAATTCCATATTTCTGTGCATAAAGTGAAGCAGCATCAATAGTTGGATTTTGGCTCAAGGAACCAGAAATCTTGGGCACCACACTTTCACTTTCAAAGTAGTTACTCATCAGCGGCCTTCCACGCCTACGAGAATCCATCGAACCACCACTGAATCCATTTAATTGAGAGAGCATTTCGTGCTCATGCAACCTAGGACAAGACTGCAATGACCCAAATAGATTACTCATTTTATCATCCTGAGTCAATCGTGACAATGCTGAAGTAACACCAGCGACAGAACTCCTTGCCCTAGTTACAGGGGATTGAAACCCCACAGAATCACTAAACCTTCTTCCAAAATTATCACAGTCCCCACCACCACACGTGTTGGGAAGATTATTAACATAATCGCTAAACGGAATAAAATTAGGATTCTGGTGTGTATTATCAGCAATGCACATTTTACTGAAATTAGAGCAGAGACCTAGTTCATGAACCAACCTCTCAGTCTCATTGAGCTTCACAGTGCAATCAGGGATCACAGAACTGCGGTAGAGATTGTCGTGATGGCTGTTGGGATAATAGGAGCTCCTAGAAGCCAAGCTGGATTTGAGGTCCTCCAAAGGAGGAGGAGACATTGAGAATAAACTGGAAGAAGAATCATCAGATTGTAGAGAGAACCCACTCATGGGGGATTTGAAGCCATCATCGTAATACACACTGTTACCATAACCGTGACGGTTACCATAGTGTGTCTGTTTCGTAGCGAAAACGCAATCGGGGTGATCGACATCAACACCATGTCTGTGCCGATTGGAATGACAGAGATGACGAAGATGATGACGATTGTGCGATGTGGCGTGAGGGATCTCATCCAGCAGCATTTCTAACTCATCCTCCAGTTCCCCATCCCCTCTCACTTTTTCTATGCTCTCTCTCGCCATCTCACCAAAAGCAAAACAAAAAACAACAAAAGTGATTCACTCAGAGGATCCGAAACCACATAAGAACAGCACCAAAAAAGAAAAAGACGCCATTAAAACCACCTCGTTAGGGTAGGGTAGAACAATCAAAGGTGGCGTGTATCTGATGGGACTCACAATCGCATTTGCATTTGAAAACCAAAAAAAGAAAAAAAATCACATCTGGGTGATTGGGCTTTATCTGTGAGGAGTTGGTGAAGCATGCAAAGATTAAACATTCTCATTCCGTTACTGAGGAGGGTGTACTGTGCCCACTCTCACACACCATTAAACTTGCAGAGCAAGAAGAGTCACTGTTCTACACTTTCTATTTCCCCTTTAATTCTTTTTTCTCTCTCTCCTTTTATATAGTATCACCCCGGCACACACAACAATAACAAACAAACACTCTGCTCTGCAATTCTTTTTCCCATTTACCCTTTTATTTTTTTATTGTTATTAAATACAAATATTAACGTAAATATAACATGCTGATGTGTTTTTTGAAGCGTGATGTACACTCTCCTGTACGAAACTGGGTCCCAATTAAATATTGCTTGTGAAGTCTTCACCGTGGAGTTTGGGTGCTGGTGGCGCGTGAAGCTAGATCATTTTTGCTAACGAAATAAAAAATTAAAAAATTAAGAGTTCTCCGTTGCTCTACTTACCCAAAACTGCAAGGATTGGAACAGAACAATCCTCAAAATTCCCTATGTTCAACGAAGAATGGATTGTTTTATAAAATGTCTGTGTTACCCTTTCTACATTTTTTTTTCTTTTTTATTTGTATATCCCATAATCCCACCACATACTCGATCTTGGGACGGAAAAAATATTTGTGTTTGTAGTAATTTGTAGAAAATATTTGTGAGGGTGGCATTTGCTAATATTTATTCCTTGACGGTGGATATTTTAATATTTGTTTATAAATGAGTTGGGTATGGGTATTATATTATTTATATATATAGTTATTTGTAAAAAATTAGAATTAAATTAAAGTTATATTTTTTGGAGTAAAATTTAACTAAAGTTAAATTTTTAATTTTAAAATGTCTGTAAATATTTTTTAAATGAATACCTACACAAGATAGTGGAACAAGTAGCAGATAAATTTTTTTGTTCCGAATTGAATTGTTATAGACACTATCTGTATCCGACCCGATCCGTTACCATCCCACCTAACACCTAAGAGTATAGATATCTATATATTCATTTTTTATATAATATTAAATATAAAATCATTTTTCTCTAACATCTCAAAATTATTTTCAAAATGTTTCGAAAAAATAACAAAGATATCCAATATGTTTAATGATTACACATTTTTATTTAATATAAAATAAATTCACAATTAAATTCAACACGTTCTAATTTATAATAATGTCAATATTTAATATGTTTACTGATCACACATTTGTATTTAATATAAAATAAATTGACAATTAAATGCAAACGTTCTAATTTATAATAATGTCAATATTTTGTTTTAGAACTGTGAATACAAATACAAAAATATAAATATATCTCAATGTCTTAAATGATACTAATTTCACCTTTTTTTAATACTTTTAAATCCTATATATTGACATTGATACTTTTTTACCATAAATGTTCATCATAACCCTTTTTTTTCAGTAAATTTGTTTATTAGTGTCATACATGTTGTGTTAACATTATCATTCTCATTATATTTCATTGAGAATAGTGTTTAATGAGTCATCCAAATATATATGGTATATCTTTTATAATAAAAAATTACAAAATAGTAGTCTTCATAATATTTTTTTATGAATACTTGTTACATATTTTCTAACATTTTTGTAACGAAATTTAAATAGCCATTGAATTTATAATTATTATTTATATAATAGTTTATTGTAAAAAAAATTGCAATTAATAAATCATTCATGCACTGAGGTAAATATCTCATAAATGAAATATTTTGTTTATGAAGATAAACTTATTGTCCTATATGTTTATATGTAAATAAATAAAATTATTATAAAATTTATCCCGGATATTACTGGCAACAAGACCAATAGTAAAGTAATAAGTAGAAATATAAACATAACACGGTTATTTTAGATATAACAAATTTACAAAATCTTGAGAATAAGTATAAAGTTTTTTTAAAACTGTCGATAAAGTTTAATAGTGTTTTTTTTAATTATTCTCAGTCAGTTTTAGTATATACTGAAGCCTAACGAATTATTTGAAATCATATTCTTTTATTTTTAATGGACTTGAATTTTACATTTTATTGTGAAACTTTAAACTCAATTTCACTCCAACAATACCATATTAACTTTCTAGTTTTTTAATTTGATATAACATCTAAAAGTTTTAAATTTTGAGTTTAGTAAATGGAGATATAAAAAAAATCAAAAAAATATTTTATCCTCTTCTCGTATATAATACTATTTAATTTTACCTTTATCACATGTATATCTCACACCGAATTGAACAAAATAACGATTGAAGTTTTTTTAAAAATTTTACATATAAAAATATAATTAATTTCATTATCTCTCCAGAGTTCGTCTTTTTGGTTGGAATGAGTTGGTGTCATTTTTTGTTTTCTTCACTCCATAACATTATTCATATTTGGATCTTTTTTACCTTTTAATCCTGTATAAGTTACATGGTCTTTAAATTTAATCTGAAAAGGTTATTATAGACAATAAACCCCTTATCATTAATAGAGATGACAATTGGAAGGGATCAAGTGAGTTGGTTCACAGACTTGCATAAAAAAATGTGAAACAGGTTGAGATGTTGTTGGTCTGCACATGCCTGTCTGTAGGCATGTCTGTATAGATCTACAGCCTGTGCATACTATAGATAGGGGTGGAGCGGGGTGAGTTGGCATGCTTACAAAATTAAATATTTTCATTTTTTAGTTATAACATCATTCATCATGTTATTTCTATACGTTCATTTTATTTTATTTTTATTATTATTATTATTATTATTATGTTTATGTATAACTATTGTATATAAGATAATGATTTTAGTTTTTTAATATAAAATATCTTTCTATGTATCTTTAGGTACTGATCTTGTAAGGTGACATGTTATTACTGTACTTTAGCTACAATATTTATTGTTATTGTTTATTGTCTTTGATTAGGCAAATTAATTAGAATTATTTCAATAGAAAAATAATATCAATTATTATGAAAAAATTAAAATGTTTTTATTTCGTTCATAATAATACAAAATTTTATTTTACTCACCAGAAATACGGGTCAGTATGCAAACTCACATACCCAAGATGTAGAGATGTCAAAATGGGTTTCAACCAGTGAGCCAACCCGGCTCACCACGGGTTCGAGCCGGGTTGGGTTGAGAAAAATTCAATTTTTTCAAAAGTGGGTTGAACTCAACCCGGCTCACTTAACCCACGGGTTAAACGGGTTCGAGCCGGGTTGAAGGTGGGTTGGCCCACTTAACCCACCAACATTTTTTTACAATTTTTTTTTATATTTTTTTAAATTTTCTTTTAATTTTTTTTTAAATTATTTACTACTCCAATTATATTTGTTCACAATTTCATATTTTTAAATGCTAGAATGTTGCTTAATTATATTTGAATTATTTGAATGTTTAATTAATTTGATTGTCAAGTTATATATATGTTGATACTTTAATATTTAACTATAATCTTTATAGTAAATTACTCAAGTAACCGTCTTATAAACAATTTTTTCTAAATTAGCATGAAAAAAATGTATAGTTTTTTTTATTTATATTTTGTTGAATAGCATGACAGAAAATTTGTAATATTAGTCATGCTTTCTTAGACTAATGGATACTTTCTTGGAAATAATTCTTCATATATTGGTGGTGAGCATGATCAAAACATTGGTTCTTGATTTTACTATGATTGTCATCTCATGGGTTACTTAAAAATTTATTTAAATATTTGAATAATAAAATAAATAAATAAATAATTTTTTTAGGTGGGTTGGTGAGCCAACCCACTTAACCCACCAACCCGTGGTGGGTTGAGTCGGGTTACAAAATTTCTGGCTCACCAGAAAGTGAGCTGGGTTGGGTTCACTCATTTTGAACCCGGCTCGTGGTGAGCCAACCCGTGTGAGCCGGGTTGGCTCACTTTGACATGTCTACCAAGATGTAGCAAGTCAGAAAAATAAATTTAATATTAAATTGCGGAACTAATCAACTCGAATTGTATTTGTGAACCAAAAAACACAAAAGGCCGAAATGGACCGGAGTTTCATGCTTTATCATCCTGATCTTTAATATTCTTTATTTGTGTTAAGAATATGCTATTAATTCCAAATGAATGAACTTGATATGATGAGAAAAATACTCAAAGGTACATGTGGTCTTTCTACTAAACCGTCTTAGATGAGAAAAATGTACAAATGTGTAAGTATCATCTCTCCACTTTGAAAATTCTTTTAAGAATAAAATTACATATATATTGTTGAATGTATTATTTATGTACATGCAAATATTATTTTTATGAACGGGGATTGTTTGAGAAGTGGCATGATGTTAACGGGATAAATTTATTACATTTTAAATTTTAATTGTGGTGATGGGAATAAGACCTAGAAAATAATTATAATCGTTGGTTGATTTGAGTGGAGGCTTCCTCACGTAGAGTTTTCACCATACTCAACCTCTTAGTTGCTTTTGCCATAAACAAAAGTGATTAGTGACCAAAAAGAAAGAGAGAAACCCTAAATGCATGTTTGAGTGGACATGATATCATACCATCCACAGTGGAGGTGGCTTGGTCTCAAAGAAAAGGACAGAGTTGGTATTTAGGAATTTGCAAAGACCAAAATCTTAAGAAGTTTAAGATTAATATGTTTGGCGCAGAACATAGTGTCCAAGACGGTTGGTTTCGGTTTCTTAATGGGAAAGCGAGAAACCGTTTGGACCCACTTCTCATCAAATCACACAATCAACTTCACGCACAACTTTTCTTTCCAAACCAATCAAATCCTTCTCTTTAGGGTTTTTATTTTGAGGTCTAATCCAACATATCCCCTTTTGCTTAACTTTTTGTGTTTTAAAAAGCACTTATTTGTATCTGCATAACAGACACTGTTCTGTTTTTTTTTTTTCTTTTTTAAATTTACATCCATCCTCTTTCTCGGAATTTGTTATATATAGGTTTCATCATGTTTTTGGTAATCCCTTCAGATTTTTTTTTTGTTGTTGTTTACAATCAATGAATCAAACAAAAATTAGATGCATCCAAGTCTGAATTCATTTTTGTAAAACTCATTTATAACTAATCCCGTCTGAATTATCACCTTTTTGACAATTTTTCTTAAATTTGATAATTTCTTTAATACGATTAAACGTTTTAAGTTTAGTGATATTTTGCACAGACTAAAATTTTATTATGAAAACAATTTTCAAAATCAGAATACATTTTTTTATTAAAGATTCAATGTATTTATTTAATGTATTTAAAATTAAATTATTTACCATACCTATTAATTCACGGTTTAAATAATTCATATGTAATTAATTAAGCAAATGATTGAATATAAATTTTGAAATGTTAAATCACTTCAACAAAGTATTACCGCGTCATTTTTCTCTTCATAACACATAATTATCTTCCGTATAGTAATTAATCTCAGTGTTTTTTTTTTTAATATCACGTGAATAGGAGAATTAGTCCACCTTTGATTTAATTCTAAAAAATTATACTCATTCAAACGACACAATAATAATTAAATATATTATTTTAGAATGTTTGCAGTGTAACACTCTCTTTATTTTGAAGAAATTTACTCAAATCCTTTGAGTAATATAACACATCTTACAAGTTTCACTTAAACCATTCAAATTTCATACTTAGAGAGTTTAACAAATTGTTCTAAGGAACTTCTCATGAGTATGAGAATAGACAGATATGTCATCGATAAAGACAATAACAATCTTGTTTAATAGTAAACATATTATATATTAGTCTTATACAAATCCTTAGATTTTATTATAATAGAATAGTGATATTTAAATCTCGTATTTGTCTTAAAAAACAAAAAGTTTCACATAACTAATATATTATGTCATATCGCATGTGACTAAAAAGGTTAGATATAAATCCTAATAATTTATTTATAAAAATGTCACCTTGTATTTTTCACGTCTAATATTCGTTTATCTAACACAAATCACAAAACATAATGTACTGTACCTAACCAAACTCAATCAAATAAATAGTACACATGTCAAAACTACATATTACCTAGTACTCGGATGCCATCAACATAAACCGTCTAGTCAAATAGTCGGTCTCGGCCGACTACCTGTCGACAAGGTTGGTCAACATCGATACCCCCATACTCCTCTAAGACCTGTTTTAGGGCCAGACCCACTCATGGCCCAAATGGGGGCCCAAGCTAGAGCCCAAGTCAAGGCCCAGCCCATGAAATGGTCAAACGTCATTAATGCTCTATAAATACGCGTGGACCCCATCATTTAAAGGTACGCAGTCATTAATTGCTGATTTGACTTCTAGAGAGCTTTGACTCACTTGAGCTTTGGAGATTCTTCTGCAGGTAACCCCTCCTGGGTTCAAGCCGACATGTAGCAAGTGGAAAGAGGCCAACTGAGGAGATAGCGGACTACATGGTAAGGTGACTCTTGTGTCTGACTTTATGTTTGTTCTCTGCAGGAACAATTGGCGCCCACCGTGGGACACGAGACGAACACCCTTAGTACCCGCTTTTCTCCGAAGATGGTTTCTACCCGTAGCAAGGCTGGAGTTAGCAAGCAAGTAGACGCTGGTCCCTCTGGACCCTCTGGCGTCATCCCTGACTTAGCCGCCATCCTAGACGGCCAGATGAAGATGCAACAGGAAATCGCAGACCTGAAGAAGCGCAATGCTGAAGAAATGGAAGCGCTCAAACAAGAAAACTCTCGCCTCAGGAGGAAAATTGAGACAGATGCAGATCTCAAGGGAAAAGCCAAAGACACATCTGAAGCCGTGAAGTCTCCGGTTTTTCAACCTACAGAAGAAGAGAGTGAATACAACCCCACCCCACACACCTTCACCTCCACCCAACAAACCCCTCTCACGACCACACAACCTCAACACCTCCCACCCAGTCACCCAGGGCTTACAGCCCCCTCACCAACCCACATTCCTCATAACCTACCCACTACCCTCCACACCGGATACGTCCCACCCTACAACCCCCCATACCTTCCATCAACCCACATCCCCCCTCATAACGTGACCTCCACCTTCCCTACCATGATCAACCACCCACCACCTCACCTTCCACATCCACACCAGCCCAGACGCCGCCACCCGTTCACAGACTTCATCTCCAACACCCCTCTCCCAACCCAGTGGGAACCATTCAACCTTGATCGCTACACTGGCGAAACTGACCCCGATGAACACCTCAAAGTTTACATCACACACGTCGCCCTATACACGTCCCAGGACGCAGTCTTCTGCAAAGCTTTTCCCACAACACTCAAAGGCCCAGCCTTAGAGTGGTTCACCACCCTTCCACCCTACTCCATTGATAATTTCGACACCCTTTCCCACATATTCTCCACACATTTCGCCGGCAGCCGGCCTCACCAAACTACCACCATGTCCCTACTGGGCATCAGACAAGAGCCCAACGAACCACTCTGCACATTCATCGACCGCTTCAGCAAAGCAGCCCTCCGCACACCACACCTTAACCAGGAGATGATACTCCAATGCATGACCCTCACCCTGCAACCCGGACCTTTCGCTAACAACGTCTACCTCCACCCGCCCACCTCCATGCACGAACTCAAGCTGCGTGCCGCCGACTATGTGCGCATGGAAGAGATGCAAACTCTTCACACCCAATTCTGCAACGACTATGCCGCCAACACCTCCCAAACCAATCCCAACCCCGCACCCAATCCCAACTCCGCACCCAATCCTACCCCGCGACCTCACCCGCGCCCCGATGCCCGTCCACGTGAACCCCGCCAACCACGTTTCACCAGATACGCCCCACTAACAGTAGCCCGCTCCCGCATACTTGATGAAGCCCTCCAGGCTGATCTCCTCCCACCAGCACGCAAAACAACTACCCCTCCCAACGCTGATATGACCAAATATTGTCGATACCACCGCAATCACGGTCATACTACAGAAGAGTGCAGAGCGCTACAGGATAAGATTGAAGAACTGGTACGCGCCGGTCACTTTCGTCGCTTCATCCGCAGAGATGACCACACCTCCTCCCGAACCCACCACCCCCCACGCCACGACCACAGACGACAACCAAACACCACCAACCACAGTGACCAAACCACCCCACCCAGTGACCAACACTCACAACCAGCCCACACCAACATCACCCCTACCGACCCCCCCTTGCGAGGTACTATTAACACCATCTCTGGTGGCTTCGCAAGCGGAGGCTCCACCTCATCAGCCAGAAAGAGACACCTTCGCAACATACAATCCATCAACCACATCACCCAATCCCATCACAGACGACGTATGCCCCCTATCGTGTTCACCGACGACGACTTTCACGGCCTCGACCACCAACAAGACGACCCCATGGTCATTACAGTCGAAATCGAGAACTACGCCGTTAAAAAAGTACTGGTAGACCAAGGCAGCTCAGTCGACATCCTCTACTGGGCCACTTACCAGAAATTACAACTCCCAGACACAGCTATGATCCCATACGACGAACCCATATACGGTTTTTCCGGTGAACAAGTCTCAACCCGTGGCTACATAGACCTCCATACCGTCTTTCAGGAGGGAACCCAAACAAAAACAATCCCAATCCGCTTCCTGATAGTTGACGCACCCACATCTTATAATATACTCTTGGGCCGTCCTTCCCTCAACACCCTCGGAGCAGTCGTCTCCACCCCGCACTTAGCCATGAAGTTCCCAGCACCATCCGGTGATATCCTAACCATCCACTGCGACCAACGTTTGGCACGCGAGTGCTATATGGCAAGCTTAAGACCCCAGCTCCCAATCCAACAGACAAACCACATCGAGCGCCCATCTAACTCACGCATAGCCTTATCCGGCGAAGACCTTGATCCCAGAATAGGCCGAGATGCCCGCCTCGAACCCGTCGAGGACACAACCCCCCTAGAACTCCCAAACGGCCATTCCATCAAATTGGGCACTGGTTTAAGTCTTGATGAGCGTGTCCCAATTACACCCATCCTTATAAACAACGCGGATCTCTTCGCTTGGTCAGCCGCCGACCTCCCAGGGGTAGACCCTAGTGTCGCCTCCCACAAGCTCTCGGTATATAAAGAAGCCCGCT
Organism: Vigna unguiculata; assembly: GCF_037176805.1. NCBI lineage: Eukaryota > Viridiplantae > Streptophyta > Magnoliopsida > Fabales > Fabaceae > Vigna > Vigna unguiculata. The sequence goes on along the minus strand of NC_140797.1, from coordinate 48,704,967 downwards.
ATGTATCTCAGAAAAAACGCAAGCTTGGTGAAGAACGCAGGCAAGCAGCCAAAACAGAAGCTGAGAAGTTGCTGAGCGCAGGATTCATAGAAGAAGCGCACTACACCACCTGGCTCTCTAATGTTGTCTTGGTGAAGAAGGCCAACGGTAAATGGCGAATGTGCGTGGACTACACAGATCTAAACAAGGCATGCCCTCGCGACGCCTACCCCCTACCCAACATTGACCGCCTTGTAGACGGCGCAGTAGGAAATAAAGTACTTAGCTTTCTGGACGCATACTCAGGATACAACCAGATACCCATGGCCACAGCAGATATGCACAAGACCGCCTTCATCACAGACGACGCCAATTACTTCTATAGAGTCATGCCCTTTGGCCTCAAGAACGCTGGGGCAACCTACCAGCGTCTAATGGACAAAGTCTTCAGCCACCTCACAGGACACTGTGTCGAGGTCTACGTCGATGACATGGTTGTCAAATCCCCAAGCCATCATCAACACGCCATAGACCTGGAGGCGGTTTTCTCCGCATTACGCCGTTACAACCTCCGCCTAAACCCTGAAAAATGCGTATTCGGGGTGGACCGGGGTAAATTCCTCGGTTTCATGTTAACTCAACGCGGCATAGAGGTTAACCCCGAAAAGTGCAAGGTCATCATCGAGATGCGCAGCCCTACCACCATCAAGGAAGTGCAACGACTAATCGGCCGCCTCACAGCTATATCCCGCTTCCTACCTAAACTAGCAGAGCAAACTCAGCCCATCATCCAGCTCCTAAAGAAATCCGCCCGGTTCACGTGGACAGAAGATTGTGAACAAATTTTCCTTAAGCTCAAAGCATCCCTAACCTCACCCCCCATCCTCCGCAAACCTGACACTAGCCAACCCCTGCTAGTATACATCACGGCCACCGATCACACCGTCAGTGCTGCCCTCGTCCAAGAAGCAGAAGGCACCCAACACCCTGTTTACTTTGTAAGCAGAACGCTCCAAGACCCTGAAACCAGATACCAAATGGTAGAAAAACTAGCCCTATCCCTGGTTCACGCCGCACGCCGCTTGCGTCCATATTTCCAAAACCACACCATAACCGTCAAAACCGATTACCCAATTCAGAAAATATTGCAAAAGCCGGATTTGGCCGGGCGCATGTCGTCATGGGCCGTGGAGCTTTCCGAATTCAACATCCGTTACGAACCACACGGCCCCATCAAAGCCCAATGCCTTTTGGACTTCGTCAACGACCTACAACAGACACCCATCGAGGACCAGTGGACGCTTCATGTAGATGGCTCCTCGAATCCAAGGGGTGCAGGTGCTGGCATCGTACTAGAAGGCCCCAACGATATCCTCATTGAGAAATCCCTTCACTTCGCTTTCAAAACGTCGAATAATCAAGCCGAGTACGAAGCTATACTGGCTGGTCTCTCCCTAGCCCGTGAAGTAGGCGTCAAGAAGTTGATATGTAAAACCGACTCCAAACTTACAGTAGGTCATTTGAACGACGAATTCCAGATCAAAGACCCCATCCTCCAACAATACTACCACTTGGTCCGCGCAATCATCCAATCCGCCTTCGAATCAGTCCGCATCGAACACATACCCAGAACCGATAACATTAGAGCCGATATCCTTTCCAAATTAGCAAGCACCAAGCTCAAAAACCGCAACCGATCCTTGCTACAACAAACACTATCTACACCCTCTGTCACACACACTTGCCAAACGTTAACCCATACCCCATCTGACAATATCATCCCTACCCAAAACCCAAACTGGACCACCCCCTACATTCAATACCTCAAAACTGGCAACCCCCCGCCCGACGCGGACAAGTCCTGGATGGCCAAGGCCGCCAGGTATACCATGATAGGCGACGATCTCTACAAACGCGGATACGGCCAGCCCTTGCTCAAATGTGTCACGCCAGAACAAGCCCATTACATCATCAAAGAGCTACACGAAGGAATCTGCGGGTATCATTCCGGCGCCCGCACCATGGCCACGAGGGTCCTCAGAGCCGGATACTTCTGGCCTACTATAGAAGCGGACTGCCAAGATTACGTCAAAAAGTGCAAGCAATGCCAGAAGCATGGCACCCTTATACACCAAAAGCAAGAACAACTACATCACATATTATCCCCCTGGCCATTCGCTAAGTGGGGAATGGACATCCTAGGCCCATTTACGCCTGGCAAAGGACAGGTTAAGTTCCTAATTGTAGTCGTCGACTACTTCACCAAGTGGATTGAAGCCAAACCATTAACCACTATCACGGCCCAGCAAGTCCAGCAGTTCGTGTGGAAGGACATCATATGCAGATATGGTATACCACATACCATCATAACAGATAACGGCCGGCAATTCATTGACAAAGACCTAGCAAAATTCTATACCGGCTTGGGCATCAAACATATCACCAGTTCAGTAGAACACCCGCAGACTAATGGGCAGGCAGAGGCAGCAAACAAGGTCATCCTCGTGGAACTACGTAAAAGATTGGATACCGCGAAGGGCCGGTGGCCGGAAGAGTTAATTGAAGTACTTTGGGCCTATAGATGCACCCCGCAATCGTCAACCAACGAATCCCCCTTCAGCCTAGTCTACGGCGCAGACGCCATGATACCGGTAGAAATTGGCGAACCATCTCTGCGCCGAGAACTATACGACCCAGCTATCAACCATCAAAACCTGGCTTTGCATCTCGACCTCCTTCCCGAACTCAGAGAAAAAGCTCAAATACGCAACCTCGCCGCTAAACAACGAGCCGCCAGGAAATATAACGCAAACCTGCAACCGCGTTCGTTTGTCATAGGAGATTTAGTATGGAGAATGACCAGCAGTGCTAGAAAGAAGGATGGCAAGTTCTCCGCCAATTGGGACGGTCCATACCGCATACGAGAAGACACAGGTGGTGGGGCTTATCGCTTAGAGCAACTATCTGGGGAAGAAATCCCCAACACATGGAACGTCTCCCACCTCAAGTTTTATTTCAGTTGAACATGTATCATAAGCGAATCCATACTTGTAACCACGGGTGTACTCTTTTTCCTCACTTGGTCTTTTTTCCCTAAGGAGGGTTTTGGCCAAGGAGGTTTTAACGAGGCACCCCAATTCGAATAAATAAAATTAATGGTTCCTTACCTTACGACTCTATACTACTCTACTTGTGTTTAATTCGTTTAAGTTCCCCACCCTTACCACAAGTAAGCGGCCTGGGTCGAACACCCTCTACTTGTGTTTAATTCGTTTAAGTTCCCCACCCTTACCACGAGTAAGCGGCCTGGGTCGAACACCCTCTACTTGTGTTTAATTCGTTTAAGTTCCCCACCCTTACCACAAGTAAGCGGCCTGGGTCGAACACCCTCTACTTGTGTTTAATTCGTTTAAGTTCCCCACCTTTACCACAAGTAAGCGGCCTGGGTCGAACACCCTCTACTTGTGTTTAATTCGTTTAAGTTCCCCACCCTTACCACAAGTAAGCGGCCTGGGTCGAACACCCTCTACTTGTGTTTAATTCGTTTAAGTTCCCCACCCTTACCACAAGTAAGCGGCCTGGGTCGAACATCCTCTACTTGTGTTTAATTCGTTTAAGTTCCCCACCCTTACCACAAGTAAGCGGCCTGGGTCGAACACCCTCTACTTGTGTTTAATTCGTTTAAGTTCCCCACCCTTACCACAAGTAAGCGGCCTGGGTCGAACACCCTCTACTTGTGTTTAATTCGTTTAAGTTCCCCACCCTTACCACAAGTAAGCGGCCTGGGTCGAACACCCTCTACTTGTGTTTAATTCGATTAAGTTCCCCACCCTTACCACAAGTAAGTGGCCTGGGTCGAACACCCTCTACTTGTGTTTAATTCGTTTAAGTTCAACAACGTTCCCCTACTTAAATACACATGCAACACGACATATCTCATATTCCTATCACTACCAACAACCACAAAACATATATATCCACAACATGCATCATATTAAAAACAAACGAAAATATTGTACGGGTTATTACAAACTTAGAATTCAATGCCAAACAATATGGAAACTATATCCTAAGCTGCCTGATTATCATCACCCTTCACGGTCACATCCGCATCCTTCTCCGCCTCGAGTGCCTCACTCCTAACCCCTTCCTCACCCTCTTCATCATCACCCACCAGCTTCCCATCAACCACATCCTTGTCTACATCAAACCTTGAATCCAGTGCATCCACATCCTTGTAGAAGAAGGCCGCCTGCCGCAACCCCTTCTCAAAGCCGTTTATGTGCTCCTGGATAACACTGTTCTTTAGGTCATCCAACTCACCCACAGCACCATCGTACTTATCCTTTAAATCTTCATAATCCTCCTCCAACTCCCCGATCCGCTTATTCAACTTCTCTTCGGAGTCTAGACACCGAACTTTCCACGACGCCAACCTTTTTCTCTCCGCCTCCCACCCTTCCTTCTCCTTCTCCAACGCTGCCTTCTCCTCTGACAACTTGTCCACTTTATCCTGCAGCCCCCCCGCCTCCTTCACTTCCCTTCTGTACAAGGACCCAACACGTCTACTCAACACCAACGCCTTACTCCCAAACTCCACCATGGTTCTCACAATATGATCAACCTCCATATTGTCGATAGAGTTCACAACTGTGTCCGGCAAATTGATTGAAATATCCTTCCTAATACATATCTCTGGTAACTCGATCAGCCCAGCCTCCGGCGGCTTCTCGCCGCTGACCGACCCCGCTCCATCGCCTGACCCAAGAATAGCTGCCCTTGCTCTCTTCACATCCTTACCCTTCCCGGGTCGAGCCGGGAGCTCAGCCCTCCTCTTCGTGCCGCCATGCACGTGTACTTCTACCACAGACTCCTGCAAATTAGGAACATCAGTCTTCCCAGCCTCTTTGGCCTTGGCGGCCATCTCCTTCCTCAGCGCTTGGAAGAGTGCCAAGTTCTTCTTCCCGGATTGTGCCATATGCCCTGCAATAACATATCACATTTCGGATCAAAACAACTTAGCTTCAATAATACAGATTAAGTAACAAACAGATACCTTCAATATCTATAATCGGATGCACCGAATTATAAACCCTAACTAAGCCCTTAGTGGGCAACTTATCCACAAATCTTAATAACATTCCAACCACCTCCCTGTCTCCCGACGACAACTCCTCCATCCCCATATCCTTGTACCGCGAAGGGCTGTTGGTCCAACTAAAAGGGAATTTCGTACTCCCATCCGCATTCAAAAAATACTTCTCGCCCCCCTCCTTCACCACAACCTTGAAGTATCCATCCTTAAAATGCTTGAAAGATTGGGAGAAGGCGTCCAATCTGCTAATACTCGGACGGCTGATCAACGATAGCCATGTAGTCGGTCTCCGGGGTCTGGTATCATAAAAATATAGGAGCGCGTATGGGGAAGGCTCTAAGTACAGCGACTTGCATAAGATGCGAAAAGCCTGTAAGTACGCCCAACTGTTAGGGTGCAACTGAGTAGGCGCCACATTCAGAGCCCGTAGCACACCCATAGTAAAGTCATCTAGTGGTAGCCGTATGTGAAGTTGAGAAAAGTGACACATATACATGTAGAAAAACTTCTCAGCAGCCCCTTCTTGCCCGTGACATACCCGGTCCACGGCGCTCACTCTTTCTAATGAGACGATATCTCCACTAACCCCTTTAGAGATAACGGGCGTACAATTCAGCCAGGAATTCAGCAGACGAGACCACCTGAACAGAGATGACTGCTCACGAACATCAGAGGCCACCCACGCATAACCACCCCTAGCCGGCCAATTGCTTTCCTCCAGTTCTTCAGGGGGATCTTCTCGGATCTCCCTCACTACCTCCATTGGCACCCCGCTTGTGCCAGGTCCAGCATTCTCACCCTCTCCACGAAACCGATCACCTCTACTCCTATCTGACTCTGTACTTTGACTACTACTAGATGTAGATAACGATGAACTATCGCTACTAGACATACCTGTTTGATTTTTTACGGAAAGATGTCGGCGGAAATTGGGAACTAGTCGGACAAAAGGACGCGCACAAGATCTCTGTTTTCAAAACTCGCAAATGAACCAAGTAAACCATCAGCTGCATTCAAACCTATATTTATACTCCACGATCCCAAACGACTCAAGCTCTTCCCGCCAAAATGAACCCCCAGGCCAAGCGACACCATCATTGTGAAATATATGACACAAAAAACGGCGGCGCCAAAACCAAAACGATGTGACCACCTGACGCCCTTTCACCTACCTTCTGACACTTCCAAGCCTTAACACTGTTCACCACACTTAAAGGCTGGGGGACTGGTGTATCACACCTAGCCGGTTTTGCTAGTTTACCTGCACATGTCATCCTTGACCGACAACCCATATCGGACAAGGCTGGGGGACTGGTGTACTGTACCTAACCAAACTCAATCAAATAAATAGTACACATGTCAAAACTACATATTACCTAGTACTCGGATGCCATCAACATAAACCGTCTAGTCAAATAGTCGGTCTCGGCCGACTACCTGTCGACAAGGTTGGTCAACATCGATACCCCCATACTCCTCTAAGACCTGTTTTAGGGCCAGACCCACTCATGGCCCAAATGGGGGCCCAAGCTAGAGCCCAAGTCAAGGCCCAGCCCATGAAATGGTCAAACGTCATTAATGCTCTATAAATACGCGTGGACCCCATCATTTAAAGGTACGTAGTCATTAATTGCTGATTTGACTTCTAGAGAGCTTTGACTCACTTGAGCTTTGGAGATTCTTCTGCAGGTAACCCCTCCTGGGTTCAAGCCGACATGTAGCAAGTGGAAAGAGGCCAACTGAGGAGATAGCGGACTACATGGTAAGGTGACTCTTGTGTCTGACTTTATGTTTGTTCTCTGCAGGAACACATAATAACCCTATTTTGTGATGTAAGCATTGAGTCAAATCTTACTGAACATTAAACTCCAAACGATGGTGGTGACCAAATATTATTTGAATTTAACAAAGAAAATAGGTGACAATATACTTATATAATTGTTTTAGTAGTTAAATTTTTTATTGTCATATTTATATTTTTATTCAGAGGAACTTTCTATTAACGTGGGATGCAATGAGTAATTATGGAGGTGGAGCGAGCAATAATCCAAGAGATACTACAAGAAGCCCATTAAATAAATAATCAAATAAATAAGCCCATTCACAGGCAAAAGCAACAATAACATAAAATAAAAAAACATTAGTCAAATCAGGCCTCAATTAAATGAAGACATCTAGTAATCACTTACTTTAGGAACTCACATTACTTCAGTTCTAGACCTATAACCAAACCCTTTGCTATGGTGTTTGAAGGTTTAAAACAGTTATGGTCAGTTATTGTATTTACCATGCAGTAGACCTTTTTTTTTTTTTTTTAAATTGAAGTGAACAAAGTTATTATTTTTTACTGTACACGACATTTAAAGTTTATTTATTCTTTTATTACATAAAATCTGTTTATTTTCTCATTTTTTTAAAATAACAATAAACAAATTGACCATATAACCTTGAAAAAAGATTTATTAATCAAAGTAATTTGTCAAACATAACTGTAAATATTAACAACCGTATTTAATTATTTTTTGTTCCATATTTAATAAAAAAGGTTAATGCAACTTATTCTTTAAATAAAATATTAAAAAATTGTTATCTTTTTTATTTTGTTATGGATACATATTGTCTATGGCTTGGACCAACACAGTTGAGATTCTGAAAATGCATGAAATTATTATTGGGAAATTTATGTTATTTTAATTAATTAGTTAATTGTTAAGGATCTAAAATGAATAGAGAGAGACAAGGAGAGGTTTAGTTTAGGGAGGGGAAAAACATTGTCTTGTGCCTATGTGCAGAAGCTCAAGGCATTGAACTCACTCTCCTTGGGCAGCATCAATGGCGGCAGAATCATCTCGCAGAAACCCCAAACGTCCATTTGTGGAAGAAGATGACGAATTAAGCAAAAAACCACCGTAATTTCTTTTCCTTTATTCTCGCAAGCAAACCCTAATTCCGTTAATTATTATTGAGATGATTGCAGCAATAGGTAGACTTGATTATCGAGATTAGGTTACTATACCTTGAGTTCTGTGTTATTTTGATTTGGGGATTACTGTCATGTTGGTCACCCCCTGCCTAGTTCAAATATCGGGCATTTTTTGAAGAGAGTTTAAATTAAATTCATTGTGCTTGCATATGAATACCGTGTATTAAGTTTCCGTTTTCTGTTCATTCACCCCATTCGTGGTAATATGTTGTGTGTGTATATGAGTCCCCTTGTTGGGGCTTTAACTTTTGAGGCTGTATTGATTGGCTTGTGGAACTGAATTTTGAGATGTTTCATTGAATTTATACAGAGCAAAAAAGGTTAGGTTTCCAAAGGGCAAGAAAGTGAAGCCAGGAGATGAAGTTGTCGACAAAGGAAATGTCGAGGAGGGTGAAGTTGACTTAATGAATCCCCAAGTAGCTGCCAAAGCTGCCAAAGAGCGGGCAAATCAAAGAAATCAATTTACTGCTGAACTCTTTAGTGAGGACACTGGAGGTATCGGAATAGACTTATCAGTTGGTGAAGTGACATATGAGGTTTGTTTTGAAGTTTTCCTTAAGTTTTCAACCTGGACGAACTTTTTTATCTAAATTAAATCTTTACTCTTTCTATCAAGTGCTTTCTCATGGACACCAGCAGAGTAAATATTTTGCTTGTAAAGCTTATTTCATGTGGGCTTCTGTTCAAATGTATTATTGTAGTGTGATTTATTCCTAAATTGACATCATTTTTTGTAGTAAAGTTTATTGGTGTAATGAGGTGTTACTGGATACGTAAAAGATAGGCAGGCAGTGATGTGTGATGTCTTGTGGCAGGATAACGAGAATTTTGTTGACGATGGGATTCAAATCGAGCCTTTCAACCTAGATAAAGAAAGGGAAGAAGGTTATTTTGATGCAGCAGGAAATTTTGTTGAATATGTAAGAGAGAATGAGATTAAGGTGAGGGATTTATGTTGTTTTCTTTCTTTATTTGTGATTATTTCATTTGAATTCTGTTAATAAGTTCAGGATCCTTGCAGGATGCGTGGCTTGATAATATTGAAGTTGATCCAACATATTCTGCATTAAAATCTGTACCAACTAATGATGTGGATGAGGGCCCGGCCGACCTGTCTTCTAAAGATATTGGCATCATGAAGAGGCGGATTGCAAATGTTCTTGAACCTGGGGAAACGGTATGCGTATATTTTATCATTCTTAATTTTCTGATTTTTGATTCCTTTGTTCTACTGAAGTATCATTGTTAAATACAATATTTATTTTCCAATTCACTTCAGAGTAGTTGTAGATCATCCATTTGTTTAGGCATTCATTGGTTTTTTATATGGCCAGGGAGTTCTGAAATTTCTTTCTAAGGGAGTTCATATCCTCAAAAAGTATTATCCAGTTAAAAATATTTTACTCTCAAATCTGAACGTGTAAGGAATATGTTATTTTGACAGTGTGTTTTTCAACTTGGAACAAATAAATACAGAAAATAAGAGAACCGGAATCTGCTGCTGACTCCATAGTTGCCCAAATTTATTTTTAACTCGAGTTGATTCTGGCAACCCTAAACCGTTATCAGAGAAAGCCTGTTAATTGCCAATTTTCCAAAATAAAGGATTACTGGTGTTCATAAAGATAAAAAGTAAGAAAAATATTTTAGCTTATATTTGGCTTGTATCTAACTGCAATTATTAATTTATATCATGTTCAATTACGTGGTCTCTTTATATCTTTGAAACAGTAAATCTTTATACTTGGCTGGGCTGGAATTATATATCATATATCTACTTTTTTAAGTGATGTTTGAGGTTCATTAGTTGGGCAGTATTAACCGATATTCTTCGAATAGGTTTTGCAAGCCTTGAGAAGGTTAAAAGGTAGCAGTGACAGAAAGGCAAAAATGTCTGCTGAGACTAAGGTTGTATTTGACCAGCTAACTGAGGATGCTATGAAGCTGATGGAGAATGGTGAATACAGTTGAGTTAATCTCTCTGGGCTTTGTAGATATTATGCATTGTGTAAACATGTAATCATTTAGATAGCCTGATGAGACTCTATGTCATGCAACTTGTTTTAATACATTGTTTCTTTAGTTGCTACGTCTACATTATGCTTAACTTTGGTTCCTTGACCTTATTTCACAGATGTTTATCATGAAAAGCGAGAGGTTTTTGATCGTGAAGCGGGTTAGTGTTATACACTATGCTTTATTCTATTTATATTATGTTTTATTGTTTCATTAAGTTTACATTGTTAACAACATGATGTGATATGCTGTTTGATTTTCTAACTTATTTGATTTAATTACTTGGTTTTACTATTATAATACTTTCTAACTTATGTCGTTATTATGGTCATGATGCAAGATAGAACTTACTGTTCTATTATCAATATCACACATGGTGTTTGTCAATTCTTAGAGTTTGGAGAAACTATCTTTGGATTTTGGGGCAGGTTATTTAATCGTCAATTTTTCCTGGGCTATTCTTTCTTCTTTCTATGATGTTGTCGATATTTAGGTTTATGAGAAGGAGTGAAGTGTGCCTGTTTCCTGGTATTAACTGCTTAATTCTTATGCCTTCTACATTCTCTCTTTTTCAGAAGGATATGAGAAGTTAGTGCGGGCAAAGGAAGGCACGTCAAATCAACATTTGGCTAGTGGAGAAGCCTCTGGCAATGGTGAAGGTGATTATGATATGTTTGCTGACGAGGATGAACCTGATACCAGTAAGCCATCTACAGATGAAAATAATGCAGTTAGCCAGTCTTCATCGGATGCCATAAATTCTGGCATTGAGGGTAAATTGGCCTCTGAAGTTTTTGTTACTGATTTTTATCCGATAAGTATTTACTTAACATTGTTCTACTTTTCTTTCAGGTGGAGCATTGCAAAATGATTATGTGTTTGATGAATCTTCTGGGTATGGCTCTTCTCTTCCATGTACATTTTGGGAAATAGTCTGATAGATATATGACAGTATTCATCTTTGTTGTGATTTCAAAAACCAAAAAAAAAAAATTATGGTATTAAGAAGGTAGCAAAAGTTGAGGGTTTGTTTGTACCCATTTCTTCTTTCTTCCAATGAATTCCGTTACCAAAAAGTGCTGTTATAAGCTTGTTCTGACATCAATATTTGATGGTCCAGGTACTATTACAGCAGCAGTTTGGGCTATTATTATGATCCAAATACTGGGCTTTATTGCTCTGCAGCATCAGGACAATGGTACAGCATATTCCTTTATCATCTTATCGTGTGGTTTGTTAATTTTTATGCTGACATCTTTTAGCCTCTGTTTATCAATAAGTGTTGCCAAACATGGATGTGGTTTTGGGCGTGTCTTCTTTAGCTGTTTGTTTAAATTTATTCTTGATTTATGATATTTTTTGTTGAAACTATATCAAGAGATGTGATTAGTACATTTCTATAATTAGCACCTTGTTTGGTCGAGAGGAGGGAAATAATATTATATGTTTGGTGGGAGAGGCAAAAGAGAAGAAATAGTTTAAAAAATGAACTTATTTTACTATTTCTTATTTACTTCTACTCATCTCTCATCCCATCTCCTATTTATTGTGAGAGATGCAAATCATGTTTCTAGCTGACTGGGATTGTTCCTTTTTTATTTAAATTCAGGTACTCATTTAATGAGGAGACTGGCACCTATGAAGAAGTTGACGAGGCTGCATCCAACGTGAACTGAGGGACTTGTCTCAGGGAACAATAGGCTAGTTATAGCATAGCCACAATCATTGTCTGCGAGTGGCTCATGTACAGACCGAAACACTCTTGAACTTTTTGTACGTTATGAGGGACTGCTACCACTGCTCAGAGTTGTGCTTTTATCTCTTATAAGGTTGTTGTTTTATATTAACTAAACTTTTTGCTTAAAAATCACTTAGAATGATCCCTTGAAGTTAGAAGCAATACAAATTATACAATGTTTACCCATATCAATTTGTGAGACATGTTCACTTATGCCCTCAAATTGCAAATCACTTTGCTTGTGCAATTAGATAATTATTTTTTTTACATCATTTTCTTGAAGAGGGCGTCAAATTAGCCACTTGCCAATGCGATCTGTAAGTACTGGCCATTCTTTATTTGTGAAATATTAGTTTTACAACACCAGTGGTGTTCTGCAATGTTATGTTGCACTTTTTGTATTCTGTTGATTGTATTTATCCTTTTCTGCTGTCAATCTGTTTGAAACTAAATATTATGTTGCTTCAGTTTTATTCATTTAACAAAATATCATTCATGGTTCCGCTATTGTATTTTACAACTAAAATATAAACGTAATTCTCGATCTATCAATTATTACTAGCATGAACCAACCAATTAAGTCATCGTACCGAAACAATTTCACTAGAATGATCACAGAAAACATTCACTTAAGTTTACATTCATTTAAGTTTGTATACTGTTTAAATCTATATTTGAAAAAAAAAAATTCAGATTAATAATTGTGACTTTATTTTCAGAAAAGATCACGTAAAGTCATGTGACAAGATGAAAGTTCAAGAATACATCTTTAACTTAATTTAACTGATCTGATGATAATTAAAGAGAATCTTTTAATTCATTCATATGAATAATATAAAATAACAAATTTTTTCTGTAATATATATTTTTATAATATAATTCATAAAATTTTATAAGTTTACATCCTAATAAAATCTGCATTAAACTTTCAAGATCAGCGAATTTAACCAAATGTTTAATGTAAATATTCTAAATTATTATACATTTCCTTTGAATCCCCGAGACTGATGACAAAATCTAAGAACTGGTTTCTCAAGCCTTATCCCAGTGATGGATATCCGTTAAATATGTAAGACGTTCATCTTTTTTTTTTTTTTTTCTCTAAAAGACAACAATTTTTTGTTTCATTTTTATATAATATATCTCCAATACTGTGATAAGATAATTCGAATTTTGTCGATCTTACGAAGCCCATGCCCATTATCATGGCGCACAGCACAGTTAGTTTCGTTGCTTCTGTCGCATTCTCTGTAACGCTTTAAGACGGCGAAATCCGGAAAATCTGCTCCTTCTTAATGTCATAATATTACAGCTTATATATTAAGTAATCTTTCAAGCATTTTCTTATTACACTTCTATTTGAAAAAAAAAAATCAGATGAAATATAATATAGTAATAATTTTCTTAGACTAGAATGGGATAAAACCAAATAAATAACTTCATTTATTCTATTAAGATGAAATTATAATTATTCATTCACATTTTTCACATTAGGTCGTTACATATTTGACATTTGAAATAGTAACTATTGAAAAATCAAGTTCCTCACTTTTGCCTCTTGTTTTTATTAATTCAAATTAATATATTAAATATCTTATAATTTTTAAAATCTCGTGGATTTCACATGTGTGAATACTAGGAATTAAACAAAGTAGACTCCCAAATCTAACTCAACTTTGAGTCAAATGTGATAGGAACTAATTTTTCTTATTATAATAATACCTATAGTTTGAGTCGATGATACGCCAATAATTTATGTGCACTCTTATTTAAAAATACTTTCAAAAGTCAAAGTTAAGTTTTAAATCAAATATACTTCAACTGTAATAAAAGTTAGCTATGTCTAAATTTAGAATCGTCAAAACAGGTAATCCAGCCTGATCTACTTCGACTCATAATGGATTGATAATTTAGTGAGCTAAACTAACTCGATTCATGTTTTAGTGAGTCAAAAAAATTCGAATTCGGTCCGGTTCACCACGGGTTGACGGGTTAAACGGGTTGGTTCACGGGTTCACTTAATTAAAAAAAGGTTAAATATGTTTTTGGTCCCTCAAGTTTTAATGAATTTTAGAATTAATCCCTCTTCGAAAATTGATACCAATTTAGTCCTTCGTCTTTAGAAATGTGTGGATTTAGTCCTTATTATCAATTTTTATTAAGTTTATTTGATGTTTCAAGCGCATTTCATGATAGTATTTGAATTGTTTACCCTGTTTGACACACTTTCGCTTCAATGTTAACTTAAATATTATCATAAAATGCATTTACAATGTCAAATAAACTTAACATAATTTGGTAAAAAGAACTAAATCCACACATTTCTAAAGATGAATGACTAAATTGGTATCAAGTTTCGAAGAGGGACTAATTCCAAAATTCACTAAAACTTGAGGGACCAAAAACATATTTAACCCTTAAAAAAATATAATTTTTTTATTTTTTTTTCGATCAAAACTAAATTATGATTCTAATTAAAATCTAAATAAACTTTAATACAATCCAAATACAAACCAAAATAAAAAAATACAAATTATTTATATGTTGACAAAAACAACAACCTAACATGACTCAAATGTAAAACCCAACTTAATAAAAATTAAACACTTGTGTGACCTTTTTATTTGTGGGTTGGTGAGTCAACTCGACTCACCACAGGTTGAACCCGGGTGAGCCGGGTTCTTAATGAACCGGGTCAAAAATCAATCTATATTAAAATTTGTAAAAGAATTTCAACCCAACCCATAATAAACAAGATTAGCTCGCGGGTTCCAACCCATTTTGACAGCTCTATCTAAATTTATTTGGACAGTGGTAAAAACAATTCATGTATTTTTCTAACATGTAATTTTCCAATTAATTTTAGAAAAAAAAAAAGTAGTTATATCTCTGAAGTAATTATTCTCTTTTAAGTGGATATTTCCATCAATAAAAATTCCTACTAATTTAAACAAATGAAAGTAATTAAATATGATTTGAGAAATCCAAACAGGGCAGTGTGGGGCCCCATAGAAAAAGTTCAGTCAGATGCCGTTTTGCATTGGTATCACTCTCTCTCACTCACGCGTGATCAGCACCACCACCTTGTGTTGTTGCGGAAAAGAATGGCATGGAAGCACAGTCCCTTCATACAGTGTTATGTCCAATTCATGCCAAAACCCTCTTCCTGAAATTCACCCATTTCTCCATGTGAAACCCTAATCTCCATTTTCCGCATCTGGCTAACCACATGGCCGACGAGATCAATCGCGGAACGTCCTTGGACTCCACCGAATCGCGCTGGGTTATCCAGGATGACGACGACGACTCCGATTTGGAGAACTTCGACGCGGATTCGAGATTTGGACGCCAAGCTGCCGTCGTTGATTCCGACGAGGAAGAGGACAACGCGGAGCAGAGACTCATCCGCACTGGTCCTCGAATCGATTCATTCGACGTGGAGGCTCTTGAAGTTCCCGGTGCTCACAGAAGTGACTATGAGGTCTCTTTCCTTTTTCTGCTTTTTATTATTATCTTATAATAATTCAAAGGAATTGCAAATTTTAAGTGCGCGGTTATGTCGCATGAAGTGATCATGGCAGGTTATTTCTTAATTGTGTAGTTTAAGTTTTTTTTAGTCGGTAGGTTGAAATTTATATAGGATATATATTTATATTGACCTTAAATTTTCTCTATCTCCCTGTGGGACCTTGTGAACTGTGATTGTTAATTTAGTGTTATGACCTGCTCCACGAATGGAAAAAAAGTGGAAGGAAATAGATGTGGAATACATGATTCAACCTGCTGTCTGCATTCACGGACAACGACTGAATGTTTAACGTGGATGTTGAAAATTAAACAAAGTAGCTCCTGGAATCCCGATACAACCAAATTGTTGTGTGCATTGCAACCTCAATGACGATCTTACTATTTATAGCATTTATTGTCTAGGAGATGCTTATATTTGTTGTTGTCCTTCTTCTTTTATAGGTATGTGTGTTGTTTTTCTTGTTAAGTTTATGGATTATGTGAATTTTGGCCTTAAGCTTTGGGTGTTGTTCCTTTTGTTTAGTTTCCGGATTCTCGGAACTTTAGTTTGTGATTGACTGATGTATTCTACTTGTACACCGGCATGTGGTTCCGTCCCTTAAAATGTCTTACTATTCATCATGATATTATGTATATTAGTAATTTTGGCTTTTTGTCTTCGTTATATATCATTGCAGGACATCAATGTGGGTAAGAAAATTGTATTAGCTATTCAGACGCTTGGTGTAGTCTTTGGTGACGTTGGAACAAGTCCCTTGTATACCTTCAGTGTTATGTTTAGAAAGGCCCCTATTAATGGAAATGAAGACATTCTTGGAGCTTTATCACTTGTCTTGTACACATTAATCTTGATTCCCTTATTGAAGTATGTCCTGGTGGTTCTGTGGGCCAATGATGGTGGTGAAGGTATATTATAAGTACATGTTCTAAAGTAAAGCTTGTGGTACGAACATCCTCAAAATAATATTTGTTCTGGAACCATTGCAGGTGGTACTTTTGCCTTGTACTCGTTGATCTGTCGTCATGCTAAGGTTAGTCTTCTCCCCAATCAGTTACCATCAGATGCCCGTATATCAAGCTTTAGGCTTAAGGTGCCATCCCCCGAGCTTGAAAGGTCATTAAAAATCAAGGAAAGACTTGAGAATTCTCTGACTCTGAAGAAGATTCTACTAATATTAGTTCTTATTGGTACTTCCATGGTGATTGCTAATGGTGTTGTTACACCGGCAATGTCAGGTTTTTTACTGTTCATACTTCATTTATACCTGTAATTTCTTCAGACTTTCTTTGGTCACAACGTGTTCACAATGATGTCAATACCATATATGCATTGATATAATGATATGTTGTTGCTAGTATTCATGACCAACTATTGTTTTCATTAACCTATCTACTGTTTAGTTTACAATAATTTTCTTTCTATCTTTTCTTTGTTGCAGTACTGTCATCTGTTGGCGGTTTAAAAGTTGGGGTAGAGGTTATCGAGAAAGGTATTATGTAACCTATTAATGAACTCTATTATATGTAACAGTTATTAATTACTTGATTTGTAGTTGGTGTCCGTAGACATGCCCGAAGTTTTCAGTTTAGACCTTTTCATCTTTTCTTCTTTGGCTGATCATGTAAGCTTAACATAATATCAGTAGTGCTATCTATCCACTTGGTTTGAGAGATTAGAAAGCATTTTTTCATGTAATTTTTTATGGCATGTGTTGTTGAGTTGGGCATAACTTTAAGCTAGTTTATGTCTTTTTGTTGTAGTCATGTGTATAGTTGCTTGAAACCTTTTTTTTTCATTTTCGTCTATGCAGATGAAGTGGTGATGATTTCAGTTGCCTGCCTTATCATTTTGTTCAGTGTACAAAAGTATGGAACAAGTAAAGTGGGACTTGCAGTAGGACCTGCTTTGTTCTTATGGTTTTGTTCTCTTGCCGGCATTGGGATATACAATCTTCTGAAGTATGACAATAGTGTCTTAAGGGCATTTAATCCTATTCATATCTACTACTTCTTCAAAAGGAACTCAACCAAAGCGTGGTATTCTCTTGGGGGTTGCCTACTGAGTGCAACTGGTAAATACATACGCTCAAGATCTTGATACTACAAATGCAATAGTACTGTACTTTTGACTTGTCATGTGTAAATTTGGTTCTACTGGTCTGTTTTTATTTGTTTTAAGGACAATTTGTTGTCAGAAATTTTGATGATCAGTGCATGGGTTTTCATTTAGTGTTTGCTGCTATTATCTGAGGAGAAATAGTTCGAATTTTGAGGTTATTAATTAACTCGTTCTATCACTGTAATCCCTTCCAGCCCATGGCAACTTAATATTTTAATGTGGTAAAATTACTAGACAGATGAATCTTTTGCTGGCATATGCACAACCTATTCAACTGCAAACATATTTAATGACTGTTATCATGTTGCAGGTTCTGAGGCCATGTTTGCAGATCTTTGCCACTTTTCTGTCCGATCAGTTCAGGTAATAAATTTTATCTGTCATATTTATTTGTTAGTCATGCTTCTTTTATTTGCTTTGTGTGTCGGTGAACTAATATGCTGGCGAAGCTGATGGTTCCAATTTGCAGCTTTCATTTGTCTTCCTTGTTTTGCCGTGCCTAATATTGGGTTATTTGGGTCAAGCTGCATACCTTATGGAAAACCATGCTGATGCTGGTCAAGTCTTTTTTTCTTCTGTTCCGAGTAAGTGTTGATAATATTACTCCTTACTACCATGTGTTGGCTTTGTGTTTTACGTGTTCTTCAAGTAAGGATATTCTCTGTATGCAGGTGGTGCGTTCTGGCCAATTTTCCTTATTGCCAACGTGGCTGCACTTATTGCTAGTCGGGCTATGACAACAGCAACATTTTCATGTATAAAGCAATCAACTGCACTTGGTTGTTTCCCTCGTCTTAAAATTATTCATACTTCTCGGAAATTTATGGGCCAGATCTATATCCCCGTCATAAACTGGTTCCTCTTGGGTCTTTCCCTGGTGCTTGTCTGCACTATATCTAGCATTGATGAGATTGGAAATGCCTACGGTAATGAACTTATTCATTCTGTTTTAATTTTTGGTAAAACATCAGCCATTTTCAAGTAACAGTCAAATTGTAACTTGGTAGTAATGTTAATATCACAATTTTGTTGGTATGAACTATCTCAATAGAATTGTTTGCATCAGGACCTTATATTTATATTATTATTTTGAAAGGCATTAAACTGCTCACCTAGTATTTATTTATTTATATATAGTCCTTAATATTTCTTTTGAATGTTCTCAACTACAGTTGAGAAATAATACAATACACAACTGGAGCCTTGGGTAGGTGGGGGCAATTTGCTTAGAAAAATCCACAACCCTAAATCTTGTCATTTTATTGCTCTTTAAATGGCGGCTGTGGTCATATATTTTTGTTAAATTTGAGAAAAATCATTCGAGTTTATAAAAGTTTTGATCCTATTTGATAATAATTTGATTGTTCAAGCTAGATAGGGAGGTGTGGACTGGTGGAGAGTTTAGCTTTAAGGCACTGAGCTTAGTTCATTGTTATTATGTTATAGTAATGTGTTTGTATTGAGCTTGTTCCTTGTCCCCTTTCAGGCATTGCTGAGCTCGGGGTGATGATGATGACCACTATTTTAGTAACCCTTGTTATGCTACTTATATGGCGGTTACACATCATCATAGTGCTTAGTTTCGGGGTAGTCTTCTTGGGATTGGAGTTAACTTTTTTTTCATCTGTCCTGTGGAGTGTGACAGATGGAAGCTGGATTATATTGGTCTTTGCCATAATCATGTTTCTTGTAATGTATATATGGAATTATGGAAGCAATCTCAAGTATGAAACTGAAGTCAAGCGAAAGCTGTCAACAGATTTGATGAGAGAATTAGGTTGTAATCTTGGGACAATACGAGCTCCTGGGATTGGTTTGCTTTATAATGAGTTGGTCAAAGGAATACCTGCAATTTTTGGCCATTTTCTGACCACACTTCCCGCAATACATTCTATGATCATATTTGTGAGTATCAAGTATGTTCCTGTTCCTATGGTACCGCAAAGTGAAAGGTTCCTTTTTCGGCGAGTCTGCCCCAAAAGCTACCATATATTTCGTTGTATTGCCAGGTAACTAGCTTTATTATTTTACATTTGTGATTTGGGAGGTATTTTGATCTGTGGCGGAGAATGGAGATGTGAACCTTTTATATTCATTAAAAAGTGGCGGTCTAGTGAAAAGTCGAATTGATTGTGAAAATGAGGCCCTAGATATTACTTTTAAAAACACTTTCTGAGCATCTTATCAAGGATCTTTGGTGAAATAATGTATTTTATCTTATTAATAACAAATGTCTTTGTCTGAGTGTTTGTCAACAGGTATGGTTACAAAGATGTTCGGAAAGAAAATCACCAGACTTTTGAGCAGCTGCTGATTGAGAGCCTAGAGAAGTTTATTCGTCGTGAAGCTCAGGAGAGGTCATTGGAGAGTGATGGGGATGATGATTCTGATTCAGAGGATGAGTACCCTCGTTCTAGGGTTCTCATAGGTCCCAATGGGAGTGTTTACTCACTTGGTGTTCCTCTTCTCGCTGATTATAAGGATACAAGCAACCCCGTTTTAGAAGCAAGCACATCAGAGGTGATAAGCTCCGAATTTCCTGACCCCAGTGTGTGTGACGCCGAGCAGAGCCTTGAGAGCGAGTTATCTTTTATTCACAAGGCTAAAGAATCTGGTGTTGTTTATCTTCTGGGTCACGGTGATATAAGAGCAAGGAAGGACTCGTGGTTTATCAAGAAGTTAGCAATCAACTATTTTTATGCTTTTTTGAGAAAGAACTGCAGAAGGGGAATCACGACTTTAAGTGTACCACACTCAAATCTTATGCAAGTTAGCATGACTTACATGGTTTGAAAATCAATTTTGCAGCCCAAATAAAACAAATGGCAATATTCTTGAAAACTACAGTTTGATATTAGTGTGAGTGGGCATCGGAAAGGTCTAAAATGTTGGATCCAGCGCAACAAACCAGAAGTTGACCTGAGGTATGTTTGGTTGTGGGTTCGCCATCTGCACATATGAGATTGGAAAAAAAGGCTGATACCAAAAAGAAAATATTATAAACTACACATCCTTACACTTTTGTGAATGTGTCAAATTCCACCTAAATGCAAGAACCATGGACACCGAGTATTGTACAGAGACATTTCGTTGCTCTTCTTTTTCTTTCTACAGCCTTAGTTTGTTGTCCACCTTCCCAACTCTGATAAACACAAATGAGATCATATTTATTTTTTTTATTTGAAAATTTTCTCATCAAGGGTCTTACCCTTTTTGGTATTTAATATACTAAATTCGCAATACAGAAGATATAAGCTTTACGAGTAGGAATTAAGACACTTGTGCACTTTCATCACGAAAAGAAGGTATGTTTCTAAATTTATCTTAATATGAAGTGTTTTTTATTAATAGAATTAATATGGAACTCTTATAATTGATTGTGCGGGTGGTTTTTCTTTATTTTTTCAAATACTCCATGCTCCCTCAGCCAAAACTAATATTATTAAATATAAATATAATTCATGACCTATTTTCATTTCTTATAAATATAATTCACAGTTATATTATATTTTGGCAAACTATTAGTCTATGTAATAGTAGAAAATACTTGTATCTATAACTTCCGGTATAAGTTAATAAAAATGAAAATACTCATATCTATAACTTTCAAAGTTAGTTTTAATATATGATGTACCGATATTTCAACTTAGTTCAACTTAGATCACGTGTCTGATATTTTAGAATATTTTATCAATATTTATCAATAAAGTATCTAATTTATAAAGTTGTAGTCGACTACAATAAAATGTTTGAATAATGATTAATTTTAGTGACAAAATAATTAGTCACTATAGTGATCAATTTAGGTATCAATTTATAAATTAAACATTATTAGCAACTAAAATAATTCAAAAAATTATAATTGGTCCCTAAATTGGTAACTAAAATAATTTTTATTATAAATTTTGGTCATTAACATTAACTACTAAGATTTAAATTTGGATTCACATAATAACAATCATATATTTATTATGTTTTTAAGAATTATTATACATTTTTCAATATTCATATGTGACGTATCTAGTACATATTCTATTTTATTATTTGTAAAATAAACAAAACAAATAAACATATCGACTTAACAATCACATTTGTACATCATAAATGTTAATATACATTATCCTGAAAACTCAATATTAATGTATATGCAGAAAAGTAAAAAGTAAAAAACCCTAAAATCATATTATAAACAAGTAAAAAGTAGAGAACCCTAAAATCATATTATAAACAAGTATATCATAATTTTTATATTAACATAAATTTTTGTAAATAAATTTTAGTTTATGTAAAAGAAACTTTGAAGTGAACATAAATTTTAAAGTGTATTTTTTTTATTTGATTTAATGTTTACCAAGTAAAAAGGACAAATCTCAATTATATCTTTTAGTATCAGTGGCACTAAGATTTAATAAAGAAGGAAAAGGTTGAGAATTTTGTCTCTTTCATAATGATGTAAAGAGAAAGTAATACATTCTACAATGTTGACCTTGATTTAATTAGTATAGTAATTAATAATTTTAAAAAAAAGTTTAAGTAAAGCATAATCCGATGTCTTAAAGTACGATGGATCCAGATACGTAATCAATTATGTTTCCAATTTAAATATCTTTTATGTTTCTTCATTTTCTCATTATACTCTTTTATATAAAAGAAATTTAGTCCTGATTTATGCTATTAAGAACATAAAAGTGTGACAATTAATAAATATTACAATATTAACATGAAAAGTATATTTACACACACACAAACACATATTACTAGCAAAAGATTTTTTTCAAATTTAAAAATTCCTTGATTTTGATTATTCATTATTATCTACATCCATTTAGTTTTATAGAATGTTATCAACGAAAGAATTTTTCCAAAATTAACAACCCATCGATTGTGATATTTATAATCTTTTTAACTTTCAATCTTTAAGACACTAATGAATCAATTAAGTTTTTCGGAAAACTAATATGATTGTGTTTACTACTTCTAATACGAAAAGTTTAGTGAATTTTGTTTTTTGGTACTTTCCACTCTTTTCAATATGTGACCAAAGATAGTGTATGTGAGCCACGAGAATAAACAGAAATTGTGTTTCATGACTAGAGACTGCAAAGTTGATTGTTCCTTCCATTATTCATCCAGTGTATACTCTGCTTTTAATTCTCAATTATGCTATGCTATGGAAATCTTCACATTGAGTTCTTCATTGCCAAGATGTAGATTAGCATTTGTCAAACAAAAAATGCTGCAAGTATCATACAAAAATCTCAAACAACATAGCATAAAGTGGAATTCTGGATAACTACAGGATTACTAATTATAGATTTGTGCATTGACAAATCTCCCACACACAGGGCATCATCGCTATTGACAATACATACTTGATATAAACCTGTCTTGTATATCTGAAGAACCGAGGATATAAGATTTGATAACAGCCTAGTTCGTTAAAAGAGACATCGTTGAGTCCATGTAGCCACTCTTCTGCATTTATATGCTGAAGAAATAACTGCTTCAGTTGCTATCTTCTTTATCTGCCACTTAGTCCACCAAGGATTAAGTAAATAAAATTATAGTAGTATAGTATTCAAAATGCATAATGATTGCCAAGCGAAGAACATGATCATATTTCAGATTTAAGTTTTTTATTGTGTGATTCATATTTAAGTGAACGTATATTACCATTAGAAGGTAGGTATAACCATTTGCAGGAGCATGGCTATTAGTTAACAATACTAGAGATGCAAAGTTAGTTTTAAGTCAAATATCTAGAAACTCTTATTTCTCACACTGTCTTCTAACAAGCACGCAAACCAACACTACATGAAAAATCAATATTTGGTTTCTTCAATGAGTAAATTTACCGACAAATTATTTCATGGAAGTCAATTCATCCTACTCATGGGTTAGCTCACTATGGATTAAGTTAAAAATGAATTATCTCAACTGGACTCACTTTTTAGTAGGCCAGAAATTTTGTAATACTATTCAACCCATTACAAGTTAGTTCGTTAGCTAGGGTAACTCACTTAAGCATGCTTTGTTTTTCCATCTTGTTTTATATATTTTATTTATTACAGTGGATTGGTTAAAAAGTAGACTAGTGTAATTCCATCTCACAAAATCCGACTTGTAAGATGAGATTTACACTCACTTATATATTATGAATTGATCTTATCTTTTAGTCAATATATATATATATATATATATATATATATATATATATATATATATATATATATCGAGCGTAAAACTAGACATTATTGGGTGATTCAGTAGCGGCTGGAACAATAAACCCGAGAAACAACAAATTTTGCTAAGATAGGCTCTAACTCATGGTTGTGATACCATGTTAAGAAGTGAACTTTAAGCCTAGCTCAACCCTCCAAACTGACTTGTAAGGTGAGATTTGCACCCACTTATATATTATAAACTCATTTTATTTCTAGTCGATGTGAGATCTCCAACACCCTCCCTCACACCGAGGTATATACATCTCGAGCATAAGACTAGATATTAATAGACGGTTCGATAGCAGCCCGACAGCGGGTGGCACGATAAGCCCAACAAATAACAAATCTTGTTAGGATAGGTTTTACCCATGACTTTGATACCATATTAAGAAGTGAACTTTAACCTACATTTAAAAAACTAGATTTTTTTTCCAACCTAACTCAACTTACATGAATCAAACATTCAAACTATTCAAATATTATTCAATAGCATTATAATATTCAAAAAGATCATATTACCAACCTATATAATTAGAAGTAGTAAATAAGTATAAGAAAAGTGATGAAAAAATGACAAAATGATAAAGGATTATTATCGGTGAGTAACAGATCAACTCACCTTCAACCTAGCTCTAAACCGACAGGTTCAATTTGGCCTAATTTAAAAAACTAGATTTTTTTCCCAATCCAACCGTGCTCAAACCTGTGGGTGAAATTAGGTTGGCTCACTAATTTGAACCTATTTTGACACTTCTATCCATGAACTACTGTATTGGTATATTACCAACAGATTAATCCATTGATAAATCTGAGGAAAAGCTTGAAAATTATCTAAAGAATTCATATAACTGACTAGCAATACAAAAATATCCCTACGTAATATGCAATCAATTAATACCTGCTGTATAAATCATATAACATGCATTAAATTCAATTCAACTCAAGAACACCTAAAGATAATATATTAAGCATTCAAACATCAAATTCAAACAATATCTTTGAAATTATAAAACTATCTACTAACATTAAGTTCAAGTGATATCCATAACAAAATAAAAATGCAAATAAGAACAATCTAATCTAATATATAACCAATCTCACCTTAAGGACTAATATTTCATTCTTGGAAACATGCTATATCCTTTTCGCCGAAGTCTCAAAAAGTCCATTTACGCATTTTCGATCAAAAAAATCAATCACTTCAAATAGGGTGGATCAGAAAGAAAAAAGAAAATCCGCATGAAACATGTCATCTTAGTCCTTTTCTAGTCTTGCAATATACTTGTCATAGAAATGGCCTGCTTTCTCAAGCTCTCCAAGCTCAGTGTAACAATCAGCAATTGCCCCAAATGCCTCTGTATTCCCTGAGTCCTCCCCTTCTCGTTCAGAGATGGCCAAAACCATGGAATGGTATTTTATAGCATCTCGATATTTTCCTTGTCTTTGCAATGAAGCTCCTGTAATGCAATATTTCAATTGTATTCATGGAGCACCATGTAAAATCCTTCATCCATCTAACACACGCACACAACAAACAAAGTGATAACGTAGGAAGCCCTCTGACTCATAAGCAAGATAGGAAAGATAACAAACCTAGACCTCTGGCAGCCTTTTTTTCTTCGATAGGATCCTTTAGATTCTGAGCAAGCTGAAGTGCATTCTTAAACTCTATGAATGCTTTATCCAACTGTTGATTCCTTAAAAAGTTCTTTCCATTTTTCAACTTAGAAATTAATTCTTGCTTCTTTGGGTCAACAATAATTTCATTATCAGGTATCCTACCACCACCAATGGGAGCATAACTCAAGCTAGGAGCATAAGACTCGATTTTGGCTTGCTTCCTTAATGCTGCATTGATTTGGATTAATTGCTCGTTTACCCGTTGTAATTCATTTCTTCTTTGCCGAGCAAGCAACCCTAAAGACAAATAAAAATTAAGCTTTCATGATGTACTCATGCCTCACGTTGCCTAGCCTCTTAACTTTCAAATGAGTCTCGTGCATTTAATGATTTGTAGTTGCATACAAAACATATTTCAGTATGCAACAAACAAAAGTCATTTCTGCAAACATCTTGCAACTAAATGAAGTTCCACTTTTGAAGTCCTTGGAATAGAAAACACATATAACAAGCTAGTATAATGTACAAACGAATCTCGCTACCTTACCTCCAACTGTGGCTCCGATGAGGGCTACCGCTAGCAATATAGGCATATTGAAAAAAGAGTTATCAGCCTCACAAGTTTCAGCCAAAGCTGTATTAGGCATAGCGAACATCAAAATATTGCTCGCTACAACTATTAGTGATGGGAACCTTTGGTGCATGTCTTCCTAGCAAGGCAAACGATTTTACTCAAAAGTCAATAGAGAAAAATGCCACAAGACAGAAGAAACTGGGAACTGACAGGATGTAGAGAAACAATAAGCATAATCCCAACATACAAAAGTGACCAACAAAGAGGGACTCAATGTACAAAACAATATCCATGGTTGTGAATTTTTCCAATAAAGTCATTTTAAATAGAAGATCATAAACTTTAAACTTCAATATTTAAAAATACGACATTATTTTAACACTAGGGTAAATAGTCAATTCAGTGCAGCAAGTATTGACATATTTCGTTCTTAATACAATAAAAAAGAATTATTATCTCAGTACAAAAACTTTCGTTAACTTTGTGTGAACTTCATTAATGGTTAAGGTAATTTAACATATGTTTGGTCTTTAGTAATTGTTATGTGTATTTATTAAAGCGAAGTTAATGTTGATATGCAATTAACTTTGAAAGAAGCACAAAGTATTTTAAATTTACAAAACAAAAGGCAAAGGTTCCTTCAAGGTTAAGTGCATATTAACACTAACTTTTTTCTTTTATAAACACACGTGACAATTATTAAACGAACATGTGTTCATATTACCTTAATCATTAAGGGAATTCAAACAAAATTAATAAAATTAAAGTTTTTGAACTAAAAGTGTAATTTTTTACTTATTGTGATAAAAACGAAATATGTCAATACTTATTATACTGAACTGACTATTTCACCTTAAAACTTCCATATTTGACGATTAATGTCCATGGTATTGTGTAGAAACACAATTATAGTTAAAACTAACATTAAGAAGAACTTAGATAAAATGATTCAAAGTACATAGCAACAAGAATATCATTAATCACCACCATACCTTATACTTTGAGTAGTGCAACAAAGTTGAAACCTTAGAAGACCCATCAAGTGTATATTCAAAGCGTGGAACAATCTTGTCCAATTTTAACGAAAGACAAGCCAATTTTCCTGAATCATTAAAAAAGGTTCAACTTTGCCACAAAATTCTCATACACAAACACAAAAGGGGTGTTTTCAAAGCTCAAACATAACAAAATTTACAAATTTTAAATAATTTGAAAATTGAATGCAAAAAATAATTGACCCACAAGTAAAGGTTTCGGGGGGGTAGCAAAGAATTGTAGTTGTGAAAAGCAAGGATGAGCAAAAAGGCAAGAGCAACACCGGAGTGGCTTCAATTCTCCTTCAATCTACCTTTCAAACCTATTCCCCTCTCCTCATCAACCACTATGCTTTCGCTCTCTACAATGTCATTGCAATTCCTTCACCCTAGTGGTTGTGCCTTGACCACCGCAAGTAGGGGGACATCTTCTCCTTCAATCTACCTTTCAAACCTATTCCCCTCCCCTCATCAACCACTATGCTTTCACTCTCTACAATGTCATTGCAATTCCTTCACCCTAGTGGTTGTGCCTCGACCACCACAAGTAGGGGGACATCTTCGATGTCTTCATGCGCCCTGTCTCTTCCATAACCACAATAATCAAAGTCTAATGATAGATGGCCTCTAGTCCCTATATGTTGCCAATGCGCCTTGCTCCACATCCTTGTCATCCACTTCAAGCTTGAGTTGGACAATGTCACACGCATGCCATTACAAATGTTCCATGTTTTGAGAATTGACAAAGTTCAAAGTCTTCATTGATGACACTAGAGTTTACCCCTCTAAGGGTCAAGAAGCTTGTGCTCTAGGATACATGTACTAACAAAGGGGGCAAGTGGTAATGGATTGAGGTTAGGGAACAAGAAAGTAAGGTCCCCAAGTTAGGTATTTGATTGCGATTTAGGTGAGAGACAAGCGAGGTGAGAGACAAGCGGATGATGATGTATTAAGAGATTTGATTTAGCGAATAAACAGAGGGAGAAGCTATTGAAGATGTATCAAGGGATTTGATTTAGAGATTTACCAAAGGATAAGAGGTTGGAGGTAATGAAGAAAAAAGATACAAATTTTTGGTACCAAATAGCGTAGGAAGGCAAATAGGGATTGTTGGTCAATGGAGTAAAAAGCGGTAAAATACGTGAGTGTTCTCAAGAGGGCAAGAAGGGGATTTGCAAATTTTGGCCAATTTAATTTTATGTCTTAATATTACTAACAAATGTCACGAAATAGGGCTCCTCTTTTTTAGTTGCCCTTCACTCTCTATTCATCTCCATAAATAATACATAGCATATACCACTATTAATGATAATTGATCCTAATTCCTGATTTTTACAACCTAAATTAGGAATCCTAAATATATGCAATTATTATAAATTAGGAATCCTAAATATATGCAATTATTATAAATATGCATATAACATAATAGCAGATTTTTCGGAAAATAACAATAATGGTCCAATAGACTCATTGCCTAACAACAAATAGGATAATGTTACCCACAAATTTCTTTTCCTTGACTTCCATTTTGAGTAACATTCCTTCCAAAGCACATTCTTAACGCATTGCTTTCTTCTATAGAATTAAGATTACTAACAAACATATCCATTAGTAATATGAATTTACATACAAATCCCATGCCATGGATAATTATATGTAGGAAAATCAGCTTAACAAAGTACACAATTTTAAGAACTCAATTATTCATTTTACAAATATCAACAAAGATGTATTGAGTGATAAACTCAGGGGTAAAGAATGTGTAAGCATTGTACATGAAAAGGAAAATATGCATGCACCTCTCTCGCACCTTCCCAACAATCTTCATTTGGTCTGCTGCGGCAGGGGCAGCAGGGTGGGGAGTTTAACTCCACTATGTTGAATTGAATGTGGTTTCATGGGAGAATTTTAGTATAATTCCAAGGTTAGGTATGGTTTCAAGAAATTTCATCTGTATAACATGCCTATGATGTCTATAAGGGTTATTATACTGTTATAATTTCATTTGATTTTTACCACATTTTTGTTCATCTGTGGCTCTATTATCTCTCTTACTCGATTTTCTTTTATCGCTTTCTCGTTTCTGCTTAAAGATTAGGACGTACCTTCCCTCTCTATAGACTCAAGCATCACCACGTTAGATATTACCTTTTTTCTATATTGTATAAAAGTTCATAAAAAAAATAAAAAATACAGTGACATTTGCAACATTGAGCCCCATAAGAAAACAAATAGAAACAATAAGAATACGATAAACCACACCTTGAAGGGTAGATGTAAAACCACAGGTAGTTAAATGCTCCGCAAGTTCCTCCCCTAATTGCTTTAGATAATTTGGTGCCGTTTTTTCTTCAGGTGCAGGCGAAACAATTGCTATCTCTGATGCCAAATTTACACGAGCAGACAACACTTGAGGCTGTCCACTCCATTAATCATTAAACACAACCAAACGCATGATAAGAACATAAACTTAGGTTACATTCGAAGTTATAACAGCATGCTGTTTAGTGATTGTAACACATGGAAAAATTGAAATTAGAACAACATAAGGACTGACTGCTACTACTATCACTTACTCGGCTTTCTAAAAGCTTTTTGACGCTATTAGCGCATCCTTCGCACATCATTCCCTAGAAAGAGAGAGAAGTGGATTTGAATTTCTACATTTGATTCCGTTTGAGAAAATTATAAAAAAAAATGAAGCGAGGAGGACAAAGTCGAACAAACCCCAACGTGAAGGGTGATGACAGCGTCGTCCGCGGCGGAAGAGCACCGGAACAGCGTAGCGGAGTTGAGGCGGCGATGAAGCGGTCTAACTGTGACTCCGCCTCTGACCAAAGGACGGTGGTGCTTCGGAGGTTTGGAAAATGCCATATGCGGCACCGTCACACACGACGGGGATTCCAGTGCGAACGGAATGAGGATCGGAAATGAAAGAGACGAAGCCATAGGCACCTCACAACTGCAGAGCCAGATCACTCAGTTTCTGATAGCTTGTTTTAAGGTATGATTTTTATCCCTTGATGTGATAAAGATAAAAATTGTTACTTTCCTGAGAATAATAGCAGAATTTTATAACGTTATTACAAATACAGAAATATAATTTCTTTCTACTACTTGTGTTATTGCTATTACTTACACTGAAAAAAACAAACTAGAATATCTGGTGCAATTTTAAAAATATATGTTCTTGTTTTAAAACTCCAAAAATATTTAGCGTTTAATTGAATTTTCATAGCCTGAGGTTTTATAATTTTAAAAGAAAGATGATTTAAACTTAAAGTCACAGCTTATATAATGAATGTAATCGCTTGAATAATCAGTTAATTAAACACCAGTGTTTTGTAGAAGCATTAAATGCAGGTTTAAGCATCATTAGTTAGTAGGGATGTAAAAAAAATTTGTAATCGTGGGTATCTGCGGATAAAACCCGCAACGGGTAGAAAACGAATATTAAAAATGGATATTCGCTACCCGTGATACCCGTATGTTAATGGGGCGGATATGAATATCATAGTATTCGTATCTGTGGATATCCGTACCCACTAAACTTTAATTCGGAAAAATACTCTCATATATATATGTATATATATATATATATATATATATATATATATATATATATATATATATATATATATATATATATATTAGTAAAAAAATTATGAGTTTTCATTAAATAATGGTAATCAGATTCTTACCCCTATATCAGAGTATATTACTTCCAGATATTGTGGAGGTGGAGACATTAATGTGTCTCCAAGATTCGTTATGGACCAACATGGGAATGTAATGAAATTAACACTTTTACTTAAATATTTTAATTAAGTGATTGGTAATGAAATTAACATTTTTACTTAAATATTTTAATTAAGTGATTGTTATAAATTTTTAATGAACTCCTTATGTTTTCCGACTCTTCTAGATGAAATTTGAACAACATGAAACTTTATACAATGTTGTAACATGTGGACATTGATGAAAGTTAGTAATTTCTTTAATATTTCATTCAAAAATAAACTACAATATAAATTGTTAGTGATTTTTTATTTGTTTGTTTTTCAAGAATCAATATGAGAAAGTTGACTTGTTGATCTAAGCACTAATTATGGTTAAATATTTGTTTTTTAAATATGTTTTGTAAATACCCGCGGGTATCCGTGTCGTGGATATGAAAAAAAATAGGCAGGTACCCATATAACGGATACCCGACGAATATGGGTACAGATACGGGGTAAATATTTATCTAGCGAGTAGAGTACAGAGAAGCTACTACCTGTTACCTGTACCCTATCCGCCCCGTTGACATCCCTACTCGATATATTAATATAAAGTTTAACTAACATATGAAAAAAAAAGGAAAGAAAATTACTCAAAAAATTCTCCAACTAAAAATTCAACAAATTTTATCAATTTTAACCAATTTTAAGTACTAATTGCAACATTTTTTTACAATCAAATCCATTCTTTTATTAACCGAGCGAGTGTGTAACGCTTAGAGACAGGTCGAATTGATTCTTCGACAGATTTGATTCTTATTGACGTGAAATTTTTAGTTAATTTGACGTAAATTTTATAATTTAAATCAATTACATGTTCGAATGATGCAAACCAAATGTACTGTAGTTAGTATATAAATTACAAATATTTAACTCAACCACAAAAATTTCATTCATCTGTTTCAAATCATATTCAACTTCATAAACAAAAAAATAATCTTGGAATTCAATAAATCAAATGTAGATAAACTATTAAAGATCTAGTTTACCTCCTTTTTACTTTATAGTTATTTGTTTTGCTAATAATAATAACTTCAATACGAAATGAAAGTATTATCATCATCATTTGTTAATAATTTAAATGGTGTTAATAAATTAAATTAAACAAAATTATCAAATATTAATATCAAATATCAAATTAAAATAATATATTATTGTTCCAATTTTGATCGAAGTTCGTCCGGCAGTCATCGTTAGGAACAATTGTTACGTTGTTTAGGTATTGTTTGTTTGGTAGGAGTATTTAAATTTCAATTGACCTCGACTCCTAAGCGATATGAAATTTATTAAGTATACTGGAACAAGCCCCCAGTTGAGGACAAGGAAAGTTGAAGGGGAGTTGTTCGTCCCCACGATGGGCGCCAATGTTCCGATTCAGTCCAAAGTTCGTCCGACAACCATCATTAGGAACCATCACCGCGTTTCCGAGGTATTGTCCGTTTTGTAGCGTTTGAACTCCGTCATAATTTTGTCCTTAAAAAATTCCTCGGACGGTGCTTGACCTTAATTTCTAAACGATATGAGGCTTATTAGGTATATCGGAACAATTATGATGAAATTGAAAAAATCGAATAAAATTAAAACAATAGTAAGTAAACCTTGTAGTTCTGTTTATTTGATTCCAATATTCGTTCACATCTTAAATTATTAAGACATATTTCGTTTATTAAGTGATTTAACATCCTAAATTTTTTATTTTTTAAAAATGAATTTTTAAGACAAGCATTTATTTATTTATTTCTATTTTTCCATAATTATTTAAAATTAATTAAATTATTATTCAATATTTTTATAATTATAATTGTTTTTTATTGATATTTGATAGTGAAACAAATTTATTTATTTTTTATATCTAACATTACATAATACTATTTTATTTGCTGTAATTTTCTTTAATAAAAAAATATTTAATTAAAGTTTAAAATAATAGATGGAAAGATAGAAAATGACGTCAATTTTAGATTGAGACATCACGGGATGGGTTTACCTGTTCCTAACGCGTTATTCAACTGCTGGTCTCTCAAAGGTCAAACCCCATTTGCAAAAAATAACCGCTTCTTGCAATTTTTTATTTTATTTTATACTTTTTCTTTGCATAACTTATTTTTATTAAACACAACTTTCCTTTTCTTTAACATTTGATTTATTTTTTTGCATTAATAATTCTATATAATATTTATGCAGAAATGACCTCATTGTTTTGCAAATCTAATTTTCTTAATATTTAAATTAATCAGAAAATCTAAAATGAAAAATGAAATTCATTAAGCAAAAAATTGAGATAAACATTTATGATTTTTTAATTAATAATTAAAGTTATACTACTAAATGTGTGTGAGCCAGTACGTTAGTCTGTATAATATAAATACCAAAAATACAGTATCAGTTTTTCACTTTATCACGTCACTGGAGAGTTGAGGGGGAAAGAAAAAAATAAAGAAAAAGAAAAGAAAAAAAGTCTCTGTCTCTCTCGTCCTTCGTCGTTCGCGTTGATCTCAGATTCAGTCTTCGCCATGGCGGAGGGAGCTGCTTATGGATTGCGTCGTCCATTAGGTCATTTTCTAATTGCCTTTTTCATTTTGCTTTTTAATTTCTCGTGCAATGTTTCGATCCTGTAAATTCAATTGTTTTTTCGACCCAATTTCTTGTTGCGGAGCTTCAGCTATTGAACTATGTTTACTTCATTGAGTGCATTCTTGTTATTGGGTCTAAGTGTCAGGTACTGTTAATGGCTTGACTAATGAATGGACCTAAGGTTTGGCCCTTACTGAGGTTGGCTAAAACTGTGCCCAATTGATTTGGGGAAATTACCATTTTGGTACTTTTTGGAGTCTTGTTACGCCTTTTTAGGTGTTACAGCGTATTTGGAACTAGGGTTGTGTGATATGAATGATTCATAGGTATTTCTTCACTGCATCGATTTTTCACTGCATCGATTTTCCACTTTTTCGGATCCAGAGTGGTGAAACTAACTAATATGCAGCTTCAATCCCCCCAAATTAGCTAACCTAGTAGTATTGCCAAATTTGTAACTATTTCTAAATGGTTTTGTTGGAAAAAGCACATGCACTAGAGGGATTTTCCTTGCCAAAAAAGAAAACTAAATACAACTAAAAAGAGCATTATGATTATGTCATGATTGTGTTTTCCTATAAACTTTTACGAATAAGAAAGAGTGCGTTCTAAAGAGTAGGTTGGTAGCACTCCTCTATGGGTCAATATAAGCATAACGAAAATTACCCATATAAATCTACGGATATAAATTTTGAGTTCAAGCTTAGTTCAACGTTATTACTTATAAAATATTTTCCTTATCACATGGACATGTTTGTGTGTAATCTTGCTTCATTTGGTTGCATCTTTCAATTTACATCTTTAATCCCCCTCCCGGTCTCATGTAAGAGATTGATTCTGACAACATTGATCAAAGCAGTTTTTTTGGTCAAAATCTCGTATTTTTTATTTTAAACTTTTTTTAACACAATTTATGCTGTTTCAAATAATCACATAAAGAAACAAATCTGAAGATAGGAATATATTTGGTGGATTAATTGATTTTGTTTGGGGGTTGGCTTATAGGATACTAAATTTATGTACTGGATACTTTGACCTCGAAATTGCACTAGTGAATGGCATTAGCTGTTATTTTCATATGTCAGTTTATGTTTCATTTTTATTCTATTATTACAAAAATGTTCTTATGATCCATGTGAATTTTACGGCCATGATTTGATTTTATAAGCTTGCTTGAAAATTGTATTCTGTATGTGATATAATTCATAATGAAATAGTTGACCAAATGCCTTGATATCAATTTGCAGATATTCAACAATTACAATTTGAAGCCCAGCATCGGTGGTTGCGACCTGCAGAAATTTGTGAAATTCTTCGTAATTATCAGATGTTTCAAATCACTTCAGAACCTCATAACAGGCCACCAAGTATGGTTACTGCATGTTACTTATATATTAATTTGCACCAGTATATACTTTTTATATATGGATTAGATGAATTGCCCAAGAAGCTTTCACTAAATGATTTTCCTTGACTTGTTTGGTGCAACTTGGTGTTCATGAACATTTTGGCCTGAATTAATCATATCTTTCTAGGTGCTGAACAATGTGTTTCAAAATGGAAGTATTCTCCTTCTTAAGTTTATTTAACTGAATTTAATTATTTTTAAAACTGTATGAAGTTTTTTAATTTTTCATTATCTGAACTTAAGGTATTCATGTTCCGATAGATCCTTTATTTCAGTTCAATGAATAAAGGCACGTTATTTTTCAGTAAAAAAAAAAAATCGTGAAGCTTGGTAGCAAAAAAGCACCTTATGTACTTATTGCATAATCGTCACAATTCAGTAGGATTTAGGATGTTATTATTCGTATTTTGTTGTTTTCTTATAACTTGCTTTGTTGTTATTTTCACTCTATCTTTTAGCTTCTAATCATATTCCTATATCATTACTTTGTGTTTACAAAGACATTACTTTGACTTTTATTTCATAATTTCAGGTGGTTCACTTTTTTTATTTGATAGAAAGGTTTTGAGGTACTTTAGAAAGGATGGACATAATTGGAGAAAGAAAAAGGATGGAAAAACTGTGAAAGAAGCTCATGAAAAGTTGAAGGTAATAATTTGGTTAAATTTTGTGTTTATAGTTAATCAAATCTGTAAAAGATTAACTTATGCATAAGATGATTGGAATTTTTTCAATTATTCTTCCCTAATTGCAAAGAAAGTCTCTATAATATTATATAATTATTCACTGGGGTTGTAACATCATTTAAGCAAATTTAGGTTGGAAGTGTTGATGTGTTGCATTGCTACTATGCCCATGGAGAAGATAATGAAAATTTTCAAAGGCGAAGCTACTGGATGCTAGAACCGTGAGTATGAATTAATTTACATACAATATTTTGTGTAAGTTGTCTTGGACATTAAATTGTAGTCATATTTCATGTGTTTGTTACTTGTAAGCTTCTTTCCAAGTACTGCATTAGTACATTTGGTATCATATCTCATGTCAATTTATAGATAAAAGTGTTTAAGGTTGTTTCGTTACGGTCAAGCTTAGTGAGTAGCGCATTGGAGTTACATTTTTCGCTTTTTCTGGTGTTTCTATACTTCAAAGGAGTTTCTAGCTTTAGACATGTTGGTTGAGAAGCTTTACTGCATCTTTCTTCCCTTTCTCTTGTGTTTAATGTTTTTGAAGGATTTCTTATCCTACCTCTAGTTGTGATCATCAAATTCAGCCATTTGTTCCTAATGTAATTTCTTCTTTATCTACAAATTGCAGATGGCATTTTTTAATCTTATTGTGTTTTAAATAATTTGCCGCATCTTTACTAATATGAGCTTTCAATTTACATCTACCGTGATATTCATGTCTTATAATTAATCTGGAAATGGTTTTCTTGTTAATTTTCTTTCATTCCAGGGATATGATGCACATAGTATTTGTCCATTACTTGGAAGTTAAGGTATTTTCTTCATTTCTTTATATTTGTTGCTGTTATTACCTTTTCTTGTTATTTATTACCTTCCAATGATTGTGTTTTCTTATCATTTATAGCTCTTTCATTTCTAGGTTTTGGACTCTATCTATTATTTACTTTTGTTAGAGCATTTTTCCTCTATAGCTTGAGTTTTGGTGTTTTACAAAATATGATGATGCAGTTGAAAGGGAAAGAATGAAGCAGCTGCCGTTCTTGTAGTTTATGTTGAGCCATCATGAATGATTAATGATATTATTGCCATCCATTTTTTTTTTTATTATCTAATAACCATAGCTCTAACTAGTGTTGCTAAAGGAGTTAATGAAAGTATATGCAGGATGAGTTTTTTCATACTGTCAGCAGCCACCGAAAGAGTTCAATTTGATCAGTTGTCAATGTCAATTTTTTAATACTTTTAGTATCACCTACTGGCATGGCAATGTGCCATTAGAAGAGTTTGAGTTCAAAGTTGTGATGGTCACACTTCCAATTATCAAATTAAATGCATTCAGATTATATTCAAGTTTTTAATTAGGACATTGTTTGTATTTGTGGTTGGGTTCTGATAACCCTTTTGTAAGCATTTGTAGAAGAAGAAAATAAGAAGAAAAAATCGAACAAGTTTCTTCTATAAGTTCAAATAAACTTTCATTGAAGTTACAATGAGAGAGTTTCTACAGATTATGTACAATCTAATTTTATTGAGTAAGAGAAACTTATTTCGTCTTTCATTAATTTTTTTTATAAGTGATTATAGAAAAAATTACCAAAATAGGGTATAGTTACATTTTTTGTGGGATTGGTTTTCTTGTACAGGGCAAGGATGTGGGAATAGCGTTCAGACATACCCATGAAAGGATATGGCTGTGTCAATTTACAATAACTAAACAACACACTTTTATGCTCAATTTAGGATTTGATCATTTAAAAAAAAAATCAGTTTTATAGGTCTCTCAAGCAGGGTTTTAATTAGTGGTGTCTAGTGCAAAGTGGCCCCTGCCCACTACGTGAGCTGCTGTAGCACGATGGTTTGGTACAGTGGCTGTTGCAAGACCAAATAGCAGGCTGAACGGTGGTCTTATCAGGCGCTATAATGGCACTGTTGATTCCAAAATCCATCTGAACAGAGAAACTAAGGCTATTTATGTTTTTTAATTCCCGTAGATGGAGGGGATTCTATTCCCAAAGGGTCATGGGGTGTATGTATATATGTTGGGTTTATGGGTTGGATTCGAGCCAGTGGTCTGTGCTCAATTGCTTGAATGGGAAAGTGCTTGTGTTTGACCTAGTATTATGAGTCAAAAGTTGCATTGCATCTCTGCCGTATGGTGATAAAAACACTCTTGGCGATATCATACCATCCTTTTTTAAAAGATCTCATAATCTATTCTTTTAATATTCTTCTTGAATTCAAGCAGGAAGACTTTGGAGCTGTTCAATATAGAAGAATCTTTGTTTTGTAGTCCTGATCTTAATTCCCTTGAGTGCATGAGTTACTTTTTCATAGATTTATTTTGGTTTATTTCTCAGGGTAACAAAAATATTGTAGTAAATACTGAAGGTGATGAGGTCCCGCCAGATTCCCAAAAGGTTACTTCACTTAGCACAGATTCCATCAGCCCATCATCCAGTTTAATGTCTTTACGTGAAGATGCTGATTCTGGTAATTCTGCTTAAATTTATTTCATGAGGTTTGAAAAATTTTATGTTGTCTGTGAAGTGAATTAACATGTTAAGAATGTGTTGGAATAAACTTCTCCATAAAAAAGTATAAAAAAAGAAAAACAGGAAGGAAAAAGGAAATGGGTTTTTCGGTACGTTAATAATAGTTTATATTTAAATTAAACTGTAGAAATTAGTTTTAGCTTAAAGAGAAATTTATTTTATTTTCCTTGTTTTTTCTTCTCCTATACTTTAATTATCTTGGTGCACTGATACAACAAATATTTGGGTAATACTTTGGACCATTTATTTCATCACAGTTAAATTTTTTGATCACAATTTTTTCCAGAGGATGTCTACCAAGCTAGTTCTGGGTTGCGGCCATTACATGGGTCACAACATATAGGGAATGGTCCATTGCCAGAAAAGATTGATGCTGGTTTGAACAATTCATATGATACGAGTTCCTTTTCAGGTTTCTCCTTTTTCTCCATTTTGGTTGTCTCAGGTATTTTGTAACTTATATTAGGCAATCTTTGACACATGTTTATCCCCATATATCTTCAATAAATTTTAGGTGATCATGGACAGTCATCAATTTCCGGAACAGATTATATCCCAGTTTTCGATGGGGATAAATTTAGAGGAAATGACACTCCTTATTTTGATGGTGAGAAAGCACATGGCGTGGCACCATGGGACACTGTCTTGCAAAGCGCTGCCAAATTGCATAATGATCCTTCTCTTGCATCGTTTCCTTCCATCCCTCCTAGTTCAATGGGTCTTGAACAAGAACATACCATTTTTGGTGACCTTTTAACTGGCAAAAGTGATCTCACCGAGGAAGAAGAGAGCTCTCAGTCTTTCCAATCGAGTTGGCAGGTACATACTGTTATCTGCATAGTATATCTACCAGTACCATCTGCGACTATTAGGGCCTGTTCATTTTCATTTTGGTTTGATATATTCAATTTCTTAAAACAAATTCAATATCTTCAAAAATACTGATGCAATGACATTTTTGAGATTTTCATGTCTTTATATTCATTACTTTCTCTCTCTTGGAAACTTGGGACCATTCATTTCAATAAGACAATAACTAGTTCTGTCCATTCAAGTTGTGCATTCTCTCCAAACCATCTCGTGAACTGATTGTGACCTATAACACTGCCTTATAATCAAATAGTCAGATGGATATTGTTTTGGTATGCATGTAAGTTAGGATGTATGTTCTACGTCAATATGAGTGTTTCAGTCTCAGAACACAAGCTGCAAGTTAGAGGTCATTCAATAAATAAAGATTACAAATTACACTGGAAATATTTTTTGAAGAAAACCAGAACATGATAAGCAAATCTAAACAAAAACATTTTCAAATTAGTGAAAACTTGAAAGTAAAGGAAATTCTTAGAAAATGAAAAGGATAGCATTTTGTCGAACCAAACACCTTTTTTCTTTATGGAAAAGACGTAATATGACAGCTGTAGTGGACTATCTGGTATTGGGCTGCATGTGTCATATTAAAAGGTTTTGAATTGTTTCTGAACTTCAGAACTGCTATAATATAACTCTAGAGTACAGTTTCTTCATATGTATCCATACTCAATCTTTTGTTGATATATGTACTTTATTAGCTTGAACTCTTCCTAAATAACTTATTGGGTGGCTATTATTGGGTATTGGCTTGGTGTCTGTTTTATCTTTTGATTGCTTAATTTGAAGCTGATATTCTTAACTTCAGTTTCTCTTGTATGCAATTTCAAACTACTAATTACTTAATAGATTTAGCCAAAAAATATAACTACTCATTTTGTTATTTGATTTGATGCAGATTCCTTTTGAAGACAATTCGGGAGACATGCCAATGTCAAGGCAGAATCAATCATTTGGTCTGCATTTTGGATCTGATTATGGGACCAATTTACTAGGGTATGAAGCTCGTAATGCAAGTTCTGAAATTGCTCCGATCCTGTACAGTTTTAATGGTGATCCAAAAGAGCAGCCTATGCAGAAAAACTATCCACACGAGCATGCAGATGGACAATCTCAACATACTCTAAAATCCAATTCTGCAAACAAAGTTCTTGATGAAGAATCTATCAACTATGGCTTAACTGTGAAGCGTACATTATTGGACAAAGATGAGAGCTTGAAGAAGGTTGATAGTTTCTCTCGGTGGGTTACTAAAGAACTAGGAGAGGTAGCTGATTTGAATATGCAGTCCACACCTGGTATTTCATGGAGTACAGATGAATGCCAGCATGTGATAGATGATAGCTCATTGAGCCCATCTCTCTCTCAGGACCAACTGTTTAGTATAAATGATTTTTCACCTAAATGGGCTTATGCTGAGTTAGATATTGAGGTACTGATCTATTTGAAAATCTATATAAATGATTATTCTCCCTTCCAATTATTTTCCAACCCTTCTTTTATATTATGCATTATTGTATTAATATAATTTTCTATATTTAAAATATTTTATTAGAAAATAATGTTGATACTAAAATAATATAATTATACATATTATAATAGAATAAAGTAATATATTATAATATAATATATATGATTTTCTTTTCCAGTCTATTTTTCTGTTAATTTAAATTAATCTTGTCTTGCTTATTTCCAACTTTTTTGCCTATTTGTAAGATATTTTTCCCCTTGTTTGAATGATTTTTTCTACCTCGTTGAGATGATTATTTTCTTCTATTTTCCCGCTCATTTGCGTGAAGTTTATCTTATTCCTTTAAATGAATCCACCACAGTTTTTCACTGTTTGCAATTTGCATGGTTTTTCACTCGTATGCTTGCTCAACTTTATATTTTGTATCCCATTTATTTAAATAATTTTTTGCCCATTTTTATGGCTTTCTGTTACTCATTTTTTTTTGCTGGCTTTTTGGATCATTATCATAATTTCCCTACTTATTTTTCTCACATATTTGTGTAATAATTCAAATACAATTTATGTTTTGATAATAATTTTGTATGCACATCAAATGTAGGTAATGGATTAGGATTATACGTATATTTAGTTAATCTTGTATGTAAAAAATTATAAATATGGTCTATGTTCTGTATTAATCATTTTATAAAGTAAAAGAATTATAAAACTGTGACTATATATATATATATATATATATATATATATATATATATATATAGCTGTTAATTATATCATTTTCAGTGTTCTCGATTTGTATTTCTTCTACATCTTGGTATTTCTCAACGCATCTGACAATCTTCATTCTTTTTCCCCTCTCCTTTTGTATGTTGTATATGATTATTGGATTTGCTGCTTTTTATTCAAGATTGAGTCAATGTTGCTTGATAAAATGAACAAAAACCGGATATAGTTTGATTGGCATCTTATCCTGTTTAAAAAATATAGGTGTTGATTATTGGATCATTTTTGAGGAGTCAACCAGAGGTGACAACATGTAACTGGTCCTGTATGTTTGGGGAAGTTGAGGTTCCAGCTGAGGTTTTAGCTGATGGAATTTTGTGCTGTCAAGCTCCCCGTCATAAAGTTGGACGGGTCCCATTCTATGTAACATGTTCCAATAGGCTAGCTTGTAGTGAAGTGCGGGAATTCGATTTCAGAGAAGGCTTTGCTAGAAGTGTAGATTTTGCAGAATTTTTTGGCAGTTCAACTGAAATGCAGATTCATTTGCGACTGGAGAGTTTTCTTACTTTAAAGCCAGTGAACCCTTCAAACCATTCTTTTGAGGGTGATATGGAGAAAAGGAACTTAATTTTCAAGCTTATTTCACTGAGAGAGGAAGAGGAATATTCTATTAAGGACGAACCAACTACAGAATTGGATATATCCCAACACATGGTGAGGGAGCATCTTTTTCACAGGCAGGTTAAAGAGAAGTTGTACTCATGGCTTCTTCACAAAGTAACTGAGAATGGTAAAGGACCAAATGTATTAGATGAGGGTGGGCAAGGTGTGCTTCACTTAGCAGCTTTTCTTGGTTACGACTGGGCCATAAATCCA
This sequence comes from Vigna unguiculata, assembly GCF_037176805.1. Classification (NCBI taxonomy): domain Eukaryota; kingdom Viridiplantae; phylum Streptophyta; class Magnoliopsida; order Fabales; family Fabaceae; genus Vigna; species Vigna unguiculata. Next base: position 48,663,115 of record NC_140797.1, on the reverse strand, counting down.
ATTATAGCTGCTGGAGTTAATATCAACTTCCGAGATGTGAATGGATGGACAGCTCTTCACTGGGCTGCATTCTGTGGCAGGTAAAGTTCCTTGAGATTTTACCCCTCTCTATTGAGTACAGTCATTGAGCATAAGTTACGTCTTGTAATCTGGTTGAACCTTCTTTAACTGTTCTGATATTCTTCATATTTTAGACATTATATCAAGGGTGAAGTTGTTCACAAAATTGGTTTTTTCTCAAATATACTGTGTTCTGCATAACATAATTTTTTTCTTGTTATTCTTTGTCCTCTTCTCAGAGAACGGACAGTTGCTTTCCTGGTCTCCATGAGAGCAGATTGTGGAGCAGTGACAGATCCATCTCCTGCATTTCCGTTAGGTAGACCAGCTGCAGATCTTGCCTCTGCAAACGGGCACAAAGGAATCTCTGGTTTTCTTGCTGAGTGTTCATTAACTCAGAATCTTGAATCCCTCAAAGTGGATGATCAAAAAGGTGGTCGGCAAGAAATTTCAGGAATGAAAGTGGTGCAGACAGTTTCAGAACGAACTGCAACACCTATGCTCTATGGTGATATGCCAGATGCCCTCTGCCTCAAGGATTCGCTCACTGCTGTCCGAAATGCAACACAAGCTGCTGATCGTATACATCAAGTATTCAGAATGCAGTCATTTCAGAGGAAGCTGTTAACTCAGTATGAAGGTGATGATGAGCTTGGATTGTCAGATCAGCAGGCTTTGTCTCTTCTAGCTTCCAGGGCTTACAAATCTGGACAAGGACATGGTTTAGCCAATGCTGCTGCAATACACATACAGAAAAAGTTTCGTGGTTGGAAGAAGAGAAAAGAATTCTTGATGATTCGGCAAAGAGTTGTTAAAATCCAGGTTCGGTTATCTGCTCTTTTTATTGATTTTTTCATTTTTAATACTGTACATCTTTCTTTTTAAGTAAAGCAGAATATTGTTGGATGTTCTTAAGTTCTCATCAAATCACTGTATCAATTATATTGGAGAGATTTTGATTGATACAATCTCAGGAAAAAGAATGGAAAGATGCTCCTGTAAACTGTTTCATCTCTTTTCTCCTTCTTTAACCGTTGTATACATGTGGGTCACACATTGGGATTGTCAAAATTTGGAGAAAACAATCCAAAATATAAACATGCATTTACTTGGTGGGTTGGTGTTTTAACAGTCATAAGATCATGAGCTTGAAGCTTTAGCTCCTAATGGTCTTAAAGGCAATTATACATAGCACTATTGCTTACAAGTCTTTCCTTACCCGCCCGTCACTACCTGCAAAGGAAATTGATATTTGCATTCTTTTTTAGTTTAGGAAGCTACCAGAAATGGTATTCAGAGGACACCCAAAGCTTTTAGTTCAATTATCTATGGCCTGAGTCTTTTAGGTGTGAACTTGATGTTTGGCAATCAACTTTGCCCTTCCCTACTGTGCTACTAGTACCTTCAATGTGACTACTTAATAGACTGTCGTGTTCTTTTCATTTTTCTTTTTTCATATATTTTTCCACATGACATGCTACTCCCACTGACTATTGAATTCTGTGGTATGAAGGCCCATATAAGAGGTCACCAGGTACGGAAACAGTATAAACCAATCATCTGGTCTGTGGGGATCCTAGAAAAGGTCATATTACGTTGGAGGCGCAAGGGTAGCGGTTTACGTGGATTTCGACCAGATGCGCTTAATAAAGTCCCCAGTCAACAAAATGATTCTCAGAAAGAAGATGATTATGATTTCCTCAAGGAGGGACGGAAACAAAAGGAAGAAAAGATCCAAAAGGCCTTATCAAGAGTGAAGTCCATGGTTCAGTATCCAGAGGCACGTGCCCAATACCGACGTCTGTTAAATGTTGTCGAGGACTTCCGTCAAACCAAGGTATTTGCTAACTTCTGGTAGGGTGGTTACAGAGTCATTAATATTTGGGTTCATGATATGATATGCTCATAGCCATTAAATATCATGCAGGGACCTAACGAGGGTTTGACCAGTTCTGAAGGGACAGTTGATGGTGTGGAGGATTTAATTGATATTGATATGCTTTTAGAAGACGATAATTTCATTCCTATAGCATTTAACTGACCCTGCGCTGCCTACTCCCATCTTCACCTCTGTAAATACATGGGGCCAGTTTGCCTATATTTCGCATGCACTGGGGAGTCCTAACATCATCTTGATGTATATATTTGTGATCAAAATTACTTGTATCCAACGCTGCGTATAAATAGATTATGATACCTAGCACGCACTTTGGTTTCACAGTTCAGATGTTGTAGTCTAATGAAACATGTTTTTTTTATTTTATTTATGGTTTAATTAGTATAACAGGATAATTCTGTTTATAGATGGTTGGGGGTCATGACATAATGATGTAACTTGCTAAAGTATTAAACTGCAATTTGTACAAAAGTCCACAGTGGCGGAAAAATTATGTGATTATATACTAAGTGCTAATTATCAGGCCTGTTTTATTGCTGAACTATTTAAATTCCGTTTTGATCGGTTAGTCTTATTTCTGCACCATGCCATTTTAGTTGTAAGCATATGTGTTTTTCCTAGTGAAGGAATTGTTTTTTAGTGATTTTTTTTTTCTTGCAGTAAAATGTTGGTGGGATATTGAAATTTAAAGAAATTGAATATTAATTACTTTATTTTATAAACTCACTTTAGGCATTATTATAAAATCTTAACATTTTAACTAGGTTGACATACATGAAAAGTTCATAAAGAAAAAGAAAAATAAAAAGATAAAGAAAGCATGAGGAGACACAATTTAAACTCATGCCAAAAAGAAAAATTAAAAGATATAGAAAGCACGGGGGACAAAATCAAAACTCGTAATATTCAAGTCGTCTAATTTGAAATACATCATATCCCTTCCAAATAATTCAATATACATATGACTCTTAATTAATAAAATAAAAATAACTTTTGGACTCCACATTATAGTTGAAATACATAAATAAATATAATAAGATAGCTTTTTAATAATTAAGAAAAAAATTCTCTTCCACCTGATCATTTATTTAGTATTTTTATATTAATAATGTTGAAGTTTCTTTTAAATCATAGTATATTTATCTATTTGTAATATAATTTTATTCCTTCTTCGTATTGTAGTAATACTTTATATTATTAAAACCAATATTTTTCTTATGGTTATTTGTAATGGTACCCACCAAATGTAACAGTTAATCTAATGTGATAGAATATCAGAGAGAACTTTCATAACATTATGAAAATTAGTAAAAAGAAATATATTCCTGTAATTGGTTTTTGATGTGCATATTTTTTTATAACTTTGATAGAAATTTTAAAATTTATTTTTCATTCTAATAATTTTTTAATAACATATGCTTTTTTTTATCATAAAAGAATTGGGCTCATTTATTCAAAATAAGGTAATTCGACTTAGGTTTAATCTAAAAGAATTGTTATAGTGTTATAGTAAATTAGTTTTAATCTAATTTAAAAAATTTGTTAAAGTATCATTTTTCTTTTAAAAAAATAGCAACAGTGCAGTTATTGTGGTCAACTATACTCAGTGTGCATTCTTGATTCAGTCTTGTCAAATCAAATCCTCTTTGCATTCTTCTCTACTGCTCATAAGATTCCATAAATAAATACTCATTGCATTATTTTTATTTTTTTTATGGAGAAGTGACTTTGAATTCAATCTATAAAGTGTTAATTTAGGTTCAAAACCAATTTTTTATTGTTTCAAATCCCGTGTTATTTTCAAGCATGATTGCCCTTGATCTAATTTTGACTAACTGACATGATTTTAGCTTCACCTAACTTAGAGGCAAGTTATCAATTTTGAAATGTAGCTTAATTGAATTTCTTGGACATTATCTCAAATTCAAATTTTAACACTTGAATGAAATTTAAAAACAAAAAAAAAAATTATTATATGGTTGAAAGAAAAAAATTGTTTTGATTGTACGATGTGATAATACTAAACTAGTTTTATTGTCCTTCATCAACTCTTACACATTCAAACTCTCATTTTATTCGTTTTAGAGAAATACAACTTTTTTTTTATCATATTTCCTTTAAATCTACCAAATCAATAAATTTGATTTGTTACTAGTTTGGAATATTTTATCATACGAAAAAAAAGTTTAATTTTTTTTATAACTCTTTCTTCCTGATCTTTTAAGATACATATTAATATTGTTTGTATGTATAATTAAATATTAATTCAACCAAATGATTTACACAAGTGCTAATGTATCTATAATATTTGATTACTAGATATTTAACCATCATAAACAATTTACATAAAATTGTTAAAAGTACATCACATTTTCACATTGTAAAAAATATAAATATAAGAGTATACTATATTGAAGAGATCTTATTTCTCTAACTGTCCGTCTAAGTAAAAAATTACATCGCAAAGATCCCACCTTTCAAGATTAATAACTCGTTTTGACAAGATAAATTTGATTGATGACTATTTTTACTAAGAACATATACAACTTAAATTAAATTATCATATTTGATTTAAAATTGTAATCGACTTTATACTAAAAAATGTTCATGACTACACTTTTAACCACAAGAATATATAACTCTTTACAATTATATTTGATTACAAATAGTGACATAATTGTCAGTGTAGTTTAGAAGTGAGTGTAGTATGGTTTTGGCATTCTTGTTGCCGTTGGTTTAAGATAATTGATAGCAGCACAGGAAAAGTTCATCTGTTTTTGTGTAACAGAGCAACAGAAACAGAGAAGGAGGAGACATCAACACGGGTTGTACATGTGGCAAAACCCCACCTCGTACACCTAGGTCACTGTTTGTTTCCACGCGTGTGAAGTGGTGACATGTTGATTTATTAACGAATAAAAAGAATTCGAACCTTGCCGATCCATCACGGATAGATGGATTAAACTGGTTGGTTCATGAATTCACTTAATTAAAAAAGATACATTTTATTTTTATTTTTTCAGTCAAAACTAAATTACAATTTTAATTAAAATCTAAATAAATTTCAGTACAATCCAAATACAAACTAAAATCACAAAAAATACAAATTATCTATATATAGGCTAAAAAAAATAACCTAACTTGACCCAAATACAAAATTCAACTTAACAAAAAATACTTGTGTGATCATCTATTTGTGGGTTGGTGAGCCAACCTGGCTCACCACGGGTTTAATCCGAGAGAGCTGGGTTCTACATGAACCGAGTCAAAATCAACCCGTATTGAGATTTAAGAAAAATTTTCAACTCAACCTAACTTGAATCCGTGATAAGTCGGGTTGTCTCGCGAATTTTACCATATTTTAAAGGTTCTAGTTTTTCTCATGGCACAATGAGAGTAGCCATTTTAAGAATTAAGCAAAAATAACTTCTCCTATTGTTTTGTTGTGGTACCAAATCTGAATGGGATTTGACTTGGCTTTGTGCTATTCACTGATCCACCAAACACTGCACTAACCAATGCATGCAATGCAATCACGGGGAGTTGACCTATTCATGGTTGTAATAATAAGCACATCCACTTACTTTTTTTTTTCTTTTCTCTTTTCCAATTGGAGAAAGTCTTATTCATTATCCATTTTTCAATCTTTTACAGTCCAAATTCATCAACTGAATTTCAAATATTCATCATTGTGTGATGAGATGTCTGAATATCTTTTCTTGAACAAATTTAGACACTCGTGCTTGTTTGTAATCATTCTATTATTGATTATCTTATGCAAAGTGATGATCAGCACGTTTTATATAATAAAAATGTTCATTATGTTTGTAATGATTTTATTGTGAATGTAGATTTTTTTTTTTAATTTTGATTAACTAAAACTAATCTTAAATATGGTATTTGAAGTGCCGTTTAAGTGTAGTTTATGCAACATTGTTCCTTCCTGCCTTGTAATCCCTACAAAGACATTTGACAGTTTTAAATTCTTGAGGTTGTTTAATTTTATAATTATAATATAACCAGTTCAGTATTAAAAATAGAAAATATCAATTAATATAATTAACTTAAAAAAATAATATTTCATATTTTTTTTTCTGGATATATAGTTTAATTAAGTTATAACTTATTATTTAAAATAATGTATACAAACTTTAATTGTCTTAGTTATATATTTTATAAAATATAAATTGTAATTCAATTTTTAAATTTTCCTATATTATTTTTGTTACGTTTCAATCAATTAAATCAGTCTATGTACTTTAAATAGATATATTATATAAAAGGTTATAATAATAAAAAATGAATATCAAATTTAGAATTAGTTAAAAATTACAAAGGGTCCTAAATTCCAAATTGAATGAAACAAGGAGATTCAAATTTTATTTGAATATTTGTTTTAGAAAATGTCAATTAACTGTTGAAGGGTAAAGAAAGGACAATTGAGTTTGAACTGGTTTCTATTGATTTTTATTTTGGGTGATTGAAATTGAAACAGGACAAATTTGGAAGAGATGCAATTATGGTTATGGAGGAACCAAACAAGTCTTTAATTTGACCATTCAGCTTTTACTATATACAGAACAAAGTGGTTTCTGACTTTCTCAGATGTTTGTCATCACCCTCTGTCTATTATCATCTACCTAACCCTAACCCTAATTTTAACCCTAACCCTAACCCTAACACATTTAACTTAATCTGAAATTAAATCTGAGCCCCACCCAGCAGAATCCTTGTCTTCAAAGTTCAGTTCTTTACTATTTACATTTGGCATTTAATGTGTTGTTTCAAAACAATATCTTTAAGATTAAACCTTTCTAGTCAATTGCCAATTGTACTGTTTCTATGCACAGAGTTAATGTTCTGTCTCAGAAATCTAACCTGTGGCGTTGACTTCTTTATTACAGATCTTATTCTCTCACTATACTATACTATACTATATTATATTATATTATATTATATTATATTATATTATATTATATTATATTATATTATATTATATATATATATATATATATATATATATATTTATTTATTTATTGTATGATATTAATTCTGTCCGTCTTACTGAACCAAGAGATTATTATAAGTATTGAAAATTTAATAAATATGTTATCTTATTAAATATTTTTGCTAAGATGATCTCATTTTTTTAATGAACATATTACTACTTTGTTATAAATAAACATAATTAATTTTAAAGTAAATTTAAGTGATAATGTAATGTAAGAAGTTGTTACAGTGTTACTGCATGCTACTACTCATGTAAGAAAATAACAATATATCTAATATATTTAAGTGATTCCTTTACTCCTATTAAATATCTTTCAACGGAAATTAAGAAAAGCTATTAGCATTTATTAAGGACCAACCTGATTCAAATATTGATGCAGGTTTTTTAATATTTATAAATGTATCATTGAGTAAGTATTACAGTAGTATTATTTATTAAAAGGAAAAATGTTTAAGTTTAATATTTTGGTTGAAATAGTGAAATAATGTAAATAAAAATTATTTGTTTAAATGACAGAAAACATTAAATGAAAAAAAAAATGCTATAAAAGCACCGTTTTATGTCAATTTTGTTTTTCTTTTACATATTTGAATTTTAATAAAAGATTTATATTTTAATTTACTAAAAGAAGAGAAAAATATTTGAGAAAATTAAATATATATGAAAAAATTTCTATTTTATTTAATGATGCATTTCAATAATATATTGAAATAAATTATTTTCGTACCACTTTTATTTTTTATATCAAATTTCAAGCAAAAGACAACATACTTTTAACTATCATTATTGGAATTAAATGATGGTATTAATTAAATTTCTTAATTAATACAAAAACGAGTTACTTTGTTTAGAGTTGGAGAGAAGTTTTTAGTGAAATTATCATAATTTTTTTATTTACATATTATTAGTGAGAAAATACATTATTACTCAAAAAAATACATCCCTACGATGAAATTATAAATTATTTATCTTTGTCTATAATTAACTTAAAAGTGATTCCTATTATAATTTTTTTTATTGGTTACAGATTTTAAAGCTCTTTACACTGCATAAAAAATAATAAATTTTTATTATATGATACATGGTAAAACTCTTTACACTTATCACTAGATTGTGTTGCTTGGTCAAGCAAGTAAGAATATAAAAAGAAATTGGTTCATTGTAAAATAAGATTGTTTGTGTTATCCTTTGGGGACAAGAGCTATCTTAGGAAAAATAAGAGAATGGTTAGAAGAGAGAGAGAGTATGAAGAGGGTAGAAAGAAAGAAAGTGTTGCTGACTTTTGAAGTCTTTCACAAGTCCCCACCCAACCCAAGGCAAAGCAGCCACCGATGGGAGAGAAGAGAGAGTTGAGAGAAGAACTATGAAATGAAACCTCAAAACAGCTGTACGTAATAATCAAACAAAGTGTGTCAGCATAGCAATAGCAATTACAATAACATTCACACAACAAAACAACAAACACAAAACTGCAAAGTCAATAAGGGCAACCTCTGCCTTTTCGCACCCATTGCAGACCAGACTTTCTCAACAAAACCATAAGGTTACCTTACCACCCCTCCATCTTCTTTTCTCTCTTCTTTCTTTTCAGAATCCTCTTTTCATCACAAGGGGTGTTTTGTTATAAGCTTTTCTTGTTCCTTCGTTATTGCTTTCTCTCTTTTTCTTCATTTCCTATAGAGGAGACCACCCACTTCTCCTGTCCATCTCTCATATCTTTTTCTGCCAAAAATTTCAAATTTTTGGACTGGTTGTGAATTTTTTAAGCCTGCTGATTATCTGGGTGTTGGAAAGATTTCCTTTTCCCCTCTCTTTTTTCTGGGGAGGATTGTTATAATTGTTTGCTTCAGTGATCGGAATGTTTTGCTGATAATTCACAGTTGTTGGAGAGTTTTGGAGTTTCTCTGCCGTCAAGTTTTTGTTAAATTTCCTGTTCTGAAGATTTGAGAAGAGTTTGATGTTGAGCAATAGAAGGGGAAGGTGAGGCGGGGCAGAATTATTTCATGGATTGCTTCTGTTGCTTCAATCAGGTCAGAATCTGTGGCCTCTTCATTATTATTCTAAACTTTTGCCTTTGGAATAGTCAATCTTCATGAATATACAATTTCTTAACGTTTTAAAAGGTTTTCTTGTATCTTAGAGGGGCCTTATGCAGACTTTGTCTATCTGCGGATTGAGTTTTGCTGGGGCAATGAATGGCTTTGGTGTGTCCCAAATTTTATTTTTCTAAGCGTACTTGTTAATGAAAATTGAAACATGCAATTTTCTTTTGTGCTTTTAATCTGTACCCTCGGAAAAGTAGCATTCCGCGTTGGATTTTCTGCAGTAAGCGACTTTCGAGACATAGGGCTCATTTCAAATGGTTGCTATAAACCAAACTGTCTATTTAATATAATTTTGACTCTTGAATGTTTTGTCAGTGTTTTTTCAGTCTACTATATGAGCAAGGTTTTAAATTGTGTTCATGGTCCCCCTCACAATTGTTGCCACGATTCTTGATATTGTTGGGAATTACAAATGCGGTTGATGCGCCACAATTGCAGTTGTGCTGTTGGGGTCACTGATCCAAAAACCTTGGCTTTGCATAAAAATTTGCACCCTGACCATTTTTCAAAACCATACTTATTATGTTTTATTTATAGTTGTTGGTGCTGATAAATACTCAGTATTCTGTGGCTGTGGCATTTTAAGTCTGACAGTGAACCAGATAGAATTATCTAGTACAGGGTTTGTTTCTCTGATTTATTTCTGAATGCTGTGCATATTGACAGCTTCCTACTTCCTGGCTTCACATTTATGCTATGTTTCCTTGCATAAACAATCATGTTCCTTTGTCTTTTTAATAGTTCCTTCAATGCTCCAACCATGTTCCTTGGATGGCATTTTATGTTAAACACTAGATTTTTTGTTAGTGTATCTTGACTTGAATAGTTGTAGGTGGTTGGAGGGCGGTCTTCATGTAGCTCCGGCAAGGGCAGAAGCCATCTGTGGCCAGTTAAGTATGGTTTTAGCCTAGTTAAAGGGAAAGCAAACCACCCAATGGAGGACTATCATGTAGCAAAAATTGCCAAGTGCGGAGGGCAAGAGTTAGGACTTTTTGCTATATATGATGGACACTTGGGAGACAGTGTGCCTGCATATTTACAAAAGCATCTCTTTTCTAATATCTTGAAGGAGGTCAGTTACTCAACCAAACTAAAATGTATCATGCATTGATTTATCATGAATTCAGATTCTTTGCTGGATTTTTCTGTACTATTCCTCTGTTGTGCTTGCAAAATACACTGATAGTATCTGATTTTGAAGTTTTAAAATATATTAAAAAGACTTTTAAAGTATCAACATAGTAGATTTTTAATGTCCAGCACAAGACCGTACCAAAGAGTCCGGTAGAGAAAGAAATGTGATCTTATATAACCTCTTTATCGTCAGAAAACCCTGACGTTTGGCCTAATTTTCTTCTTCGAACTTTGTATTTTGGAATTACAAATTGTACTCTTGACTATTCCAGGAGGACTTCTGGACTGATCCTGCCAGTTCTATCATTAAAGCTTACGAGACAACAGATCAGGCCATTCTTTCTCACAGTTCTGATTTGGGGCGAGGAGGATCTACTGCAGTCACTGCAATTCTTATCAATAATCAGAACTTATGGGTCGCAAATGTTGGAGATTCTCGAGCAGTTTTGTCAAGGAAGGGGGTGGCCATTCAGATGACCGTTGATCATGAGCCAAATACTGAGAGGGGCTTCATCGAGAACAAAGGAGGCTTTGTCTCCAACATGCCAGGTTCTTTAATAAACCTTAGTCAGTTAATGTCTGTTAGATATTGCTTACACGACCAATGCAGGGATTTATGCTGTCATTCTTATATTTCAATAAGATGAAGTGTTTAAGGTGTTTGTGTAATTTGTGACATTAATAGAATTGTTGTGTAATTTGGAGGAGTTTGTTAACGTGTTAGTGGTTTATATCAGGAGATGTTGCAAGAGTGAATGGGCAGCTTGCAGTTTCTCGAGCATTTGGAGACAAAAATCTAAAATCACACTTACGATCTGATCCTGATGTACATCATTTTGATATTAACTCAGATGCTGAGCTTTTGATACTTGCTAGTGATGGTCTTTGGAAGGTTCTCCATCATTCTAATATCTTTCTGTCCATTGTTTATGCAGCAGCACTTCAACAATTTCTACACCACTTGAGTTGTTTTTTCATCAGTTGCATTGCATTGTATTGCAGGTAATGGCAAATCAAGAGGCAGTTGATATTGCAAGAAGGATAAAAGATCCACAAAAGGCAGCAAAAAAGCTAGTTGCAGAGGCATTGGACAAAGACAGCAAGGATGATATTTCGTGCATTGTAGTTCGTTTCAAGGGTTGAGATTGATGAAAGAGGGAACACAACACAACACCACACAACACAACTATTCCCTATATTTTCTTGGTATATATTTCATAAATCTTAGACTTCCATTTGTTTGGAGATCTCGTGATATCCATTTTCTACAACATAGGTTTTGCTCATTCCTCTGTAAAATTTCAGTTCTTCATCAAATTAGTTCCTGCCATTTAGTTTCTCATCATTTGTTTTCTGTAGATTAATTATTATTACCATCATTTTTCTTTGTAATTTGCTTTATTACATGGAGCAGTGTGAAGTTGAACATAGCTTTTAAATTTGATCGAGGGAATTATGCGTTTGTTATGAACAAAAGTTACAATATACTTTGAATAGCCCTACCTTTCCAATGCCTAGTTTTTTCAAGTGTCGACACCAATTGTTCCATTTTTTTTTTAATTTTATTTGTTTAAATCTTTTGACCACTTCAACTGAATGTAAACAAGGTTTGGTTGGACATATCGTACAATTAATTCAATCCATGAACTTTTCTTCTGCTCCAAACTTCCACATTTCATTTTCAACTCGAAATTAATGTTAAATTTTGTTCAAAATGAGAATGTCGTTTTCCTCATCTACAAGTACAAATTTCACATTCACTAAAATTTTAAATTTTGTCACGCTTCAAATAATCTTTTTGTCGAAAAATTCAACAAACTTCTATATTTCAGAATCTTATCATAAATAAAAGTCTATGATTGAGTTGTGATATGATTTTTATCATCAACTTATTCAAATTAAATTCATTTAATTAGTCCAACATGAGAACATCAAACTTCTGACTAAATATTTAATAATCAAGGCGCTAGATGCCGTGAAAGAACAAAGTGAAAGACACATTTGTTCGTTAAAACCTAAGAAAAGCCGAAAAACAATAATAATCCGTAGATATATATGCTGGGAATGTTTTGTAATCTGACTCTTTAAAGAAAAAAAAAAAGTGGGAATGTAATAAAATAGAGTATGCTAGATTCGCGCGAATGTACATTAGGTTGAAAATTTATTTGGGAGCGGCGCATGATAGCGGTGACATTCCCTCCTTTCTGTAAAACCCTTTCGTTGCGTGTTCACTGTATCATCGTCACGTCACGTTGGCGATCATGTCTAAATCGTTGAAGCTCAATGCCTCCAACCCTAAAGTCTGGATCCTCATTGGAATAGGACTCGCCGGCGCCGTCGTTCTGGCCGAGACCCGCCGGAGGCGACGGCGGAAGCTCCCCAAAGAGGACTTCGGTGCATTCGTAGAGCGTTTCGAACTTCTCCCCATTCCTCAACCCGACCAAACGCAAACGCTCTCTGCTCTAACCTTCGGCATCAAAGACATGTTCGTTTCGTCTTTCATTTCTTTATTTCCCTCTGCTTCAAATATTTTTGCGTACTAGTATTAGACGAGTTTTAGTGATTGCGTGTTTGCGGCAGATTCGATGTGAAGGGGTATGTGACGGGGTTTGGGAACCCTCATTGGAAGAGGACGCACAGTGAAGCTGGGAAGACTGCCATTGTCATCACTGCTCTCCTCTCCAACGGTGCTACTTGTGTTGGCAAGACTGTTATGGATGAATTCTCTTTTGGGTGTGTAATAATAAGTGTCAGTGTGTAACCGTTCGTCATCGTTGAGATATATCTGTTATTAACGTTTTGATTCTGAACTCGTTTACTTTACTCATTTGTTGTTGGCTTGCGTCGTCGGCATTGCAGGATTTCCGGTGAGAACAAGTTTTATGGAACGCCAACTAATCCTTACTTGCCCTCATCCATCCCTGGCGGTTCTTCCAGTGGTTCGGCTGTTGCTGTTGCTGCACGTCTCGTTGACTTTGCTATTGGTGAGTTTAGTTTACTTGCTTGTCAAGTAATCTTTCATTTGAAAATGCTATTCTCTCAATTTGTGTATGTATTCTCACTTATTAGCTTGCCTATTCAATGTAATAAACAATCATCAATTTATTTTGTTCTGGACATTGGAATTGTTCTTGTGCTCAAATGTATTCCTGGAAAGTGGAAAGTGTTCGTTTGTGTGTATTATTTGGTCTTATACAGCTGTGAAATAGTTTTATCTATGCTCACACTTATTAAAAGTTCAGTTCCATGGTTATGGGGATATACAAATTATATTTGGATAGTTGCATTCACAATTTCAGGATTCCAGCTCGTAGTTTATTATTGTGATCTCATTCATGTATTGTTGCAGCATGGCTTGTTGTGCATAGTCTGTCACTGTCTTATCCAGATATGAAAACTTACAAATTGCACTTACTTTGTGATCATAAAAATCATTTGCTATTGTTTTCTCTATCAAGTATCGTGCTTGCTTTTGTAGGTACCGATACAACAGGATGTGTGAGAATTCCCGCAGCATTCTGTGGTATTCTTGGGTTTCGACCATCTCATGGTGTTGTATCCACCATTGGAGTTCTTCCAAATGCACAAAGCTTGGACACTGTTGGTATGATGCTTAATTGTGTGATTTACCGCCATGCTTTTAATTTGTTTTTTCATATATTAAGAGGTTTTATTTGTTTGAAATATCCACATCTACCTTTAATCTCTTTCAAACTATTAAATTCTGTATCAATTTTCCATTTGACTAGTATTACGTGGATAAAATTGGGGAATTACATTCACGGTTTAATAAATTTTCAGATAAGTCCTATATAACAAGATATGATGATTGGTAATCGGTATTGCTTTCCAGTTTCTACAGTATAACATGTCTAGTTAGGTCTTGGTCTGATATCCCAGTGTAATATATGCTTACCTTAATTATAAGTTACTGCTCATTGGGTTGAATTAGGATTCCACTGTTGTTCTTTTAATGTGAGCACAATTTTTTTTTAATATTCTCTTCTTTAATTGTTTATTGCCTCATTGCATAACTACATTGTAGGATGGTTTGCTCGGGATGCTTCTGTACTACGTCATGTTGGACTTGTTTTACTTCCAACGAATTTGGTGGAGCTCAAAAGGACAAGGCGTATTATTTTTGCAGATGATATTTTTCAACTATCTAAAGTTCCTTCACAGAAAACAGTATATATTATTGACAAAACAATTGAAAATTTGTCTGGTTGTAAGTTTCTTTACCTTCGAAGACTTATGTATGATTCCTTTATACATATTAATATAATTTTTATGGTTGATTCGCTTGATTGTTATCACCAAGTGTAAAAAGGCTTTTGTTGTTGTTGTTGTATGGTTGATTGTTGATACAGCGAGTGATAAAACATTGAATGTCTTGACATGATAAAGGGAAGTTTGTGTGCTTTATGAACAATGAAGTCACTTGGTCCAATTGCTTTTGCAGATCAGTCCCCGCAACGTATGAATATTTGCCAGTATATTGCCTCTAATGTTCCCAGTTTAAAGGGATTTCATGATATAACACACCAACAAAATGGAGTGTCCATATTGAAGGATCTCGCTTTGGTTATGTTTTCTTTACAAGGGTATGCTAATTTATTCTTTAGTATTTTACTAGTAAATATATACTTTATGTTTCCGTATGGTTGATGAATCATTTCCCTCGTTTGCCTTTTTTGATAAACATATTGCATTTAAATTTTTTTTTAGGGTCTTGTTTAACCCTTTATTGCAATTTTGTATCTGCTCTTCAGATATGAATTCAAAACCAGTCATGAAGAGTGGTTTAAATCAGTCAAACCCAGGTTAGGGCGTGCTGTATCTGAGCGTGTTATTGCAGCCATGAATAGTACACATGATCATGTGAAAACCTTGTATAAAGTAAGAACTGAAATGCGGGTTGCTTTCCAACGCTTGTTAAAGGTACTGTAATATCTGCAGAAATTTGTCAGTAATGCTCAAGCTTAATGTTTTCAACTTTCAAATGATGTTAAAACTAGCATGGTGAAATGTGCAATGTGTGGAGTCGTATTACATATTATTTAAAATATTAAAAAAATAAAAAACTGAAAACTAAAATGACTTTTAATATATCATTAAGTTTTTTTATTTATAAGCAAAGCTTTTTAGTGTAATACTATTCATTTTCAAATATAAATTAAAAAGAAATTGAATAAATGAAATATTTATGAATGCATCACAATATTATGTTACTGAAGTCATCATGGTAGAAAATACTTATGGCTACGTAAGAAAATAGTCGTGGTAGGATTGTGCCGATACTTGTCGAAGAATATTAAAATATAAGCATTTTGTATGAAATAGTTGTAAAAAAGAAAAGTTAATAATTTTAAAAGGATTAATAAAAGAAAAAGGAAATTATAGAATCATAGAATAAAATATAGAATTAAATCCATAATATATACGAAAAATATATTTTAAATATTAATCTATCAGTATAATTTAAATACTAATATACTCTCTTCAATGTTTTACTCTAGTATGATGCCGTGTGTATGCCTGTCATTGCTATTCGTCACTGTAAGTAAACTTTCCAAGTTATAGCCTTGAGTTTTCTTAACTTGTTACGGCAAGATTAGGGAAAATGGAAAGTAAACTAGTAGTCCTATATAGCATTGATTTTCATATCAATTTTTGAAAAACTGATTTGTCCTAAAATTATTCCATCAAGATATTCTGATTCTTATTATTAAATGTCAAACAGGCTTTGTTAATGTATTGTATTTATTTATGGTATGCCCTTATCTCCTCTGTTTTTGATTGTCTTGCAGGATGATGGAATACTAGTTATTCCCACTGTTCCAGATGATCCATTAAAGCTTAATACAGAGAAAGGATTTTCTTCTGAGTTTCATGACAGAGCTTTTGCATTATCTAGCATTGCTAGTATCTCTGGATGTTGTCAGGTATCTTGTTATCTTTAGGCTTTGAAGAATGAATGTTTTCCCTCTTCTCAACTTCTATTTATTTATCTGAAACTTCTGATGATTTTTAATTTTGCTTATGCATCATTTGCAGGTTGCAATTCCGTTAGGATGTCACAATGATTGTTGTGCTTCTGTCTCGTTCATCTCAGCCCATGGAGCTGATAAATTTCTTCTTAATACGGTTTTGGATATGTATACAGCAATTCAGGAGCAAGCTAGTGTTGCTTATGCTTTGCCACTGCCGGATACAAATGGTGGTATAGAAACTTCCGAGCTTTTGAAGGAGAAGGTTAGTTCTACTTCAGCATTTCTTTTGTATTCTGATAAAATTCTTTTGTAAATAAGGTCATCTTGTAAAACCCGTTAGACTTGATCACTTGATTAATAATGAATGTATAATATAACTGTATCAAAACTTCTCAAAAAGGGTCAATGGTTTTATATGGGGTAAAGGTGTTGGAATGGTGATAGGTTTTCAATATGTGGCATGGATCACTAAAAGGCATTTTTTTTTTCAGGGAAATGCAGCCTTTAAAGGAAGGTTGTGGAATAAGGCAGTCGATTACTACAGTGAGGCTATTAACTTGGATGGGACAAATGCAACTTACTTCAGCAACCGGGCAGCTGCTTACCTGGAGTTAGGATGGTACAAGGTTTCTCCTGTTTTTACAATTGGGTCTTTCATCATTTCTATGTAACTGGTGTATACTGTGAAAATATGCAGCTTTCAGGAAGCTGAGGAGGACTGCAATAAGGCCATATTATATGATAAGAAGGTGAGAAGCTAGGGCATGTGACAACAGTGCCAAAATCGTGAAAAACTTGTATTCTAAAACTTGCCATGTATAATAATAACCATAACTAATGAATTCTAATAACTATATGTCATGATAAGGTATTCCTAATATTATGGTAAATGTATTTCTTTGAATACCTTAAAATGTCTTACCTGATGGGTATCTGTCTTAGGAGAAGCTTAATAGTGTTCCAGTTATCATTTATTTTTGCAATTTACATTTAGTAGATCCCTGTATTTCGTAGTACTTTTTGATTTTGACATCTCAATCTAAAAGAATATCTACAGCACATATGGATGTCATTGGGGATTGTTGTGTATTGTTATTTTACTGCAGAATGTGAAGGCATATCTGAGGCGTGGAACTGCTAGAGAACAACTACTTCGTTATAAGGAAGCTCTAAAAGGTGCGTCAATTTAAAAAATAAATAAAACTGTCTTTCATGTCATTTGAATCTTATTTGAGATGGTGTAGGATAGTTCTTGACAAGGACATATATCATAGAATAGAACAGTCATTACTAATCAATTTTGATATTGCGCAAGCAGTCCAATAATGTTTGGACTTCTTTTTTAAAGTTTGTTTTCTTGATTCTGATGCGGATCCTATGGAGCATGATGACGTTTAGAAACAGGTGTGGAACAAAACTGTTGAATACAAAAAAGGCAGAAATGAGGATAATCATATTTAAGTGTGCCTGGTGTGTACCTTATTTGGTCTCATTAGATCTTTTAATTAATCTTTAAGGAACTCACATACTTGACCATGGGTGAAAAAGGGTTTTGTTTGAGATAGAGCACGTAATTGTTAGACTTTCGGATGTCTTAGTTGTACTCGAATCTTGTACTGTTGTGGGATGAGGTATTCGTTGTGTCCCGTAATAGGGAATTTTGATTCTTGGCCTCATTGTCTGACCATTACCATAGAGACTATTATCAGGCAGGCTAACTAGGTGTATTTGATAGTTTTTTTCTGGATCATCTACTTCTTATTCTTAATGATTTTCCCTTTCCTCTGTCATTTTCTTACGTTTTCTCCAGATTTCCAGCATGCTCTCGTTCTTGAACCACAGAACAAGACTGCTAGTCTTGCAGAGAAAAGACTCAGAAAAAACAGGAGTTGATACTAGCGGTTCTTTCGACACTGACCTTCATACGTCTCAAGAATGTTAATGGCTGTCGATTTGGCTCATTTCTTGCACTTTATACGAGCAACACGGGGAAGACTAGTCTGTGTTGGTGGGATGCTCCATTTTTTGATCTCATCTGGAAATTTTGTTGTAAAAAGTATTAACAAAGGCATAGAAATTTGGACCCAAGTATACGCTGTCTCACTCACCTCCTTTTCTTCCTCCCCTCTTTGTTTGTGCACCTGTTTAAAAGGCAAATGAGGTCTGCGTAATAGTTTGGTCTAACAGGCTCCTGTCAATTTTAGATGTGACTAAAAATGTTTGTGCGGAAAAGAAAAGTTAGTTTGTTTCAGACACATGTTTTGACAGTCAATCTGTGTATATCATGTTATCTTGATCCAAATACTAGATCGATCCAAATTATATGAATTTTAAATTATATGAAATTATACCAATTTTAAGTTTAACTCACTTTCAATTTTAAAACTGAGTTTTAAATAATAATTATATTTTTTATGTATATAAATTTATCCTTTTAATTATATTATATATATATATATATATATATATTTATACAAGTAGCATTAATGTTGGAGAAAAAATGTTGATTAAACTCCTTTTATTTTATACATATATGAAATAGTGACTTATTTCCAAATTTATGTTAAACTTCTTTACACCATTATTAATTGAAAATTATATTTGTTTTATAAATTAAAATTATATGAATAATATTTTTTAACAATGGAATATGTTTCCTTAATCCATTTCATATAGAATAACACATTTAACTTTTTTTATTGATATTAATGAATTACCTTTTGTTTTTTATATAGATATAATGGTTTTGATTTTGTAATGATATTTGAAGAGATATTTATTAAACTAATAACAATACATTTTTGATGATTTATTAGAATAATAGTATCGTCGATAAAAATACTGGAATAGTTAGAGTTGTCAAAATGAGTTGGAATCTGCGAGCAAACTCAGCTCACCACGGGTTCGGGTCGTGTTGAAATTTTTTTTGCAAATTTTAACATGGGTTGATTTTTAACCCGACTCATCTAGAACCCGGCTCATCAGGTTGAACCCGTATTAAGCTGGGCTGGCTCACCAACCCGCAGATAAAAGGGTCACACAAGTGTTTTTTATTTTTTTTATTAAGTTGGGCTTTACATTTGGGTCATGTTAGGTTGTTTTTTTATCCAACACATAAATAATTTGTATTTTTTTTATTTTGGTTTGTATTTGGATTGTATTAAAGTTTATTTAGATTTTAATTAGAATTACAATTTAGTTTTGACTGAAAAAAAAATAAAAAAAGTTGTATTTTTTTTAATTAAGTGAACCCATAAGCTAATCCATTTAACCCGTCAACCTGTGATGGACCGGGTCGAGTTCGAATTTGTTTGACTCGCTCAAAAATAAGCCGGGTTGAGTTGACTCACTAAATTATCAACCCATGGTGGGTCGAGCCGGGTCGAATCGGGTTACCCATCTTGACAACTCGAAAGAATAGTATTTTATTTATTAAAATTTATCTTCCAATTCTTGAATGTATAAAATCATTTGTTAAATGATTTAATATATAAATATACTTTTTAACGCTAAGGCTATGAAATGATTAGTTCAGATGTAAAAGAATAGATTTTTGAATAACTGAAAAGAATAAAACAGTAACGTAAAAAAGAATTGAAAGAAAGTAACACAGTTGGCATAATTACGTAACTTATTATGCATATTTACACACATTAATTGTAAGTTTAATAGTTGATTTTCTAATTAGTAAAAAACTCTTATTATGCATTTACACACAATTATTATTTTCTCAAAATGTCCTTAATGAGTAAAATTATTTTGAAGAGTTATTAAGCAAGGGCTTTTGTAGCCTAACCTAAGATTGACCACGAAGTAGTAAGAGTAGTCCTCTGTGAAGTGTGTGGCATTGTCGTAAAATAAAGAATGCAGAAAAAAAGGAGAAAAAAGAAGAAAATAGTAGAATTGCATGTGTCACATGAAATGGCAGTCCGCGTTTGTTGCGAACTGATGTCGTGTTGGGAGACCCTTACCTCGTATTCTCCTTCCTCTTCATCACTAAATTTTATTTCACAAATAACAAACATCTAATCATATCCTAACGTTATTGTCTCTTACGAATTTTCATTTCATTTCCTTTTCTTCCTCTTCCCTCTCTTCCTCATCGTCTCCTTCCCTTCCTCCAATTCATCAACCCTTCAACCCTTCAACCAACGCTTTCCATGTTGCCCAAACTCTCCAAATGCTTCAGCTTCACCGCCTCGCGGGACTGGGTCTACCGCCACCTCTTCGCCTCCGCGGGGCTCCGCTCCGTCGCCACGGACCTCGGCGAGGGGACCACCATGCACTGCTGGGTGCCCAAGCTGCAGAAGCCATGCAAGCCCAGCCTCGTTCTCGTGCACGGCTTCGGCGCCAACGCCATGTGGCAATACGGGGAACACGTGCGCCACTTCACCGGCCACTTTAACGTCTACGTGCCGGACCTAGTGTTCTTCGGGGAGTCCTACACGTCGCGGAGAGATAGGAGCGAGTCGTTCCAGGCGGAGTGCTTAGTGAAGATGATGGAGGCTCATGGGGTGCACCGAATGAGCCTGGTGGGGATCAGCTACGGTGGGTTTGTAGGGTACAGTGTGGGTGTTCAGTTCCCTGAGGTTGTGGAGAAGCTTGTGCTGTGCTGTGCTGGGGTGTGCTTGGAGGAGGTTGATATGCAGAATGGGTTGTTTAGGGTTTCCACTTTGGAAGAAGCTTCAAGCATCTTGTTGCCACAGACACCAGATAAACTCAGGGAGTTGATGAAACTCTCCTTCGTTAGACCCGCCAGGGGAGTCCCTACCTGGTTCCTTCAAGATTTCATTGAAGTATGCATCTCTTTCTTTTTTCCAATTTCCCTTCCAAAAACGTGAATTTGTAGCTCAAGTTCTTTTCTGTATGTCAAAGTTTTCTTGAAAATTGGCCTCAGCTTTGAGTTTGATTGTGTTTGTGGTAACCCTTATGTCTCTGTGTCTGAATTTACAAAATTTGGTCAAGTGAAGCAAGCAGTTTTAATCAAGGGTCATGCTGGTATAAAGATCAAATGATTTAGGACGTTAAACCAATTCTGTGTTTATTACTTTTGCAGGTGATGTGTACAGAATACATTGAAGAAAAGAGAGAATTGCTTGAGGCGATACTGAAAGGCCGGAAACTTTCCGATCTTCCTAAGATACAACTGGTATTTATTCTTTCTTTAAATTCTTATGCCTTTAGTTGATACTTTTAGACTTTATCATACAGTATTCTACGTGTGTGTGTGTCTTTATAAACTTCTTTTGTTGATCAATCATGAGCTTGTTAATGTTGTTTTTTATCATCTATACTTTTCACTACTAGAATCCATGCAAGCAATACTTTTCTAAAACAAACCTCACTGTTTTCGAAATAATTGTCATCTTGTGATGCATCGATCTGTAGTTATCTCAGAAAAAAATTCCAAGCAACTAGATTATTTGCTTCACCTTCTTTGGAATATTAGAATATTGACAATTTTGTGGTTTACATTGGAGCAGCCTACTCTAGTTCTATGGGGAGAGCAAGATCAGGTATTCCCTCTGGAGTTAGCCCACAGATTAAAAAGGTGAGAGATTTCAATTCTGTGGAAGCTCATGTTCTTGGTCATGACTTGCATTCAAACATGATCTTAGAGTGTTAAGTGTGGATTTGACTTTGGAGCAGGCATATAGGAGAAGATGCTCAAATGGTAATCATCAAGAACGCAGGGCATGCAGTGAACCTAGAAAAGCCAAAAGAGTTTGGGAAGCACTTAAAAGCATTCCTTATAGATACAGGTACTGCAAAGTCCTGTCCCACGTCACCGCTTGCTTCTGAGGAGAATGTCCATTTTTAACTTTATTAGCACCTAGATCAAACTTTCTTGGGTTAAATATGTTTTTTTGTTCTTCAAGTTTCAGCGAAATTTGGAATTAGTCCCTCATCAAAATTTTTGACCAATTTAGTTCTTTATCTTTAAAAAATGCATAAATTTAATCCTTTTAACCAAGTTTTGTTAAGTTTATCTGACGTTTCAAACGCATTTCATGATAGTATTTGAATTATTTACACCGTTTGAAACATTTTTACTTCAATGTTAACTCAAATATTATCACAAAATACGTTTAAAATGTCAAATAAACTTCATAAAATTTGGTAAAAAGGACTAAATCCACGCATTTCCAAAGATGAAGGACTAAATTGGTATAAAGTTTCGAAGAGGGACTAATTCCAAAATTCACTAAAACTTGAGGGACCAAAAACATATTTAACGCAACTTCCTTGCCGGAAATTTCTGCTTACTACAGATCTAATTTTCTATACTTTCCGACAGGATTACTCTCTTTTTTTTCTTTGTTTTTTTTTTTTGAGGGGAGAAGGGGGATCATTTATTTTTTAATTTGTTGATTTAATGAAAAAAAAAAAAAGGCTTAGCATACTAGTTTGTTCCATTTTTTTTCACCGTTGGTCGAGCACGAGGTTCTCCTTTATTTACCTTTGTTTTTCTGAAAATTTATGTACAATTGACAATATATCTCAAGACATACATGGCTTTATTTCGCTGTGTCAGACTGGGTTGCATTGCCATTGGTTTTGTGGTCTATTATCAGCATTGCTCATCAAAATGCTGCTGCAACAATAGCCACAACTAACATTTCCTTAATTTAGTAAACAAAACAAAGCATCAAGTAACCACACGAAACGTTTCCATCATAAGCCACAGAGACAGAGACAGAGAGAGGTAACATTTTTTTCTTATTTTTATGAGTATGACAGTACTACCATAATGGTTCCCCTGTTTAAAGCCAAACCTCTTAGCAATCAGCATTCCTTTATTTGTCTCTTTCCAACCTGGCATTATTCTTTCCTCCAACAACACTATCCTTGTGTCGAGCATGTTAATATACTAAAGCAGAACAAGCTATAACCTTAATCTGTTACTAAACAAGCCATAATATATAACCTTAATAGTTGGGAGATGTAAAAGTCATTAACAAAAACTTGTCTGTCGATTAAGAAAAAACCTCACGTGTCCCTCTTGGTTTCTTTTTACCCTTTTTTCAGTGCAATACCAGTTGTGTCAAATAACAATTGACTTTGTATAAATATCAAACTTCTCAGAAGACGTGAGTTGAGGCTCCTGCAAACAAAACCCAATTAAAATCAACTTGGCATCAACTACTTAGTGTTTTATGCAAGGAGAAGTGAATGAATGAATTGATATACATACATGAGCATACTGCATGCGACTGTTCATGCCAAGCTGTTGATCGTTTGGGCCAAACGTTTTTTCTTTAGCCCCACGGATTGTGGAGCGAATGGAATTAAGCAAGTTGCCATAAGTCAAATTAGGTTCTTCTTGCATGGCTCGGATGAAACTGAAAGTCAAAGCACCAGCACTTTCCTCACCGCTAAAGGCCTAATAAAACAGACACAAACTATGTTCTATAAACAGTTCTATTCTAATTTACACACAAACCACTGGAAAGGAAAAAAGATGCATATATAACTAACCGATGTATCTGCTGCATTTCCATCATCATCACAAGCTGAAATGCAAACTGCTAACCCTCCTCTCGTGCCTTTGTAAGCTCTAGGATTTCTGTGATCCTCCCATCCATAATAACCTTTTCTGTTTGTTCTCAACAGAAACAAATGATTCAGAACAAGATATAAAACATTCCTTGTTAAACGAGGGTGAATAACACATTCGCATGTTAAGTAACCTGTTCATTCTGCACATAAATGGTAAATCAAGAACTGTGCCACTAAAGCAGGTATCAACAAGGGCATGAAGTTTGGCACCACGAGGGAGAGGCCTGACGATTGTGGCGTTGATTTCATCGTCAACTATCTTTCCCTCGTGCTCGTAATCAACGGGGCATATTGCTTCATCATATCCATCAACCTCATCCATGTTCATATCTACTTCCCTCGATCCGTGCCCAGAGAAGTGAAAAAACAACGAGTCCCCTGATCTGCAACCTTCGACCAACCACCTCAATGCCATTCGCATGTTATATTTTGTTGGAATTCTCAGCGGGTTTTTCTCCTCTGGGTCATCTGCACAACGTGGTTTCTCACTCTTATAAACATATTAAAAATCACAACTTTCATTTCTATCTCTAAACTAAAATTAGAACACTTCATATTGCATGGTAGATAAAAGCATACCTGTGAGGATGCGAATGGAATCAGAAGGGAAATCCAAGTGGTTAACGAGAAAGTATTTCATGCTCTGAGCGTCACTGACAGAACCTTTGAGACTGTTACTCAGATTGCCATAGCTAATACCAACTAACACAGCCCTTTTGTTGCCAAAGGAAGAAGAAGGGGTCAACGGAGGAGGTGGTGGTGGAGCCATCAGTTGCAAAGGCTGAGGATAATAGAATTGGTTGTATGACCTACGTGCATAACCAGGACGAGGAGGGTAACTAGGTGCATTATTAATATTGTTGTTGGCAAAATAATAATTTTGTGGAAGTGCATTCCGAGCTTGGGCTTGGCATGCATAACACATAATGGACATGCTATAGGCAGCTTCCATTGGCACCACAATTGGTCTTCCACACTGCATGCATCGTACTCTTAGGCTCGCCATCTGTTTGTTGAATTGAACCTTCCAACCCTGGATTCACTTCTCAACCAACATCAACTTTATAATAACAATTTAGAAATTGAATGAATGAAGGAATGATTTTAGCTTGATTTCGACGTGAGATGATGCATAGTTTTGGGAGGTGACGATGTGTGTGGAGTTGGGAATCACATTCTATTTGCCTTTTTCTGATATGGGACGGAGAATCTATTTATCAATAACCCACTTTTAATTAAAATAAAATATAGGATCTATACGATTGTTTCAGAGAATGAAAATGAATTCATCTCCTACGCTCACTTCTTCATCATGATCTTTGATGATGTATGGAACTTTATGGCATTTGAAAAAAGATGTACTAGTGGTGGTGATCCAATGGATGCTTTCCATGTTGTTCTTTGGAATCTGAACATGTTCTGTAAAAAATTAATTTAAAATTTCAAAGGTTAAGAGCTTATAGTTGATTGATTTGTCATTAGTTTCGTCCGCAAATTCAATTTAGTTTAGGTTATAGTCAAAACAATTATTCTGATAGATAGTGTTCAAATAAATCCATTTTAATAAATAAAGTAATGTTAAAAGAATATCCCAAACGTCATAAGTTTTTCTTTTCATCTTTCGCATCAATCAAATTATAATATAGAATTGAACTATAAATTTTACTTTATAAATTAATTTTATGAGATCGAATAAAATTTAATTATCAAAAGTTATTCATAACTAATAACTCTTGTCAAATTCGTTTGCTCTTGTGTCTAAATCTTTAGATTTTTCTTCTTCAAGTAGAAGAACAGAATATCAGCTGTCAAAACAGGTAATTCGGCCCGATTCGGCTCGATCCACCACGGGTTGATGATTTAGTGAGTCAACCCAACCCAGTTCATTTTTTAGCGAGCCAAAAAAATTCGAACCCAGCCCAACCCACCACGGATGGGTGGGTTAAACGGGTTGGCTCACGAGTTCACTTAATTAAAAAAAATATTATTTTTTTTAGTCAAAACTAAATTGTAATTTTAATTAAAATCTAAATAAACTTTAATACAATCCAAATACAAACCAAAATAAAAAAAATACAAATTATTTGTGTTGGATAAAAAAACAACTTAACATGACCCAAATGTAAAGCCCAACTTATTAAAAGAAAATAAAAACATTTGTATGACCCTTTTATTTGCGGGTTAGTGAGCCAATCCGACTCACCACGGGTTCAACCCGGATGAGCCGGGTTCTACATGAGCCGGGTCAAAAATTAACCCATATTAAAATTTGTAAAAAAATTTCAACTCAACCCGACCCGAACCCGTGATGGGGAGTTGGCTTGTGGATTCCAACCCATTTTAACAGCTCTAGCATCTGTGATCTCCATTTGAGATGAGAAATGATTTTGATGAGGGACATGGTGTAGATAGAGTGGAAGGTAGAAGTTTTGCCTCGGCATATGTTTTATCCATTATCTTATTCTCATTGCATTATCAAGAATTAGATTCTTTAAAGTGTTCAAACTGCATCCACTTTTTATATTATTTTATAAATAATGTTTAGTTTATAAATATTATTTCCTTAATATTTAATAAATAATGAAAATTTTATTTAAAGTTCATTAAGAAATTTAATTTGTTTCGTTCCTACTATTATTTTATATTATATTGAGTCTTTCTAGTTGAATTTATTTTCTAATCTTTTAATTAACATATGTTAATTGAGAAATAATTTTATCGGAAACAATAAAATCTTTTAATTATCATTGACTGAAAAAATGACCATGTTAATGTCGATAGAGAAAATCATTATAATTATTAAGGTTGGGCGAGAAATAACATTAATCTACATATCATTGATAATAATTCCAAATGACATCAATCTAAACGAACATATATTGATATTAACGTAAAAGAAGTTATGATTATATTGATAGAAAAACATTATTGATAATGACAACAACATCAAGTTAATATCAGCTGAGATTATCTGTACTGATAAAACAAATGATCACATCATTAATAATGCAAAATTAAGCATGATCAAATCTAATCTAAAAAAAAACTTTCACCAACATTAATAGAAAAAAACAATGTTAAGTTTGTTTTAACTTTGGTCAAACCGATAACATCATAATTGAATTTGAGTCACAGTATTTTAATTGAGATTGAGCTAAAAAGACTTTAATTTTAAATAATCAAATTAATTTTATAATTTTTTTAAAATTATATATACACAAATTTTATTTTAGATTCTTTATTTAAAAATAAACTTTTTAATAGCATTTTAAATAATGAATTTTTAAACTTTTTACTATCCCGTGATTGGCATCCAAGTTTACGGTGAGTTGCAAGATTGGTTTTGAGGGAAGGAGGGTGTAATTATATTCATTGCTTCTTAATGTTCTTTACATGGTTACCAGTGTGTATGTATACAAAACAAACATAAATAAGAGAACATAGACACTTAGAATATTTAAAATATTCAATCAAACATACAACAGTGATTTATATTGCTCAATAAATTTAGATCAACAAAAAAAGTGTAAAAAAGTATTTATTAACAATACTTGAGTGAGAAATCAAAATCTTTGAAAACTTGATTCACTACTGCAGTAAAGATTTTTTGTCCTGGTTATTTTCTTCATTTTATTTCGGATCTGGAATCGAGGCATATTAGGGCGAGGTCAAAAAGCACCATTTTGGCCTCGGTTCTTACAAGTAAAGCTCTGTTATTAGAGGTGACTATTACACCTTTTAGGTATAAATTGATAGAGTGAAACAAACCTAAAGTCGGTACAGATTTTATTGTATCAGAAGAATCATATTTCACCATGAATGATATCTTCTGTCATGAGACAGCTATGATGAATAGCCATTAATATCCTGTCCTGACTTTACCAACCAATTAACCAATGAGAGAATTGTCTTCAATCATAAGTGCTCACAAAGTAAATGGTGTTCTATCAATATCAAAATTTACAGATGATGATAAGATAGGATCCTGCAATTTACCAAACAAAAGACTTTTGGATGAGTTGAAAACACAAGAAAAGTTTATATAAAGACTTAATTTTAAGTCCCTCAAGGAGTTTTTGTTTTAATATTCAAAGAACATTTTAGATACCAAATACATGATACAATAATTTTGTTTTAAGTTCTTGAGATTATTATACAGTATACATTCAAAACAAATTGATCATACATCTTATTTAAGTCTAAATTCTTGATGCTGCTTCAAGTAGATAGCATTCAACTTTTTCATATATCATAGAAGATGTAATTTTGAGCATAAAACAAATCATACTTCATACTGGTATATGTCCTGATGTAATGTGCAGACAACAATGCTCGGATGAAAGAAAACCAGATACTAGATTTCTAGAATGGTTTGAGTTTATGTTATACATTGCAAGGATAAAATCTACTAAAACATGATTTTTGAGGATTATGTCTGGCATTTCACTCTCTTAGGGACAAAAAAACTTGCATTTATGTGAGGTAAACAAAATCTTGGATTGTTAAAACTTAAAAAGCAATGGCAACTAATGAAGATGGAACCGTACCTGGTCTATTTTCCGATGAAACATTCGTCTCAGGACTCTGTTAGAGAATCTGCTTTGGTGGATCTGTCCAAGTTCCCCATGTATCTTTTTCAGTAAACTGCCATATGTTATTTGAGGATGAGCTCTGATTATTTTTGAGAAAAAATAGGTCATAATACCGTTATACTTGTCTTCAAAAGCCTGCATGCAAATGTAGGTGACGATTCAGAATTCAAGATGTAAACCTAGTTTTTCTTTTTATCGGTCAATTAGTTGTTAGTTTTTGTTAATAAAAGGAGTTAAACGCACAACCTCTCCAACTCTCCCTTTTAAACTCATCAAACTAACTTTATGTCTGGACATTGTTAGCAGGAGATCGAACCCACAACCTTTCCTTTCCATCTAGATTAATTTATAGCATTGCATCTCACCAAAGGGTCAGATGAAACACAAAACAAAGATTCTTACTGCGGTATCAGCAGCCACCTGACCATCTTCACAAGCACTGAGGCAAATCGCAACTCCACCACTTGTTTGTTTCTCTTTACTATGGGGTGATCTGTTTTCGTTACATTTCCAAATGTCTCTGCAAGCATGCAAAAGAGACCAAATTGGAATAGAAACATAAAATTAAACGAAAGAAAGCATTGGATATGAATGCATTTACTTTTCTTTTTTCCACATGTACACAAGATCAAGTGTTGTTCCACTATGACAAGCATCAATAATAGCATGAAGTTTTACACCTTCCTTGAGTGGTCGAACAATGATAGAATTAATTTCATTGTCAGTGATCATTCCCTCTCTCAGAAAATCAGCAGGACAAATAGTCTCATCAAGCCCATCAGTTTCATCTCCTTTCTGTTGTTCCGGTTGTTGCAGACCATGTCCGGAGAAGTAGAACACCAATGACCCCTCTGACTTGCAATCACTCACTAGCCACTTTAAGGAATCCAGAATGTTCTTTTTTGTTGGAATTAAATTCGGGTCGTTCTTTTCTTCTGAAATTTACAAGTTCTGGAAAGTTCAAGATCATGTGAAAGTAGATATGGCTGAGATATTACTTGAATTTTGTATGCATTCAAGCAAAAAGGAAGCATAAAAAAAGTAAAATTGAAATGGATGTGGATCATATAAAACTCACATACTAATCAGAAAAGGACCAAAGGAGATACCTGAGAGGACACGTATGCATTCATTTGGGAATTTAAATATATCCAGCAATAGACTTTTCATGTTGTTGACATCATTAATGGTTCCTCGGAGCTTGAACGTCCTTTTCCCGTATGTAACTCCGCATATAACTGCACGTTTGTGACATGGCGTGGAGAAGGACAAGGAAACACTAGGTGAAGGAGATAATCTTCTGGGTAAAGTTCCATTTGTGTTGCTGTTATAACTATTTGGTTGATGATCATGTTTGAAAGATCCAAGGTCTTTGGTTGATTGCTCAGAAACCGAAGAAGGTGAATTGCTTACTCTTTCACAATTGTAGCAGCGGTATGCAACTGGAATTTTAGCTAATGTAAACTCGCGTCTGCAACCACTGCAGCTAAATGTGTGTTCCGCAACACGCTTTGAACTATTAATCCTTGTGGAAACAAGGCAACGAGTTGTGGTAATGTTTGAAGGAAAAGGAACACCCTTTCTCCTTGCTCTGGTTTTATTTCTGCCATCCATGGTTTGAAAACTTGTTTTCTTCACCAACCATGCAACCAATAAGAACGATATATACACACACACACACAAAAGACAGCACAGTTTTGACCTTTGTTCATGCTTTTCCCTTGTTTTTATAATTAGCTAGCAATCTTAGCATCAACATTACATACTTTATAATTGATAAAAATAAGCTAAACGAGGAATCCATTCCCACTGTCTGTTGAAAACACTGACCTTTTTTCACGGTTCTGAGTTGAAGATGAGACAACTCTGTTGCCAAAACACAAGTTGAATACGAGATAATATCAATAACGTAAAAGAAGAAAGACGGCAAAATTAGTATTTTAGATGAAATTATCATAGAAAAAATATAACTCTACGGCACATCTCTTTTTGCGTGCTTTATCCATTATTCTCGGCACACATCATCAAGAACCAGATTCTGATAATTTCTTTACCTGCCCAACTACGTCCCCTTTCCATATTCTTTTTCTACCTGCATATGGTTTAGGTGCGCACAAGATTTCTCATGAGAAAAATCTCTCTATACATGTTTGGACGCACAATTTAACACCACAAATTAGAAAAAGTGAAGAGTATGAATCTACGATATTTGATACCTCATACCCACATTTACATTATAGTTTCAAAAGTATTTCACTGAATCAAAATAAATTATAAATTCTCGACAATTTTTGAAAAATTTTCTCTTCACACACGTTTTCTCTATCACCCAAACAAGAGTAAATTCATTTAATACATCCAACGAAATTACTAGTCGTTTAATACTTCAATTATCAGCTCCCGCTTTCACTCGACGCCGTGTATGTCGTTCAAAAGTTAAACAAGTGACTTATTAACAGCAATTAATTTAACATTACACTATTATTTATGCCATTTGTTATATACATAGAAAAGCTGATCGGAAAAAAGACATTTCACTAAAAGTAATACTAATAAAAATATCTGCCGACATACGAATAAATATTTCACATCAATGATCTAACAAAAAGCATCACTTAAATAAATACTATACATTTTTTGCATCATTTAATTGTAATTATTTTCATGAAGTGCAGTAGATTATAACTTCTTTTATAATCATCTTTCGAGCACGAAAGATTTATCCATTTTTTGGTGACTAATTTTCTAAGAACTCTGATTTAGCTTTTACTTTTAGTATGATCGTCTTTTTCAATCACAATTTCTCTTTCAAAATTCGAACAGGAATCTTTGCTTAAAAGAATTAAACTGAATCCTACTAAAACCAAGATAATTGTACTAATTTCACCTTTCAAACTACGATCAAAATTATATATTGATTTGGTGTAATTTAGGAATACACTCTCTAGTTATGTAGGAAATTCAAAATTTAAAGACATGCACTATTGCAGCAGGTGTGTGCATTAGAGAAAACAAACAGGACAATGTACGACAATACAACATACGTGAAGAATAAAAACCACAGTACAATAAATTAAGTATTCCATCCCAAATGCTGTCTTCTAGTTCATCATCACCTCCTTCTACTGTCTCTCGAAGATCATTCAGCACCAAAAGTTAGAAGCTCTATTTGAAGTCGACACGAATTATGATACAAGGTTTTGCCTGTCACTACAGGTGTGACAAGTACAACGACAACGAGAGTAAATACGTTATAGATTCATTCTGAAAAGAATTAAGCATATTTAAGTCCCTTCCCCCTTCCCCCCTCTAATAACTGCAATTTCTATGTTAGTTTGGTCTGTTCAATGAGATTTTTATGTTATTAGTTTGAGTAACTATAAAACCAAATTAGCAAGTTTAAAATACTAAAATAGTGCTCTCACCTCAGAATTAAGTGACTAGAGTATCTCTCGGTTAGACGATCCTAATTAAGAGATAGGATAGGATGGCGGAAACAATTCTAATCAAACTATTAATCTACGGAGAAACAGAAATTACCAGTCTATAGACAGCCAGCATTTGGTGATTCACAGTCCAACACCAGAGATTTTTGCTTTACAAGCTGGACACATGAATCCAACGGAATCTGGTTGTATTTCAGAATTGACGGAGTCATGGTTAAACTCTATTCCACACCATACACACACAGTTGTAAGCTGATCTCTGCCACCAATATTTAGCATACCCTCCTGTGATTCAAACTGAACTGAGGACGAATACGTCTCTTCCATCACTGTGTTATTGGCCAATTCAGCTGATACAGCAGGCAGAGAAGGAGAATCCTGAATCCTTGCAAAATCATAATCAACACTATCTATTTCATCAAACCTCAATTCCTGGAGACCCTTCACGTTATCATGTTCATTGTCAAGACTGCAAAACTGTTTTCCTCCCTGTCAATGAGCAACAACAACAATTTTTCAAGGTTAAAGTTCAGCACTACCTACCAGTTGAGACTTATCATGGCTGGGTAGTAGCTAATTGCTCATAAGAGATTTACAGTTAATCATTCTAGATTATAATAATCACCATAACTAGCTTTTAGCATGAGTTCAACCGAAGAAAGAAAAAACGTTGAGAAATGTACAGTGCACAGGCACATGGTCATCAGCTAGCAATTTCAACTTCCTCAAATTTCCAGCACAAGACACGGCAGGCTAAGGCAGGGCAAATATTGTTAATCTGTGGACTAAAGGCAGGTTACACCTGCGATTCCTTCATCTCTCCCAAAAACAAACTAATTCAAATAAACAGATTTGTATTTTCCTCCATGTAAAATACATGGAAGGCCAGAATAATAAGAATAAGAAATTAAAACTACATAACATTGAAAGTCAGCATTGGGTTCAGAAAGAATGGACCTGTTATTCAATCAACAATTAATAAAAAAGTGAAAGAATGCTTCTATAAATCATGTTATCCTTAGAGGGAAATACAAATGCTGAGAGCAAATGACTGACTATTTGCTTAGTGTAGCAATATAGCAGGTTAAAGTGAAATGGTTACGGATGGAAAAAAAAAATATACTGCTAGTGTTGCATAGAAGAGCATTAACAATTGTGCAATGATCACTATGGAACAATAATTGACCAGACGACAAAACTGGTTCCTAAAACCACGTGTTGTTGAAAAATTAGAAATTTGTGCCAAGGGCATTGTAAATAATAAAAAATTACAGCAATGGTTCAATACAAAGTAAAACCAGAATACATTCAGAGACGCAAATGAGGATAAGCACAGTAGTCCACATGCCATGTCATGCATTTGCATGCACATACAGGTGACCTCATACCAATCACTTTCTAAGAGGAGCTTGGTATAATATATGTAGGACTATTCCCTCAATTTTTCAACATATATGGAATCCTTAAAATAAAGGCATCCGTAGTTATGCCTTATACCTTATCAGAGCTGAATGCAGGCAAACAATCCATAGGTTGTTCTGCGGATATAGTGGAGTTAAAAGCCCTAGAATGTACCACATTTTCTTCAGAAGCTGCCATTACCATCTCTTGGACATTAGTGCTAACGGTAACAGGTACATCCTTCAAGCAATTTAAACCAAATTCCAACTCACTCTTGTTACTAATGCCTTCATCAGGTTTAAACTGAACCTTAGCATTAGAAGATTCAGAATTTTCACCCTTTTCAGATTCTGGTATCATGTTAAGTTCAGATAAAGGAAGTATACGAACTTCAGAAACACCATCCAAATCAATCCCAGATTGATCCAGTTCCTCAATAGTCAATTCCACATCATCTTTTACTTCAGAAGTCTCGGATGCTTTAACATCTTGCTTATTTACAGATAAAAAACCCATGTTATCAAGAAAAGTAACCATTTTTACATCTATCACATGGTTATCATCATCAACTTCCTCTACCTTTCCATCCATTCCCTGATGATCCACATTTTTTTTAGTCAAGCTATCTTCCATCTGCTTTTCACTGATTGGAGACTCAGAGTTTCCATCTTGGTCCAAATAACCAACAGCAATATCCGAAGCAGGAATCCCATTCAGTTTAGCTAAATGATGGGGTTCCGTGACACAACCCTCCATAATAGAGTTTTGAGCAATTTCAATGAGGGCATCCATCTTAGATATCCTTAAAGGCACGTCCTCCCTGACTGGAGACTTGTCATCTGTCCTCTGGACATTTATCTGACCTGGTGAATCTTCTACTCTCCTCACATAATTCCTAACATGAATCCCCACGTGACCATTGTAGCGACGCCTTTCTAGAAACACCTTATGGCAGAACTGGCACTCAAACTTCCCATCTTTAATTATAACTCCATCTCCAACAGACGAACCAAGCCGGTACCGCCTTGTCGTCCTCTGGTGAACTGACAACAGGTGCTGCAAGTACGAATCCTTCTCGTCAAAACTCATATTGCACTTGCGACATTCAAACAGATCTTGAATCTGCACATCTGCAAGATTTTCAATTCCCAACAACGCAACCTCCTTGACTCGTTCATGAGCACCCGCAAACAACCCTGGCACCTCCGTGTTCACGGCAACAATCTGTCTCTGATCTTGACGTTCAGGAGTGACACCAGCAGACTACAGCACAAACACACAGCCCATAAACCTCACAATAACATTTAACAATCTTTAATGAGAAAATCAACTGTTAAGATTGCAATCAATTCTAAGGTTTTTGATAGCACGTATATAGTTTCATCACAATACTTAATCACTGATTCTCTAGTCAATTGTAAGTGCACTTTGTACTCTATAAATGCTCCAAGAGCCAAACCCTTGACAAAATCAACCACAACAACAAAATGTGTACTTACATTTTCAGCAGGCACTATCTGTTCCTGCACTACATTTTCACTCCTGCGACTGCTTTGCGATTGCGCATCACCATTACCCAGAAGAGACTGTAAATACGAAGAAACCTCTTTGCAAGACACAAAGTGCTGTCCACTAGGGCTGCACGGCGGAATACCAATTATAGGATAAGCACTAAAGAACAGTAGAGTTACAACGAAAAAGAAAGTTACCAAGTGATGAAGGAAGAAGAAACAAAACCTAATGTATCTGCGGCAATAGATCCACGCACGACCGTCCTTCCTCTTCAAACCGAGAAGAATCTTCCAACTGAGCGGCAACACATCGCCGAAGTCCGCGGCATCAACAATCCTGCGCTTCTTCCTACGACTCCCCCACTGACCAGGCAAATCCCTCAAAAACCCTAACAGCTCCTCTTCGTTGCTCAAACCCTCTGTGCGCCTCTTGAGCTCATCGGCGAAGGGGTCTTGGGAGGTGGCCAACTGCGAGAGATCAACGGCGACGCCGTTTCGGTTAAGAATGTCGATTCCGCGGTAGCAGTCTTCCAGGTGGAGTTTGAGCTTGGGCTTGCGGCCTCGCTTGCGCTTGACGTTAGGTTGGGGAAGGGAAGGGGAAGCGAGGTGGACCTGGTCGAACTTGGGGTCCTCTCGGATGAGTTGTTTGAGGTAGTCGATGATGAGGCGGTTTTCGGCGTTCTCGGGGTCGTGAGCGGGGAGGGGAGGGAGTTTGGGGGCGGGCAGTAGGCCGGCGAGGCGGCGGCGGCGGCCCGTCGGGGAAGACTGGGGGCGGGAGTAGGTCTGGCGGCGGGAGCCGGCGCTCTCGTTGAAGAGCGCGGGGTCGATCTTGGGTGTGACGAGGTCATTGGTGGCGCGAAGGTCGAAGGCGCAGAGAGAGGAGAGAGAAAGGGCGAGAAGCTCTGAGTGAGAGAGAGTGGTGGAGTCTATGCACGCAAGTGACTCCACTTTCAACTCTGCGGCTTCCATTTGTGAAGGATGAAGTTGAGCTTAAGCTTCCAGGATTTCAAAATCTGTTGCTCCTTCCTTTTTCTTCTCCTTTTCTTTCGCCATCTTCATTTTTTCACACTTCTTTCATGACTTTAATGGATTGCTGTTTTTTCATTGTCAGAACTGTTTTTCTTTTTTTTAACTGAAGAATAAGATTATACATAGGAGGTATACGATTTGAAAACCAGAAATAATTTTCACCAAGT
This sequence comes from Vigna unguiculata, assembly GCF_037176805.1. Lineage (NCBI taxonomy): Eukaryota > Viridiplantae > Streptophyta > Magnoliopsida > Fabales > Fabaceae > Vigna > Vigna unguiculata. The sequence continues at coordinate 48,627,209 of NC_140797.1, read as the reverse complement.
AATTAAAAAAAAAATATCTCTGACTTAGAAAATCGAAAAATTAGTTTTAATTTCTGAATTGTATAATTTAAAAATAATTTTTAACTTTCTTATCGTACGATCTACAAATTAGAAACTTCTTTAATATCATTATCCATATATGAAACTGCAATAAACAAGCTGCCCTCTTCAAACCTAAAAATCTTGGAAATTTGATCCTACACCTCTATGATTTTTTCAGCACCTCCGAAAATTTTTAAAACTCAAAAATATCCTTTAAAAATTTGAAGAAAAATAAATATAAATTTATTTTTGAATGTCAAATTTCATTGATTGTTATGATTTAATGATTGTGCATTAATTTGATACATTTATTCATACATGATTGATATTTATATGATTCATTAAATATTTGTATTAAATAAGTTGATTTGTTGATTTGTTGCCTTTATGAATTATATGTTGAATTTATTAATAGAATTTTTCATATCAATAATAATATATAGATGACTTACTCCATAATCTCTCATTTTCTATTTTATGTTGTTACTTTTTCTCTATTATATAATTATCTATTATTCTACTACTCTCTTTATTATTCGCTTTATTTCATAACATCTATAATATTATTTATAAATATATATAATTTTTTTATAATGTATCGAAAAGTAAATAAAATTAAAAGTAATTAAACTTTAAATTAAAAATAAATAAATGCAAAAAAAAAAAATATATATATATATATATATATATATATATATATATATATTTGACATCTAAAATTTTAATCGGTTGTCGAATTTTAGAAGTATCTTTTATTGAAAATAGACATTCAAAAATAATTTTGAGGGTATGATCTATGTAAATTTATTAAATAATTAAAGGATATTTTTGAAATTTCATAAATTTTTAAAGGTGCAGACAAAATTCTTGAAGATGCAGCAAGAAAGCCCCAAAATCTGGGGGGCTTCTCCCTGCACCTCCAATAATATCTTCAGTACCCCCAAAACTAATTTTATTCCCAAGTTTGCCCATGGTAAAAATGAAGAGTTACTGAATGTCTTTTTTTACCGCGTCTCTGCACCCCAAAAGCTCACACTCTCGCCCCATGCACCCCCAAAAACGTACCCCTATAAAGTAAAGAGGAATCAGATTCCCTGCACCCCCAACAGAGAATCTTGTTGACCTAGGTACGCGTAACACTCGCCCTCTTCTCCCTGGTCTTCTCCCACGCAGACACAGCCTTCCTGGTCTTCTCCCACGCAGACACAGCCTTCATCTTCTTCGTCTTCTCCCAGACAGCGTCCACTCTCCCCACCCAGCATTATTTTCTCCTCCAACCCGTTCTTGTTCCGAAGCTGCGCAGCACCCTTTTCTCCTCCACGCAGCCTTCTTCTCCCCTTCTCCGGCAGGTCCGTTTTCTCCATTGGCGGAAGTCCTCTTCTCCATCTTTTACAGGTAAGTAATGCTATTTGAATATTACTACAGTGCATACCTAATTGATTTTACACTTAGATTAGAAGATGTGTTGGTTTGATTTATTTTCCAGATTTTCCACGAGCATGAAACGGAATTCAAACCTTTTTTTTTTTTTAAAGGAAACGGAATTTGGAATCCGTTTCCCAAAAGGGTGAAACGGAATTCCAAACCCGTTTTTTTTTTTTTTATTGAAACGGAATACGTATTCCGTTTCTGTTTTTTTTTTTTATTGAAACGGAATACGTATTCCGTTTCTGTTTTTTTTTTTTTTATCGAAACGGAATACGTATTCCGTTTGTGTTTTTTTTTTTATTGAAACGGAATACGTATTCCGTTTCTGTTTTTTTTTTATTGAAACGGAATATGTATTCCGTTTCTGTCTTTTTTTTTTTATTGAAACGGAATATGTATTCCGTTTCTGTTTTTCTTTTTTTATTGAAACGGAATACGTATTCCGTTTCTGTTTATTTTTTATTGAAACGGAATATGTATTCCGTTTCAAGTTTTTTTTGTTTTTTCTCACACTCGTTTTAGCGTGTTTTAAATTGGATGGAGAGGTAGAGGGTGTTTTAAACTGATTGGAGAGGTGGAGAGAAGAGTATTAATGATTGAATTTGAATTGGTAAAGGAACACGGAAGAGTGGGGTGTGTGCATGATTGATGGTTTAGGGTTTGTGCATGGGAGAGAGAGATTTGGGAGACGGAAGACACATTCCGTTTCATTTTTATTTATTTTTAGGGAAACGGATTGTGTACTCCGTGTGTGAGGAAGGTGAAGTCTATGAGTAATTTTAAAGTGGTTCGTGACCAATTTAATAACAAACATTTCTTCCATGAAGTCTAGAAGCTGTAGAGGAAATTTGTCTTCATCACGAATCAGTAAAAATTTAAATTGAGAAGTTGTTACCTTTGGTACGACAGAAACTGCATTTGTTATCGGAATTTCCGTGTCATTTGTTGTTTATTTAATTTATTTTTTTTTTCCAGAAAATTTGTATTGGATTCTAATGTTTGAAAATTTGAATTACAGATATGGTCAGGACACGAGGAAATATATCTAGACGTGGTTCAAATGATGCACCCGAGAGTTCCAGACAAGGTGCTGCACGAAAGAGACCGACAGCATCGGCTCGTAGAAGGGGTCAGCATGAGGCTAATGTCGTTGAGGATGACATTGTTGAGAATGAGGTTCCTGACGTTCATCGGGAGGACGAGCAGGTCATTGATAACGATGGTGGAGGATTTCCTGGTGGGCCGTATGATACATCTTTATTGACGCAGTACCAGGATCATGTTGCACGCATGATATGGGATGGTCAGGTCAGTAAGAAGTTTTTATATAGGTTTAATTTTATTTTTGTTAAGTATTTTTATTGTTGTTTGTTTCTTCTGGTAGGATCGAGCTGTGAAAGTGGTCTCCCATATTAAAAAAGTTAAGAAATTAGGACGTCCTCACCCTGCTGTTGCACCTTTTGTGTTAGCTTCGGGATTATCGCCTTTGTGCGACATTTTATATGAATATATCGACCTTGGGTTAGTATTGGGTTTCGTGGAGAGATGGCATCCCGAGACTAACAGTTTTCATTTACCCATTGGGGAGATGACCATCACTTTGGATGACGTATCGTCACTTCTCCATCTTTCCATCAGTGGAAACTTTTGCTCCACTGAAAATCTGGAATATGAAGATTCTGTTCAGATTTTGACGACACTTCTCGGTGTTGACCGGGCCATGGCATGTGTGGAGCTGAATCAAAGTCGGGGTGCACAGGTCCGACTGAGCTGGTTGAGAGACTTGTATCACAGCTGTTGTGAAAACGAGCTAAGGGAGTTTGCTGCACGTGCATATCTTTTGCACCTCGTAGGGTGCACCATATTTGCTAACAAAAGCGCCACCTATGTTCGTACACATTATCTCGACCTATTTAGAGATCTTTCCACATGTCGTACATATGGTTGGGGAGTTGCTGCTCTTGTCCACTTATATGAGCAGCTAGGAGATGCCAGCTTTGCAAATACAAAGCAATTAGCTGGATATCTACCTCTTCTGCAGGTACCCATTTATATAACATTTTATTCTTTATTTGACTTGTTTTTAGTTTGATATGATAATGGTTAAATGAAATATTATTTGATACAGGCTTGGATATACGAGCACTTCCCTACATTGGGAAGGAAGCAAGTACGGGATACATATGTGGAGACCGAACCCCGTGCTCTACGTTATGTCACTGGACGCGCCATTTCCGCTATAGCTGATGTTAGAGTCCAGTTGGATGGCTTGACATATGATGGGATGATTTGGAACCCATATGTAGCACACAGAGCTGCACGACAACTGGTAACACATAGCATGTTTTCTGGCTTCCTGAGGGTTGGGACCGTCGTACAACGTCATTTGCCTGAGCGTGTGTTGCGACAATTTGGGTTCATCCAGCCTATTCCACGACCGCCTAGTTCGGTTCCCATGATGGACTTTGAGGCTATTGATGATCGGTGGAAAAAGCACGAGCAGTTTGTTATACATCAAGTGGTCCAAGCACCAGCTCCCTTTTCATGTTCGGATGGATATTTGCAGTGGTTTAGGAGAGTCTCCCATCCATACATTTTACGTGGAGCTGAGGCCGACCGACCCAGCCTTGTGCTTGTGCCCCGACTTCGTCGGAATTTGCCAGATGACATAACAGTTCAGAGGACGTCACCGTCATCATCTTCCAGTGGTTTATTGGTATGTCACACATTTAGTTGTTAATATTATTAGTAACTATTAATATTTGACATTAACTTGTTATTATGACAGGGTCTCGTGAAACGCATTGTTGGTGGTCTTCAGCGAATGATAGACTGCAGAGATGTTACTGAGGGCACAGTTGCCTGGGATCGCACTCATGAGTTATTGCAGATGGCTCAAGATGGACTTGAAGAGGAAGAGACTAGAGGAGGACGTAGAGTTCGAGGTTGACGACCATCTACGTCTGGATAGTCGATTTATTTGTATTTCATGTTAGAGTTGACATTTGTATTGGATTTTATGTTAAGATATTTCATCTATATATGGTTTTTTATATTAAGTTATTTAATGTTAGCAATGAGGCCAAAATATATTCGTCCCTTGGCCAAAGGAGTTAGAATTTTATATATTGGTAAAATTATTACAAACTACAATAGTGAAATACTTAAATACAATCAACAAATATCAGTCTTCCATGAGATCTACATAACTACGATCCACTATGTGTAAATCTAGGAATGCTTGCATCCTATCTCTATAAAATGATGCCCACCCTTTTGCCTTTGGGTAACAATTGCTAGATGATATGATATCCACTGTCGGTAATGGACAGCCTTCTTGTAGACTAACCTGTAAATACGCAATTAGTCAATAGAGAAATAAAGTTATTTATAAAAATAATATATATATATATAAACATATATACCTGAACAAAATGAGAATTGTAAACATGTCCGATACAAATTAGTCGATGTTGACTTTGCGAAGTAGGTGGGGATGTACGAAGTGGGAATATAGTCAAATTCTGAACTGATGACATGCACACGAGGATTACATTATACCGATTAGCAATCGCATACCCCATGTCTGGTATAGTCATCCACTTGTCTCGATTGGCCTGTATATAATTAATTACATTATAATAAAACAAAATCAAAAAAAATTTGTAACACATAAATTTCAACAGTGTTGCATAGAAGTTATACCCCCGATGGTGATTGAACTAGCAAAGACTTTCTCAGTTCTTCCAGACGATCATAGCCTCCAACTAGCGTTGCATATTCATCTTGCCATTGGCTAAGTTCTTTGTATAGATCATGTCTGATTAGAGGCCACGACTCCTCACCCATACCCAACAATGCAGCAATGCATCTATATCCACAATGACCGTCCGCCACAACATCGACAACATCGACTATATAAGGATGAAAAACAGGATTGAACTGTTCTAGCATGGGTATTACTTTCTCTTCAATGACACATTTGCTCTTCACCTTGTTATCTGTTTTTGCAACAAATGTGTCTTGTGTTGAGGACTCTATGAAGGCGTCCACATGCTCAAAATAGCAGGGATCACGTTTGGTTGACTTCTTTGATCTATGACTCTTAGCTGCACCTTTCGTCTTAACTTTACTCGGTGGTGGTAACATCGATGTCATGGAAGGGCTAACTATGTCAACTAATTTATGTTTTATGGTAACTTTTCCTGCAATATCAACTTGTTTGAAAAGATTAAGCAGTAGATCAACCTCCCTCTGAATAGATAATTGCCCTTCAGATTGTGAAGACGAGACATTGGAGAAGCTCAACCTAGTCCACATGACATGAATTTCTTGGAGAGGAATAATCCCAGGATCATATCGTGCTAATTCACACGCACATGGTAGACCATAAATTTGTCTGAGAATGCAGCCACAACGACTAGTATCGAATCCAATCTTTTTTACTCTTTCCAACTCCGGAGCAAGGAGTTCTAAGGCACATCTAGAAATATTTCCCACTAATCTTCTATAACTCAATGCCTTGAAAGAGTCACTGATCAGATTTATACTTCTTTCAAAAGACGCTTTAATTTCGTTATGTTGCAAGATAATGACGTTGTGAATGCCATCCCAACACGAACAAAGGTCTCCCATACTACTGCTAAGAACTTTCTTCAGACTCCAGTGAGCAGACTCAACCCTAGTACAATTTATACAAGGAAATCATATAAACCATTAATAAATAAATTTAATTAATACCAAAATGCAAATATACCTGTTTGATGTTGTATTCCCCAAATGCATAACTTTGTTCGTCCATGCCTTCACAAAGAATTTCTTGTAAGGAATGATCCACGAGTCCTTAACATATTCAAAGAATATAGGCCACGGCTGGCAAACAAGCTCAAGACGATGAACACACTCCTTAAACTTTAATTCATCTTCACAGTCCATGACATTCTCCCACGCTTGAAGTACAACATCCCATGCGTCAACAGAATTTACTAACATTTTGCACTTTGCCTGCACATTTTTTTGAATGTGGAAACGGCATAGAAGATGATAACACTCAGGGAACACAATGCCAATAGCATTCATTAGAGCAAGATCCCTATCAGTTACAATTACTTGTGAACCACCCTCGCACGTCATAAACAGACCTCTAAGCCTTTCAAGAGCCCAAATGAAATTATTTTGCTTCTCACTAGATAAAAATGCAAAAGCGGCTGAGAAAGTTAATCCTGTTGAGGTCACACCAACAATCTCAAGTAATGGCAACCGATATTTGTTGGTTTTATAGGTACTATCCATTAAGAACACAATATTGAATGAATTTAACAACTTGACAGCATCAGGATGGGTCCAGAACAAATCGCTAACCACATCAGATTCATCAACACATCTACTAAAATGGATGTAGTGATCACGTTCCAACATCAACATTAACTGTTGTAACTCAGTTCTAGAACCTCTTATTGAACGTTTGTACCTATATCTTGCATTATACACTTGCTTCATGGTTGTAACATTAAACTCATCTTTTTCTTTCAGGGTGAGAAGTATATTTGCAGGTTTGACTTGACTTTTAGTCATATCAACAAGCAATGAGTGTTCAGTAGACTTCAACCTACCAGCATAGGGGTGACCAACTAGAGTACATGACACATCGTGATTATGGTAACCACATTTTACGTTCAACACCCATCCCTCCCCTTGAGAGATGGGTCTCCCTCTCAATCTAAATGGACAATCACATTTTCTTGTCCCAGATAGACTCGGTTCTGCATCAGACTTGTATTTTCTATATTTTCCACCTCTTTCACAACCTAATAATACATGGGTTTTTCTTCCTGGTTGTCCATTATATTTATCTGATCTTAAAATAATGACAACAAATCCAAGATTATAAGCAACCCCTCTAACCCACTTAATCAAATCTTCACGTGTTGGGAAAATATCATCGGTTGTAAAATGAGATGTATAATCTTGTTCGCAGATATCATGAACAAAATCAGAAAAGTCTGACATGAGACTACAATTTACTTGAGAATCCGCTTGAGAATCCAAAAAACTCAAATAACTAAATTCATGATCTTCCATGATGAACTATAATAAAAATAAAGTATTTTAATACGTAAATTACTCACATAAGAATATTAAAAAAGAATGCAATTAAAAGAAATGCATAAAGAATGAAAGACGAATCACATAAGAGAAAAACAGAACACATATCAAAATTGGAAAACTGATTACATGCTCATATTCATAACTGATTGCATAATTTAGGTTATAACTGATTGCATAATTTAGGTTACAAAATTCACCCGTCATACAGTATAAATTCACTCACATTAAAAATTCACCAATAACACAACATACATGTATCAACATTCAATACAGTTTCCATTTCATATATTTCTCAAAAGGATTCGGAAACGGCATACACTTTCCATATCAAATGCATTTCAAAAATTTGTGAAAAAGATTCCTCTCTTAAATTAACAACTTAGAGCATCCCACAACGAACATGTAAAACGGATTACACAATCCGTTTCAAAGTATAATGAGACAGATTGTGTAATCCGTTTCATAAAAAAATCTGCAAATTTTTTTATGAAACGGATTACACAATCCGTTTCAGAGTATAATGAAACGGATTGTGTAATCCGTTTCATAAAAAAATTTGCAAATTTTTTTATGAAACGGATTACACAATCCGTTTCAAAAAAAAATTTACAAATTTTTTAATGAAACGGAATACAGATTCCGTTTCATAGGTTTATGAAACGGATTATGTATTCCATTTCGCATACATTATGATTCTTTTGTATTTCACATAAGCAAGCAAACAGAAAAATAAAGTTCAACCTGGCTAACGTGAAAACTACTACAGACAGAGAAGATAACGCACTTCCTTGCAACCACCTTCCTTCAACCTTCCATTACAAGATGAACAAAACGCAACAAAACGCTAAGTAAATACAGTGAGTGAAGAAAGTAAAGAAACTGAGTGATACAAACCAGGGATCAGGGACCACGAACCAGACAGAATGAAGGAATGACACAGAAATTAAATCTTTCGGAAGCAGGACCACCAACACAGAGAATGAGAGAAAAATCTTAAATGAATGTCGTCTGCCAAAATGAAATGCAGCGAACAAATAACGTTTGGGGGTGCAGGAATTGGTGACGCAGTAAATGAAATTTACTGCGTCCAACGCACTTTCACCCACTCTTAATTAATAAGGGTATAACAGTACTTTTGGGAGATAGATAAGAATCCTTTGGGGTGCAGGGAGAAGCCTCCCAAAATCTGTTATGAGCAGACACTTATTTACGTGGGCTTTGTTTGCGCTGACGGATCCAAAGGACTTGGCCCTCATTCTTTACTACTTTCTTTTTCTTTTTCTTTTTAATTAACTCTTTTACTTTACTTAATTATTTATAAAATTAAATTTAACACTTTTGTTTTTAAAAATTCAATTTAAAATCTTTGTTTCCTATAAGAAATTAACACTGTCGTTACGTCCAAATTGAACCATACATATGGCATTAAATGTACCGACCGAGATTGCTATTGGAACTATTTAAGGCGTTTCCCAAAAGTGTAATAATGAACAACTGGAAAATGAGATCAAATAGGAAAAAGGAAACCAAATCTATTTTTGTAAAAGAAAATTGAAGGACGAAAATAATATTTTTAAAATTTATATATTTAATATTTTTAATATATATATATTATTTAGTATTATTATTCTAAAAAAATGGTAATTTAAGTTATATTTGATATTGATCTTATTTTAAATAAATTTTTTTAATTTTATTTATTTCACTCATCGGTTGTTTTTATATTTGAATTTTTTTCTGTGTAATAATTTTTGAATAATTAATATGTAATTTTTCTGTGTAATTCTTTGGATCTTTAAGTAAGGATTTCTCTAATTTAACCATTATACTTTATTATTATATTTGAAAATATGAAAATAAATAAATTTATAATGTTTTCATTCGTAGGAGTATCTTTTCTTTTATAACTTTAAAAAAATTATTATTTTATTCTTCATCTATTTATCTATTTTAGAAAACAAAATTAAAATTAAAAAATAATTTATCAAAATTTAATTAAAAAATGATAATTACTAAAAGACAAAATTATAATAATCAGATCACAATCAAAAAGTAATTGTGAAAAAATTGATAATACATAATCTTTTATTCTATGTTTATAAAATAATAAATATAAAAAAAACTCTTAAAAATAAATAAATTAAATATTAAACTAATATTTTAAGAGATAAAAGATAATTATATTTTTTTATCTTAAAAAAAAAGAACATAACAAAAAAATAATTCGTGTCTAATTTTTTATTTTATTTTACTTTTAAAATTAGAAAGAAAACATGCAAAAGTGAAAAATAAATACAATATATAAAAAATGTAGAAAATAACAAAAGAAAAAAGTATATCATAAATATATTTATTTTTTATCATTTTTTAACATTAAATATTATAATTTATAAAAAATAAAAAATTTATCTAATTTAATTTTAATCGATATAATACGTATCATATATTTAAAAAAAATATAAAAAATTTGGGGACCACACAACCTACTTATATCGGGCTGTCAACAACTATGAAACGTGAAGAATGAGATAAAATAAGAAGAAAATGGGTGGTCATAGTTTCACAGTGGATTAGATTGGGTTTAATACCTTCCTAAACCTAAATAGAAAAAGAAAGAGTATATATACAAACTATGCATATTGGATTGTTGTTAGACATGTAGAGTTGGCTTCTGCCATAAAAGACTGATAAGTCCAACAAACATGGTCGCGTTGCTAATTTTGCTGCTCCGGTAATATAGTAAGTTTATAATATAGCTATTTTTACTTTTATATATTAAAAAAATTTATAATATTATAAGTAAAATATATTTTTTTAATACTCTTAGTTACCATATTCTAGTTAAAGATATTAGAATGGATTCTAATATGTGAATCATTTCGACTTATCAGGAGTTTAAGTCATATTAGCTTAAAAAAACTAAGTTTTTCTGTATTAAAAAAGTTCAAATTGAGTTGAAAATTATTCATTCGTAATTTATAATAACAACACCCTATTTATGTTTTATCATTTTTTAAAATTTTTTATTAAAATTATTTAATATTTATAATTATATAAATTCATAATATTTGAATAATTTAAATATTTAATTTATTTGTTTATCAAGATTTTATAAATTATTATCCTTAAATTAAATATTAAAAACTTTGATTTCATTAATATAAAAAGAACGAATCAAGTTAATTTAATTTTATTGTAGTGTATATGAAAAATAAATTACAAAAATAATATATTTATAAATGAATCAACTTAATAATCTGTGATAGTAGATGTAGGTTACCAGATTTTTAACTTACCAAAATCTAAATCGAATTAAATTAATTTTGTTAATATAATGTTTTTTAACTCTCCTTATAATGAGCGAATTGTGTGACCTGAGTTGGTGGTATGGACCCGTTAATTCTGGCTAACTTTACTTAAAATAATAAGTACGTTGTATATTTCAAGGGCTGACCATTAGTATTGTATCTGATATTTTTTATCAGCATTTATTATGATATTTGTACAGATATTTTCTTTTTCGACCTGACTCGACTTATTATGAGTTGATTACTTAATAAATTAAGATAATTTAGTTTATTTATTAGTGAGTTATAGGGGTGGGCAAAAAATCTAATTTTCTTAATCCAATCCATTTTTGCTCCAATTCAATCCATTTATAATCCATTTTTTAAAAAATTCAATCCATTTAAAATCCATTTAATAGATATGGATTTCAATCTAATCTATATTTTATATATTTTATGGATTGGATATCCATTTATAAATCAAGATTTTTAAATGTGGATAATCCAAACAATCCAATCCAAATTTTCAATTTAAATTTTAGTTGGGTTAGACTAAAGATTAAGATGGACTATGCTAAATTCAGACTTGGACGGGCCTTGCTCGACAACCTATACGGATCGGGCAGGCCCGACGACCATAAGAGGTTGGGCGGGCCTAAAGATATAAACGGGCTAGGCGGGCTCGACAAAGCGAACGAGTCGATCGAGCCCAACGATCCGGAAAATTCGAGTGAGCCCGATGACCCGAATGGGGCAGGCGGGCCCAATGACCTGATGAGCCAGGTGGGCCCGAAGACCCGAATGAGCCAGGCGGGTTTGAAGATCCGAACGGGCCAAGCGGGCTCGAAAACCCGAACGGGCCAAGCGGGCCCGATGACCCGAATGGGTCAAGCGGGCTTGAAGAACCGAACGGGTCAGGCAGGCCCGATGACCCGAACGGGCCCAAATGGGGTGGACGACCTGGACGGGCCCGACGACCCGAACGGGTCTGACGACCTACATGGGCCTTACAACCCAAATGGGCACGATGACACGAACGGGCGCGTCGACCCGGACGAGGATTACGACCTGGACAGGCTCTACGACCCAAACGAGCTCGACGTCTTGGATGGGCCCTACGACCCGGACGGGCCCCACGACCTGAACATGCTCGATGACCCAAATGGGTCCGATGACCCAAACGGGCCTAACGAACTTGACGTACCCAGAAGGGCCCCACGACTCAAACGTGCTCGACTACCCGATTGGGCCCGACTGTTTGGACGGGTCCGTTCGAGTCGTCTGGCCCGTCTGGCTCGTTTGGCTTGTCCAGGTCGTCGGGCCCTTTCGCGTCATCGAGCTTGTTCGTGTTGTCGGGCCCGTCCGTGTTGTTTGACTCGTCCGGGTCGTCAAGCCCGTTTGGGTCGTCCGTGTCGTCGGGCCCGTCCGGGTCGTCGAGCCCATCCGGGTCATCCGGGCCTTAATGACACAAGTTTTAAAAAATTCAACTTAAATTTCTTTTATAAAAAATGGATTGTGGATTTTGAACTTGATCCAAATATTTGGATTGGATTTAAATCTTGATCCAAATATTTGGATCTGAATTTTAAAAAAATCCAAACTATTTTTGCTAAAAAAATAGATTTGGGTCAAAAATCTAATCCAATTATTTGGATCTAAAATGGATGTGGATTGGATCATTAAAATTCCAATCCATGCCCACCCCTACATCCAAACATTTTTTTCCACATATCGAAATCACCAAATACACATAAATATAGAATTTGAACACATTATCAAGAAGAAAAAAACCAATTTACATTGTTAAATGACGTAGGTTTATGAAAAATTAATGTAAAGTTAAATTCAATAATATAATTTTAAATACTCAAATATAATGACGAATTCTCAATAAATGTTTTAGGGGTGTTAAAGCTTTTATAAAGATATAAAAAAAATAAAAAAATTGGGATGCCTAGGCCTCACTCTATCGATACTAAGTTCTGTTTTTGTTGAAATATCTCCTCTTACAATATAGGTTGTTTGAGTTGTTAAGATGAACTTTTAACTCTAACAATACTTATGGATTTTAAATGAGACATAAGTCAATTTGATAAAGAAGATTAAAACCACTTCGATTCAAATTCTTAAACAATAAATTTATGACTTGATATCTGTATTGTACTAAACTTTCTCCTTTCTTCTGAACTATTGCGTATGTGTGTATGTATTTTTTAAATATGCATGATATTATATTAATAAGTGATAATAATATAATGTTATTAATTTAATATATAAAATAAAATTATTTATTAAAAATAAAGCAAAACATATAAAAAAAATATGAGAGAATAACGGTTGATAAATAAAGAAAAAAAGAAGAAACAAAGATAGACCATTTTATAAAAAAGCTTATAAAAGTAATAGTTAATTTTCAAAAATTTAATAAATAATAATATTTTAAAGGATAAAATTAGTATTTTGAAATGTAGACAAAAAAAAATCTTCTATATTCTTATAGATATAAGTCTTAAATTTACCCTTAAATTTCCAATAAATAATATAACATAACGGAAGTAAAAGGTGCACTGAACCTTTGCCCTCACTTACATTTTTCATTGTAGCCTCGCACTGCTATTGCGCTCTCATGAACTCAAGAAGTCCTGAAGTGTCGTGAAAAAGAAAAAAAAAGTTTATCTTCACAAATTGATTATATTGAGAAAATACAATAAATAAATTTCTATGATTCCTATTACAATATCTAACAGGGTCTTAAATATAAAAAAAATGGTGGATAAGAAAAGGAAATGAAAGTTTATAAGAAATAATTTAACTACAATTAAAATAACAAATAAATATTCCAATTATTAAATTACTTTTTAAATTTATAGTAAAAAATTAAATTACAACACACAAAATTATTTTAATTGTGACAATTTTTTTAAATACTATAATTTTTATTTAGATATAGATAAAATATTATAAATTAAAGAAATAAATAATGAAACATCAAATATACAAAAGAACAATAGAAAGAATACTAATTGACGGTCGAAAGATCTTTTTACTTAATTAGTTATGATTGTAACTCGTGAAACATAACTCGAAATAAAACTAGCAATTCTAATATAACTCAAATTTATAATAAAAAATAATTATAACAAAATTTATTTTTCACTTAATTTTTTCTTAAAATTAAAATTTAATTAATGGTAGAGACAAACGAGTTTGAATTGAAAGAGATAATATATATATATATATATATATATATATATATATATATATATATATATATATATATATATATATATATATATATATATATATAAAGAAGATTATCTTATACAAATAATCATAGAGAAAAGGATACAGGTTGACTTGTTTGAAAGAAATTTTGTTATAGTTAAAATTTATTAAATATAAATTCAAAGAAGAGAGAAATTATTGAAAGTGTCCAATTATGAGAGGGAAAAATGTTTATTTATAATTTCTAATAGTTCATAAAATAATGTTTTGTGTATGTGTACAATTTAGAGAGGGGTTTGTAATGTATGGCATTAGCTATGAACACGTTAAAAATCAGTGTGGTCGTTGAAACATACGCATCTGATCCTTTTAAGAAGAAAATGAATAATCTTATTTATATATAATTACAGAAACCATGAATCTAAATAAACATATTTTATCTGACGTTATACCGTACACCTTAAATTAAGAGTCGAAATTAAAATCAGAATTCAAAATTACACGTAATTACAAAAATTAAAAATTGAAATTACTGAAAAAAAATTAAGTATCAGTATTATAAAATTCATAAAATACTAAATATAATAATATGATATATGTTAGTTGGGGATATAACATTTGAATGTTTGTTGATGACAATTAGATGTTATGTTGATTATGTAAAAGAAGTCAAAAGAAGATAGATCCTATCTAAACTAATAATATGAGTTAAAAAGAATTCCAACCTCACTCGGTTCACTGTGGGTTGGTGGATTAAACGGATTAGTTCACGAGCTCATTAAATTAAAAAAAATACAATTTTTTATTTTTATTTTTTAGTCAAAACTAAATTATAATTCTAATTAAAATTTAAACAAACTTTAATATAATCCAAATACAAACCAAAATCACAAAAATACAAATTATCTATGTGTTGACTAAAAAAAACAACCTAACATGATTCAGATACAAAGTCTAACTTAAAAAAAAAAATATTTGTGTGATCTTTTATTTACAGGTTAGTGAGCCAACCCGTGGTGAGGCGGATCAAAAATCAACCCATATTGAAATTTCTAAGAAAATTTCAACCCAACTCAACGTTGGACTGATGAAAATAACATGTTTTGAAAAGTCTCACCTCACCTAAGACAACCAACGAAGTGAGTGTTAGTGACTATATAATAGTTCATGATACTCCTTGTCTCGAGTCAAAGACACTTCAAATTTATATTTTACTCTTCTTATTTCTTTTCTTAATACTAATAAAAGCATTGTGAAAGGTTTGGTTAAATTAGGACTTTGGAAAGTGTGAATGTATTTGGAACCAAAGGACATGAGTATGTTGTCTATGTATTTCTTTGTATTTATTATATTTCTCTATTAATAAATTGATTTTCCGAAAACTTTTTCTAATAATGTAGTAAGTCAGATTAACTCGGGTTCTAACTCCGATAGATACATTTTGACGACCCATAAGAAGACCGAAACCCCAAAATGATGGAGAAGATCGAGCAACCTAACAGAACCAGGGAGAGAGATACCGGTCTCTGTAAGAAAATATGGGTGCAAGCATTAATATTTCATTACTGTGTGCACATGAACTTGTAAATGAAACTACCGGCATATCGACTGACATACCCATTATTCTTTGGCATTATTTTTCAGCTCTACTGCTTCAAATTATTTTGGTGACATTAATTAGTAATTTGTAAGGGCTGGTGAATACGTGTAAGATTGAAACTTGGGGAGTGCAAACATTAGCAATGGCTATACACCATCCATTACCAGTGATACGTTGTTCCTATCTCTACTCCAGGATTTGTATTTTTGTCTGAAATCATTTCAATCTCAGTCAGATAAGACAGGACTGTATAAGAAAGCAACATGCTCAACATCATGAATGTCCTAGAAACTTTGGAGTGAAAGACGAATGTGGCATTTTCTTTTCTATTATTTCTTCTCGCCACCGTCAACGAAAGGAGAAGTCTTGTCAACTTTTTAATTTTTTAAGATAAGGGATTCCTGTTAGATCGTACAAAGATAATACATGAAAAATAATAAAAACAAAATCAATAGTAATGATACACCAATGAATTCTGATATGATTTCCGTTATGTGACACTTTGTAATTTATCTCTCTTCTTTATTATTACTAAGTTTTATTTTTTTAAATTATATTCCTATAAGAAAATGTTAAGTGATGTTAACTGATTATTATAAGATAACATTTCTCTCTCTTTCTACTGGTATATATGAAGTCTAACGTTTGTCATGAGATTAAACATCTCTGTCCAAAATATCTTTAACAGCGAAATATAAGCTTCTTTTTCTGTTAACCTCTGTTTGTTTCTGCAGTTTGTACTGTTACTACATGTTAGAGACGACGGATTTAAAAATAAGTTGCATTCCCATTCAGTAATTTGTGCAAAAAAGAGAAGATGGATTCATGAAATTTTTACCAAAATCCATCTTCTCAACAATAGAAAAATTTGAATAGAGTTTAACGATTTTACTTTCATACCCTTTATATATATATATATATATATATATATATATATATATATATATAATTATTAATCATAATATACTATAAATAATTTGTTTTCTATTATTATTTTATTATATATAATAATAATTAAACATATTTATAAATAATTAACAATACATATTATAATTAATAATATATATATATATATATATATTTAATTATTAATATAATACATGCATAATAATAATATTTATTATTAATTATATATAGATATATATAATAATTGAAATATTATTAAAATTTTATATAATTTTAATATTTTTTTAATTCGTATTAATTAATTATAATTATTTTTATAACATTAAATTACAAAATTATTCTCTTTTTTTACACAAGGGTATTATAGTAACTTAATAAATATATCTATTTTAACATATAATTTTATTTATCACATCAATCAAATCTTTCACTAATTTTCATAAAAATTATCTCCAAATCCACTCACTTTACTCTCTAAATCCACTCAAAAAAACACAAATATCCATCCACCTAAATCTACACAAATTCATCTTCACACTCTCCCCCATATCCATCTAAACAAATATCCATCTACCTAAATCTACACTTAATATATACACAACTTGTTGCACATTGAAATTGTGGAGATATCTCTAGCCTCAAATTCAAATTCCAAAAACCATGAAATCGTACTGATGAAAGCAGCAGAGTTATCTACAGCCTTCATTTCTTGGCCACATATTAGTTGAGTTGGTTGGCTGGAAGCAGGACCACAAACTGTTGTCCTTTTCTCGGTGTCGTTGTGAAAAGGTAAGGTTATCAATTCTGTTACCACGTTGGAAAGTTTATAAATTTGTGATTTGTGTTATGTGAAGATATATGTAAGTCTTTGCTCATCTTGACAGAGAAGATGAGTTACAACATGTCAGATAGAAAGCCTCACGCTGTGGTGACTCCATATCCATCACAAGGCCATGTAACCCCGTTGTTCAAAATAGCAAAGCTGCTTCACCAGAGAGGCTTTCACATAACCTTTGTGCACACTGAGTACAACTACAAACGGTTGCTGAGATCAAGGGGTGCCAATGCCCTCGATGGCCTACCGGATTTTCGCTTTGAGGCCATCCCAGATGGACTTCCTCCATTGGAGAATGATGATGTTACTCAGCCCGTACCCGCTGTTTTTGACTCTATCCGAAAGAACTTCCTTCAACCCTTTTGCGACCTTCTTCATAAACTAAACCATTCTTCATCTCAGGGTCTCATTCCCCCAATTACTTGCTTAGTTTCTGACGGTTGCATGCACTTTACTGCACAAGCTGCCCAACGATTTGCTCTCCCTGACGTTATCTGTTGGACTTCCAGTGCCTGTTCACTGTTGTCTGCCATGAACTTTCCCACTATGGTCCAGAAAGGTCTCGCACCACTCAAAGGTTGGTGTCAACACATGTACTTTCGTTCCTAAACTCTTTATGTATGGTTTATTAAACACGTGTTGTTAAGTACATTTTTAGCATAAAGAGAATAAAGTTACAAAACAAAGTATGCTTATCAAGCACAATTTCCCTAAAAAGTAGATACGGAACAAAATGGTGTAAGTCAAATATAACTTGTAGATTAAAAAGTTGTAGGGCACTACTTTTTCATCAGGTCGAACTTTTTACCTAATTTTGGAATCATCTTACAATTTGACTATTGTGATAACTTTTTCTAGAAATTATGTCAGAATCTTAAATTTTTGTCATAAACAAGTATATATACGAAAGAAAAATAAAGAAGTTAAAAGTGAATTGGATTGAACTTTTCTAGTCCGCGTTATAATCAATTTCCCTAATATCAATTCATTCATGGAGCTTTAAGCGATGGTTTTTGTGTTTATGATATGCAGAAGAGAGTTATCGGACAAACGGGTTTTTGGACTCCAAAGTGGACTGGATTCCTGGAATGGAGAACTTTCGGCTGAAGGACATGTTTGGCTTCCTATGGACAACGGATCCAAATGATGTAATTTTGCAGTTTTTCATTGAATTTGCAAATACAGTTGATAAAAACTCGATCTTTCTTTTGAACACTTTTGACGAACTTGAGGAAGATGTACTGAATGCTCTATCCTCTATGTTCCCTTCTCTTTATCCCATTGGTCCGTTCACTTTACTTCTAAATCAAAGTCCACATCAGCACTTGGAACCTTTAGGTTACAATCTCTGGAAGGAAAATACGGAGTGTGTTGATTGGCTTGAATCCAAGAATCCTGGATCTGTTATTTATGTGAATTTCGGCAGCATCACAGTGATGTCCGCAGAGCAAATGTTGGAGTTTGCTTGGGGTTTGGCCAACAGCAAGAAACCGTTTCTGTGGATCATTAGGCCCGACCTTGTGGTGGGTGGTTCCGTGATTTTGTCATCAGAGTATGTGAATGAAACTAGAGACAGAAGCCTGATAGCAAGCTGGTGTCCACAGGAGAAAGTGCTGAACCATCCTTCAGTTGGTGGTTTCTTGACTCACTGTGGATGGAACTCGACGATGGAAAGTGTTTGCGCTGGAGTCCCAACACTGTGCTGGCCATTTTTTGCAGAACAGCCAACAAACTGTAGATATATGTGCAGTGAGTGGGAGATTGGGATTCAGATCGATAGCAATGCGAAGAGAGAGGAGGTGGAGAAGGTGGTGAATGAATTGATGGTTGGGGAGAAGGGAAAGAAGATGAGAGAAAAGACGATGCACTTAAAGAAGAAAGCAGAGGAGGCAACAAGACCCGGTGGTCGTTCATACATGAACTTCGACAAAGTAATTAAGGAGGTGTTGCTTAAGCAGAAGACATCACTTGATTGAAGGTTATTTCTTTTTTATAATGTTGGAGTCTAATAATTCATGTAATCATGCATGTTCACAATAGTTCCATTTGTATGATTACAAATTTTTATTATATTCTTGATTTTGACGATTTTCACTATTTTGAATGGAATAAAATTTAGCATGTTTCATACCTCTCTCCTTCTATTGTTTTTCTCTTAGGCTAGATGTAAAATTATGAGAGAATATCTAACCGGCTCTGCCAGATTTATATTCTCATAATCTTACGTTAAGGTTTTTATGTTTCCTTCTTTTACGTTTCTTACTTTTATATTTTTCTACATATCTCGCTTGTGTTCACTTAAGTTTATGAGAGAATATCTAACCGGCTCTGTCACATTTATATTCTCATAATCTTATTTGAGCGTTTCCCTTCTTCACCCCCTCCTCCTTCCCTGGTATCAGAGCGAGAAATCCTTGGATACCTTTTGAATATTTGTGTAATTGAAGTGGCTTGTATTCGCTAGGATACCCTTTGTAGATCGGGCAAGTTATGGCCAGGAGAGCCAACAGAACCATAAGTCCCATTGGATCTGCCTTTGTGGGTTGAGGAATACTTTGCATATTGCGACACTCTTTACACCTATATTTTCTTGTTTATATGCTCTTTTATTTTTCTGTAAATTTATATGCTCTTTTAATTCTCTGTAAATGCTTTTAATATTTTTTTATATATCTGACCAAACACAATCAAATACTATGCGTATTCTGGGTTATATTGCTTGTTGTGGGCATATAGCTTCGGGGTATATATTAAGAGGAGTGCTAAACAGCACTTGGGTATAACAACCCGTTAGCTCGCAGTTGAGGTATACGAAGTCAGATAATAATAATAATAATAATAATAAAAGAGTTTTTAAGCCTTATGATTATTTATATTCTTTTATAAATATTACTTTCTAGAGTATTTCGTGGATCCCTGCCTTTCTATCTCTCACTACTGTTTTTCCGCTATGCTTTCTTACTTTCTTGCTTTACTCTCCCTGCTAATTTTTCTTTTAAAATTTTTTTAATGGATAAAACACAGTCTTTCCTAGGCAGTGATTACAAATCAGCCCTAACTGCAGTTGAAAATATTACAAATTCTCCTTCGATAGGTTATAAAAAACCTACTCCAGAGGTAGACTCCGTACACACAGTCCTTATTGGACAAAATAACACTATAATAGCACTTCTAGAAGAAGTCTCTAGAAAATTGAATCATTTAATTGATTCCACTAAAAAGACAAATTTGTCCCAAGACATAAATGATCTTGTAAAACAAGTATCAAACCTATCTCTAGGAACACACACACCAAAACAGTTTTCAAAAATTCAAAAAAAAAATATTAAAGTTACAACCAAAAAAGACACAAAAGCTGCAAATACCAACGCAGCAACCTCTACAAATAATAATAATAATAGTTTAAAATGATAACACAACCTAATTCTTCCTCACAAACACAAACACAAACTGACAGTGTTAATATGAATAGTACAACAGATTCTACTAACACACAAAGATTCCCTGGTAATCCCAGAAGATTAAGGGAACATCAAACCAGAAGTCAAAATCTCATACAACATCTAGGAATTTTGGATAGATTCCTAAACAGACAAAGATCTACTAACATCAGAAGGTTAGAGGATTTAGTAGATATACAACAAAATACAGATGTAGGATCTAACTCAAGGATAGATTCTCTAAATCCCAGACAGTTATACAACATAGGATGGTTAAGTTCTGAACGAACTAGCCTTTATCGATATAGGAGAATAAAAGATTTTCATCTCCAAGACAACATCTATGAGATAATCTCTTTGATATCTCCACAAACAGGTAGATAATTACAAAACAAACATGGAAGATATGTCCACATGGGATTAATTACTATTGGAGTCAGATCCCTAGCTAGACATATGATCGGATCTACAACTTTGATAGTTCTACACGATTCAAGATTCCAAAATAATGATTCACAAAGCATAATAGGAATTTTAGAGGTAGATTTACCTTGCCCCAAATTTCACATTAACTTTACAAGATTTTATAAATCATATAAATCTTGAAGTACAAACGATAGGTTTTAGACCCAACTGGATGGGTGAAAATCTACACTTAGACATAACCTTCATAGGAAGAATAGGTAATCATATTTCTTCTATGTATAGGATAAACACAAGACCATTAGAGGAAGCTATTAGTTCCTATGGTACACAATTCTTACCAGCCCAAGCCTTCACAGGTAGAAATGAAGGACATTTATGGCAAACACATCTACCTAGAGAAGAAAACAATCTAATTACAGCCCCTTCATCTGTTATTTTACATAACAGGTCTAGAGGACTTAGTCTAAGTTTTACAGACTACACAAATATACCACGAATTGATCTAGAACAAGATGATAGGTCAACCGAGAACAGGCATAGTACTTTAGCCATCCCTAATAACAAACACATTTCTATGATGAATATCATAGAGTATGAAAAAGAAGACGATGATATGACTGATGAAGAATGGAATCATCATCAGACTATCATTACTGAATATAGACAAGGATCTTTAGAATCCTCTACAAACACAAATATTGAAGATATTCACGAAGAAGATATCATAGATGATTTTCTTGATAGTCTGTGTCTAGATAAAGAAGATACCTCTTCATTAATATCTGAACCTATATCCACGATAGGTTTCGTTAATACGAGTGTAGGATCAGTAAATCCTAACAGTTATCAGTTAGAACATGTTGGTACACAAAGTTATTCTACTGGATTCATACCCAGAGAATCCCCAACAAGTGTCTTTGAGCGACGCGTTGTCTCGCTCAGGCGAGAATAACTCGCCCAAGCGAGTTCTCGAAGAAGAACCTGGTGCTCTGCTTGCGACCTCGTCCAGGCGAGGGGCTTTATTCTTGGGCGAAGGGCGATCTCGCCCAGGCGAGCTGATGCTCGCAGAGTGCCACTGTTACAAGCCTCGCTTAGGCGACAATGCCTAGCCTAAGCGAGACAGTTGCTGCAGCTTAAACGAGGACTTCTAGCCTGGGCAAGAATAGCGCATATTTATATGTTATATCTCTATTTACCTTGAGTGTGGCTATTTATCTCGAACATGCATGATTACGATGTGTTTGCATGAGTTGTATGAGTTGTATACACTGAAAGTTGTATGTTAGCATGAGTGATATAAGGAACTCTGTTTGGTTGGTTGAGAATATGCATGAGAATCAAATGTTGAGATGATGAGGGGTGGTTGTGGCATGAGAGACATGAAAATTGTATGTGATAGGCGTAATCCCATGCGCTTTGTGGGGAGACTTCATGGTGGCGTGTAGTGTATATATTAAGATATGGATTCAAGTAAGGATCGCATCCCGAAACTCTAAAGGGTCAGTGAGTCTCAGGTAGAGCAAACTGACCCAAGTGGTGAGAGTGGCGGG
This sequence comes from Vigna unguiculata, assembly GCF_037176805.1. Taxonomy (NCBI): domain Eukaryota; kingdom Viridiplantae; phylum Streptophyta; class Magnoliopsida; order Fabales; family Fabaceae; genus Vigna; species Vigna unguiculata. Next base: position 48,604,362 of record NC_140797.1, on the reverse strand, counting down.
AGGCCTTAGTCTTTGGCAGGATAATGGCCTTAGATGCTTGAAGGTTAACCTTGTGCGTGGTAGGGTGAAACCCATTGGCAATGGCTCTGTAGAGCAGTAGAGGCCACCACAAGTGCAAGCGTCCAGTGAATCCGATCTTAGTATATTTATCCGGATAATTGAGTCATAGTGTCCTGCTTATTTGCTATAACGTGATTCTCTGTACCTACTGTGTTGAATGCTTGGTCTGTTTAAGGACTTGTTTGCTATGCCATGATGCAATTTATATTACACTAGCTTACCCTTGCATTCCTGTTATGTTCCTGTTATGTTTTCTCTTTTGCGATGATCACCCTTGGTAGGAGCAAATGGAGGAAATTCCGGGAGTAGGCCTGGTGGTAGCAGCGGTGCAGCTTAGGGGACTTGTATGTGTGACTCTCTGGAGCAGTCCTATGGCCCTAAGTGCCTTTTTTTGCAATTTCATGCTCTAGAGAAGCATCGTCTTTTGTAAAACTGTTAACTTTCCTTTGCGTTTGTTATGGCATTGTGGTATGCCTAAGTTTGCTTTCACAGTACACTCTTGGATGACTGTAATAGTTACCTTTCTTTTTTCTGTGTTCATCTGATTGCTTCTCATTATTATGATCATGTGATATTTTATTAAGTTGATTATTCTATTTAAATGGGATTTCACAGAAAAAATAATTATTTAAATTTTAAATATAATTGAAAAAATTCAAATAAAGTAGAAAATAATATACACATTGATTATATAAATAAAATAGTTATAAAATTATTTATAAAATAAATCAATTCAAAAATGAAATTGAAAAATAATTCAAATTAAATTAGTAAAACTTTAAATTAAAAAATGAAAAAATATATACGTATTGCTTTTTTAATTACATTTAATAATATATGTTTAAAAATAAAAATAAAATTAAGAAATATAATAAATTAAAGAATAATTAAATTTAAAACTAAAAGAAATTATTTTGTTTTAAATAAAATAAATTATTTATTTTGCAATTTTTTAAATTAATTTTTGTTTTAAATTTATATATTCTATAATGTTATATATATATATATATATATATATATATATATATATATATATATATATATATATATATATATTTTGCATTTTTTTTAAATTTAAAGTTTAATTACTTTTAATTTTATTTCATTTCAATACATTATAAAACAAATTTTAAAAAATGCAAAATATATATATATATATATATATATATATATATATATATATATATATATATTTTTTTTTTATATTCGAAAGTCTGAAATTTTAATCGGTTGTTAATTTTTGAAAGTATTTTTTATCAGAAGTAGATATCCAAAAATAATGTTTATGATGTGATCTACGTAACTTCCTTAAATGATTAGAAGATATTCTTAGAATTTTATAAAATTTTAAAGGTGTAGAAAAACCTCTTGGAGGTGCAGGAAGAAAACCTCCGAAATCTGTTATGAGCATACACTTATTTATGTGGGCTTTGTTTGCGCTGACGGATCCAAAGGACTTGGGCCTTCTTCTTTACTACTTTATTTTTCTTTTTCTTTTTAGTTAACTCTTTTACTTTACTTAATTATTTATAAAATTCAATTTAACCCTTCTGTTTTTAAAAATTCAATTTAAAATCTTCGTTTCCTACAAGAAATTAACACTGTCGTACGTCCAAAATGAACCATACATACGGAATTAAATGTACTGATTGCTGTTGGAACTATCTAAGGCGCGTTTCCGAAAAGTTAATAATGAACAACTGGAAAATGAGATCAAATAGGAAGAAGGAAACCAAATTTATTTTGTAAAAAAAAAAAATTGAAGGACTAAAATACTATTTTTAAAACTTATATATTTAATATTTTTATTAATATATATATATATATATATATATATATATATATATTTTTTTTTTTTTTTGAAATGTCTTTGTATTATTATTCTAAAAAAATGGTAGTTTTAAAGTTATATTTGATATTGAATTTATTTCAAATAAATTTTTCTAATTTCATCTATTTCACTTATTGGTTATATTTATATTTAAGAATTTTTTTATATAATAAATTTCAAATAATTAATATAAAGTTTTTTCGTATAATTTTTTGAATCTTTAAGTGAGAATTCCTCTGATTTAACCATTAGACCTTATTATTATGTTTGAAAATATGAAAATAAATAAATTTATAATGTTTTCACCTGCAAGGAGTATCTTTTCTTTTATAATTTTAAAAAATTATTATTCTATTCTATTTACCTATTTTAAAAAAAATTAAAATTAAGAAATAATTTATCAAAATTTAATCAAAAAAATCCTAATTATTAAAAGACAAAATTATAATAATCAAATCACATTTAAAAAGTAGCTGTGAAAAAATTGATAATACATCATTTTTCATTCTATATTCATAAAATAATAAATGTATAAAAAAATTATTGAAAAGAAAAAAAAAACTAAATATTAAACTAATATGTTAAGAAATAAAAGAATTATCTTTTTTTATCTTAAAAAAAAGAACATAACAAAAAGAATAAATTTGTGTCTAATTTTTTATTTTATTTTAATTAAATTAAAAGGAAGACAAACAAAAAAGAAAAATAAATGAAAAATTAAAAAAAGACATATCTCAATAAATTTATTTATTTTTTATTTTTTATTAACATTAAATATTATATTTTATAAAAAATAAAAAATCTATCTAATTTAATTTTAATCGATATAATATATATCATATATTTAAAAAAGATTTAAAAAATTTTGGGGACCACACAACCTACTGATATCCTCCCGTCAACAATTATGAAACGTGAAAAATGAGATAAAATAAGAAGAAAAGAGGTGGTCATAGTTTTACAGTGGTTTAGATTGGGTTTAATACCTTCTTAAACGTAAATAGAAAAAGAAAGAGTATATATACAAAATATGCATATTGGATTGTTGTTAGAAATGTAGAGTTGGCTTCTGCCATAAAAGACTGATAAGTCCAACAAACATGGTCGCGTTGCTAATTTTTATGCTCCGGTAATATAGGAAGTTTATAATATAGCTACTTTTACTTTTAGATATTAAAAAAATTTATAATATTATAAGTAAAATATTTTTTTTTTCAATACTCTTAGTTATTGAATTCTAGTTAAAGATGTTAGAATGAATTATAATACGTGAATCATTCCCATTTATCACGAATTTGAATTAGATTAGGTCGAATAAAATTAAAATTTCTTTATTAGGTTGAAAGTTATTCATTTATAACTTTTATTAGTATTTTTATTATTTGTTTTGTAAATTTTTTATTAAATTATTTAATATTTATAATTATATAAATTCAATAATATTTAAATATTTAAATATTTAATTTATTTGTTTGTTTTAGTATAAATTATTATTCTTACAATAATATTTTGAAGAATTAAACAATAAAAACTTTGATTTCATTAATATAAAAAGAACAAATCAATTCAATTCAATTTTATTGCAGTGTATATGAAAAATAAATTACAAAACTAAAATATTTATAAATGAATCAACTTATTATTAATATGTGCTAATAGGTGTAGGTTACCAAATTTTTAACTTACAAAAATCTAAATCAAATTAAATTAATTTTGTTAATTTAATGTTTTTTAACTCAATTTATAATGACCTTAGTTGGTGGTATGGACTTCTAGCTAATTTTACTTAAAATATTAAGTACCTTGTATATTTCAAGGACCTACATGAGATTCTTTGTCAGTCTTTATTATAACACTTGATATCAAACTCTCAAATCAAATAGTTCAGTCCGATCCTTTATCACGGTTGATCATTTAATAAGTATATTCAATTTGGTTCAATTATTAACGAGTCAAAAAAATTTTAATCTGACTAAACTCACTGCGAGTTGGTGGATTAAATAGATTGGTTCACGGTTCACTTAATTACAAAAATACAATTTTTTTATTTATTTTTGAGTCAAAACTAGATTGTAATTCTAATTAAAATGTAAATAAACTTTAATACAATCCAAATACAAATCAAAATCACAAATCACACCAATATAAATTATCTATGTGTTGGCTAAAAAAAATAATCTAACATGACCCAGATACAAGTGCAACTTAACAAATACTTGTGTGACCCTTTATTTGCGGGGGTTAGTGAGCCAACCCAACTCACCACGGGTTTAATCTGGATGAGCCGGGTTCTAGGTGAGCCGATTTAAAAATCAATCTGTAGTAAAATTTGTAAAAAAATTTCAATCAAACTCGATCTAATTCACCACGGATTCAATCTAAATGAGTCAGATCAAAAATCAATCCATATTGAAATTTATCTAACTCGACTCAAACACGGCCAGATTCACTCGTAATCTATTTTGAGAACTCTAAGAGATAGGTTTTGAGGACCCCTGAGAAGACCGAAACCCCAAAATGATCGACAAGATCGAGCAACCTAACAGAACCAAGGAGAGAGATACCGGTCTTTGTAAGAAAATATGGGTGCAAGCATTAATATTTCATTACTGTGTGCACATGAACTTGCAAATGAAACTACCGGCATATCGACTGACATACCCATTCTTCTTTGGCATTATTTTTCAGCCCTACTGCTTCAAATTATTTTGGTGACATTAATTAGTAATTTGTAAGGGCTGGTGAATACGTGTAAGATTGAAACATGGGGAGTGGAAACATTAGCAATGGCTATACACCATCCATTACCAGCGATACGTTGTTCCTATCTCTACTCCAGGATTTGTATTTTTGTCTGAAATCATTTTAATCTCAGTCAGATAAGACATGGCTGTATAAGAAAGAAACATGCTCAACATTACTTTTTCCACCCATGAATGTCCTAGAAACTTTGGAGTGAAAGACGAATGTGGCATTTTCTTTTCTATTATTTCCTCTCGGCACCGTCAACGAAAGGAGAAGTCTTGTCAACTTTTTAATTTTTTAAGATAAGGGACACCAGAAGGTTCCTGTTCGATCGTACAAAGATAATACATGAAAAATAATAAAAACAAAATCAATAATGATACCGATGAATTCTGATATGATTTCCATTATGTGACACTTTATAATTTATCTCTCTTCATTATTATCACTAAGTTTTATTTTTTAAAATGACTATATTACCATAAGAAAATGTTAACTGATGTTAACCGATTATTATAAGAAAACATTTCTCTTTCTTTCTACTGGTATATATGAAGTCTAACGTTTGTCATGAGATTAAACATCTCTGTCCAAAATATCATTAACAGCGAAATATAAGCTTCTTTTGTTTTTAGTAAACTTAAAATATACACAACTTGTTGCACATACAAGTTGTGGAGATATCTCTAGCCTCAAATGTAAATTCCAAAAACCATGAAATCGTACTGATGAAAGCAGCAGAGTTATCTACAGCCTTCATTTCTTGGCCATATATTAGTTGAGTTAGTTGGCCGGAAGCAGCAGGTCCATAAATTGTGTGTCCTTTTCTCTGTGTCGTTGTGAAAAGGTAAGGTTGTCAATTCTGTTACCACGTTGGAAAGTTTATAAATTTGTGATTTGTGTTATGTGAAGATACATGTAAGTCTTTGCTCATCTTGACAGAAGAAGATGAGTAACATGTCAGATAGAAAGCCTCACGCTGTGGTGACTCCATATCCAGCACAAGGCCATGTAACCCCGTTGTTAAAAATAGCGAAGCTGCTTCACCTGAGAGGCTTTCACATAACCTTTGTGCACACTGAGTACAACTACAAACGGTTGCTGAGATCAAGGGGTGCCAATGCCCTCGATGGCCTACCAGATTTTCGCTTTGAGGCCATCCCAGATGGACTTCCTCCATTGGAGAATGATGATGTTACTCAGCCCGTACCCGCTCTTTTTGACTCTATCCGAAAGAACTTCCTTCAACCCTTTTGCGACCTTCTTCATAAACTTAACCATTCTTCATCTCAGGGTCTCATTCCCCCACTTACTTGCTTAGTTTCTGACGGTTGCATGCCCTTTACTGCACAAGCTGCCCAACGATTTGCACTCCCTAACGTTATCTGTTGGCCTGCCAGTGCCTGTTCACTGTTGTCTGTCATGAACTTTCCCACTATGGTCCAGAAAGGTCTCACACCACTCAAAGGTTGGTGTCAACACATGTACTTTCGTTCCTAAACTCTTTATGTATGGTTTATTAAACACATGTTGTTAAGTACATCTTTAGCATAAAGAGAATAAAGTTACAAAACAAAGTATGCTTATCAAGCACAATTTCCCTAAAAAGTAGATACGGAACAAAATGGTGTAAGTCAAATATAACTGGTAGATTAAAAAGTTGTAGGGCACTACTTTTTCATCAGGTCGAACTTTTTACCTAATTTTGGAATCATCTTACAATTTGACTATTGTGATAACTTTTTCTAGAAATTATGTCAGAATCTTAAATTTTCGTCATAAACAAGTATATATACGAAAGAAAAATAAAGAAGTTAAAAGTGAATTGGATTGAACTTTTCTAGTCCGCGTTATAATCAATTTGCCCTAATATCAATTCATTCATGGAGCTTTAAGCGATGGCTTTTGTGTTTATGATATGCAGACGAGAGTTATCGGACAAACGGGTTTTTGGACTCCAAAGTGGACTGGATTCCTGGAATGGAGAACTTTCGGCTGAAGGACATGATTGACTTCCTATGGACAACGGATCCAAATGATGTAATTTTGCAGTTTTTCATTGAATTTGCAAATACAGTTGATAAAAACTCGATCTTTCTTTTGAACACTTTTGACGAACTTGAGGAAGATGTACTGAATGCTCTATCCTCTATGTTCCCTTCTCTTTATCCCATTGGTCCGTTCACTTTACTTCTAAATCAAAGTCCACATCAGCACTTGGAACCTTTAGGTTACAATCTTTGGAAGGAAAATACGGAGTGTGTTGATTGGCTTGAATCCAAGAATCCTGGATCTGTTATTTATGTGAATTTCGGCAGCATCACAGTGATGTCCGCAGAGCAAATGTTGGAGTTTGCTTGGGGTTTGGCCAACAGCAAGAAACCGTTTCTGTGGATCATTAGGCCCGACCTTGTGGTGGGTGGTTCCGTGATTTTGTCATCAGAGTATGTGAATGAAACTAGAGACAGAAGCCTGATAGCAAGCTGGTGTCCACAGGAGAAAGTGCTGAACCATCCTTCAGTTGGTGGTTTCTTGACTCACTGTGGATGGAACTCGACGACGGAAAGTGTTTGCGCTGGAGTCCCGACACTGTGCTGGCCATTTTTTGCAGAACAGCCAACAAACTGTAGATATATGTGCAGTGAGTGGGAGATTGGGATTCAGATTGATAGCAATGCGAAGAGAGAGGAGGTGGAGAAGGTGGTGAATGAATTGATGGTAGGGGAGAAGGGAAACAAGGCGAGAGAAAAGACGATGCACTTAAAGAAGAAAGCAGAGGAGGCAACAAGACCCGGTGGTCGTTCATACATGAACTTCGACAAAGTAATCAAGGAGGTGTTGCTTAAGCAGAAGACATCACTTGATTGAAGGGTATTTCTTTTTTATAATGTTGGAGTCTAATAATTCATGTAATCATGCATGTTCACGATAGTTCCATTTGTGATGATTACAAATTTTTATTATATTCTTAATTTTGACTATTTTGAATGGAGGAAAATTTATCATGTTTCATATGAATTAATTCGCTAAATTTATTATATTTTTATGTAATATTGATAATTAAATATATGTTATAAGGTATATAAAAAATAATAAGAGAATGAGATTAGTGAGAGATTTGTTATAATTATTGGTAGGAATTAGTTTGGAATTTGTTACAAACATTTTATTAGGAATCAGTTTAGAAATTTGCTGCAATCACATTGATAGGAATTTACTACAAAGAGTTTGATAAAAATTAACTAAAAACATTTTGCTAAAAATTTGTTATAACTAGTTTGTTAGAGATTAACTACAACCAATTAGTTAGGAATTAGCTAGGGATTAATTGCAACTAGTTTACTAGATATTGGTCAGGGATTAGCTATGGAATAGTTTTCTCACTAATTAACTACCTACAATTTAACTACAATTCAGTGTTCTCGATGTTTTCTCACTAATCTTTAGTTAAATTGTTTTGTGAGGGAGTAGCTAGAAATTTTTCCCTTGCAAATATGAAAATGTGTTGTAATGTTCCAAGTCAATGAGCATCTGACTTTAGATTTGTTCAACTAACTCATCTTTAACCCCAACAAATTTGCATAATTCTACAAAACATGATTCTGCAGAGCACAATTATATCTTCCCAATCAAGTCTAAGCAGCTCTATACAAACTTTTAAAATATTTAATAACAAACTAATTAACAAATATTCAATTCAAAATACTGAAATTTATAAGAGATTTAAAATTAATTAAGTCCATAATCTATAACATTAACAAATGAATTTATTTTTCTATATACAAATTCTTACCATTTTGCTTTCTAAACAATTGTTACTTTAAATAAAATAATTATCTATAATTAAAAAAATTACCTACAAAATAAATAAAAACTACTTATTATAAAATTATAATATTTTTAATAATTTTTTAAATTATAATTTAAAGATGTTCTTTTATTTAATTATTATTATAATAGTTTTTTATTTGTTGATATTATAGAAAAAAAATGGACACACATGAATGAAGATCAAGTAAACATAAATATTGAATTAGTGTGAGTGGAAGTTATTCTCCATGTGATAAAGATGATTATTGTATAGACTTATATATTGGATTTATTATATTAGAGATTATTTTCGAATTATTAAGACTTATATTCTGATTGTTTATATTTATTTTTTATTCAGTTATATAATATTGTAATCAAACAATTGGTTAGTGATAGTTATTTATTCTATATCTCAACCAACTTACTCTATGAATAATGATAAATTATATCTGTAAGATAAGATATGAATGTCCGGAATGTAGTAGCTCAATAAATAAAAAGTGTATGTAGCTCAATAAATAGTGTATGATAGGAAGTACATAATGGCGAAGAAAAAGAAAATAAAGAATAGAAATGATAATGAGATGTTAGGTGCCCAACTTTCCGTAGTGTGAAATGATTTTGGTGGCAGAATTTTCACCTTTGTTGAACTCAAGTCCATAACCACACCGATGACAGATTCTTCACAATCTGTCTCTTAATCCAGAAATATCAAGTGTGATTCAAATCTTTTATATTACAAAAAATAGATAAAGTTAAACACAATATAAAAATAAAGATTCATAATCATATTATCTTAAGATTTTGAATTAAAAAAGGTGTTAAATAACTTATATGTGTAAGACTAATGTCATATAACCATATGGAATTACAATGGAATTCACTTTTGAGGAAACATTATCGGGAATAGTCCAAGTGTGAGTCAAAAGTTTCACATTAGATAAAATAGACAAAGTTAAACACGATATAAGAATAAAGGTCCATAACCACATTGCCTTAAGATTTTAGGTTAAAAATAGTGTGAAATACTTTATGTGTAAAATTAATGTCATATAATCATATAGAACCATAATCTCTCGATAACTATAAACATCTGCGAAAAAATATAACCCATTAAAATAACATCTCTGTATTCTCTTAACAGGCTACTATGTAACCATTAGTGGGGACTTAGGAATCATGTACTAACCCAAAAACGAAGAATCGTTCTGTATATACTCCAGACTTTCAGCATAATTACTACAAAAAAATCAATCAGTTTACGTAAGACCCTGCGTTGTAATTACTTTATTGTTTGTATCTTGGCGTAAGATTTAGTAAAAGCCTTCGGCTTATGTCCTCATTTGGCATATTTAATTCATTAATAAGATGTTATTGGTTGTCTCTCAGCTTCAGATTCACGAAAGACAAAGTTGCAGATGAGTATGTACAGCTTAATAATGGTCCTCATTCATTAAATTTCATATCAATGAATCATCTTCTTCCGATAGCCTCCACATTCAATAATAATAATAATAGTATTAAAAAAATGTAGATCCGTCCAAAATAATCAATCCCATAAAATATGGTCTTGGAAACCCTTAAATGGGAACTTGTGCTTGCTAGAGCTCATTCATTTCTATTCATGGAAAGATCAAACATGAGTTGCTTTGCAGAGAGAAAGGCACACGCTGTGTTCACTCCATATCCACTTCAAGGACATATAAATCCCTTGTTCAAACTAGCGAAGTTGCTTCATCTCAGAGGCTTTCACATAACCTTTGTCCACACTGAATACAACCACAAACGTTACCTCAAATCAAGGGGTCCTAATGCCCTTCAGGGTCTCCCAGATTTTCGCTTTGAAACCATCCCAGATGGTCTTCCTCCTCTGGATGACGATGGTGATGGTGATGTTAGTCAACACATACCCTCTCTCTGTGACTCTATCAGAAAGAACTTCCTCCAACCCTTTCGCCAACTTCTTGCTAGACTCAACCACTCTGCAACTACTGGTCTCAACCCCCCAGTTACCTGCTTGGTTTCTGACTGTTTCGTCTCTTTTCCTATTCAAGCGGCTCAAGAACTTGGAATCCCTGTCCTTCTCCTTTCCCCACTCAGTGCTGCTGCATTCTGGTCTTTTATGCACTATCGTACTCTCGTTGAAAGAGGAATCGTACCCCTCAAAGGTATACAGTTATGTTCTTCATCCATTGAATATATAGTTAGCATCTGTAGGATAAAACTTGTTTTAACTTCTTCCATCCACGTACTTTTGAACTGTGGTGAATTTTTTGACTGTTTATGTCACCAGATGAGGAACAAAATTGATCATGTTTCAGAAAATAGAAAGACCAATTTTCTTAGAATCTTAAGGAACTTAAAACAGAAATTACATTTTAATGTGTTCATATATGTATCTGACAGCGATTGGCCTTTGTGATGATGACATGCAGATGAGAGTTATCTGACAAACGGATATTTAAACAACAAAGTGGACTGCATTCCAGGTCTGGAAAATTATCGGCTGAAGGACCTGCCGGACTTTATGAGGACAACAGATCCAAATGATGTAATGTTAAACTTTTTCATCGAAGAAACTGCTAAAATTCCCAGCGGTTCTGCTGTTGTTTTTAATTCTTTTGATGAACTTGAAAGGGATGCAATGAATGCTATCTACTCTTCCTCTATATTCCCTTCTGTTTACACCATTGGTCCTTTCCCTTTACTTTTGAATCAAAGTCCGCAAAAGCATTTGGCGTCTTTAGGTTCCAGCCTCTGGAAGGAAAACACCGAGTGTCTTGAGTGGCTTGAATCCAGAGAATCTGGAAGCGTGGTTTATGTGAATTTTGGCAGCATCACAGTTATGACTGCAGAGCAAATGTTGGAGTTTGCTTGGGGTTTGGCAAACAGCAAGAGACCGTTTTTGTGGATCATTAGGCCAGACCTTGTGAGTGGGGGTTCCGTGATTTTGTCATCAGAGTATGTGAATGAAACCAGAGACAGAAGCCTGATAGCAAGCTGGTGTCCACAGGAGAAAGTGCTGAACCATCCTTCGGTTGGTGGTTTCTTGACTCACTGTGGATGGAACTCGACCACTGAGAGTATTTGTGCCGGAGTGGCAACGTTGTGTTGGCCATTTTTTGCAGATCAGGCAACAAACTGTAGATACATGTGCAGTGAGTGGGAGATTGGGATTGAGATTGATAACAGTGCGAAGAGAGAAGAGGTGGAGAAGGTGGTGAATGAGTTGATGGTTGGGGAGAAGGGAAAGAAGATGAGAGAAAAGACGATGCAACTGAAGAAGAAAGCAGAGGAGGTTACAAGACCCGGTGGTAGTTCATACGTAAACTTGGACAAAATAATTAAGGAGGTGTTGCTTAAGCACAACACATCATTCGATTGAAGGGTTTTTTTCTAATTCGTAATGTTGTACTGTAATAATAATTCATTCCTTTAGAATTTGTTGCAATATGTTATAGAAATAATGCACCGATTACAAGTACTAGTTTTTGTTTTCTATGTTTTAGCACCGTAAGTCGCATCAGAGTCATAAAATAAATATATATATATATATATATATATATATATATATATATATATATAGAGAGAGAGAGAGAGAGAGATAGAAAAAAATGTTATTTTTACATCATTTTACGTGAAGAATTGTATAAAATAGCGTTAAATGATAGTTAAAAAAAATCTAATGTCCATACATGCACACATGGTCCAAAAATCCCACTGGAACAATGTTTGATTGTTTGTAAAAGGCTCGTGATAATGTAAAAGCGTGAAAAGTCTAACCATTATCGAATTGGGATATGTTTATTCTCTTAAATCTATATTAGGTTTAGTCATTTCTTTATTATATTTCTTTCGACAATAATGATATTTTTATAATTAAATTGTTATAATTCTTTTATCATCTAAATTGATATTTTTTAGATGATTTTGAAATATGAAAATAAAAAATCACTTAAAAAAGATAATCATAAAATAAATATAAAAAAGTTATTTTTTTATTTGTGTAATTTTTTTTATTACTGGAAAGGGTTTTGGGATAGAAAAGTATCGTCCGGTGTCACCTTTTATTTTTGGACAATGATACGTTTAAAAATTGACAATTTTATTTTACAATATCAGGTGATTTCTTTTAATTGGTTTTAAAATACAGAAAAAAAAATAAAAGATGATAAACTACTCAAAAAATATATATTAAATTATAAAAAAAATTGTTAAAATTTAATTCTTAAAAAATTATTTTTTGTTTATTATTTTACCTCGTTTGGTGGTGACCTTTTATAATAAAATAATAATTTACGAATTTATAAAAGGGTGGGAGTAGCATATATTTTGGGATTTAGCAGCTGCGTGTTCTTTTCTGTTTTCTTTGTGAACTATAGGAGTGAGGACGCCTAAGATTCCTTCCTGGTTTTGGCCGCATTATTATACTTGTGAGATGAGACAATGCATTAGGACGGCAATTAAGTTTCAACTTTTTGACTCCTCTTATTTCCTTTTTTAATCTATTTGAATGTAGAAAAATGTTGCACCTTCATTTGTTTGGTGTATGTTAACAAATCATATTCCTTAGTTTCAATGTTCTTTTTCACATGAATATCAGAGTCCCCTTCAAAAAAAATTGTATGCTTATTATTACTACGGTATGAATATAAATTAAAATGTAAATCTAAATATTAAATTAAATAAAAATAATCAAGGTCAATAACGTATTAAAAAAAATTCAAACTAAAAAATGCTACTATCTTTCATATATATTTTGTTGAGAATAGTCCAAATATGAGTCAAAATCCCACATTGAATTAGATAAAAAAGACAAAATTAAACACTATATAAAAATAAAAATCCATAACAACATTACTTTAAAATTTTGAAATTAAAACAAAATCTCTCGATAACCATTAACCATAACCCAACATATTTTTAGAAGGATCATTAAATTGAGGTGTCTATTTTCTTTTTCACCTCATTAGAATTACCTTTTGCATTGTCCTGCATCCTCGTGAATGGTATCTGAAAAGATAGAAAAATGTTATTTTTACAGTGCACTTTTTTAAATACATACTCTACAACTATTTTTAATAATAAAATATTATATTATTATATTAATATAATAAAATAATATTTTACGTAGTTGTCAACCGATACAATCCAAAAAAATAGGAAGTGGTACCCTAGCAAGTGAAAATGCTACAACGGACCTTCGTACCCTACCTCACCATTCCCGCGTATACTAATCACTCATTCAATATCTTGTTTTCATTTTTTGAATTCAACATCTATCCAATCATATAACATTTTTTAAGAAAATATTGATACAGTTCAAAATAAGAGCGTTGTGACGTGCGGATGAAGTAATTAGGAGAACCACCAATTTCCTTTCGTTAAAATAGTTTTTAATGTAAGTCAAAATTTGATGGAAACAAACAACTTTGGCGCAGATATTGGAATCCTGTTTTCATACATAGTAGCAACTTTTGTTGAGTTACACTGCAGATCCACAATAATTAAAATAAGAGATATTGCAACTGTCTTCATCTACCAACCGGTGCCAGAAAAGTATTGCTGAAACAATAACGTTCATTGAGTGCGCTAGTGCTATATATGTTGAGGCAACGAAGAGCCTTTTCCTCTGTCTTCTCCTTTCATTTTTTCTTAGAAGGGAAAAACGAAGATGAACACCATTGCAGAGAGAAAGCCACACGCTGTGCTGGTTCCATTTCCACTTCAAGGCCATATAAACCCTTTGTTCAAACTAGCAAAGCTGCTTCATCTCAGAGGCTTTCACATAACCTTTGTCCACACTGAATACAACCACAAACGCTACCTCAAATCAAGGGGTCCTAATGCTCTTCAGGGTCTCCCAGATTTTCGCTTTGAAACCATCCCAGATGGTCTTCCTCCTTTGGATGACGATGCTGATGGTGATGTTAGTCAACCCGTACCCTCTCTCTGTGACTCTATCAGAAAGAATTTTCTCCAACCCTTTCGCGAACTTCTTGCTAGACTTAACCACTCTGCAACTACTGGTCTCAACCCCCCAGTTACCTGCTTGGTCTCTGATTGTTTCATGAGTTTTCCTATACAAGCTGCTGAAGAACTTTCTCTCCCTATTATTCTCCTTTCCCCGGTCAGTGCAGGTGCATTCTTGTGTTTTATGCACTTCCGTTATCTGGTGGATAAGGGAATCGTACCTCTCAAAGGTATCAATTTATGTTCTTCCTTCATTTATCTTTCGTGTATAGATTCGTTCGTGTACGGATCTCACAGTTACAGGTTTTTGTGGTTATAATGTGCAGACGAGAGTTATCTCACAAACGGATATTTGGACACCACCAAGGTAGAATGTATTCCGGGTTTGAAAAATTTTCGCATGAGGGACCTTCCTAGCTTTGTAAAGACAGCAGATCCAAATGATTTCATGCTAGAGTATTTCATTGAAGTAGCTGCTAGAGTTCCTACAGTCTCAGCTATTGTTTTTAATACTTTTGACGAGCTTGAGAGAGATGCTATGAATGCTCTGTCTTCTATGCTTCCTTCTCTCTACACCATTGGTCCTTTCCCTTCGTTTTTGGATCAAAGTCCGAATAACCACTTGGCTTCTCTTGGTTCCAATCTTTGGA
Source organism: Vigna unguiculata (assembly GCF_037176805.1). Taxonomy (NCBI): domain Eukaryota; kingdom Viridiplantae; phylum Streptophyta; class Magnoliopsida; order Fabales; family Fabaceae; genus Vigna; species Vigna unguiculata. The sequence continues at coordinate 48,589,290 of NC_140797.1, read as the reverse complement.
ATGAAGATCCCAAGTGTCTTGAGTGGCTTGAATCCCAGGAACCCGGATCCGTAGTTTATGTGAATTTTGGCAGCATCACTGTTATGTCTGCAGATCAACTTTTGGAATTTGCTTGGGGTTTGGCCAACAGCAAGAAACCGTTTTTGTGGATCATTAGGCCTGACCTTGTCATTGGAGGTTCCGTGATTTTGTCATCTGATTTTGTGAATGAAACCAGAGACAGAAGCCTCATAGCAGGTTGGTGTCCACAAGAACAGGTGCTGAACCATCCATCAATTGGTGGATTCTTGACTCATTGTGGATGGAACTCGATCACTGAAAGTGTTTGTGCTGGAGTCCCAATGTTGTGCTGGCCATTTTTTGCAGATCAGCCAACAAACTGTAGATATGTGTGCAATGAGTGGGAGATTGGGATTGAGATTGATACCAATGTTAAGAGAGAGGAGGTGGAGAAGCTGGTCAATGAGTTGATGGTAGGGGAGAAGGGAAAGAAGATGAGAGAAAAGACGATGGATTTCAAGAAGAAGGCAGAGGAGGGAACAAGACCCGGTGGTCGTTCATACATAAACTTGGACAAAGTAATTGAGGATGTTTTGCTTAAGCAAACATCATTTGATTGAAGGTTTTTCCTTTTTATAATGTTGTACTGTAATAATTCATTGATCTTCTTTTCTCTAAACTTTATTTGAAATCCAAATAATGCGCCGGTTAAGAGTGCTAGTTTGTGTTTCCTGTAGTAAACTTTTACGGTATCATTACATTTTTCTGAAGATGAAGCAATGCGAAAACGAAATTTTTATTATAAACTTGTCTTGAAACTGGCACATTTATTGTTATTCCGAGCCACAACCATTGTACATAACTTAAACATGCTCTCCCACTCGACATTTGACAATCTAGTTTAAGTTTTGCTGTATTATAAGCTGTGCTCCTTCAACTAGCTGCTTTACCACTTCTCCAGCAGGCAGAATTTCCTTAATGAGACCAACACCTTCGCCAGCAAACATCACCATGCTCTCGAGATCTCCTGTAGTTGTAACGTTTGGAACAGTACCTGCAAAACGTCGTATATCTTTGCCCTGTTTCATGCAAAAAGTATAGTCAAACACAAATGTTGTAGACATAACAGTTGCATATAAGAATGTTAGCTTTGTTACATACCACGCCATTAATCGTTGAATGGCCAATGATGGGTTGGTTGGCTTCGTTTTCGTGTGCCGGAAGCGATCTCCATTCCTTATAGAAAGGTGTCTGCAAGACACGATGAGGAGCACCAGGCCATCTTGCCCTCCCAAACACATCCGTGTATGCAGTCTCATCAAATTCAACCAATTTTCTTTTGTATGTGGAATGAGCATTGCTTTCCTCAGTTGCCACAAACCTGCAAACAATACTCTTGGCATGAAAACTTATTTGAAAAGGTGTAATAGTGTTAGAAATAGGAATGCCAAGATTTATAGCCCCCGCAATAGGCTTCTATCATGGAGGCAGAATTCTTGATTTAAGCACAAAAAGTTGTAAATGTCAAGATATTACAGCAACAATAGGAGAGGAATTTACTGAAATATGATTAATGTGAAAGTAATGTTTCAAAACCTGGTGCCTAAACAGACGCCTTGAGCACCAAGGGCTAGAGCAGCAACATAACCCCGACTATCCACAATTCCTCCAGCTGCAATAACTGGTATCTCTCGGTCACCAACCAGATCGACCACCCTTGGCACCAATGTAATTAGACCATCCTGCAATTACATGAAAGGGAAAGCACTGTCTCTGAGTGCCAAAAATGGAAAGTAGTAGTGTGTGGTACACAATTGAAAAAATATGATTAGCTATAGTATGCTCCTAGGATTCCGAGTTTGATCTCATACTGAATACGAATGAGCCTAAAAGCAGTAGATGAAAGAAGACTTATATTTATAGTTTTAAGGTTTAGGGTTAAAAGTAATGTTTTAACTTTCTTATATGAAATGTTTGAGTTTGGTCTTATATTAAGTAGGAATGAGCCTGAAAAAGTAGTCTATAAGAAAAAAGACTCACATACTAGGTTGTAGGTTGTGAGAATGTTACATATACAGCATCTGCAATCACAACTACTACATAGACTACTTTATCTAAGTACAACTTGTCTCACTTGAAGTTTTCATTATCAAAGACAGATATGACAGACAGTGGGACACCAATGTTGTAGTCCATTGCGAATGTAGGTCTTGTGTATGGCACTAGCCACTTCACTCACGCTAAAAATTAATAAACGTAGTCAGCATTCTTTTCTTCCATCTTACGGTTGAATTCAAGCAGAAAATTAACAATTATTAGTTAATCATCAACACCAAAACAAGACACTTATACTCTATAAATATACATCAAAATTATTATAAGCATGCACACCTGACCCAATACATGACCACCAGCTTCAAGTCCTTGTACAATTATCCCATCGACACCTGCTTCAATCGCCTGTTTCGCACCTTCAATGTTCCCAACCTGTAACAGGTAACAGGTTAGATACCAATAACAGAATCATTAATTTGCAGAGCAAATAAAAGGAACACCAAAATAAGAATATAATCTTGTCTTAGGATTTGCGTATAGTTAGTAACCTAGTACTGTTAATAAATGAACAGAAAACTCACTTGAGGAACAACTTTGACCCCAGCGGCGTGAGCCTTATCTACTAACTCCGTTGTACAATCACCCCAGGAAATTTGCAAGACTGCAACTTTTTCTTCCAGAATGACCTTCAAATTCTCCTCAAAGGGAAAGGCCAGAACGACACCAACCCCGAAAGGTTTATCAGTTAAGGACCTAGTCGTCTTTATGAGTCCCCTCAAATAATCCGGCGATTCCTGTTAGAGTCGAATCAACAAATAATGCTTATGCACCTCAGAACAATTAACTTGTAGAAAAAGATTTCAAATTTACACTGTGTAATGATATTCCGAGACAGATAACAATGAATTGATGCAGGAATTGAAGAACAGAAGGCAACGATAAGCAACAGAGGGAAGCATGAGCATACCCAATCAGGGGCCCTAAGAAGACCAAGAGCACCAGCATTGGCAACTGCAGCTACAAGGCGAGGACCAGAGATATCAGGGCCTAATGGTGCCTGAACTATACCATATTCAAAACCCAGTATCCCTCTCAAACCCATCTTGTCCTCCGAGTTCATCAATCTTTATCTTCCTTCACCAATAAATGGATCTAATCACTGACATGACCACTATGCACACTACATGTGTGGGGCTTTTAAAAGTCAAGTATGTAACATTACAACATGTGCCTTTATCAATTTAACGTAAGCAATCACGTCCTACCAGGAATGTTCAAAATTGTTGAGCTGCTGAAGCTAAGTAGAAAAATAGTTTCATGAAACTAAACTCAACTAACCAAAACCTAATTCAACAATATTTTTAGTTTCCTTAATCGTATTTAACATTTTTAAACTGAATCAATCTGAAATATATTCTTGTTACATAATGATCACATTTATATTATTTTTATAAACTGATCACAAGTATTGGAGTTGAACTTGAACTCTTTTTAATATGATAGAATTATAGTGACATAAACTCACACTATACAATTCATATACGACACTTCTCAAAGAATTGTAAACTTTTCTCTTTCTTACTTTCACAATTGACTTGACTGTACATGCAAGTATCGTTTCTCATAAAACTTCTCAGTATAAACATGAAGTTGGAGCATCACAATTTCAGTAACCTGAGCATTTTGTCTTCATTCAAATGATCAAAACTTGAACGTGCTTCATTTGTACTTTTATTCGATTCTAACATAGTTTAAATGGTTTTCTCAATTTGCTTTTTACACGAAACTAGATTAATTTTGATTCAATCAAGCTAATTATCCTTTTTACATCTCATAGAGTAGATAAACCAAAATGATTATAATTACTTATAATTGGTAAATTGAAGAAGCATAAGTCAAGTGGAACTCAATCACTAGAGGTATTTAGCAAAAAGATTCAACTCTCCTTTTGGAACTTTATATAGGTAATGAAGATAAGTGATTTTGTCTTCTAGTTAGTGTGCTTTCCCCTAACATTACTGTATAGGTTTTAAATATTTTAATATGCATCATATCTTAATAATATATTATTACCATTTATTTCAATGTTTAATTCTGTAAATAATAATATTTAAGTGCTACTTTCTTTTAGTTTTTGACAAAATATTTATTTTAAAGGCAATAATGTTTCATTTTTCTTATAAAATTCTCTATTTCTCTTTTATAATATTCACTGTGAAATAATGATATGTTTCTTTTCGTTTTAGACATACTACTTAAATATCATTTGTTTATTTAAACTTGCTTTTTATAGCCTGTTATTACTCTTTAAACATTATAAATGATTGAATTTATAATAAAAGGATGGTATTATTAGTCTTTCCCTTACATTAATCTGATTTTACAATTAAGTTTTTAATTAAATTTTTCCAAAATAAACAATAAAAGTAAAAAAAAAAAAAAAAAAGTCATAGATGAGAGATATATTATTTTTCTCCCCTCATATATTATCTTTTCTCGTTACATTATATCATATGTTTGTCAGAATTTGTTTTCAAAAAGGTTACTTTATTATAGAACAAAAAAAAATCTTCTACTTTCCAACAATTTGAGAGTATTTTTTTTCTCAATAGTTTTCTGCTACATTTGTTATAAAGTATAACCAATTACTCGTTATAATTTAATATATTTTTAGAACATAACTCAAAGACCTTCCGTTAAAAATTGTAATTATAATAAATATTAAATTTTATTATAAATTAATAAATATTTTCTTGTAGTATTTTGAAATGGCATTTGTAAACCATTTGAGTTTTTGAAAAAGATGTTTAACTTATCTTCTAACCTTTTCACAATAGTTATAACACGACAAATGAATGTTGTGGGTTTAGTGCATCTTCAACTTCATGGTTCCAAAAATAATTAATTAGTTTTATATTTGCATTAATGCAGTACTTCTGAAAAATATCCATTGAATTGAAAAGTTTTACAACATTTTTTCGTACAAATGAATCTTAATGGGCCACAATCGAACTTTCTAATTTGGGCCATAAATTCTCAATTGAAAGCTGGCCCAGTCTTCTAATAAATGTGGAGATACTACTACTGATAAATATAGGGGCTTCTCCCTGCACCCCCAAACCCTTCTCCTGTACTCCCAATAATTACCGTTTTGACCCTAATCAAAAGTATGAAACGGATTTCGAAATCCGTTTCATAAATTTTCATGTTTTTTTAATGAAATGGATTTCAGAATCCGTTTCAGAAAAGTATGAAACGGATTCTGAAATCCGTTTCACAAAAAAAAATTAAAATTTGTGAAACGGATTTCGGAATCCGTTTCAGAAATGTATGAAACGGATTTTGAAATCCGTTTCACAATTTTATTTTTTTTTTGTGAAACGGATTTCGAAATCCGTTTCATACATTTCTGAAACGGATTTCGAAATCTGTTTCACAAAAAAAAAAAAATAAAATTTGTGAAACGGATTTCAGAATCCGTTTCATACATTTCTGAAACGGATTCCGAAATCCATTTCACAATTATTATTTTTTTTTGTGAAACGGATTTCAGAATCCGTTTCAAAAAAGTATGAAACGGATTTCAAATTCCATTTCAGAAAAGTATGAAACGGATTCTGAAATCCGTTTCTAGAGAAAAAAATTAAAATTTGTGAAACGGATTTCGGAATCCGTTTCATACTTTTCTGAAACGGATTCTGAAATCCGTTTCACAAACAAAAAATTAAAATTTGTGAAACGGATATTGAAATCCGTTTCAGAAAAATATGAAACGGATTCCGAAATCCGTTTCTAAAAAAAATTAAAATAAAAAATGTGGTTGTCGAAGGTAGTGTGGCGAACGAGGATGAGCTGGGGGGAGGGTTGGGGAGGCCCATGGAGAGGGCGGGGAAGTGGGTGGAGGAGGTGATGAGGAAGGCGAGGCCTTCGCCGGAGGGGCAAGAGGGAGATGAAAGGATGGAGAAGGAGAAGCGGGAGGAGAAGGAGGCGGTAGAGTTGGTTTGGCGGTGAAAAAAATAGAGGGTTAAAAAGGTAATTATTGGGGGTACAGGAGAAGATTTGGGGGTGCAGGGAGAAGCTCCCTAAATATAAACTGGGGAAGAACTGGCTTTAGCCACAGTAGGTATTTATTTGGCATGTCCAACCATCAAGCATCTATAATAAAATAAGGGTCCAATTTTATTTATTTTTTGTATAATTATATGATATTTTTTATAAATAAGTTAATTATTGTTTTATTTTATTTATTTTTCAATTTCAAATGTGATAAATAATAAAAAAAATATTGTTATATTAACCATCTAATCTTATCATTATGTTACGTTAAATGTGTAAATAAACAAAGCTTTAATTTACAATAATATATTAAGTCTAATTTATGTATGATAATATATTTATAGTGTTTGATGTTTTTAAACTGATAGAGACATAAATAAAAACTTAAATTATAAAGAAAATAAACCTAAAAAGTTAACATTTTAATAAAGAAAAAAGTATACGTACAAGTTTTAATGTAAAATGTCATTTTTGTTTACAACCGATAATATAATTACAGTTATAATATTTTATTTCAAAAAATATATAAAAAAAAACAATGTTTTAAAATATGTAAGTAAATCAATGTCACAAAAGAACGTGACAATTTTTGTGTTTATTTATCCGAATACGGTAAAATCAGTATAAATGAGTTTGAAAAAGTATATATTTATTTATCTTTTTAAAACTATAACTTTTCTGTATGATTGAATTGAAAAAAAAAAAATTGAGTATGTTCGGCGTCAATCTTATTGCCACGCTTATTTTTATACATCGATATTTATGTATATCTTCTTTCTTATATTTGTATTTGAACAGTAGATTATAGCACAACAATAAAAATTTTGTTATATTTTTAAAATTTATTCATTGAATCGCAAGTACAATTAAAAAATTAATTAAAGGTTTTTAAATTATTCTTTTGGTCTTTTATTTGTCATGAAATTTTAGTTTGGTCCTCAAATTTTTTGTTGTCTCAATTTAGTCCTCATTTTTTTAAAAATGACTCAATTTGGTCTTTACCGTTAACTTTGATCAAACAGTTTTAAAGTCAATATCACGTGTCAATTTTTTGTTTTTTTGTTTTTTATAATATTTTTAATTTTTTTTTATTTTTTTATTTTTGAAGAAATTAACAAAAATAAAAATAATAAAAATAAAAAATTTCAAAAATTTCAGAAAAAAGTTTCAAAAAATTTAAAAAAAAATCAGAAATTAACATACATGGACATGCATTAACTTAACACCGTCTGGTCAAAGTTAAATGAGATAAAAAGATCGTAATTTAATCTTGAGAAAAGAGAAAAAGTTTTGTGATGTATTTTATTTGTACGGCATTTTTGTGGTCAAGATTTCAGACATTGCTGCTGTGGCGAGTGGCACTGAGATATCACACTTACATAGTCAACTTTGGATGTGAATCCTTCATTTATTGTACTCCACAGAACATCATGGATTGAAAAGTCTCTGTCTTTTTGTGAAAAAACAGGTAAAAGTGTCTTCTTTCAAAGACTTTGGCACCATAAACCAAATTCTAAGTCAAATGGGTTCTCAATAATTGAGTTCAGTTTGAACTTATCCTCAATCTTCCAATCTTCTAATCTTCAAGATTCTTCTTTTACTGTCACATTCTCGAAGCTGTTTCCTACTAAGTACCCATCACTTCCAATATTGTCTCCTAATGAATACCTTTCTACCTTGGAAAATTTGTTCTTGAAAGAGAAAGATTATTCAGCTTAAATATAGACTTAATCAGATTTTATAATTAATTAGTGATAATGTTTGATTTGGACCTAGTAGCCATCAAAACAGAACCAGTGTGATTATATCTGGATTAAATGAAGCTGGTTGCATGTCAATTTTTGGCTTCTTCGATATTAATTGTCATGACAAAGTCAAGTTATTAAATAATCTGATTGATACATACTGTTCACAATATTAATGAACATTTACTGTTTAATGAACCAGAAATTTTCACATTATTACTTACAATTGAAATTGAATTATCTATAAATAGATTATAATTATATGAATTCTAGACTACGATATTAAATAACACTTGCATAAAAGTACAAAACATTACATAATAAATATTTAAAATGGTGTTTACAATTCATTGGAAATGAGTGATTGATTATTGAGAAAGAGATTGAAAGAAAATAGAGAGAGAGCATTTAGGTGTTACATGATGACTTTTTCCTAATACATACGCTATCCAACAATTTAGATAAATGAAAGGTAAGTTTTCACAAACAAATTAATAGAAGCATAATAGTTCCACAATCTTAAGCCACACAACTAATGTATGGGGTATTAGTTCAGAAATTATGGTCACATATCCATCTCACCCCCTAACATGTTATGGTTTAATCACTTGTATTTAATTTTTGAATTAAATATATTTTTATTCTTTAATTTTTAGTGGAAATTAAAATTAGTCTTTTTTTTTTAACTTTGATTTAGTTTAGTTTCTGAATTTTAAAATGGATTTAATTTTTTTAATAAAATTTTGTTAAGTTTATTTGACGTTTCAAACACATTTCATAATGATATATGAATTAACATTGAAGCAAAAATGTATCAAACGGTGTAAACAGCTCAAATATAATCATGAAATACGTTTGAAATGTCAAACAAAATTAATAAAATTTTGTTAAAAGAACTAAATTCATACAATTTTAACACATTTTTAAAGATAAAAAATTAAATTGGTTTAAAATTTTAAAAATAGACTAATTCTAAATTTCAGTTAAAAGTAAAAAAAAAACATATTTAACCTTAATGTTTTAATATTAATTTAAAACTTAACTTTTGTTTCTTTTAAATAGTTGAATATTAAATTTCAGAGGAGAAATTAAATATAATATTATATATATATATATATATATATATATATATATATATATAATAAGCATAAAATTATTAATTTTTAAACGAGAGATGATTATCGGTCCATCCCATTTTGGTTGCTTCTCATTTTGGTTTAGTTTGCAAAAGTTGAGTTAAACCGACTTCTTTCACATAAAAAAAATATACCCATTTTGCATAACATTTGATCGGTGAATCTATAATAAACTTGTCATCTAAAATTTTAAAGTTCATAATTTTAATAACTTTACTTTTAATTAATTAAATTCATAAAAATAATAATTTTTATAGATTTATTTTTTAAAGTAATTAATATTCACAAATTTATAATTTATAATTTTTAAGTATAATTTTTCAAAAAAAAATCTAAAAAATGTATATTACTAAAATAATAAACAAAAATTATATTTCTAAGTAACTAAAAACAAAATTAAAAATTGATAAAGACTGGTATGAAAACAAATGTAATTAATGAAAAATATACATTATACTCATATTAATGAAGACATCATAAGTTACAAATATATTTTGAAATAAATTTACACAATTAGGACTATGTATGTAAAATTATACAATGCTGTCTAAACTTCTAATTATGTTGTGATGAATTGATCATTTGAAATAAGTGATGGCATTTGGGAGGGCCCGAAGACCGGAGTTGCATTTATAAGACGGGTCAAATGAGAATGGTTGGCACCGAAAGGGACGAAGAAAATACACATTAAATTCTAAGACACTGGATATACCCCACTGTACTCTCCATGTTTTTCATCTTAGAAAACTTTATAAGTATGGTTAAATTTTAATTTAATTTTATAATACATTATAAAAAGTTGTAATTCACTATAAAATTAATTATTAAAATAATATATATGATTAAAAATTTCATATCAATTAAAAATAAAATAATTTTATAATATAAATAAGATGTAGATCTTATTTTATAAGTTGATTTTATAAAATTGAGATAAATTTAAAATTTGTTATTTGATTTTTCATGTAAACTTAATTGATTCAGTATTCCTGTGAAATCTCATTTTTATAAAAGTAGAAAAATATAATACCTTTTTATTACACTTCTTGCAGTTGTTTTATTTGTCTATCACATTACCTATTTATTTTATATTTTGTCATATTTTTTAACTTATTTTTTCACAAAAGATTATCAGACACAGTAGAGTGATGTAACAGTACTAATAAATGGTCGGACAAACACGGTCTAGTTAGGTTTGACTTTATACAATTTTGTAATACCCTATTAGGTATTTTTATGTACAGAAAAGTATTTTTATATGATAATAATATAAACATTTTATTAACAAAAGATACGACAAAAATATTACTAGTACCGACTCTGTGGGGCAACTTGACTGACTATACTGTTTTTAGGTTTTAAATAAATAAATAATCTATTATATATTTAAGTTACAAGTTATTAATGTATACCGTATATAAAGAGAAACGTATTTTTTACACTTTATATTTTTCTATTTTATTTTAATAATATAATTATTAATTTATTTATTAAAGACATTTGTATAACATTATATTAATTTAATTTTTATTATTTTTATTTCTTCAACTAATTTTTATTTTTAATTTGTTTAAAAAAAATAAAATTTATTTATGTTTCATTTAGTAATATGTTACGAGTTTGTTGAACTTTTAATTTTAGATTAAAACTTTTACTAAAATTATATATTTTCAAATTTGAATTAAAAAGTTTAATATAAATTATTAATATTCTATTTAATAATACTTTCGTAATTAACCATTTTTCAATTTTTCAAATTTTTACTTTTACTCATTTAAAATTTTTTATTTAGATTTTTTATTTCATGTCCTCATAAAATTATAAAAATTAAATCATTTTAATAATTTTATTATTATTATTTTGAACATCTTATTATATTCATATTAATCAATATTCTAAATACACCGTTTAAGATATAATTAATGAATATTCAATTTTGTAAGATAATTAAAATATTAAATGAATTATGAATTTAATCATTATTATCTATAAATAATATACATTTATAATCGATAATTTAATTGCTAAAAGAAAATTAACTATATTTTAATATTATTAAAAATTAAAATATAATTAAACATAAAGAAATTTAAATTTATAGAAAATAAAATACTGTTTATTTTTTAATAAAAACACAATTAACATAATATTGTTTATATTAAAAAAACAAATAATATATTTATTGAAAAAATATATTTTACATAGGTGTCGTAAAATATAAAACGAAATAAAAAATTTCAAAATAGCTTAAAGAGAAAAGGTATATTTAGCTTTTCTTTTATATAATGCAAATTTCTCTTTTATTCGATTTGAAATTTGTAGTCGATCTTGAATTCTTAATATGTAAAATATTTCAAATTTATTAACTCAGAAATCTTAAACAGAAACGGACCACCTACAGAGGACAGCCTTCACTACCTTATTTGTTTACTTTTTATATATTAAAAAAGTAAGAAAAAACGGATCACATTAACTTGGACAAATAACTGTCCATATAGGTCATCCCAGCATTGACATTACAATTTGCATACCTGTTACAAATATTTTGGCTAAACTGAATTAATGCAAAAGCAGTTATATTGTATCATTATTTTACTTTATTTTTTAAATTGATTAACTTCTAAACAAAATTAATTGATTTATACATCATGAAATTTAAAAATATAGTTTAACATAAAATAACTATATATACTAATGTGATATTTAAAAATAATTTAATATAAACTTATGATATATTTGAATAGGCTTAAATACCTTTTTAGTCCTTATTTTCGTAGTTTGTTGTGGATGATACTCATTTTGACAGAATGTTTAAAATGGTTATCATTTTTGCCGAATGTTTAAAATGGTCATCATTTTCGCAATTCATGATTTATTTGGTCCTTTTCTGTAACGCCGTTTAAATCATTAACGGAGCATTGTACAGGTGGCACGGTCTGTATTAGAGTGTGTTACTTGTAATATATATACAGGTGTGGTAATTAGATATTTTGGGATAAATAAGTGAGCTAGGGTTTTGGTAAGGAATGTTGGGACAATTGGTGAGTTTTGGCAATCTTGTTCCTCCATTTCCAATTGGTGTTGTTGCAATATTCTTCTTCCTGCAATCCCATTATAAGAGGATCTTACCAGGAAGACCCAAGAAAAAAAGAAGGTTGGAAGAGTGGGAGTTGAGAAAGGATAACACACAAATCAGCAAAGGAGGTCATAGAAAAAAAAATGTAGCATATGCCGTCAAATTGAACATAACATGAACAATTGCCCAGATAAGCATGTGGATGAGCAGACTGTAACATCTGCTGAGAGTGCACTAGATGCCCAAACTGTTGAGAATACACCAACTACTGAAACTACTGAGAATGCACCAACTGCTGAAACTCAAACAACTCAACCACCAAGGAATGAAGTGGAGAGTTAAGCAGCACCACTACCACACCAGAAGAACCATCTCAACAGTTAAGGATGAAATTACAAATTAGGAGGAGGCCATGATAGCAACTACAAACGTCTTAGTTATTTTTTGGAATTTCTGATGTAGAATTCATTATTGATGTACTGCATTTTGACTTTTCTTAAACTTCGTCAATTTCACTTTTGCCAAACATTGATGTAGTGCATTTTGATGAGGATGAATTAACGTTACGAATTTAACTTCTTCCAGACTTCGAAAAATTTTAATTTTTCTCAAGCTTAGATCAATATCACTTACTTCAATGCTCAGATTAAGATGTCATTTTGAACATGTTGGGACTAATATCAACATAATCAAACTAATTCATTTCTTCATTTAACAATAGTACAAAACAGATTGGACTTTAAAAGATTACACACAATAACAGTACGAATAATACAATAACAACACAAGTGAACCCTATTACTAATTGCAGCCTCTTCTCAGCAACCTTCTATGACTTCTCCAAATCATTAATCTGCCTCATTTGTGTCATGATGATGACATCCTTTTCATCAACACCATCATTTGAAAAAGTTGCAGCCCACATTATTGGAACCACCACTCTGTAAATCAATAAACCAAAAATTAAAACCAATTTATTATTAACACAAAAATAAAAACAGATTGTACCCAAAATTTTCTACCAATATTCTTTGGAGTTCTTGTTATCCTCAAAGCTGCCATCTCTCTGCAGCTACAAATCGGGGTTAATCCATTTATCATTGAACCACCAACAGTGCACGAAGTGATACAACACGGTTGCCTCCAACGATTACAACCAAAGGTAAAGGAAGAAGATTGGGACTGTAACATACCTATATAATGGGATTACAAGAAGAAGAAGATTGCAACAACACCAATTGGGAATGGAGGAACAAGATTGCCAAAACTCACCAACTGCCCAAACATTCCTTACCAAAACCCTAGCTCACTTATTTATCCCCAAATATCCAATTACCACAGCTGTACAGTACACGTAACACACCCTAATACAAACTGTGCCACCTGTACAATGCTCTGTTAATGATTTAAACGGCCTTACAGAAAAGGACCAAATAAAACACGAATTGCAAAAATGAGGACCATTTTAAACATTCGATAAAAATGAGGATCATTTTAAACATTTTGTCAAAATGAGGATCATCCGCAACAAACACTACGAAAATGAGGACCAAAAAAGTATTTAAGCCATTTGAATAACATCTCAATAGTTACACAGTTTAATTCCTTGGAACGATTAATTTCATTTTGAAAAAAAAATCTTTAACTCGTATATACACTTATTTAACATTATTCTTTATTTTTCATTACATAGAAGGTTTTGTTAGTAGGATGTTACTCTCTTTGGTGAAGATGTATTATTTGGTCCTATTTTTGAAAAACATTTTAATTGCGTTTCGACTTTTTAAAAGTGTGTCAATTAGGTTATTTTAAACAAAAAATCTTAACACTACGACATATCACATGTTAATATGTAATTTTTTTTAATTTATTTTATTTCTTCTAATTTTTAGATTTTTTTTTGTCACGTATCAGTTTTTTTGGTGTGACACGTGACAAAATATTGTCATGTGTCAATGTTATTTATAAAATTTATAATCTTGATTTCAATTTAATTTTCAAATATATCTTTTTGATTTAGTTTAATCTTCATATATATATATATATATATATATATATATATATATATATATATATATATATATATATATTCATATATATATATATATATATATATTTAGTTTCAAATTTTTTTTTAAAATAAAATAATATCGTTTCTGTCTTAAATTTTAGATCATATTTATTTTTTATTTAAATGTTATATGGATATAAATTGTATGATTATTTTTTTAATTAAATAATGTATCAAATTTTATCAATTAATATATGATATATTAAAATGGTAATTGATATTTTTTCTTTTAAAAAATGTAATTAAACTTAATTAATTAAAGGAAAAATTAACCACGAAACTTAATTTGTATAACTACATATATGTGTGATATTAATAATTTAAAATTGATATATTAAATAATAATTATAATTCAACAATTAATATTAAATGGTTAATTAAATTTTATCAACTAACATGTTATATGTTAAAAAGGTAACTAATTCTTGATTAATTCTTTTATAATTAATTTAATTATATTAAGTTACATTTTTCAAAAGCCAAATGTTAATTACCTTTTCAAAAAGTTACATACAGCTTTTACACTACATAAGTTTAAAAAGATGTAAAAGCAATCTTTAAAAAATTTACATACAAATGTTATAATAATAATTTTATTTCAATGTTTTACATATTTGTTGCACTCATAATTCTATAATTGATAATAAAACTGGAATAAACTATGTAAACATAACATTATCATCTATATTAAATTAATATTTTACTTTGTTGTACTCATAAGTTTATAATTGATAATAAAATTGGAATAAGCTAAGTAAATATAAAATTAACACCTATGTTAAATAAATGTGTCAAAGTTAAATTTTTCACAAAAAAATAAAAATAAATTATTGTATAAACTACTAAAAACTTGTAGTAATTAACCAATGTTAGATGTAGATAATAGAGTTGAATTAAATACAAGTTTAAGCATGAAGGGAATGAATAACAAAAAATAAAATAAAAATAAAAGAATTTTGACAAATTTTAGGATTAATAAACCTTTTGTTGTAAGTTATATGTGGGAGCTTGTTTTGTTCGTTGTCAATGATCGAATCATAGGTTATGTGTAGGGATGGCAAAAATACTCGCGTTCGTGGATATCCACGGATAAAATCTGCGGCGGATAGTTACTACCCGCGGGTATTTATTACCCGTGGGTAGCGGGTATTTTAACACCCGCTTATAAATGGGTCAAGTACGGGTATTATACTATCCGTATCCGCGGGTACCCGTTATCCGTAAAAAATTAAAATTTAATTTATATTTTATTAAGTTAAATTTAACTAAATTTAAATTAACAGTATATTTTATTATATCAAATTTAATTATAATTATAATTAAAATTAAAAAAAATAAAAAATTTTATAAAATATATAATTTTCTAAATATTTGCGGGTATCGGGTATCCACGGGTACCTGCGGGTTTTAAAAATATTTGCAGGTATTTTTTAAGCGCGTACCCGGCGGATAAACAGGCGGGTAGCAGGCAAATTTTCTTTTTACGGATCGGGTTATGGGTAGGCACTATCCTTGCCCGACCTGACCCGTTGCCATCTCTAGTTATGCGGAACATACCAAAGCTGACTTGCACTTTAAAATTATGTATTGCAATTTTCAAATTTCTTTAGTTTTATTTATTTGCTACTTTTTAATTTTAAGATAATTTTAATTATTTATCTTTTTCATTTTTTAACCTATTTTTTAATTACGTACATAGATTTTTATTGTAATCTAAAATTTAAAATTAAAATAGAAAATATTATAAATAATTTATTAAAGTATATAGATAATCTATTACAAATTTAGGTAGAAAAACACAAATCAAATTTTAGGCATTGAATTTGAAATGGGAAGGGAGGAAAAAAAAAGAAAAAAAAAACTCAAAAAGTTTAATCATCGTACAAATTAATGCTACTAACTAATTAATCTTATTAAATAATTAATCAAAGCCGTTAATTTTTAAATCTTAATTGCTGACTATGAATGAATCAGAAAATATATTATTGAAGTTGACTTGATCAAATTGTACAGAAAGATGTATTCATTACTTTTTTAACTTGTGCTATTAATCATAAATTCGAAGAGTATTTGTTATAGGAAACTCATGTTGAAATTATGTTAACTTCTAAAAATCTTAAATTCTAACGGTATTTGTTATATTAAACTCATTTTAAAATTAGGTTTCGGATTCTACCTTTTCAGTAATATTTAAAAACATATAAAATTGATTCGTAAATTTGAAAAAAGATATAAAAATAGTGTGAATTAGGATCCGGAGATATAAGAAGAATACATGCATTATGGATTGAAGTTATTTGATAAATAATACTTTGAAAAATGTGATTAATATTTTATTAAAAAACCTGGAATGCAATAGTTAAACCATTAGAGAGAAAGAGATGCAGAATAGTATAAATAGGGGTCCCTAATCACTCATCTTCCTCGCCCACAACACAAACGAAATCTCTATTCTCTCACTGCCATAGATAAAAATGGATTCCAAATATTTGTTAGCCATGTTGTTGTGTTGTGTTCTGCTACAGCTAAAGCCCAGCGTGGGGGCGCAGCAGAAGCTCGAGCTCAAATACCACAACGGCGTTCTCCTCAAGGGACGTTACACCGTTGATATATTATGGTACGGGAGCTTCACCCCGATCCAACGCTCCATAATTGTCGACTTCATCAACTCCCTGAGCTTCCCCTCCGGGGCCCAATCACCCACCGTGGCCTCGTGGTGGCAGACGACGGAGAAGTACAAGGGCGGCGGCACCACGACGCTGGCCGTGGGAAAGCAAATAATGGAACCATACTCTCTCGGGAAGCACCTCAGCGAGAAACAACTATACGACCTGGCATCACGCTTCAAGGACCTCTCTGCAATAAGCCTTGTTCTCACCGCAAAAGACGTGGCGGTGGACGGCTTCTGCAGTGGCCGCTGTGGAACCCACAAATCCATCAGCGGGATGACCCCCTACGTGTGGGTCGGCAACTCCGAGACCCAGTGTCCGGGCCAATGCGCCTGGCCCTTCCACAAGCCCATTTCCGGCCCACAGACGCCGCCGTTAGTTGCACCTAACGGTGACGTGGGCGTGGACGGCATGATCATAAACATTGCAACTCTGTTGGCCGGAACCGTGACTAACCCCTTCAACGGTGGGTATTATCAGGGTCCGTCGACGGCGCCGTTGGAGGCCGTTTCGGCTTGCACGGGGATTTTCGGGAGCGGGGCGTATCCGGGTTACCCGGGGAAGACTCTGGTGGACCGGGCGACGGGAGCGAGCTATAATGCGCAGGGCAGTCACGGGAGGAAGTTCTTCTTGCCGGCGATGTGGGACCCACAGACCTTCCAATGCAAGACGTTGGTCTGAAGGAAGACTTAAGTCAACGAAGCTCAAGCTGGTGTTTTGTTTTGGTGTTAAGTGTTGCGTGTAAATTCCTTTCTGCAAGGTCAAATCATTGAAATACATGGAACAATAAGATGAAGGAAAAACATTTTTATTTATATGAATCAATCATATCTATCTTGTAATTTCGAATTCCATCTAAACTTCTTTTATATCATAATCCAACAATGACAGCATTAAATTTTAAACTATTTAATGTCATAAATTCATAATATGCACTGTACATTAAGGAATCTCTTAAGACGAAAAAAATCGTAATTTAAAGAGTCACGTTCTCATGGTTGCATTAAAATTTTAGTTTAAAACACAACAATAGCGCAGTAATTAATGTATATTTTTATACAATTTTTAATATTTTCATTTTCAAAATAAACATAGTATACTTACTCTACTCGGCTAAGTTCTAAAATAAAATAATAGTTAGCTTATATAAATAATTTAAACAATAAAAACTGTATAATTAAAGAGTCTGTCATGCATTGCATGTTTAATATTTTTCAAAATATAATATAAATCAGTTAATATTAAAAAATGAAATATATTTTGAATAAATTAAAGTAAAAAATGTAATTAAAGAGACCTTTATATATATATATATATATATAATATTTATTAAAATTTTCAAAATACATTTAAGCTTGATTAAATCGGATAAATAGTTTATATATGCATTTATGGATAAATAAAAATGATAAATGAAGTGAAATCAAAGAGAACAGACTATAACTATAAAAAAAAAAATCTTAGATAAAAATTAAGTTCAGTGACAAAAATATATTTAAAGATTGATTTTCGAATTAAAAATTAAATTAAAGATTAATTCACTACAAAAAAAAAATTATTAGTAACTAATTTTAGTGACTAAAAGTTGTTAGTCATTATAGTGACCAATTTAGATACCAATTTACAAAATTAAAATTTATTGGTTACTAAAATAGTCACTAATATAAATAAAAAATTATAATTGGTCACTAAATTTGTCACTAATTAGTTAGAGACCAATCTAGTAACTAAGTTATTTTTGTAGCCAAAACTTAGATAGCTAATATTTAGTGACGAGTTTTCTTTGGCAGCCAAAACTATGGTTGCTAATTTTAAAAACTAATTTAGTGATCAATTACAATTTTTTATTCATAATAGTAACTATTTTAGTAACTAATAATTTTTTTTACCTTGTAAACTTGTATTTAAATTAGTCATTATAGTAACTAACAACTTCTGGTCACTAAAATGGGTTACTAATGAAACATTTTCTTGAAGTGATTCTTTTAATAATTAAAATTTTGGTAAATAATATTAATGATTAATTTAAAGACTAATTTATTATAAAAAATATTTTAATTATTAATAATTTTTAATTTATAAATTATAATTTAAAATAGTCATTATAGTAACTAATTATTTTTTGTCATTAAAATTGATCATTATTTCAAATATTTTTTCTATAGTTTAATCTTTTAAGTTTCACATTTTCAAAATCTATTTGTTTTTCAGTGGATATACTTTTAATCTCTTATAATTTTTAATTATAAAGTCACCTTTCGTCTAATTTTTAATTAGTTTACTTATATTTATTTAGTATGATATAAAATATAAAATAAAATAGAGCAAAATTCTTATTAATTTTTTTTTATTAAAGTCAATAAAGTTTATTTTATGATTTCCAAAGAATATTAAATGAAATTTACAAAGAAATAAATGGATTTTATCTTGTCTACCTTGGTTATTTCTGCATGTTATTTTGTCTCGATATCAAATATGGTAATTTTTGTGATTAACATAACATAGTGACTTTTTTATTGGATGATGATAAACGAAATTAAAGACAATAGAAAAATAAAAACTAAAATATGGAAGAAGGGGTGGTGAAACAGTAAAAGAAGCATGTGAATGAGATAAGGCCGAAAAGAAAGTTAAAAGAAGTGGTCAAACAGTAAAACAAGCATGTGATAAGGTTGAAAAGAAAGTAAAAACAAAAACGTTTTATTTATTTTTCAATGTTATCTCACAATTGTTGTACGGATGAACCTCACATGTTTTCACAGTTTGTTAAGACTGTATTTACTTTCTTTTTAAATTTTGGTTTTCGTTTATCCTCCTCCAACAATAAAAGTGACATTTTATATTAATTACAAAAATTATCTCAAACAATATAACAAAAAAATAACACGTAAATAAATAAATACAACTAAACAAGATGATAAAATCACATCCACGTCATCCAATAAATAATAAAAATTTAATTGAAAAATATTTAAACTTTAACTACTCAGTAAATAAAAAAAATTAAAGTCAACTAAAAATATCTAAATTATCATGAATTTGAAACTTAATTAAACTTATGTATAAATGATAAATATCTATGGAAACAAAAAATCAGTTTCTATTTATTTTAATGAATAAACTAAAGTAATTGTATTAATGTACTTATTTAAGATATCAAAAAAATATAGTATTAATGTACTCAATCCGATTAGTTACGTTGAATTTTATTAATTATTGATTCCAATCCAGTGTAACCTAAGTTAATCAACAGTGATAAGTTTAGTATAAATAATCTCGAATTTAATCTTATACTTAAATTGAGTGTAAACAAAAACTAATATTATTAAAGAAAAAAAATTGAAATAAATGTTTTTCTATAATTAAATGTTACATTCTTTCCAAATAAATGTTTTCTCATACAAAATTTTAGAAATAAATTTTTTCCTTTGATTTAGCATTTCTATAAATGCCATCTTCTTTTTGAAGATCTCTTTCTTTATTATTTATCTTTTAGTTAGTTGGATCAATTACAAATGATGGATTTTAATTAAATAACACAAAAATAAAAAGAATAATAAAATAATTAATAGTAATAAAAATATTATATTAATTTAAAATATATTTTTCCTATAATTAAAATCATGTTTGACAATAAAATTTAAATTAATCAACTAATTAATTAACAAAAAAAAAATTAAAATAATAAAATTTCAATAATTAATGATCCAAAAAATCTTAAAAGAAAATTTGGAATAAAATTTTTTATATTTAAAATTATTTTTAACAATAAAATTTACATGAATGAATTAATTAATTAACATAAACATTTAAAAAATAATAATATTCTATAATAGTGATAAAAATCTTATATTATAAAGGAAAGAAAATTTGGAATAAATATTTTTCTAGAGAAATATGGGAAAAAAAGACCATTTTTTTTTCTGCCAATCTTGTTTTTTTCACATTATGATTTAATTACTCATTGGCACTAAGAAAAGGGAATTCTGAAAAATTGATGAAAAGACCTGTATATTACTTTGTCATATCATAGAAATACAAACTAAGAAAAAATATATAATATTTAACAAATTTCACCAGGATGCTTTATTACGTAAGTTATAGCTTGAAATTTTACTTATTACTCAATACCCAGGCATAAATACACACACACACACACTTTCTCCAAACGTTAAAAGTCCAAGTCTGCAAGTACAACAAGATGTTTTATCTGTCTTGTAACACTCTCACAGCACAACTATTAATTATGTTTATGCTATTTAAGCTGTTTGTGTCTAAAGTCCAAGAGATTGAGCTGAATTGAGCCTTCTTTTACGCAACCTTTCTGCAATATTGAATGCAAGCTCGAGAGACTGAGAAGCATTAAGCCTTGGATCACAGTGAGTGTGGTAGCGAGAGCTCAAATCATCATAAGTAATAGTCCTTGAGCCTCCAACGCATTCTGTCACGTTCTGTCCTGTCATCTCTAAATGAACTCCTCCTGGGTAGCTTCCTTCTTGGTCATGCACATCAAAGAATGCCCTCAACTCAGCCTATCATCAAGTACCATTACACTTTCAATTATACACCAAAAATAGAAAACTGAAACTCAAATATTGAAGGACAATCAGAAAGCACAATTGTCATAAAAACAGATAAACCACATCCAAAGTTATATACCTTCTACTAAAAAGCTGCTGTAAATTTGGATATAGCACTATTTTCTTACATTAAGTAAATTACTTGCCAAACTATTTATCTGAGTATTATCTGCCAGATCCATATGTTCCAGGGCAAAACTACTTTAGAAGAATAGGTAGAGGTGATGAACAATTTTTATCATTAACTTTATCCATCAACTTGATTGAATTTCAGGGATGGAAAATACAAAGATCAGAAAATTACCTATCCACAGAAAACATTTATGAGTTAAATTGCATGCATGGTCTAGGATTAAAAAACAATGACCTAGTAAAGACCATACTTTTTGCCACTTCTGTATTGACCGAAAATTGGGTATAAAACAGAAATATATATCTTGGAAAAAGGAATAAAGTATGAGTGAAATTACTCTTATTGCATCAAAAGAGCGGGTTTTTAAACCAGATGGAGCTTTAATGGTGTTCCCATGCATGGGGTCGCTAACCCAAGTGACAATTTGTCCTGCTCTGCGAACTGCCCTGATGAGATGAGGAAGCTTCACTCGCATATTCTCAGCTCCCATTCTAACAATTACTGTAACTCTGCCAGGCTTGTTTTTAGGGTTGAGAATGTCTATCAGCTTCACAAGTTCGTCTGGCACCATCTTATCACTCACCTGAAAACCATGTAGCAGCCCTTTTCAGCAACTGCAATTTTTTGTCATAAGCAAGCACAAAAACTACTAATTATTTCCAACAGGAGCTAGGCCATTCAGACATGATTGTAGTTCAAGTGTTGATGGGGCATATCAAAATATGATTATAACAAGTTAATTGAGACAAGCTTATGCAGGGCATCATTTTGACTATCAAATGCAAACAGAATAACAAATAAGATAAACCAAATTAAAGACCACAGACAAATAGCTTTATGTAAGCATCACCTTTATGCCAAGTGGATTAGCAACTCCTCTCAAGAACTCAACATGAGCACCATCAAGTTGGCGGGTACGCTCCCCAACCCACAGCATGTGAGCTGAACAATCATAATGAAGCCCCGTAGTGGAGTCTTCCCTAGTAAGTGATTGTTCATAAGGGAGAAGCAAACACTCATGTGAGGTCCAAAAGTCTGTTGTACTTATGATTGGGTGCTCGGATGTGAGCCCAGCAACATTCATGAACCCAAGGGCCTCATCTACCCTACGAGCCAATTCACGGTACCTGTTTGCCCACACAAAAAAATGAAACATCATAAAAGTTGAGAGAGTCCTTAGCCTTGTACTATCTTTTGAGTAATATGGAAAGGGTCCGTTTTCAAACCAAACCATTTTGGATAAAGAAGAATAAGAACTAATAAACACCAACGATTCAAAATCCATAAATAAATTTAGAGAAAGTTAGAGATGATACCTGTCTCCCTGTTCACTGTGCTCCATGAAATCAAGATTCCATTGGTTAACCCTTTGCATGGCAGCATAACCTCCTGTGGCAAACGCCCTCAAGAGGTTCAGAGTAGCCACAGATTGGGTGTAAGCTCTAACCATCCTCTGGGGATCAGGGATTCTGGATGCCACATCGAATGCATCGCCATTCACATTGTCACCTCTGTAACTAGGAAGCTTCACTCCATTCTTCTCCTCAAATGGATCTGATCTTGGCTTTGCAAATTGACCGGCCATTCTCCCCACCTGAAGCACCACATCCAATAACTGAAGCTTGTCATCCTCATTCATCATAAAATTTTGAACCAACACGATGTAAGACTATCTAATCATTGCTCATTGGAAGAATTTGATCATGAGGTAAGTTTGGAGACAAGACAGAACATCTATTAGAAATAGAGTTTTTCTTTTCCAGCGGAGAACCTTTTCTAGCTTTGTATCTAAAAAGGTTCCAACCACAATAAATAAAAGACACAATCCTCTTCCTCCAAGTTGGTTACTCAAAAAGCAAAAGCTAAAGCTTTAAATTAATATTTTTCTTAACCCCAGCATAACACATCATTCTCTTTTAGAATTTGGGTTTGGACCTAACTCAGTCTCAGTTTGAACCTAAGTGAGGGTTACTTGTTACCCCCAACATTATACACTATCTATTGTGAACATATCGTGATTTCTAACTCATTTCTTGGACCAATGACTAAAACTCTTGAATTTAAAATTTACAAGACAAGACTAGACATGATTGTGAGATGACTAGACAGGTAATCTGAGGACTCTATCAACCATTTTACAATTCAAGTTTTTATCTTTCTCAATCCAAAAGGTATATGCTCGTGTAACCAATATCGCTCCCACTTACACTACTTTTTTTTTTCTAAACCAGGGCTCATTCCTTCACTAACTCAAACACCAAAATCTATCCCAGAGAGAAATTAACAATTCACAATAAAAGAAAAAGGAATCCTTCCCCAATAAAAAAGAATCAAATCAGAAGATGAAATGAAAGAACGGTGAAAAGATTGACCTTGATAACAGGCATTTGGCCACCGAACATGAGGACGACACCCATTTGAAGGAGGACACGGAAGGTGTCACGGATGTTGTTGGCATTGAATTCCTTGAAGCTCTCAGCGCAATCCCCGCCCTGAAGGAGAAAAGCGTTTCCCATCGCAGCCTGACCCAGTTTCTCCTCCAGATTCCTGGCCTCGCCGGCGAACACAATAGGGGGAAAAGAAGAAAGGGTTTGGAGAACTTGATCCAATTCATTCGCATCAGGGTACTCCGGAAGCTGAAGCGCCTTCTTCGTCCTCCAACTATCGATTTTCCAACTGGTCGCTATCGGCGACGCCGTTGGCTTGGCACAATTCCGAACAACGACGGATCTCCTCGGAGGCCCGAAAATGCAAGGTTTGACCTTGACCTTGATTGTGATAAGGGATGCTGAAGATGAGGCCAGAGCCATTCTCTGTTTTCTTCTGTTCAGCAAAAGGTGACACTTTGATTGGTATCAGATGATTCTACTCAAACCATGTAGCATGCATATATATAATTGTCCGTTTTAATCTTAATAAGGAAAAACAATTCATCTTTGATGTTTTAAAAACAAATTATCACTATCATAGAAAGAGTCTGTCATGAAATAACAGAAAAGAGGTTTGACCCTTTTAACGTTCCACTCTCGTTTTAAATAACACTAAATGAAGAATATTACTTCAGATTAAAAAACTATTAGAACAATAACCTCACACTACCATACTGTTATTAATTTTTTAATAACCATTTTCATAATTTAATCTAAGATATAATTGATGCACATCGTACTAAAATTAAATTCGTATATTTATTTAGTCGTTATAAAAATAGAATAATTGCATCTGTTTTTTTTTTTTTTTCTTTTAAGATTGTAACCAAAGTGTCGTTATACAAATTAAATAAATTAGTCTTTCATAATAACTATCGTTTTATGGATGAGTTAATTGTGTTTTGTGATATTCAAATATTTTCTACTTTGTTAGTACTATTTTTCTTTTATTTTTTCGCATGAATTTTATACTCTCGTTTGTGGTGGAATAAAAATTTTAAAAAAATTATCTGTGAATATTTTTGCAGGAAACATAGAAAACAATTTATAAAGAACAAAATTCGTACAACAGTGTGAAAAAAACAAAACTATGAATTTTCTTTAAATGTAAGGAAGTAATCGATTTCGAAAATTATAGAAAAAAAAAAAATTCACAAATTTGATAGAAAATATTCTCCAAAAATATGCAAGAAAACTTTACAAGTTTAAGTCAGTATATGAGTTTTTCTATGGCACAATGAAAGCATAGTATAAATTAAAAACAGAGAAAAAATAGGTTTGAAAAATACAAAAAAAGGTTTTATGTTTTGAAACAACAATCAATTAACGTATGCAAAATTTCATGGAAATAATAGTGAGGACGGATTAACAAAAAGGCTTTTTTTTTTTTTTTATATATAGTGTAACGTGTAGTTGTCTATATAAATAATAACAATAAAGAAAATGACCAAAAGTAATTTTTTCAGTTTAATAACAAAATTTAAAAATTATATATTCCTTTAATGATATAAATTAAGAATTAAAATAAATAAATTTAAATGATAAATATAATAAAATCTTACCAAAAGCCTACTAAATGTATAAATACTTTGTAGCACCTTTTAATTAATTTAACTTTACTATTGTTGCTTTTTTAACTTATTTTCTCTGTATTTAAAACTTTTTCACTAAGAAAAGAATTAATACTAATTCTACTAATACTATTTATAAATAAAAATTTCCTTTACATATTAATTAAGAATAAAAGAGTTATTTTCTCTACTCCATTTTAACGGTCATATTTTTTGTTGTTGTACACCGTTTGACTTGAAGTCATCGTGCATAATCTGGGTGGTTCAGTATAGTGATTTAAAATCAAACCAAGTCATTCTTCTGATCATGCTTTAATTTTGATGAAACATTCAAACTGTAAGATCATTGATAATTTACGTTGATGATATGATAATTACATGAATGACGAAAAAGGTTCCAGACTTCAAAAGCATTTGCAGATGAATTTGAGAAATAAAGTTTGAAAGGGATAAAGTATGTACACTGAGGTGGTTACATCAAAGAAAGGCATGTTTCTATCATAGAGGAACACGTTCTAGACTTATTTTTAGAAATTAGCAATGCTTGATAGTAAGCCAACTAACACTTCTGTTGTTGAAACCATCATTTGGGTGAATACCCAGATCAAAACCCACTGATGAGAAGAGTAATCAAAGGTTAACAGGTAAATTGTTTTATTTATCACACACCATCAGATATCGCCTGGAGAGTAAGTGTGAGATGTCAAATTATGCAGTGCCAAAGTGAAGATCACATGGACGCAGCAATTTGATTCTAACAATAATCATTCGGATATTGAAGGTTATACTAAAGTAGATTGAACAGGAGATCTACATCTAATTATTTTATCTTTGTTACCTTAACAGGAATGGTACTAACAGTTAAGATGATCATGAAGAAGTGAGCAAGATATTACAAAGAGCACGAATGAGAAAATTGGATAAAACCCAAAACCCAGGTATTAATCACACTTGCGAAGGAAACTTTTACACCAACGTAATCCAATATAATATAACAATACCAAAGCAAAGCAAGTGCAAACACCACAATTTTACAAGGTTGGCTGATAAGTAAACGCTTAATCCTCACACAGAACTGGTTGGATGTTCCCTCCCCCATGTTCAATGGCAAAAACTCTGACCATGAAACTACAAAGGAGTAGAAGGGTGTCATTTAGTTTAGTTCATCCTACCCGAATTGGACAGTTAATAGTAGGGGCTGTAGCGCATTGCCATTCTGAACCTTGGGACCTTTCTGCAATTCACAGACAGGTGCTGTTAATTTTCCTGTTGCAAGATAAAAAGATTTGAAAGGGATGATAGATTGTTGTGTACCCATATCCATATGGAGAATAGATAAAGGGAGGTGCATATGGGGTTCTGCCTCGAAAGCCTCCCGCGTAAGGATTCGACTGGCGAGAACGATACTGTTTCATCCCTGGTATATTGGTCCTTTTAGCTGTCACCTGACAAATGCTCAAATAAGAAGAAATGATTAGAAAGGGGAAGCAGTCTTTTCAACAGCAATACCTTCTAGCTCTCTAACCTTTAATTGGCGTCCATGAAGTTCAGATTCATTCAAGGAAAGGGCCTCCTGAACAGCCTCCACCTCAAGGAACTCAACATAAGCATAACCCTTGGGTTGGCCAAACTTATCAGTTCGAACGGTGACTCTGTTTACTGTTCCACAAGACTGAAAATGCTGTTGCACTTCTTCAGGAGTGCATGAATAGTCCACCTGTGGAGAATATCAAACCCATGAGACATTATAAGAATAAACAAACAAGTAAAGCCAAAACATTCACCACATGTCATGTTTTCAAGTACTTGTTAACACCAAATAGAGGTTAAAAGATGATACTTACCAGTTTCTAGTCTACTAGTACAACCAGACATAATTAGCGTCACTAAATATCACTACAACATTTAATGAAAGAAACACATTTTTAAAAATTCAACCAGCCTCGTCAACAAAACCATCTGAAATAGATATAATAATATATACATTCAATATAGAACTGTTCTGTGACAGCTATCAAATCACTGGCTCAGGACCAAAAATGATGAAGATCAACCTTCTTTGGCAGAACAACTAAGCTCTGTTTATTTCCATATTTGGAATCTCCATAGGCTGAAAGCAAATTATTTTTGCTTTAACAAAACTGTTACAGACCTCAGATATTGTAATATAACCTCCAAAACTTGATCTCATGAAGTAAAAAAGGCACAACAAGTAGGCAAAATGCAAACAACTATACCAATATAGGTTTTGCCATCATTGTCATTACCAATGCTAATGGAATAAATTTTGGGCTTTGAGCAAGTCAGTTAATTTCAACCAGTAAAAGAATAAAAGGTTCACAACATACAGTAGATTTAAAGCCTTCCCCTAATAAATTTATTGTTTTACCTAGCCCATTTAAGATTGAGGAAGAAACAAAACCCAAATCATCTCTTAGCCGCCATGTGTTATA
Source organism: Vigna unguiculata (assembly GCF_037176805.1). Lineage (NCBI taxonomy): Eukaryota > Viridiplantae > Streptophyta > Magnoliopsida > Fabales > Fabaceae > Vigna > Vigna unguiculata. The sequence continues at coordinate 48,561,316 of NC_140797.1, read as the reverse complement.
TCTGAAACATGGCTGTTTTAGCAAGCTGGAAAGTTTCAGGGATGCAGAAATATTTTGCCTGGTCCATGTGGTAGCAAGATTTATCCTCTAAAATGCAAGGTAGGTCACAGAATAAAGTGCCAGCAGAGAAATGGGGAAAAAAACTAGGAAGTGGAATTTTGTAAATCCAGAAAATATTATTCAGTGGGTTCTTCAAACCATTGCTGCTGCTGCAGTGTAAATTGAAGCTCTGCCTGCAATCTTGAGCAACTAGATGGCTGCTGGGGATGTGCTGCCTTGTGTGATTTGGAAGTCTCTGTTTCTGAGTGAATTATATCTGGGCTGGCTTCTGTACCTGCAACTATCCTTGGTTCCCATTATTAGCTGATTTGTGGGTAATTTGTTAGTCATATGCAAAGTTTCATGCTTTGCTGGTCTGCAGGTAATGCCTTTGCATTACCTGCTTCTTCCAGTTAATGTCAGATTTATCTCATTAAAATGTCATCAAGAAGTATCTGTTTTTTGAAAAATCTTGAAATAACTATAATCTTTTATGCATTTTGAATTACAAAATACTTATATGCTATTGTGAGCGAAATTTTATTATTATTGCTATTATTCATTATTTGCTTACATATATTTTACATATATTAAAACAATATAATTGTGCATTTCTACCTTCCAATGAGAGGACCTAGGATTTTGAGAACCCCACTGACTGAAGTGCACCACCTTCCTTCTTGATCACTGTTTATTTATCCAATTTTCTTTCTTTAGTTTTTTTTTTCTGGTGTGAAGTATATCAGATAACAAAAAAGCCAATAGTCTAATCCCAAAGTAGAAAAAGGGAATGACAACAGTCCCCTCACCATGAGAGAGAATAAGTATTACATGAACTAGCACCACAGAAAGTTTGACCAAGTGACAGATTTGCATGCATAGCAAGCATTGTACCCATAAAATATGTCCTCTTCTCACCAATAGGAGTCCAGATTCTTTATCTCCAATCCACACTTAATTGGTTTCCTGTCAATATCCCATTGCAAACACTTGGAACGTATACTGATACAAAAAATCCTAGTTAAAGATTTTTCCTTTTCACCTTTGATGACTTCATATTCTATTCTTTTTATTCTTTTTTTGTTGCCTTTCTTCGTTCCAAAAGAAAAATATGGAAACTCACAAAACTACTTTCCTCAACAAATACTTCTTTAAAGCTCGTCATCTCCTTTATCACTCAATGTTTCTTTTGTGTTGTATATTTTGTTTTTTCAACTCCATTTTTTTTTTTCAATAACATACATTGCTAACATTTTTACCCTCCAAATATATTATAACATATACTTTCAACTGCTGCAATACAAAACCAGAAAACTTGTAGTTGGAAGCGTGACCTGCGATTGTAGTCAAAACATTATGTCAAAGCAGGATGTCACTGCTTGGAAAAATACTAAAAGTTCAAAACAGCAGAAAGCACATTCATCATCAAAGAACTTTAGAGGCTAGAATATGATGAAGCCCGACATATTTATTGACCAAAACACTTTGGCTCATAAAAATGAACCAGACACTACATTCCCTTAACCCATATCATGAACGATGACAGATGGTGAAAGCAATCAAGCACAATAACATATACAGGGTAAGAGAGAGCTCACATTGCCTACAAAGACTGATCGAGCATCTATTTCCTCTCTGTCGGCCTGACTTACGGAAGCAGTTGCAGGATCTAATTTGGCAAAAAATAATTAACAACGGAGATTGGAGTCCAACAAAATACATTGTAACAATATATGTTATGCATTAAAAAACAGTTGTATGCACAATATCAAAGAAAGAAAACAATTTCGAGAAAAAGGTGAGGGGGAAAAATAACATAACTGATATTTGTAATTCAAGAATCAAAGAAAGGTTCTTCCGAATTTTCAAATAGAAGTTAACAAAATTACTAGCGCTCTGGCACAGCAATAGCGGCATTAACCTTTTATTTTTAATTAGGAACGGTCATTAACCTTTAGAAACTTTCATCGTTTTTTAGAATTTATATGTGTCCGTAATATATATTATATAGACTATAGACTTCACAAAAAAAAGATTCGAAATTGCGGTTATACCATATCTGCTATCCCACTGTAACGTTTCTGGGGCAGGCCACTACATACCACTATCCAAGATTTCAAATACTGATCTCGAATGGGTAGAAGGATATGTATGTATATCTTATGATTTATGACCAAACTAGTTAGATTGAATTCCCCATTACCACCAAGAACCTAAAACTAGTCTACTGATCAAAACATATATAACCAAAGTATAAAGTCAAGACCCGTTGTAGAATCCTACACAGACAAAAAAGAAAAAATAAACTAATTTCAATTTTGAATATATCCATCCAACTCACTGCACACTACAGCATTTTCTTCCCAGAAGGTAATTTTCCAAATTAAAAAAAGAAGAAAAAAGTGGTTTCAAATATACATTTTTTTGGAGAGAGAAAATAACAAAACAGAAAAAGGAGGCACCTTGAACAGATCCCATTTCCTTCTCGACCTTGGCCTGCATCTCTCGCAACGCAGCAGCTTCATCCTCCATCTCTTTCAAGCGCTTCTTCATGTCATCCAATTCCTAAGCCGAAATGATTTGGCATCAAGGAACGAACAAATTAGGGTTCAAGATTGAACGGTGGCAGCACCAGACAGGTTTGATTCAACGAAATTAGGCGAATGCAGAAAAATTGAAATGGAAATTAAGAAAAAAGAGCAAGAAGGGAAAGCATGAGTACTTCGTTGGCGTCAGCTGCGTGCATGTCAACGTCGTCATCGTTTTCCATGGCTCCGCGAAAGAGGAAAACCTGCACCCCACCCTTTGCTTTGCTTCCCCCCTCTCCCTTCAACCTGTGAGAGTGTCAGTGTGAGAGAGTACTTGGGCCTAAGACAAGACAACATTTTTATTTTATAAGAATAAGAATAAACATAAACATATTTAAAAAAGATAAATACAAGACAGTTTAAAAAAAAATTATATATACTTGATATACAATAAATTTCTAAATTTACAATAATAAACAAATTTTTAAAATCGTAACATCATATTTCAATATTCATTAACCGTTATTAAATCTTTAATTATTACCGATTTATAAGATCCGTATTATATTTCTTTGTTCAGTGCATTTTCTTGACTGAAAAATAATATATTATATACTGACAGAAAATGTTTTGCATTTTAAAATTCTTCTCTCAAACTTTGTTAGTATTGGTTAAAAGTTGAACTTACAACCTTTGGTACCTTCTTTTTCCTAATTTTATCATTAAACCACGTTATAATTCCTCTTTAATCAAATTATCTTTATCTTCGTTCTAACTTTTTCACATATAATGAAAAGTGAAAGCTAATTTTGAATTAATTTGGCATACAAATGTTGCGAAAAAAATACTTGAAAATTCAGTAAATTAGGAAATTAGATAATTATTTATAAATTGTAAAGAATTACTTAATAATTAACTCATGCATGTATCTCTATATTTAAATTTTATTAAATATTTTATATTAGAAAGATTAAAATGGGCACAAGAGAGTGAGAAAACTGAAAAAAACTATTTTTTTAATGGCTTAAATATATATATTTGATTTTTATTTTCATTGTTTTTATTCAATTTAGTCTTTATTTTTGTCAAATTTTTGTCAATTTGGTCATTTTTAGTAACAGTGTTTAAAGTGGGGCACAAAGAAAAAAAAAAGTGGGAGTTGCTTATTACTTCTCGTACAATTGTTTAAAATTTATTGATGATTTTTTTTTGTTATCGTCCAAAGATATGCACTTCTTATGTACAACAAATTTGATTATATGTTACAAAAATCATCCCCTATTACTTCAACTAGGTGGCTGACAAAAAATAGGGCAAACTAGATAGGAAAATAAGTGGGGCGTAATAAACAAATATGTGAGAAACTGCATATTATTTTTCGTACAATGTTTTAAAATTTATTAATCATCCCATGGATGTACCTGTTATGTATCCCGAATTGGATTATAAGTTACAAAAATTAACTCTTATTCCTTGCACTAGGCCAACTTGAAGAAAAAGATAGGTCAAACCAGAGATACAAATAAGTGGGCTCAAAGAAAAAAAAAATGGGCATTGTTTATTACTTTTCGTACAATTTAAAAAAAAAATGATTGATCAATATTTTTTTCTTATCATCCAAAGCGATGCACTTCTTATGTATCTCAAATTTGGTTGTAAGTTACAAAAATCATCATTTATTACTTGAACAAGGTGGTTGGTTAGCTTGAAAAAAAAAAAAAGCCAAACTAGATAGGGAAATAAGTGGACTTAAGAAACAAATAAGTGAAAAACTCCATATTACTTTTCGTACAATGTTTTAGTATTTAGTAATCATCCAATGGGATGTATCTCTCATGTACCTCGAATTTGATCATATGTTACAAAAATTAACCCTTATTTGCACTAGGTATATGACTTACAAAAAAGGCAAAACCAGATAGGCAAATAAGGGATTAATAAACAATTAAGTGGAGAGGTGCATATTACTTTTCGTATAATTTTTTAAAATGTATTAATCAGTCATTTTTTATCATCTAATGGAATGTACTTTTTATGTATTCCGAATTTGATTAAAAGTTACAAAAATCAACCCTTATTGCTTGTACTAGGTGGCCGACTTGAAAAAAAAGAAGGCAAAACCAGATAGAAAAATATTTGGGGCAGAAAAAAAAATGGGGAGCAGCTTATTACTTTTCGTACGATTAAAATTTATTGATCAATTTTTTTATCGTCCAAAAAGATGCATTTCTTATGTTACAACAAAATTTGATTATAAGTTACAAAAATCATGCCTTATTACTTGCATCAGGTAAAATAAGTGGGACATAATATACAAATAGGTGGGAAGTAACGTGTCACTTTTCGTACACTTTTTTGAAATTTACTAATTAATATTTTTTTTATCATTCGAAGGGATGTACCGCCTTATGTACCCTAAATATTATTATAAGTTACAAAAATCAACCTTTATGGCTTGAACTAGGTGGCGGCTAACTTGAGAAAATAAAAAGCTGAACTACATTTCTAAATAAGTGGGGTACAAAGAACAAATAAGTGAGAAACTATATATTACTTTACTAACAATTTTTAAAATTTACTAATCAATTTTTTTCTTTATCATCTCATAAATGTATCCCTTATGTATCCCGAATTTAATTTTAAGTTACAAAAATCAACCCTTATTATTTGCACTAGCCAACTGGCCTAAAAAGACAAATCAGTGAGACAATGAGACATAATAAACAGAGGATTGCATATTACTTTTCATATAATTTTTTAAAATTTATTAATTAATTTCTTTCTATTAATATCTTTTATGTACCCTGAATTTGATTATAAGTTATAAAATTCAACCATTTGTACTAAGTGGCAGACATGTATTATTCAAAAACTTTTAATATTTAAACACGCTGAAAAAAGGATAAGATTGACAAAGATATGATAGAAAAAAAAAATTTAATTGAACACAAAAACGAGAGTAACAGAGAAGAAATGTATATATATATATTTTTTAATTAACGGTTTATTGATTTCAAGAACTTGCAATAACCCTAGGTTATCATTTATTGGCAGGAGGCAAACAGGGATTTTTTGTTATATCATTCGTATTTTTGATTGGTAAAAAGCAATTGATAGATTAGAGGCATTAATCGGAATGGCGAAGGCGTTGTCCGAGGCACACGGTTGCCGGAGAGTGTTGGAGTTTTACAGTGGAATCGGCGGCATGGTATTCACTTCATCTACGGAAGCAAGTCTTTTTGCTTAAATTTCATATGCTAATGTTGTCAGTGTTTGTTTAGAGGTACTCTCTGATGAAGGCCCAGGTGAATGCCGAAGTGGTGGAAGCATTTGAGATTAACGACACAGCAAATGACGTTTACCAACATAATTTTGGTCATCGTCCTTTTCAGGTTTCCTTTGTTGTTTTTTTGAATTTAAATTGTTGATTTGAAGTTCTGTTCACCTATTAGTTTCTTGCTTATTCCATTAGCTGAATGCTGTTGGTTTTTTGCTTATTTACTTATACTAGCAGTAGTTCCTCAATTTTGTATGCATTCTGTGAAAGTTTAAATTCGTCCAGAATAAATTGGCTTTACTCCAACTCTAAGTTGATAAGATAAGCTAAAACAAACCCTTGTTTTCATTTCATCTTGTCAGTCAGGGGTCCTTTTTAACCCTCTAGGGTCTGTATACTGGTGAAAAGTTTGAATAGTTTGTACGAGATCCTAGGTTGAAAACTTGTTGCCGCCAGTGTACGCCCAAAAAATCTAGGTTCTTTTTGGAGTTTGGCTTTGTCATAATCGTCAAACTAGATGAATTTGCACTTTACATGATGTCCCAGACAAAGATAAAACATGAAATGATCAGGCTTATCTGGATTAACTTGTGCTTGTTGATTTAGGGAAATATTCAATGCCTGACTGCTGCTGATCTGGACAAGTATGGTGCCGATGCATGGCTTCTTTCTCCTCCTTGCCAACCTTATACACGACAAGGTGAGTTTTTCTTCTTCCCATATTATGGGTTATCTTTTTCTTTCTTTGTTTGGAAAAAAGTTACTCAATAATCCTGTGCTAGGCCTTCAGAAGGACACTGGAGATGCCCGAGCATTTTCTTTTCTTCAGATTCTTGAGCTCTTGCCATTTCTATCGAAGCCTCCAAGTATGTTATTTGTTGAAAATGTTGTTGGATTTGAGGTTTGTCTTGTTTGAACTCAGTTATTAGCCAAGACTCCAAATTATTTTCATTTATTATTTCTTCTATTAATTTTTTTTCCTGTTTTCTTCCTTGGCTACAGACATCTGATACACATGCAAAACTGGTCGACATATTGGAAAAGACAGATTTTATCACACAGGAGTTCATTCTGACCCCTTTACAGTTTGGAATCCCATATTCCAGGCCTCGTTATTTTTGTCTGGTAGTGTTCTTGATCCTTGGCATAGTCTTTTCTGTTGGGATTTATTTTTTATTATCGAGGAATCGTCTGGAAATAGGCAATATATTTTGGAATATGATCATAAAACTGTGATTTTATGCGAACGTGCTTACTTTTCTTAATTGTTTTAAAATTTATATTCTAGTGTTTATGTTCTCTGCTTTATCTGGAATGAAATGAAAATTTGTTGGGGCCTCTAACAGAGGTATTCAGAGCGTTTCTTATGGAAGCCTTCTTGTTGACTTAAGCTGTGTTCACCTTTTATATTTAAGTTTGTCATCCAAATATCTAATACAGTTGTTCGACTTACTTGGAGTATGGACCTCATGACCTAGTGGCGTATGTGTCATCAACATCAAATTACAATAACTTTTGTTTTTACAAATGAAATAACAAACAGTGGGTCCTCAGCTGGGATTAATTAATTCTAATACCGGATCTACTATTCTGGCATGTTTAAACAATACTATGCTTTCAAATTATTCCTTCTACCTCAGAGAAGATGCTTTCTGTTTTGGTATGTTGATTTAGAGCTACAATTTGGAAAACAGAGAAAAAGAAGATACTTAATTATAAAGTTGTCTGATAGGTTTTCCTGAATAGCCATATATATATTGGGTGTTTATTCAGATTATATTAATTTATAGCTGAGTGCAAATATAAAATAAAGATAAACATTGGTTAAAAAGCTTTTGCAAAGTCTTTCAATTGGATTGAATAACTTCAAGAGGTGGTTGGAGTAAGATTTCTGTAGAGGTAACTGTATTGAGTTATAGTGCTGGTCTGGTGATGTTGTTGGTGTTTCCATTGCACTTTAATCTCTACAATTCTTGTTAATCACTCGACTCGATTTGCAAATTACATACAGATGGTGGTACAAAAACAGATGTAGTCATACTAATATCATCAATTAGGATTATTGCTAGTTGATTTGTAAACCTGTAATGTAAATATGTTTGTAACTGTTGACTTTACGTGTATAATTTTTTCAGGCTAAGAGGAAAACTTCATCTTTTGTAAATGAATATTTAAACCGCCAGCTGATTCAGTATCCGGGGCCATTATTTGAGTACTTTGATACAGTGATTGATGATGATGATTCGTCAAAAGAGGACAGACATAAGTTGTTGCAGTCGTGTCAACCTATTGAGAAATTTCTTGAATTGAAGAAACCTGAAAATGATATAGCTGTTGAAGCTGCTGCTTTAATGAATGGTTTGTCTAATGATGTTCCTAGGACTTCGGGAAAAACTAATGGTCATGAATATGGATCTTTGGATCAATATTATGTTCAGCCAAGCTTGATAGAACGGTGGGGAAGTGCTATGGGTATCCTTGCCTCAGTAATTTGGTTACATCATATTTGAACCATGCTATAATATGACCACTGTATTTCCCATCCCATTCCTTAAAAGAGCTTAGATGTTGTCTATCCTGATTCAAAGCGCTGCTGCTGTTTCACAAAAAGTTATTACAGATACGTGAAGGGAACTGGATCCCTTTTGGCAACTGTCCAGGTAGGGATTCTATTTTGTGCAAGTCTTTCTTCGTCATATTGCTTAATATATTTACGTAACACTACAATTTATTTGTTATTGAGTCACTGAGATGCTTTACTCTCTATGCTCTATAGTCATCGTTTCATCTTATGTTTGGTATCTGCTCTCTGTTGCTAAATTGATGACAAAACTTGGAATGACTACCTGTGGTTGATGAAAGTTTCTTGCTCATTAACATAAAATCCCGGTGGTTCTTTTTTATCATAATTGAGATATAATATATAATACAATATAACATTTCTATGATACTAAAGAATATGTTTCTTGACTTGACATTCACCTTTTCAAATCACCATTTAATTTCCATATTTTTTCTTTTCGAGAAAACTATCCTGATAAGGACTATAAAACTATTTTCTTATAATTGATCTTGGGGCAATTGAGTAAATAAACTTAACAAACCCAACGTTTTATTTTTGTTTGGGGAGGGATCGTTGGGTAACTATTTGATAGCAATTCCATTGATCTTGAGACTGGTTTCACTCTTTGTTTTCCTCACCAAATCAGCATTTAAATGTGCAGCCGATGAAGAGGGACAAAAATTCACTGAAGGATCAATGTCTGAGATATTTTACCCCGAGAGAGGTTGGTGGATTTTCTTTATTTTCAAATATTTATATTATTTTGAGTCAATATTTTATACACTTGCAAGAATACTTGCATGTGAATGTATGTGTTTCAGTGTCTGAAGTTTTCGTCTTGACTTCCGTGCATCTTACTAATCTATATTGTATTTGTCATCATATACATAGGTTGCCAACCTACACTCTTTTCCTGAAGAATTTGAGTTTCCGGAGCACGTTAGTCTCAAGCAAAGGTATCACATTTATTGTATTGAATAATATTTTTGCATTCCTACAGAAGAATCCCTTATTTTAACTTTTAGTGGTGTTTAGTTGTTTGATTTATTAATTCCTAATACTCTGTTTTACACTATTAATTGGTCAGATTGCTGAGTTACATGCTTTCGTGTATTTATTGCTTGTGTTTTTGATTATACTACTGATAGTTTTTCTTTTATAGGTATGCCTTGTTAGGGAACAGTTTAAGCATAGCAGTTGTTGCTCCCTTACTTAAGTATCTTTTCACCGAACCTTAATCATTTACAATCGCGACATCCATTCAACAGAAGCATATAGATATTTCATAGGCCCGTGTCCTATAATTTTGCTATGATAATGAGATCATGTATTATAATGCTGTGAGTTCGTGTGTCGATCATAGCGATCCAACACTCACACGAGTTTGGCCACTTCAGAATTCAAATGTAGTTTACTAATGAGGGACACAAGATGTAAATGAAATTTGGGAGAGATTCAAAATGTACTTATCCGGCATCTTGTAGAAATGATAGCATCTTGTATCAAATTTGAGAAAGTATGCTGTTAAATTTAAGTGTTTTTTAAAGCTGATTTGCTGATGGTTTACAATGAATGGTTTCTTGCTGTACACTTGATTTTGCTACGTTGTTATACATAATGTTTCAGAATCGTATAACAAGTGATTCTGCGAAACACATATTGATATTGTTGCTGGTTCCGTATAAAAAAATTGCATACTGATAATGTCTCTTTAATATCATAAATGTGCGATGTTAAGTTGAAAGTTCCTTCGTAGGAATCGATAGTTAACAGCTTTTACTTCGCTAGCTAGGGTACAGAGTATTTTAAAATATATTTAAATATAATTTTAGTGTCTCTAAATATTATAATCTTTAATGGTTAAGGTTATAATTTAACAAAGGAAATGGTCTTTTGTAATTTTATCCCACATAATCTTCACTGTTAGTGAGCAAATGTCTCGAAAATATGAAAATATATATTTAGGTTGTTTAGTTTGAGGCAAATTATAATAACAAGACACGTCTTTACAAATTTTAATATTTATTAAATTTTGTTGGTGTACCGGAAATTTTCATATTTTTTTGTTGTCTCATATTTTACTTAGAAATGTGATCATTTTATTAATATAAATTGGTAATGTAAAAGATAAATACCTTTTATTGTTTTATTGAAAATGTATTGAATAATAAGGAGAGTCTCATGTGATGATGATAGATACAGTTATTTGGTCACTCTTCTTTTATATCAAAAAATGTTTAGTTTTGTTAACGTGATAGTTGAACTTATAACATTTCTGATCTTTTACTTCTCAATTGTTAGTGATGGAAGTTGAATTCACAACTTCTTCCACTTTCTTTTCCAACTTTAGGTCACCGTAAATGATGATTAAGGAACATTGTGCCCTTATCATTTACCACATTTTCAACAGAAATGATAAAATTTTACATTAATCTTTGTATCATCTTTATATTAATCACAAAAATTCACATCTCCTAACATATGGACAAGAAATAAACAATATAATAGTCATATCAAGTCAGTAAAGAAATCAATCTTTATATTTATAGTAAATAAACATATATATATATATATATATATATATATATATATATATATACTCCCATTTTGTGTTATCATTATTATCTTTATATTATTAATTAATCTTATGCAATAAAATCTATTTTAAATAAGTTGGAGTTCTACCTATCACTACATGTTTTTCTAAGTCGAAAATTATGACTTATTTTAGGGTAGGTCAACATCTCCTCTATTAGTATACAACTCAAAATTTGATCCACAGTACTTATTTTAAGGTAGGTCAAAATCCATCACTACAACGGAAGTCTGAGGATTTATTTTAAAATAAATTAAAATCTGACCTCTTAGTACATAACTCTAAAGTCTTTAAGCAATAAAACTTATTTTAACTTAAAATCCTACTTATTGCCATACAATCCCAATGTTTATAATCAATAAAACTTTATTAAAGAAGATCAAATGATACTTATTACTAGACAGAACTTCAAGCCTTAAACAATAAGACTTTTCCTAAAATTAAGTCAATCACATCTATCATTATACACAAAATAAAAAATTACAAGTAAAATAAATAAATTATCACATAGAGAAAGTGAAAAAAAAAATACTAATGGACAATGAAAAGAAAACCATAAAGATGATTAGTGATGAATTGTGTGTGGAATATTTAATTAACCCTTAAAAATGTCACACTAAATATATTTTCTCTTTTCATATCTCTCAATTTCAGTTCTATTTTTTCCTTTCGAGTATTGAGTTTTTATATGGAACCATTAAAATGAAGGGTGTGTTTATTCAACGTTAAAGAATTAATTTCAGAAGAATCAACTTTTCAAAAGTAAAAATTAATCGTTTCTAAATCAACGTAAATCTTTTATTCTTTAATTGATTTTAAAAACAAAACACATACTAGTTTCACATTAAAAAATTAATTATAATTAATTTGACGTCAAGTTGATGCATAACCAATCGCCCACTAAATTGTTCTTATCATTTTCCTTTACCAATTAACGTTAGTTTCAGTGACTTCTTATTCACTAAATTGTTCTATCATTTTTACTTTATGAAGCGAAACGGCAATGGTTAGAGATTAAATTAAAAGCAAAAGATGTCTTTGATGAATAAAAATAATAGAACACTGAAGTGAAAAAAATAAAAATATAAGAATTAAAGTGTAATCGCTTTTTATTATTATTTTTTAAATATTTAAAGGGATTAATGATATATGGAAAATACTCGGATAAATTTTAGACATTGATAGTTTAAATAGCATGAAGAAAGAGTTTGACATGTCACAAAAGAAAAAATGTCAAACATTGAAATGTGGCGCGCCCGATGTTTTCCCTCCCAAAGGAGTGGGAGTGTGCAGAGCAGAGAAGCATGGTTCATGGAGAACAACATCGCTGATCCAGATTACTTCCGGAAGCCACTGGTCTCCTTTCTCGAACGCCACCATTCCGACCAGATCCACTCCATTGTTTCTTCTCCCGATTCCGACCTTCACTTCCCTCTTTTCGTCGAGTACTACTACGATATCGTTATGCAATTTATACCTTTTTCATTTGTTTTCTTACTGCAAGATTAACCAGCCTTCTTTTCCTTATTCAGTTTTGCAGAACTGTTTGATGAGGAAACTCACGTTGCTTGTCTCCTCTTTGTTCAACCCAATACCTATTTGCGAGTATTCGACGCGGCTGCCATTTCGGCCCAGGTCCGCACTTCTCTCTTTTGTTTGTTTATTTTGATTTGGAAGAGTAAAGGTGGAATCTTGACTTCTTTTTTGTGTTGTGGGTCGTGTTAGCAAGCCGTATTGGCGGATGGTAAGAAAGGGGTGGAGAAAAAGTCCATTCATGTTCGTATTAATACCTGTGGCTCATTCCTTGAATTCCCTGGTCTGCTTTTGCTCTCTAGTTGTTTGTCTCAATCCCCTTATGAATCCTGAGCTCAAATCTTGATTGATTCGTGTGAGTTTTATTTTGACGGAATCAGAAACTTTTCCAAGCATTGGACGTGTTCGCGTGGAGCACCATGGAATTCTTCTCACTCTCAAAGGGATAGTGATTAGGTCTGGAGCAATCAAGATGCATGAAGGGGAGAGGACGTACATGTGTCACAAATGCAAAAACAGGTGTCTCCTACTTCATAATTTGTCTGGCTAGGATATCATGGATAATTCCTCTTTGTCAGAATGTTTGAAATATCATCTGTACTAGTAATATTAACTATTGCGATGTTCTAATAAAGGCTTTACTGCACTATTTTTTCTTAACAATTTATGCTACATACTCAATTCCAATGCACTCACTCACCCTGTTTCACAACCTTAGCTCTCTGTATGTCATTGTACGTTATTAGTGTTTGGGTGGGAACCCTTTGGCTGTGCATCACTCCAGGCCTTTCTCTTGTTGATGGGGAGCTTTTCGAGTTTTCCAAGGGTATTATCAGTATGTATAGGAACAGGTGGTTTCCTGTTTTTCTTCTGTGTCACAAATTCCCATAAGTTTACTTTTTATTTTTCAAAACCCTTAATGAATGGATTGTTAAACTCCTACCAGGACAGGAGAAGCCTTTATTTTTTCCTAGGTAAGTGTTAAACTTGTCAAGAAGTCAAACGATCTCTTAAAAATCATTGAATCAGTCATTCAACTATGTCATATATAGCTAGCTTAATGAGTATATGGTGTTTACCCTAGAATGAGGAAAAAGCTGGATGTTATGAACAACTAAACATTAGCTCTAATACCAGTAACTGAATTAGCTGCACACTTTTAATTGTTGCACTACAGGCTGTAATTAATTTCTCATGCTATGTGTGTGCACATGTGCATGAATTCACCTGTGTACATTCACGAATTCAATAGGTTTGACCTAGTGGGGGAGGATTTGGTAAATATATATGTTTTATGCCCATGTACGTCTAAATTTCTTTCCCACATCAGTTAACTAAGTATGTGTGCAGCTTCCCAGTACATCCTTTGGTGGAAGCTCGAAACTCCATATCATTACCTTCAATTTGCCCAATTCGGGTATGTTTTGCATCTGAGTTCTACATTTTCCTTACAATACTTGGATATTTGTTCCCCTTTCATAACCCAAAAATTAATACATAACATGGTATGCAATCATATATTGAAATATAAGATAATCAAAGTGCAGATTACAATTTGCTTGTGTCATGTGAATTGTCTTGCAAAAAGTTGAGGAATCATATGTCAACTTTCTCAATTCACGAAGCTTCCTGAAAGCTTAAATTTGATTTTTGAACTTGTATCCTTTCAATTTATGTGTTTGTTTTTATGTAAATCTGGTATTAGTATACTTTTAAATTGGCAGACTATCCTTTTCCCTTTGTTTATGTTTGTTATTTGGTGTTTATAACAGCAGAACTCCAAGCCCTGTGCAGGCACGAAATTCCAGTATGTAGAGAATACTATAGTATGCCATGATTATCAGGAGATAAAAATTCAAGAAAGTACACAGGTGCTAGGTGTTGGGGCAATTCCTCGTTCAATTCTTGTCATCCTAGAGGATGACCTCGTTGATGTTGTTAAAGCTGGAGGTATTCACTTCAAATTTTGATAACTGTTGTATCCTATACATATTGATTTGTAACATGACTTGATCTAGGGGTTATTACCAGTGAAAATTATGAGCAGGTTTCAGTATAATGTGTGGTAGCTCTAATATTAAATTTTGTTTTTCTGAAAATTTTCTTAAATTATCTGTCAACTTTATCAATATAGCATCTAATTCGTCTTATTACTAATCTACTAATAAAAAATGTACATAAACTTTTTTCTCGGAAAACTGACTCGTTAAAAAAGAAGCTACTTTTTTCACAAATGTAATTCAATATTAGGTAGTAGAACCTGAACTTTGAAACTAGTGTACTAACATCTCAATAAAACGAAAACTACAATTGATGTTAAGCTTTTAAAGCTTGGACTCAGTTCATATAATGAAGTGTAATTGAAAATTTGGGTTTGTTTATTTAATATGGCAAATAAGCTGGAACGAGAAATTAACAGGTCTGGTCCGAATAACAAATAGTTTGGTTCATTTCAACCTCTAATTCTGACCATTATAGCATGTATATTGCCAAGCGAATGAGGGGGCATATGATGAATTCATAAATGCAATATTTGATGTTTGATTATGGTGGATTTGATTCTTATTCACTTGCAGATGATGTGATTGTCTCTGGTGTCTTAACATCAAAATGGGCTCCAGAGTTGAAGGATGTGCGTTGTGACCTTGATCCTGTATTAATTGCCAACAATGTAAGGTGCAAAAGAAGTTCTCACCATTGATATCATTTTTACGATTCTCTTATAGTTTTAGGATTTTGCATTAAGGAAAACATTATAATTCTTCTGTCGGTCACACGATATATGTTTTAATATGCTTAAACAAAGCACAGATTAAGTGCTTTCAGGAATTGAACTTATGCTTTAAATTGTAGTCATCTACTATGATCCAATGGAAGGAAAGAAAGAATCTGATCAAGTTTATTTTAAATTTTTATTTTCTCATTGTTGTCAGGAGAGTCAATGAACTGAAATCAGAAATTGAAGTTTTTGATGATATTGTTATGAAATTCAAGCAGTTTTGGGCTCACTTCAAAGGTTCACCTCTAAAAGGTGGTATTTTGATACACACCTCTAGTATTGCCTGAATCAGTTAAATTCCTATTTTTTGAACCCTTTGTTCTCTACCAATATTTGTTATTTATTGTCTATAAGAAATTGGACTACACATTATTTATCACAACATTTTATTTTTTAATCCAACTATGCCCAGACTGGACATACAAATTTGGTTAATGCCTGTACATGTTTTCTGGGATGCTATAATATATGCATATTGTGTGTGATGAAAACTCTAAAGCCTTTTCAAACCGATCCAGGGAGGAATGCTATTCTGCGAGGAATTTGCCCGCAAGTATTTGGCCTTTTCACTGTTAAGTTGGCTGGTAAACACATTCACCCTAAGTTGAGTCTTATGACTATTTAAACATTCATCTTGAAATTGATTGCCTTTTCTTTTGAGGATTTTGTTTGGAATGTTTTCTTCTTGTATTAAAGAATATAGGATTCTATATATGATGAGATTCCTTGACACTGTTAATTAGATATTGTTTGATATTAATTAGATATTGTTTGATATTGTTAACAATATCTAACAATATCTTAATAATATCAAACAATATCTAAACAATATCTAACAACTTCAAATGAATATCTTGGTTCACATTGGAACCTTTGTAAGTTTATGTAAATTTTAAATTAAAACTAAATTTAACCCTAAAATGAATAGTTCAAATAGAATCAAACTTTCAATTGATCTTGGAAATGGAAATCCTAAAGATAAAGTAGTGGTCTCTTTGAATTCCATTCAAAAGAGGAACCTTATATGAGTTGTATAAGGAGGTACATTGCTTTAAAAAGAGTTTTGAGGAACTTAGTCCATGACATGACTTTAGAGGGCAACAGAATTGCATTGTGGTGGAGGCATTCAATATTATATTGAATAGAAATTCACATCCTGACATGCAATGACTAAGATAAAAATTTATGGCTCTTAGCTTTGTTAATATGAATAAGAACGAGAGGATTTGTTGTTCTCAAACAGAGAATTAGTTTTCTTTGATAAATTATCTGTGTCTTTTAACTGAAATTCCTTTTTTTTTTATGAATCACTGTCATATCTCTTTGCAAACTTCTCATATCTTTTGCTTTTGAAATCAGTTGCATTAACTCTTATTGGAGGCGTGCAACATGTCGATGCTTCTGGAACCAGGATAAGAGGGGAGTCCCACTTACTCTTGGTTGGTGATCCTGGTAAGCATTTCATTGCTATTACTATTTCTGGAACTGTGGACTTATCTGTCAGTTCTTATCATCAAATGTAGGTAAAGAAAAAAAATGTTTTACTCTTAACTTTCCCTCACATACGGACACACTGTCTTGGTTACAGGCACTGGAAAATCTCAGTTTCTGAAATTTGCTGCAAAATTGAGCAACCGCTCTGTTATTACCACTGGATTGGGAAGCACAAGTGCTGGATTGACTGTTACTGCAGTGAAGGATGGAGGTATGTTTTTCAAGCTGAAATTTTAAC
Organism: Vigna unguiculata; assembly: GCF_037176805.1. Classification (NCBI taxonomy): domain Eukaryota; kingdom Viridiplantae; phylum Streptophyta; class Magnoliopsida; order Fabales; family Fabaceae; genus Vigna; species Vigna unguiculata. The sequence continues at coordinate 48,544,269 of NC_140797.1, read as the reverse complement.
AGCAACAAATTCTTTTAGTCTTGTTCATACTTCGTTGTACCTATTTGTTTCTACTTTTGAATTTGTTAAAACTATTTTAAAACTATGTTCCAGTTACCCTTGAAGTCCTAGATTCTGTTGATCATTGTTGTTGAACTTTAACATGAAAGAATTGTTAGGTTGTCTTGGTTTTCTAATAATTTATTTTTGGCGTTGATACATGTCAATAAAGGACTTTTTGTTTATGCAAATGTCTTTTTATTCAATTTTATAACTTTCTTCTCATTGTGTATTGTATTCAACAATAATGGTGATGATTGTTATAGTCTCAATCTAGCATTTCAAGGGTACTTTAATTCAATTATACACAATCGTTTAATTGAATAAACAACGGGCATGGATGGATCTGCACAACTTGTAGATGGTTATACTAATAGCAAGGCTGCATTGTGGAATCCTTAGGGGAATGGATGTTGGAAGCTGGAGCTCTTGTTTTGGCAGATGGAGGATTGTGTTGCATAGATGAATTTGATAGGTAAGCTCTTGTGTAATTGCTTTGGTTTTGAAATTTCTTCTGGAGATTTAGTCCTTTACCAAATGTTGTATATGGTATTATTATCTCAATTTTGGAGCCGAAAACTGAAGTAAAGAGCTGGATATTCATATTTGGAGGTTTAAATCGGATATTTAATCAGGCAACTTGTGTTGGTAAGAATTATAAAACATTTTCTTTGGTTTTTCAATGCTATATTTAAAATTTGATGTTTGTGTCTATTGCTACATGCCTTCATTTCTGAAATTCCTTTGCTTAACGAAGTTTTCTTTCTCATTTTTTCATTGACGCAACACAACTTGTAGTCTCTAATAAGATATCATACCTTGTTTTGATGGGGACTAACTTTGACTTTTAACTGCACTAAGGTACTAAATTTCTTCTATTTGAAACTTGGAAGATCTGGACTAGATCTACGTTTAATTGATTATATTTTTCCAATACCTGAAAGCTTTGAGACCCTTAAGCTGGGTGGGGAAGGTTCACTAGATGCTTTCATGAAATCTTAAAGTTCTAATTTAATGGGAATTCTGGCAGAGTGTGTATTTTCATTTTGCACCCTTGCATTGGATATGTAACTAAATAATATTTTGGCAGTATGAGGGAGCATGATAGAGCAACAATACATGAAGCCATGGAGCAGCAGACAATAAGTGTTGCCAAGGTAGAATGTTTGAGTACATTATGCAAAATTTGAATGAAATTCAGCTTTCTCTACAACACAAGTAAACTGGCTACTAGCAGATCTATGGTAAAAAAATGTGGCTACTGATTTTCTGTCTTGCTTTATTCAGGCTGGTCTTGTAACAACACTCAGCACTAGAACAACTGTATTTGGTGCTACAAATCCCAAGGGACAGTATGATCCTGATCAACGTATCACTTAAGTCAACATATATTGGTTTAATACTATTTGAGATTGATGTTAAACTACAGTCCTTATTACTCTTGATGTGCAATCAAGGGCATTGTTTTCTTTCCTCTTGCTTCTAGCTTATGTCTAGAGATGTTTGCTATTGCTTCAGTTTCAATATTTGTCTGACTTAACACAAGGTAGCTCTGTCTGTCAATACAACACTCTCTGGTCCTTTATTAAGCAGGTTCGATATTGTCCTTGTTCTATTGGATACAAAAAATCCTGATTGGGATGCAGTGGTTTCATCTCATATTCTTTCTGAGGTAATATCTGTCCCTGTACAATGCATAGAGGTCACCATGTGTAAGAGTATAATACTTGTATGAAAACTATATCCAGGCAGAATCGGGTAGCACCACTAATGACGAAGATCTGGTAAATAGCTGGCCACTTGCTACACTCAAGAGGTAAGGTATGAGGCTAATGGCCACGAATAACATTGTCTTGTTTCAGTGTTATACTCTCATCTCTTGATTACATTTAAGCTGTCAGCAAATTAGGAATCTGGAATTTAAGTTTAATTTATCTGCTTGTAACTTGATATTGGGACCCATTGCCCATGATTTAATTATGTTGTCATTTTGAAATTGCTCATTGTGTTAGGCATATTAGCCAATTGCACGCTGTAATAGAGTATTGGAGTGGCCTTGGTCTATAATGGAATGCAGTGATACTAGTTCTGTGTAAAATTTAATCTACATTCAGGTTCCTTTTGTCCTGTCGGAATATGCTTTAAAATGGGATAGATCTTGTTTATTTGCAAATTTCGTAAAATTTAATATTGATGCCTTTGTAAGGAACTCTTAGTTACTTACAATAGTGAAAAGAACATTGCAGGTACATACACTATGTGAAAGAACATTTCAGACCAGTCCTAACAAGAGAGGCTGAAATAATTATATCCAGCTATTATCAACTTCAAAGGAAATCTGCAACTGATAATGCAGGTTTGACCTAGAAACCGATTGTTACATAAAGTGAGTATAATAATTGAAAGATTTATGTCATCCTTGATTACAAATTTGCAATGTAGCTAGAACAACTGTCCGCATGTTGGAAAGTTTGATACGCCTAGCACAAGGTATGTATAAGTAGTTCTGGATGAACCTTGTCAATTGAACGTATTCCTCTTATTATGTGCTTTGACTCTTTAAATGTCACAGCCCATGCAAGATTGATGTTCAGAAATGAGGTGACAAGACTAGATGCCATAACAGCTATTTTATGCATAGAATCATCCATGACTACCTCAGCTATCGTAGATTGCATTGGGAATGCTCTGCATTCCAATTTTGCTGACAACCCTGATCAGGAATGTATCCTTGCCGTCATTCTTTGCATAAATTAGCCTTACATGCATTTAATGTCACTATGACAACCAAACCTGCTCCTACAAAATGGGGTTAGTACGTGGATCAATTGATGTCATTGGGTGAGTGGGTTCAGCTGCAAAAAAACCAAAATTACATTAAAGCCACATGTGATAAGTAATGTTCTTTAGTTTACACTGAAATTTTCTTGGAACTTTTTACATGATAATATTGTTTCAACGAGATCCTTACTACCGGTAAAACAGATGCGAAGCAAGAAATATTGATCCGACAAAAATTGAATAGTGTGGAGAGTGAAGACTAAGAAAGGAAAAAGAAATGGAAGCGTCGTGTAGTATAAGTGGTTCCTTATGGTGGGCTCTGCTATTTTTGTTACAGTGGAATTGTTTACTTTAGCCTTTGGTTGAACTCTTCTGAGATGTATACTTGACACTGGATTTTAACGACAAAGTCTAGGTTTACACAAGCTATAGAATTATCTTCTTTCCTTCCTGATGTATATCATTATGAATATGTTAACAGTGTTACAAGCTATACGAATCACAACTTAATCTAAGGAAAGATTCCAGAAGTTTCACTTGGAATTTAATAAGACTATCAAGTATCAACTTGTGACAAAGTAAATTGTTTTTCCTTTCAATCATATAATTTTTATCGCCCTTAAAAATTAATAATGCAATTGCATGTGGTTGAATTCATGCTGGAATACAAGATCACGTCGAAATATTAATTATTTAACACTGTCTGAAGTAAAAATGTATAACATGTTTGATTCTAAATTGAGATAATATTTATAATTTCATAACTGATTAAGTTGAAACACCATAAGAACATTTCTGTGTTAGATTAAAAGTTATACTAAATTGTATTATTAACTTTTTTTAATAATAAATACATCTAGATACAAATTACATAATGTGTGGGTCATTAACTTTCAGAATAAATTGCTTCGGCTATGAACAAATCTTTTAAGCAGACACAACACTGTTTATTAATTAAATAAACACATGTAGTAAATTATAAATGTAGAATAGTTAAAAAATTTGAAATATTTTTTTTAAAATACTTCTAAAATGTGTGATCAATTTTTTAATATATATTTTATTATATTCTTAAAAATGTAAAGATTTAAAAAAATTATTTCTATTGTTATATTGTAATAGAGTGGTGTATGGACAAAATATAGGAGTGCATAAAGTAATTTCTAAAAATAAGTAAGGAACACCAAAAACCCAATCTAATTTAATTTTATCGAGGAAAAAAACAAAAAAGAAGGAAGATCCAAAAGAAATTTCAGGGTGCAGTGTTTCTAACCGTGTGCTTATTAAATTTCAGAGGAAACGTTGTTGAATTATCAAAAAGCGGGGAAGGGAGATTCTACGACGGTGTTTCAATTTTGGTCGTTTCGGTGCCCTGTCTCAGACAACCATGGTACGATCTCTCATCTTTACTCACTGAAACCGATACAGTAGATCATTCATCATCAGTTCTCCTACTATTCTTTTACAATTTCTTTCTCTTCTTTTCAGATATATAATACGCATAAGTCTGTAGCTTCTTTTTTTGTTTCTTGTATCAAATCTAGGGTTCAGAGCAAAAAATAATTTAAAAAAAAATTATGATGAATGAACCATTAACCTGTGCAATTCCCGTATCAGTCTTCTTTATACAGAGGGGAATCTAGGAGGTACAACACTAAACAAAGAGGACGTCATAATTTGACAACGCAGAAGAAGCAAGAAATTAGGGAAGCCTTTGAGTTATTTGATACTGATGGCTCAGGTTTTGTATCTACGCTTTAGCTTGGCATCAAAATAACACTATGGCTCAGTAATTTTTCTTTCTTTCTTTATTAAGGCTATTACTTTGATGATTTTTAGGTACTATTGATGCCAAGGAGCTGAATGTTGCCATGAGGTACTGTTGTTGTTCATAGTCTTAAAATTATTGTCCTATTATTTGGCTGCGTTGTTGCGAATGACATATTATCTTGGCAGGGCTCTTGGATTTGAGATGACCGAGGAGGTATTATACAGTAACCATTTGATTTTCTTCTGATTGAATTGAATTTTGCATGTTTTGCTTTATTTCCTTTGAGAATACCCCATTGTCATGAGGAAGGGAACCATCTGTTTTCCTCTTGTTCAGTATTAGGGAATCAATCTGTTGTAATGAAATCCAGAAGTTAGCGTTGCAGTGGTATTTCCAGATGATATGCTGTTTGTTAGAGTTCTGTTTGCATTTCTGATAGATAACCTGCCGTGTCATTTCAGCAAATTAATCAAATGATAGCAGATGTAGATAAGGATGGAAGTGGAGCGATTGATTATGATGAATTTGAGTACATGATGACTGCCAAAATAGGAGAAAGGGACACTAAGGAGGAGCTCATGAAAGCTTTCCATATTATTGATCATGATCAAAATGTAAATTTCTGCACTGCTGTATTATACATAATTTTTACATCTTGATTATAATTAATCGTGGTCTATTCAGGGAAAGATATCTGCATCAGACATCAAGCGCATTGCAAAAGAGCTGGGTCAAAATTTCACTGACAGAGAGATTCAGGAGATGGTTGATGAAGCAGACCAAGATAGTAAGTTATACCATCATATCATGGTCAACTTTCTAACTTTACAAGAAAACTTGTCACATTGTGGATTTGTATTCCGTGGTTAATTGGGTGTGGATTCATGAGCTTTAGATTATGCTAACATAATGCTGTGCATATGGAATATTATTATCATTACTTTGATTTTCTAATTGACACTGTCTGCGCTCAAGACATTAAACAGAAAATACTGTTGCAAAAAAGATTATAATGGAATTAATTATGATGAGAGGTCTTTAACTTGTATGCAAGATTTACTGAGAAAAATTACTCGTAATTTGTCACTTGACATAATTTTCTCTTGCTTTACCATTTGTCTCTGTAACTGCTTCTCATGATTTTGAGATGTATTTTTTTCCCCTCAAAATGTGCAGAGGATCGAGAGGTTAGTCCAGAGGAATTCATCACGATGATGAACAGAACTCGCTTCCATCACTAGTGATATCTATGTGGGGTTAGTTGTTATCTTTGTTTGGATGCACTTGTATGGGAAAATTAAAATTAGAATGACGAAGTTATGTATTGTACAAACTGTATGAATGATTCCAATGCTGTGATTTTGTGTATTGCCTATGAATAACATTGATGTATGCTCATATCCCGGTGTGTTCTGAATTATTTCACTTTTGTACCAAATGGGCAAACCATTGTCTACCACCCACAAACACTATCAAGATAACAATTGTTATGCAATTGGTTATTCAAAATTTGTTTTTTTATAATTTAGCAAATATAGCCCGTACAGTATCATATATCAAAGCGCTGCTCAACTGCATTTACAGAATTTATAGATACATTAAATAAAAAATAAATTAAAGGGGGTTCATGTATATTCACCTCGTTGTAAAATAACATTTTAGAAAGTTACATCTTGGTGTAAGAAGATTAAAGGCTATAATTTTGAACCCTTTTTGTTTAGAAAAACAAGGGTTTGGATTGATTTTAGAAAAAAATCCCATTCATGAATGACAGTATCAATCTTCCTTCGATCCCACTCACCTTTGTTCTTTCATGCATTCAGTATTCAATTTCAGAGCCATTGTAAGACCTGCAAGATTGCTTCGCATGGAGATATTGGGGATAACTGAAATTCAAGATGGATCTATATATCGACTCTGAAAGACAAAGGAGGATAATTGAACAATTTAGTATAAAATACAAATAAAAGAAGAGTGGAGAGTTTTAGGGAAAAAAAGAATATCATTAAAAGGAAACTTAGAAGTAATTTTTCTTCAATTTCAAATAACTTAAGCGTACCCATTAATATAATATTTTTATTCATGAACAAATTTTATTAAATATGTTTTAAGTGAATGATTATAAATTTCAACTCATTGATAGGAAACGTAGTATGTGTAGAGTGTAAGTTTAAGTGAATGATTATAAATTTATATTGACGATAGTTTTAACCAATATATTTCTGTCACCCTAATCCTAATTCTTCAAGATCCCATACTCGATGTCATTTTAATTTAATTTTTTCAAAATCTTCAATATTCAATAGTTTTATAGAAAAACATTATCTTATTTTGATATTCAATAGAAAGAATGTAATAATCATTACAAATAAAAGTAGTAAACAAATAAACAAATTTCACAACTTTTAACTTTTTTTTTTACTTAATTAACTGGAAGTACATTTTCTAATATTACTTTTAGCTTATATTTGTTTTTCTTTGTTTATTGGAAAAGAGGGACATAAGGAATTTAATGTGGAGTGATGAAATGCGTAGAGATCGAAAAGAACACCAACGGTGAAAGTACTTTGCTGAATTAGCACTAATAGTGAGAGATTGAAAAACGTAATGTTGTAAGTACTGCGTTAAGTACCATGTTAAGTATCTGTTTGGGGAGTATGTTCTCAAGAATGAAACTCATAAGATATGAAGGGGGGCGGTAGAACATGAGGTTTAATTTGATGCAAAGTAAAGAATCTTACTTAGGTTTGATATGCTGCAAATCCTCTTGAAAAAAAGAGATATTTTCGAAAACATGAATACACGTGGTACATGACTGTCGTCAGCTCATGTGGTAAGGTGTTGGGTTAAGTCTTAGGTGAGTCCTTCCTTAACATCAGGGTGTGTTTGGATATGTAGATGCTAGAAAGAGTTATTTTTGCTTGGTTGTGAATTTACCATCTTGAATTAATTTTAGATGTCTCCGGTATAAAAGCAAGCATGCACTCAAATGATTTGCGAGATGAGAAGATGAATTTGTGAGAAAGTGAAAATGAGGAGCTTAGTAAGGGAAGACAGCTCACTCATTATGAAATTACTTTTTTAACCTCAATGATTTTTCACTTGTTTACTATGCATAACATGTGGTTTTATTGCTTTTCTACTTGGCATGACATGCAGATGCACCATGAAGATATGGCTGACCAGATTCCTGAAAACACATTGTACACTGGAGATTCCTTCTTCCATGCATTGATCCATGCACCATGCAGATATGCCTGACCAGATTGTTGAAGACATACTGTACACCGGAGATATTTTGTTTCATGAATGGATCAAAGGTGATAGATAATAGTCTAAATTTTGAATGTTGTAAACTATATTAAATGCATGCCTATAATTTACAATTAATTACATTTTATTTTAAATTATCTTATGATATAAAAATAATCTTTCATTTTATCACTTAATTTTTTTTAATCTATCACATTATTCATTAATTTTTAGGTTTCATCTTATATCCCTTCTCACCATAATCCAAACATTTTCATTTTCACTATTTTTTTTTTCATCAAACTCATTCAAATCCATTCTTCAAAATAAAAAAACAAACAAACACAAACTAAAGAATAATTATTATAAAAAATAATAAACATATCTTAAATATGAATTCATAATTAAATACGTAATATGTGGGTGTGCTTTTTATTTGGTAGAAGGGAATGGATAAATTTTTCTATTAGGTTTAGGTGTATATATAATGGGGTGTGAAGTTAGAGGGTGCAGAAAGTGCAGGAAACGAGAGAGAATCGAAAGCATGGAAATGGCGAGAGAATTCAGAGAATTGTTTTGAATTGGAGAAGGAGAAGAATGCAGAGATCGGAAATGGTTGAGGGAAAGAGAGAGAAGGAGGTTCTGCCATTGGATGTTGTAATAAACATTCTGAAGAGGGTTCCGGTGAAATCCCTAATGCGCTTCAAATGCGTCTCAAAAGAGTGGTTAAAGCTCTTAGAAAGAAGCCCTTTCTTCACCAAACAGCAGCTGGAGTACTCCACCGGCAACAACGCCCTTCTCCTCCTCCAACGCGTCCACCGACAACCGCAACCCGACCCCTTCTCCACCTGTCTCATCGGACCCCACCACCACCACCTCATCGATGAATCCCATCTCTCCGACATTGTTTCCCCTGCCGCTAAGATCCTCGCCTCCTGCAACGGCCTCCTATGCCTCCGCCACACCACCGCCCTCTCCATCCTCAATCCGGCCACCCGTCAAATCAGACAGGTTCCCATCGAAAACCTTTCAGCCTTCAACTACGTCGGATTTGGGTTCAGCCCCCTCGCCGACGATTACAAAATCGTCCGAATCTCCATGTGCATCTTTGCCCCGGATAACCAGGTTGTCGTTCTCGACAACGTTAGGGTTGAACGGGTGGAGGTCTATTCTTTAGCTTCAGGCTTCTGGAAGGAAATCGACGCCGCCAAGTTGCAACCCCTGTGTATTGTCTCTAGTTCCGTGGCCATCACTGGTAGTATATTTTGGCTTGCCACCAAGACTTCTGATTCTGACACTGATTCTGAATTTGTGGTTTCATTCGACATTGGAAGGGATTTGTTTACTTTGGTGAACGGCCCTCCGTTTCAACATTCATCCTCTCATCCCTACAGCAACAACGTTCTTGCGGTTCACAACGATAAACTTGCGATGTTTCGACACTACATTGTTGGGGCCTTTGAGTCTTGTTGGTTTGATTTGTGGGTGTTAGAAGATTTACATGGTGATTATAATAATAATACATGCGATGGCGTTGGTGGGAGTTGGGTGAAGATGTACAGTGTGGGGCCATTTTCGAGGATTGTTTATCCTTTAAGCCTTTGGGGTGATGAGATTGTGTGCCGGGAAGAGTTGTCTGGACAGGAGAATGATTTCAGAGGAGTGGAAACTCTTCTGGCTCTCTTCAATCCTCTCACTAAAGAACTCAAGAATCTGCCAGCTCATAGAGATGAGTTTTTTTATGTTCCCTTCACCTATTCCCAGAGTCTTGTTCCAGTTCCAAATCTTCTTCAGCATTAACACTAGTGTGTTCATCTTTCATTTTGCTGTTTCTTATCATAGATACTTATATCAGTGATGTCTTCTTTTATGATCCATAATGAATGTGTAGGTCCTTTTGCATTCAATCTTTTTTGTTTTCATTTCCTTCATGAAAACACATCACTACAGCACAAACGTTAATTAACGATTAACGGAGTACTTCATGTTTTTTTTATATTAAATATCAATGATGAGTAACTGGATTTTTTACTTAAACACTAATCTATTCTCGCAAATTAATTATGTATGTTTGTAAGTTTAACATTTTTCTTTTTATATATATGGCTTAAATTCTATCTGAGTTATTTTTATATATCATTTATACTTAATTTTTTTTTTCAATATATTTACAAAACTATTTCAATAATTTGATTCTTTACAAAAGTTATCTTTAATACAATCACGCTGGTTCCGGTTTTTTAAAAACCGAAATTTTAAACATAATTTTGCCTTAACATGTTTTTTTTTTTAAGAAAAACATGTATTATTTGTGTAAATAAAAGTTACATGATACTATTTGGTAAAAAAAAAAAAATCACTTAGTTGATAATATTTGAGGCATGTTTTTTTGTTTAATATATTTTTGTTACAAACCAACCTCGGTAAGAAACATTTGTTTCTCTGATGAGTGGCAAGAAACACTTTCCTCTTTTAATTTGACGAAGTCCAAAGATATTTGTATTTTGCATTGCATTGAGGTGTTGGCAAAGAGTTTTTGTAGTAGTAGTATATATCTGGGCTTGTTGATTTGTGTTGCAATGAGTAGTACAAAGTTGTACCTTTCATTCTTCAGACCAGTACTGCAACTGCAGTGTAGTACGTCTTCTAAATCTCTATATATGTATATCCCATTCAATACATAAAAACATAATTCAAACATCTATCTTCCATTTCCAAAACATGTGGGGTAGAGTGGCTCTTCAGGATCCTCCTGAGACCACATGAACCAGATTCGAAATATAACCATGTTCTGGTTTCACTTCATGTGTTCTCAGGTCGCCCCTGCTGAACTTTTCTCTACCATGCTTCAACTTTCTCAAGTTATTGCAAGGTATCACAAATCATTCTCATATTTCCTATATGTTTTAGACATTGTTGATTCACTCACAATGATTCTCATATTTCCTACACATACTTCTTTCTTAATTAATGATTAAGAAATATGCACCAGCTAATGAATAAGTATGTTCTAACAAAACAGATTCAAGAAACCCTGAACTCTCAAGCAACAACAAACTATCATCTTAAACTCCATTCCCATTTTCCTTTACACAAATCTTATCTACGCATCTTTATTTTTTGGAAGTGATGAGTTCTTTTACACAGCTTAATTCAAGGTTAAGTAGCAATTTGCATGATACACACAAAATGAAGTACACTTTAGACCAAAATTTGAAGTATTTTAATGTTGAGTTGATCCTTTACAGTGAAATTCAGAGTTAATTAGGGATTGATAAAAAGATTGATATAAATTTGTTATTAATCTTTTACCATATTTATCATATTATTACTTAACTATTTAATCATTAACCAAGAATATATATAAAAAGATTGATAAAAATATATTTCTTTTATTTTTATTATAACTTATTTTTAGTAATATTATATTAATTATTTATTTTATTGTAATAAAAAAATAATAAAAAGCATGTAATGTCTTGTTTTTTTTTTTATCTAGAGTTTAGAATGATATCATGATATAATTGATTATATCATAAAATAATAGATTATATATTTTCATAATCGATCATATCTTATTTCTTTTGTAAATTTGTACTCTTATGTAAACAAAATCCAAATTCTCAACACTTGTATTTTTTTTTAATAATTATTTGTCTTGAATTTTTAATTTTTCTCTTCTTTTATGTATACAAAATAAAACAGACCATAAATTATTACTTTAAGGTTTATATGGTAAAACAGGTACATATAGCAAAACATTATATTATCTTTTGCTTTAATAAGATACTGTACAATATATAGTACACTTAGATCGTTGACCATGTGTTACTATATATGAACTCATCCCATCTACATACATACTTTACTACTCATAAACTTCATCTGCTTTAAGAGCCCGTTATGCTTCTTAGCGCACATCATGGCTTAATGCAACGATTTATGCAGGATAGCATATTCCTCTTCCCCTGCATCACAAAAATCAACAATCTCATGTCAATGTTCTTCTGTTATTACATAAACACCAAAATGAGTGTGGCATTTCAAAATTCAAATTTAAGAAACAAAATAGTTTCACCATGACTGAAGAATCCTCATGCCCATGACCATGACTCTGAAAATGGCTGCGAAAATGATGAAAATGATGATGGTGATGATGATGTCTAGCATCATTGGAATTGGAAAAGCCTCCCTCACTCCCAAGATTTATAGATTTAATCTCAGTTATATTGGTCTTTTGATGTTTTTTGGTTGCTCGAGCTTGGGTGAACACCACTGAATAGTCATAAGCTCCTGCTTCATTTTGGTCCCACCCTCCAAATTGAGGCACGGACATCGGAGGTGAATTCTGCATAACATAACAATCTCTTTCTTATTCTTTAATTTCTTTTGCATGCAAAATGCAGAAACAAAACAAATGTTTCGAAGAAAAAGCTCTCTACCTTATGTTCCATGGCGAGCGAGGGAGGGACCTGGAAAAGTGAGCTAAGACTTCTAAACGCCTTTTCAGAATAGAAGAACAGGGTTTGGAGATGTTCTACTCATGTATCACAAACTAGGGTAAAAGTACACATTTTCTTATGCTAAAATTATCAACCTTCAAAAAATTTGTGATTGGAGTAAAAGTAGGACAAATAAATATGCTTCTCCATCCACTATTTACAACATTGTTATTTGCTTTACCCTTTTTACATTTGACATTATTTCTCGTTACTTTTAGTCTTTTTAAAATGCTGCTAATATCATTTTACTCTTGTAAAAATTGTAAAATAATAATAAAACGGTGTAAAAAGTTTTTTTTTTTTAATAGAACCTATGTGAAAATTCTAGAGTTTTCAAAACGGATAACCCGACCCGATCTGACTCGACCCACCACAGGTCAATGATTTAGTGAACCAACTCAACCCGACTTACTTTTTAGCGAATAAAAAAAATTCGAACCCCATCTGGCTCACCACGGGTTGGCTCACGGGTTCACTCAATTAAAAAAAAATACAATTTTTTATTTTTTTTTCAGTCAAAACTAAATTGTAATTCTAATTAAAATCTAAATAAATTTTAATACAATCCAAATACAAACCAAAATAAAAAAAATATAATCTATTTGTATAAGATAAAAAACAACCTACCATGACCCAAATGTAAAGTACAACTTAAAATCAAACCGTATTAAAATTTATAAAAACATTTTAACCCAACGCAATCCAAACCCATAATGAATCAGATTGACTCACGGATTGCAACTCATTTTTATCATCTCTCAAAAAAAATCCTCACAAAGTGGCTCTTAAGTACAAAGTAAGATTTTTGTCGACGTGGCAACTAAGGAGTGCCCCACTTGGTGTTGGCCGAGACAGCGACGCAACCGTCTTCTGAAATACAAATGAAGATGAGGTCGAAGGAATGAACGAAGAAGAATTTGATTTGAGTGCTGAATGAAACACCCAACAGAGTAATCACCATAGCATAGCGTAGCCATGGGATTCACGTCTCAACTCCTTCGTCTCCTCTCTCTTACTCTGACTTTCTTCATCGCCCTTTCTTCTTCGATTTCACAATCTAACCAGGTCTCTCTTCTCTGTTGACTTTCACTCTACTCATTCACTCTTTTCGTTCTACATTTTTCAACGTTTACAAACTCAATTATTTGCGTGATCACTACTCGGGTGTCATTATTACTATAGCACTGAACGGATCGAGATTTTCGTTTTCGTTTTCTAATGATTCGTTGATTCAGTTTTGTGATGCTGAAGCTGGAGCTGGAGCTCCGTCATCGAAGCTCTTGATCAAGGGAGGTACCGTTGTCAATGCTCACCACCAGCAGGTTGCCGATGTTTACATCGAAGATGGCATCATCGTTGCCATCAAACCCACTATTGCGGTATATTTTCTCAGTCTACTAAACGTTTCTGCTTTTTTTGTCATGTGTTTAAGCCTCTACTAGCACCTTGTGTTTATGTTATTTTCTGTTTTCCAATGTGTGATTGATTCCACTGGCAGGTTGGAGATGAGGTGACTGTGATAGATGCCACTGGCAAGTTTGTCATGCCCGGTTAGTCCTTAAATTTTCGATCTAAAACGTACATTATAATTATCCCCTAGTTAGTGTCTACACTTAGGTAAAGAACTCAGGTCCTGCTAGAATGAATATGATAGATATGGTCTGTAGACATAAGATCTGGGGATGGTACAATATGTCTAGCTAGTCTTCTTGCATCTACTTCAAAGTGTTGTATAAAACAATATTTTGGTCTTGAGTATGCAGTATTGGATGGTGCTGATACCCTAGGAAGTTGGAATTCAATTGATGGTAGTTAGCTCTATTAAATTAGAAACTCCCTCCCCTCTTTCCAATTGGTGGAATTCCTACTCATGCCCTTCTTCACTGTTACTATTATTACTATTATTGTTGTTGTTGTTATCTTACCTGAGATTCCAGGTATGTATCTTTTTGTTAACTGGCAGGGGGAATTGACCCTCACACCCACCTAGAGTTTGAGTTTATGGATACGGTAACTGTTGATGACTTCTTCAGTGGTCAGGCTGCAGCATTAGCTGGTGGAACAACAATGCACATTGACTTTGTTATACCACATAAAGGAAGTTTAACAGCTGGTTTTGAAGCCTATGAGAAGAAGGCGAAGAAATCTTGCATGGATTATGGTTTCCATATGGCTGTTACCAAATGGGATGAAACTGTGTCAAGGGAAATGGAAATCCTGGTCAAGGAGAAAGGTCACAGTTCATTTCCTCGTTGCATTTTGATAATTTGACTGATTATGTGGTGGCAAAAACCCTTTGGTTAAGTGTTGAAGAATTTATATCAAGTAGTGCATCTATGGTTTGTAATTGTAGGTATCAACTCTTTTAAGTTTTTCATGGCGTATAAAGGAGCTCTTATGATCAATGATGAGCTTCTTCTGGAGGGATTTAAAAAGTGCAAGTCTCTTGGAGCCTTAGCTATGGTCCATGCAGAAAATGGAGATGCTGTGGACGAAGGGCAGAAAAAAATGATAGAACTTGGAATAAATGGTCCTGAGGGGCATGCTCTTTCAAGGCCTGCAGTGGTAAATCCTCATATTTGTTCTTTTATAACAGCATAGTGGAATGAAAATATTGGCCAGCTCTGGTTTTTTTTCATCTTCCTGGTCATTTTACCAACCTATTGCCTATGTTAACATGATTTTCACTCTTCGTATCTAAAATTTCCTTTTTCATCTTAGTATGCTTCCTGCGTAGCACATGTACATGGGCAATATTGACTGTTTTTAGCTTCGGTTATCAAAAGTTTGCTTGCTTAACATTCTAGTTCGGCATTTATTTTATTCAGTTTCATCTATTTTTGTTAACCATACCCAGTAGATAAGTTATCAGATTGAATACTGATATGTTTCCATGTATAGTGTGATTCTGGTAATGTCTAAATATATGTCTCCGATATCCTTTCCTATTTGACTTTGATGTACCTATGTAGTTGGAAGCAGAGGCAACTGCTCGAGCTATTCGCTTAGCTGATTTTGTGAACACTCCTTTATATGTGGTTCATGTAATGAGCATCGATGCAATGGAAGAAATTGCACGGGCCCGTAAATCAGGTTCTTAATTTTAATCCGAGTAAAGTTATGCATAATTTCCATTAATCTGTTCCTGTCACAGTGCATGGTTCATCCAAGAGAAAGTGGACAATTAACAACACACAAACAAAAAAATCCTTTTGCGGAAAAACCATGACTTTTTGAGCAACAATATTCTATTATATTTAAAAATAATTCAAAAAACAGAATTGTACTTGGATTTACGGCAGCCGTAAATAGGTTACCTGAGGACAGTTTATAATTCCACTTTCGTCCTACACTGTAATGTTGTACTAGCTTTGTTGTGAAAGTAGAAACTAAGGGGACTAAAATTGCTTAAAATTAATTGAGAGTTTGGAAGTTTGAAACTTGATTCGGATATCTGTCTCTGATATTACCTTCTTAGAGGGATACTGTTTAGGCTTTGGATTGCTTATGTACTCCTTTTGTGTGTTTTGTATTCAAGAGATGAACTTCCCAAGGAAGAGTCCATTTCTGATTTGTAGGAAGATTGGCTTGCTGATTTTTTTATTTCTTTTGTTGTTTCCTTGTTTTTCATTTTTCTGATTTAGAGGATTACTTATCCTCTTTCCAAGAAAGGGTTGTTTATCTTATCCTTTTCCTCATATCATTCTATACTGAAAAAGGAGGAAAAGAGTTTCCCAAGCCTAATCTCCTACTGATAAATGATAAGAATCTTGGTTATGTGATTGAAAGGATATAAGATTTAAGGCAAAATACTGACATTTTTTGTTCTCCTCAATTAACGTGGGTAGGTGATAACCAAATAAAAGTATACACTTATAAATGATGAACAACCGGAAATTATACAGACACAATTGTCATGTGAGATGAGATTTAAAACTTGAAACTGTTAGGCCATGCTAGAAAGAAGTTGCCTCCAGCAACCAGATGACTAATATAAGTGGCACACTATCACTCTTCGTGTTCTTTTTAAAATTGTATCATGTGGACTTGTTCTCTTTTCATGCCCCCTTGTGTTTTTCTTTTTCCATCTCTTCACGATGAACTAAAGCATCTTTTTTGGCCAAAACTATTTTTTTGTGGCCATGAAGATTGATCAGATATATACATACATCATGTTTTATCCTCAGTTTCAAGTTTATATGAACTTCTTCACATTTATTTAGTGTTTACTTATCTTCCAGCCTATTGAAGTCCTTCTCATCGACCAACTCTCAGTGCAAGCCCAATTTTATCATACAGAGTTTTCTATTCTTAGTGTGGGATTCGTAGCAGTGACTTTTCAATTTTATTGATGACTGATTTCAGTGATTTACCTTACTTGTTTGGTAATTTATCTTTTTTTCCACCATGATATTTTTGTTCCACTAACTGCTTTCATGCTGCAGGACAAAGAGTAATTGGAGAGCCTGTTGCCTCTGGGTTAGTCCTTGATGAATCTTGGCTTTGGCATCCTGACTTTGAGACTGCTGCAAAGTAAGTAACTGTACTTGTTCATTCGTTTTTTGTTGCATTCTTTGGTTGTCTTCAGTTTTAAGAACATAAGCTGTACTCATTCTTGTGTGTTCAGGTATGTGATGAGTCCCCCTATTAGGAAGCGAGGACATGATAAGGCCCTTCAAGCTGCCCTTTCAACAGGAATTCTGCAGGTTTCACATTATGATTTAGCCTAAGGTTCAATAATCAGTAAAAGTTTGAGTTTGAGGAAGTAATTAGGATATTGTCAACCATGTATTATCTAATACCTTGAGGTCGGTTAACTCTTTTTCCTAGACTGATTATTTAACCAAGGGTACCTTTTACAACTTTGCAGCTGGTAGGAACTGATCATTGTGCCTTTAATTCCACCCAGAAAGCTCTTGGAATTGATGACTTCAGGAAAATTCCTAATGGTGTTAATGGTAATCAAACGATGGATGACCCTAGATTTTTTCTAGCCTAAAACATCCTAGTTGATTTTGAAATATTTCCTTACTGGTGTGCTTTGCAAATTGATATTTGTAGGTATTGAAGAAAGGATGCATGTGGTATGGGATACCATGGTGGTAAGATAATAAATGATCAGCGTAGCCTTCCATTTCTTTTTAGATTAGGATGAAATGGAGGAGAGGTTAACATTCTAACTAGAATGTATTGTTAAATATATCACAGGAATCTGGCCAAATATCTGTTAAGGACTATGTCCGGTTGACTAGCACTGAATGGTATATTTTCTGTTAATCAAAGTAAAAATTTGCTCCCGTTCTTATACAACAAGGAGAATTCAGAGTATTTAGTTATTTTGATGAATGGTATATGATATTCAATAAAGATGCCAAAAGTCTTACCTTTTTTTTTTCTACAATCATTTTAGTGCTAGAATCTTCAATATATATCCAAGGAAAGGAGCTATTATTCCAGGATCCGATGCAGATATTATCATCCTCAATCCAAATTCAAGCTTTGAGATAACTGCCAAGTCCCACCATTCCAGATTGGACACAAATGTCTATGAGGGAAGGAGAGGAAAGGTACTGCTTTAACTATATTATCATCCATCAAAGGATTGAAATTTATTAATATTAACTACTTAAATCTCCTTCTTTTGGTTTAATACTGCTCCATTCAACATGTATTTAGTGCAGTGATTGAAGCCTGATTATGTAATATCAATATTAAAAAGTTCCTTTTTATTTTTTCAGGGGAAAATTGAAGTGACTATTGCAGGAGGAAGAGTTGTCTGGGAAAATAATGAACTGAAGGTTGCTCCTGGAACTGGGAGATATATAAAAATGTCACCCTTTAGCTATCTGTTTGATGGAATTGAGAAAAGGGATGATTTTTATCTGAAGTCCCTTCAAGCTCCAGTGAAGCGAGCCAAATCCAGCTCTTAAAGGTGTGGGACAAAGACAAATGTTGATAGTTTTTTGCTCAAATAAAGTAAAATGTATACATGTTGCAGAAAGCTTCGTGTTACTCTTTCCCCTACTCATGTAATAATGTACATTGCTTACTCTCTAAATCTATTATAGAATAAGAGACAATAGTTTAAGAATAAGAACAGTAAAATATGTAACACTCAGATTATGGTTTCTGCTGTTCAGATTTCTTTGGAACTTGTTACATATTTTAACAAGTCCTATATCCGTCGTGCTTTATTCACATGCCATTGGCTTGAAAATCAAGGAGCCAACGCTATGGTACGTGCTGTGATTGAAGACTGTTGCAGAATAAACAATTTTGAGAACAAAAAACAGGTCACGATGTTCTATATATTGTGCCCTTCTCTAATTAATTAATTAATATTTTTGACTAAATAATATTACCTTCACGTATTACATTATTCAATTATTTAGAAATTAGGTATATAAATTTTAATTATTTAAATTACAATATTATTATATATCTACTTTCATTTATTTATTAGTATAAAGTATACAGTATATGATAATGATATTTTGATCCACATTTTTTATTTATTTTTAATCCACCACTTCAAACATTTTTCAATTATCTATTTTTATTTTTTGTAATGATTATCTATTTTTATTTTTTGTAGTGATGTGATGTAATGATCTAAAAATGATTATAATGATAAATTAAAAATAGATCGAGAAGGATGAGTTCATATATCATTGTCTTAAAACAAACTTGTCCAGACAAAAGGAACTTACTAAAATTACCATCTCATCCTACCGAATTGAAGTGGGACATACTAGAGAGAACCGAATTCCTTTGTGATTATTGTTATAATAAAGAAAAAAATTTAGAGCTGTTTCTTGTCTCTAATTATTTCAAAAGTAGTGATTTGTGAGTTGATCCGGAGCAAGGACAAGCACCGAACTATGTTCGTTGGTGTAGCTGCTAAAAACAAACCACACAGCTGTGGCATGTGGAAGGCGTCTATTTCAACTCCTACTCAAATCAATCCACAGAAGAAGATCATGCAATGTCAAATCTTTTTGATTCCTTGAAAAACCTTTATAAGTATTTATGTTACTAATGAGTGTATATAAACTAAAGAAAGAAAGGGTAACGATAATATTGAAACTAACAACGCAAAAAGCAGAAAGAAAATTTTCATGTATGACTCAGCTCGTCTGTCCTCAATGGAAGGACCTTTTCTTTCGGCCGGGAAAAAGAAAGGCCAACTGAAACCGGGAAATGTGCTATTTACTTACATGGAAATGAAAAATCAGTACAAGCCCAAAAATTTCCACCACAAAGAGCCAACACCTCCCCAGATGATACCATTAATTACAGCCATGATGAACCCCATTTTGAAGATATCTGGAAGGTCTACGTAACCAGCTGTTGAAACAAAAACAATTCAAATCAGTCATATCAGCCACCATGCTAAGCTTCAACATGACTTACGTTCATAAAAAAAGGGGAGAAAGGATAAAGATAAGGTTTTCCTTAACAAATAAGCCTTTTGGTCACCAATTGCAACTAGAATCAGCAGAACAAGAATAAAAGCATTCACCTATAATGTTTCCTTTAGAAGGTTTTCAAAAATTTCAGTCATTTTTCTTTTCAACCAATACACCATTGAACAAACAGCAGTCTCAAGATTGAGAACATAGAAAGAAAAGTGTTGGAACAACCAGACTCAATTGACTTGTACATATTCTGAGAGAAGGGTACTGAATAAACACATGCAAAATAATGATATTAGATGACATTACAGAGAGAGACTAACCTCCATAGTATACAGCAGCCTGGCCACTACTATAGTGTGTTATTGCACCAAAAAGATTTGTATTGTAACCTAAAGCAAGTGCTGCCAGAACACCAGGAACACCGGCTGCCCTATGCATGGCAAGAAAAGCAGAGTATAAAGCCCCCACATGTCCAGTCTGACTAGCGAAAAGGTAGTGGATGAAGAAATAAGCTATCTGAAGAACAGCTAAGGCGGCTGGCCAGCTCAAAGAGAACGACCGAAGGCTATTGGCCACACAGTCAGACATCCAGTTCACAATACCAAGGTTTGTCAACTGGCTTGCCATACCTACCAAAATGGCAAACCAAGCTAAGGTATCCCATGCCGATTTCTCCTCCAAGCAGTCATTCCAGTCAAGAACTCCTGATAGGAGAAGTATTGATAAACCGATCATTGCAGCTACAGTACTTGCTATGCCAATAGTGTCTCTGCAGGAACATAAAAACATTGTTGGTACACAATTCAACGATGAGAAATTGTAAGAAAAACAACAGTTTGCATTGCTACACAGACAGGTATAACTAGTGGACTCTTGGATAGTCATCAACAGAAGGTGTAATACTCGTAAGCATAGTTGAGTTTCTGAGAAGACACCAAATGTACTACTTATTACTAATTACTAATGACTTCACATTATTACCATAAGTTCTTCTGTTATGCATACAAAAGAATTCCTAAGAGTGCTTCCATAATAAGCCAGAGAGTATAAACTTGGTGACCAGAACAATGACGAAAATTAGAAAGTACTAATTAGAAAACATGGACCAGGTTCTCCACCCGAGAGGTCAACAAACTTAGAAATCAGTTAAAAAAGATGCATGCATACACATAGATGTGTAGAAATAATAGTAGGCAGGTGACATACCCAAAGATCCACAAAGACACTGCAAGAAGCATTGTGAAAACCATAATCCATTCATTTCTTGTGACAGGACCCATACTTTCGAGTTTCTTGGCAGCCAGGGCAGGAGCCTCTGGAGTGTCCTTGATTTCGGGGGGATAGAGCTTGTACAAAATCAATGGTGTGAGAAGAAGACAAACAAGTGCGGGTAAACTAGCTGCCTTAAACCAAGTGACCCAAGGGTTTGAAACTATCACCCCAAGCTCCTCTGCTAATTTGATACACAGCAGATTTTGAGCTGCAGCAGTTAGGAAAAGAGCACTAGAGTTACCAGCAGACTGTCATAGATCAAAAAGGTAATGCACAAGTCACTTTATTATGAAATGATAACAGTTTGTAAGAAGAGACAGGACACATAAAGAAAATTCAGCAACATCAGAATAAACGCACACAAGTTGCTTCACAATTAGAAAACAACACCCTGTAAATCTTATAAAACCTGTGTCTAATGATTTTTATCGCATAAATCTCCAGATATTCTGCAGACCAAAAGCAATCAAATATCCAAATTTTTCTGTCACACTAGTATACCAATCTAGCAAAATCAATCAGGCATTAGATGAAAACAAATCCTCCTACATCTCCTTGCATGTCTTTTTCTTCCGATGTTTTATAATATTTTAATAAGTATACACTATTCTTGTAAAAAATTAACACTACCAATCAATTAGAAATCATGTTTGCTGTAACTTTTGAAATAGTCATTATCAAAGTAAATTGACTTATCATTCACGATATTTTTTAAATGAACGACTGTGTAAAAACATTTCACACTCTTCCATGCATTTTTTTATTTGAGCCCAGAAGTTCAGATTTGAACTCGTAATAATAAATTATTTATAAGATCGAACATGCAGAAGAGAAAAAGAAAACCTGGAATTGGTTCTGAACGAGGTAAGCCCCGAGTTTCTTAGCCGAGGGAGTGGCGGGTTCACTGCCAGCAGAGAGTGAGAGTGACTTGATAATGGGCAAGAAAACCCCACCGGCCCTGGCGGTGGTGCTAGGCATTGCAGGAGCAATCAGAACCTCACTGAAAGTGAGCCCATAAGAGAGGCCCAGAGTGCTCTTTCCCATCCACTTCACGAAGTAGGTGGCAATCCTATCCCCGAGTCCAGTCTTCACGAATCCACGAGCAAAGAAGAAGGAAATGACGATGAGCCAGATCACCTCATTGGTGAAGGCGCTGAAGGCTGCTGAGAAAGTGAGAGTCTTGGTGACGACGGTTGCGGTGAGGCCCAGAAAGGCCCATGCACCGACGGGGAGCGGGCTGAGAACGAGGCCCGCGATGGTGGAGAGGAAAATGGAGAGGAGCTGCCAGGCCTCGGGGGTGACTTCCACCGGTTTGGGGACGAAGAAGCGAACAATGAGGCCTATGCCTATGGAGATCACAAAAGGCAGGGGCTTTGCACCCTGGAGAGGTGTTGGTGTTGGTGGTGAGGACTTTGAAGCCTGAATTGGGTAATGGGGTTTCGAAAAGGGGTTGAATTTAAAGGTTTTGGGTTTGGAAGGGAAGGAAAAGGGTTGAGAAATGACGATGGGTGATCGGAGAGCTGAAGGGGTGGCGCGAGAGAATTGGGATCTGGAGATGACGGCGCGAGGACGATGATGGAGTTGGGAGAAGCGAGAGAAGGAGGTTGAGGTTGATGGTGAGAGAGAATGGAGTGCAAAGCTCTCCATTGGAATGGACGAGTGAGTGATGCTGCTGATTCTTGGTTTGGTTCTGAACTTTTGTTTGTGGTTCGGCGTAAAGAGATTTAGTTCGGTATTTACAATGATGTGTGAGGGAGGAACCAATGTTCTATGTGAGGTGGGAAATCGTAGGACACTTGCTAACCTCTTTTCCCAAGATGCTCTGTTTTCTCTTCACTTTCTATTATCTTTTTTCTATCCCACTTGTATTTTCTCCACTTTCTTCTCTTCTCCTTAGCCTATCGCTTTCTGCTATTTTACTTCAGACAAACCACTGGAATCACTTTCTCATTCTTTTCCCCCTCTCATTTTATCAACCTGAAAAATGGCAAACTATCAATTTCATGAGATTTGGGAATCCTATATCCTTCAAATTAACTTCAAAAGAATTTTAAATTTATAATCAGTTTAAAGTTTCTACGAGATTAGGTTCTAATGTCCTTAAACTATTTTAAATGTATGGTTATATGATACTGAAACTACGAGACATTGATTGTAAGGTGTTTGTGACAACAATACTATTCATCATAGTAGTTAAAGAAGAGAATAGGGATATCATAGCGTATCAGATTTGCCGTAGGTCTGATCCCTCAGTCCACCAGTTAGATTGAAATTTTCAACCCACTTAACTAGTTTAATCGGTGGATCAAAGGCGGGACAGTCCGTTCTGATATGTTAACCCATCTTTTTAAAAAAATTTAATATTTACAAATTTAAAATAATTAAAAATAAATAATTTTTTTACATTATATAAACAAATTTATATATATATTTAGAAGGAAAAATTTTTAAAAAGTAAAAAGAAAAAATTAAAAAAAAGTGATCGACCTACCTGTCCTAAGGCGGGACGGGTTGAATTGTCCAACCCATTTTTTAGTAGCGGGCCAATTCGACCCAACTTGTTTTGGGTGGACCAAAAATGGGACAGACCAAAATGGATCAGATCCCTAGGTGAGAACAATAACACCTAGTTCTGAGAAATTAAAATTCATATTTATTTTAAATTG
The DNA here is from genome assembly GCF_037176805.1 of Vigna unguiculata. NCBI lineage: Eukaryota > Viridiplantae > Streptophyta > Magnoliopsida > Fabales > Fabaceae > Vigna > Vigna unguiculata. Next base: position 48,520,568 of record NC_140797.1, on the reverse strand, counting down.
TGACACACGATTATTTTTATTAAAGTGTGTTTCACACTGATATATTAACAAGCCCAAAAATTAGTATTAGATTAAAAATATGATTAAATATGTTTTTGGTTGTTCAACTTGTAGTGAAAATTAGAATTAATCCCTCTTGAAAACTTTGAACTAATTTAGTTTTTCAACTTTGTAAATGCGTTAATTTAGTTCTTTAAACAATAAATTTTTAAGTTTATTTAATGTTTCAGACACATTTTATTATAGTATTTTAATTTGTTTATCTGTTTGACACATGTTCGCTTCAATGTTAGCTGAGAAACGCGTTTGAAACATCAAATAAATTTAAAAAGTTTTTGTTTAAAGGACTTAATCCATGCATTTTTAAAAATAAAGGACTAGATGTGTTCAAGATTTTTAAGAGGGATTAATTCCAAATTTCACTAAAATTGAATAACTAAAAGCATATTTAACTCTTAAAAATATTATATACAAGACTATAATATATTATATTTAATCTTAAAAACAATAGTACTAAATGTAATAAAAACATTTTTAAAACTATAAACAAGTATGTAATTTTCTTTTTTATTTTTTAAAAACATATAAAAGTTTTAAAATTGAGAAGAAGAAAAACTTTGGGACGTTTTTTTAATTACATATGAAAAAACAAATACAGCCACATGAAAAGCCCGAACTTTTTTCTTGTTTTTTGATATCTTGTTGTTCAATAATGCCTGTTTATAAACAAAACCCTAACATTTGAATAGTATAAGGTTTTGTTTCTCTAATATTTTCAAACTTGAGTTTTAATCTCTCTAAAAAGAGGTTTATTTTATCATTTAAATATTGAAATACATCACATTTAGTTTTTATATGTTTTAAAAACACTCTGTACCAATGATCTAACACTTTTGGACAAATTATGTGCTTCATAGAATTAAAGCGACAAAAAGAAGAATACATTTTTAACCATTAGAAAGTCAAAAAATATATGTATTCTTATATACATGTGAAAGTCACAGATTCTGATCATATATACAATCATATATTAAAATAAAACTTCAGAATTATAAAATGCTTAGAGAAATGTTTTTTTAACGGCCATTACAACCACTTGATACTAATTTTTAAAGATAATATAACCATTTAGAAAAATAAAGTTTAGTATGATTAGTAAGGAAAAAGACATAAAGGATAGAATAAATAATGTAAAGTGGGTGTAAAAAATCATAGAATCAATGTTTTAAATCATCACAACATGACACGTAGCATTTTGTTGTTTGTCAAGGCTATCAGTATGACTTTATCTCCACTCCGAAAGATAAGTTCGCAACTCCAAAACACTTAATTTAAGTGCATATATATATATATATATATATATATATATATATATATATAACTTTTTTTTTCATATTTCGTAATATCATTTTACCCTTAATTATTTTAAATATTAATTATTTTATAAATAATTTATTTTTAATTATTTTTTTATAAATTTCTGTCTTAAATTATTATTTAAATTTTCTTTTTACATATCTTATTTTTTTTAATTTTATATTTAACAACTATTTTAAAAAATATATATTTATTATTGATCTTAAATTTCTTAAAAATTAAAAAATATGAATACATAAAAAATATATATAATATTAATTCAAAAATTATAATGTAAATTTAGATTTCGATCTTTTAAATAATATTTGATTTTTAAATTTAAAAACAAACTTTATATAATTTATCATTAAATAATATTAAATATTTGTTTACTTAACTAACAAAGTTGTTACATTTTAACATGTGTGTTCACCTAAATACATGACAAAAGTAACAACATCATTTTTTATGTAAGTAATTTCTTACTTTTATTTCACATTATTCATTTTTAAAATTTAAAATCTTTTTAATGACAAAATTCAATTTTGCACAATCTCTTAAATACTAAAAAATGTTTAATCTAATTAATTAAAACATAACTTGTGAAAAATATATACTTTTACGCACACTTAATCTCACACTAAAATATATTAATTAATTTTATATTAATTAACTAAGTAAACGTGACTGTTAATATAATAAAAATGAGTTTAATGTTTTACGTATATGAAGTAATTTTATTTTTGTTTTAATTTCCACACAACAACCATGATATATTATTTTTAGTAAAGGACTTAAAAAAGGTATTATAAATGCTCATAAAGATTAACATCATTATACACTTTAGGTGGAGTTGTGTTGCTTATGAATTACGAATCTTACAAATATTTGTGTTTCCGGGTATTTGCAGATAAAATTTATGGCTGATAGTTAGTATTAACAGATATTTATTATCTGCGGATAACGAATATTTTAATATCTGTTTATAAATAAGTTGGGTGCGGGTATCATACTATTCATACCCACGTATATTTATTACTTTCAAAAAATTAAAATTAAACTTTAATTTATATTTTATTAAATTTAATTTAATTAAAATTATATTTATATTTTATTAAATTAAGTTAATTAAATTAAAATTCTATTTATATTTAATTTAATTTGTATTATTATTATTTATAATTTTATTTAGAAAGTTTATAAAATATATATTTTTTTAATATTCATAGTTATTCGGTTATGTACGAGTACCTGCAGGTTTTAAAAATAATATTTTTTAAATGAGTATCTAATAAATAAATAGACAAATAATAGATAATTTTTTTGTGTGGATCGAATTACGAGTATATACTATTTGTATCCAACTAGATCCGTTTACATCCTATTCTGAATTCTCTAATCATTTTTTATATTTCTCTTACCTTCTTACAAGAAAAATATGAAATACATTTCATATTTTTAAAACATTAATTATATTATTTTATTTAACTCTTTTTATAAAGATGACTGAAAATGTAACATACTCATATTATTTCTAGAGATGTCAAAATGAGTTTTAACCCGTGAGCCAACCCGGCTCACCACGGGTTCGAGCCGGGTTGGGTTGAGAAAAATTCAACTTTTTTAAAAGTGGGTTGAATTCAACCCGGCTCACTTAACCCACGGGTTAAACGGGTTTGAGCCGGGTTGAAGGTGGGTTGGCCCACTTAACCCACCAACATTTTTTTACAATTTTTTTTTAATTTTTTTAATTTTTTTTTTTAATTTTTTTTATTTTTTTTAATAATTATTTACTACTCCTATTATATTTGTTCACAATTTCGTATTTTTAAATGCTAGAATGTTACTTAATTATATTTGAATAGTTTGAATGTTTAATTAATTTGATTGTAAGTTATATATATGTTGATACTTTAATTTTTAACTATAATCTTTATAGTAAATTACTCAAGTAAACATCTTATAAACATTTTTTTCTAAATTAGCATTAAGAAAATGTATAGTTTTTTTATTTATATTTTGTTGAATAACATGACAGAAAATTTGTAATATTAGCTATGCTTTCTTAGACTAATTGATACTTTCTTGGAAATAATTCTTCATATATTAGTGGTGAGCATGATCAAAACATTGGTTCTTGATTTTACTATGATTGTCATCTCATGGGTTACTTAAAAATTTTTGAATACTAAAAAAATAAATAAATAATTTTTTTAGGTGGGTTGGTGAGCCAACCCACTTAACCCACCAACCCGTGGTGGGTTGATCCGGGTTACAGAATTTCTGGCTCACCAGAAAGTGAGCCGGGTTGGGTTCACTCATTTTCAACCCGGCTCGTGGTGAGCCAACCCGTGTGAGCCGGGTTGGCCCACTTTAACATATCTAAAGAAAAATATGAAATACATTTCATATTTTTAAAACATTAATTATATTATTTTATTTAACTCTTTTTATAAAGATGACTGAAAATGTAACATACTCATATTATTTGATAGAAATAAATGAAGAAAAAATAATAATGTGTGATAAAAGATACTTATTCCTTTTTTAAGTATCATTTGCCGTTTTTTTTACATAAATCAATAAATGTAAATTTTCTTCATTTTAATAACATTTTTATAAGATATTATATTGTACCTTTTATATTATTGTTTTTTAAAAATAATTAATTTAAGCCCAATATGAGAAAAAAATAATGAAAAGTAACACAATCCATTTACAGTCTTCAAAAAGTGGAATGGAAGACGCACTTTAAAACTGTGTTATCACTGATACTCGTTCTCTTTCAATAATGATTAGCCATTATATTTTTTTTTCAATTAAAAATATTCGTATAAAAATAACTAATACAAAACACGTTAAGAAGAATAAATACACTTTTAATTTATGTCTTAATTGATGTATATCTTTAATTTTTTTTATTTTAGTTTTTCCTTAAATTAACTTTTTGTTTATTTTAAAATATTTATCAACCGTACAAAATATAAAATTTCGGTATTTTAAATTTGTTTTCAATCAATTAACTTTTATATTAGATTGTGATCCTTATATTAAATTTTGAATATTTTTAACCCAAATTTTATCCATAAATGTATTCCTGGTTACCAAACTATATAAATATGTGTTAATATGACAACAAACGCTGATGTCACATGTTTGTTAATGTGATAATATAGACAAATACATGACAACATGGTTAGCTATGTTAACAAATTCTTAACATTGTTTAATGACAAAACATATATATATTATTTTTAAAATGTATTTCAAACATTATCAAAGTATAAACAAAAACAAAATCTAAGTTCATGTTATAGTTTAAAAATTGTAGATATATTTAACTTTCATTATATTTATGTTTAAGAGAGATAGCAGTTAAAAAATTGAAAAAAAAAATATTATTGAATAAATAATTTTGCATATTGAACTTGAAGTATGACACATTATTTTTAAAATAAGAAGAGACGTGACAAATGTTATATACTATGTTTATAAGAATTATGTTGTAAAATAAAGTATAATCTGTTTTTTTTTTGTATATAATTTGAGTTTATGATGCTTTCGATAATTGTGAGTCAATTGTTGTTTTGTTGTGTAATTGTACTATTTGGGATATTAGAATCCTTTTTATGCAAATTATAATATGTTTATAAGTGCAGAAATATGACCAATAGAGTACTATTCTCTGAATAAAAATATAATGTTAAGGAATGCTTTGAACTAACCTGAAACTAAATGGAATCAATATTTTGTAGTAAAAGGCAATTCAATAAAGTATAAAATACATAAATTGTTGTTTTGATTTGGATTTGAACAAGTTGGTTTACGTGCAATGGTGGCTCAACTATTTGAAGTAGTTGAACAGAAGAATAGTCAAGGGTCAAACTGATACCACACAATACAATCCTAAAATGTTCTCTACATTCAATGGATAAAAGACCAACCCAATCAATTTCATTTTCAAACGTAATCGCTTACTTCCAACGCACCATTAAATACACTAACTTTTTTTTTTCTATGCAGAAGCAATGTTTTTTTTTTTTTTTGCACGAAAAGACATGAATACTAAAATTTAATGTTAATTAGGGAATAAGGACAATTGCAAATAATTATTAATATTATTATGGTTGTTGTTGCTGTTGTGTTATGAAAGATGAGAGCATGGGCAAATAAATATATAGATGTATGTGATTATTAAATAGGAGAAAGGTGGTGAAGGGGTTTTTCTGAGAGAGCTTCGAGGTTGGTTCGCTGGTGCAGTTCCAACTCCAAGTCCACGCTGCATTTTTTTCTCTTCTCGTCTTTTCTTATACGCAATATATAAATTCAATTCCAGACACCGTCTTATTATTAGTTCAATTCAAAATCCTTCATTCCGCTTCAAACAAACAATGGCTTCTTTCAATCTCTCTTATTCTTCCTCACCAGCTCTCTCATGTCCCCGGTGAGTTTTCTTTCTTCAAATACTTCATGCTCTGTATCTCATTCATTCTTTCTGCATTCCTAATGTTTTATGTGTCTATTTATTTTCGATGAACTCTTGCATTCTATATTCTAAACCCAATCTTGATTTTTCTTTTGAAGTCTATTATTTTAGTCTGTGGGGTACCGTGCTGCTTCTTCATTTCTTGATCCATCCCCAGAAACCTTTTTGCATATACGATGTTTCTTGATCCACAATTCGATTCAAGATCCCTCTTTTTGCTTCGATTTTTTTATGGGACACGTGAGTTTGTCTCTTTATAAAACCATGGGATGACTCTGAATAGTTCTATTATGCTAAGTGGAAAAATTGATGGAATTTTCTTTCTTCTTGTGTGAGACAGTTTTGAATTTGGAGTTTAAAATGCGCTATGGATCGCTTCTGAGCTCTGTTTTTTTGGTTCTAATTGAATCTCGGTCAAATTATGTATGACCACTTTGTTTGTGCATTTGTCCTGCCTCATTGGATCGAAAGTGTTTGCCTTTCATGTCATTCTAAGCTTTATGCTGAAGCATTTTACCTGCAAAGATCATAAATCTGCTCATCCTGTCCCGGTGTTAAACTTTGGAATTCAGTATTCGCCCTCTTTTGTTTTTATCTTTGGATGTCATCATGGTTAAGTTAAATTTGATCTGTTTTTGTATTCAATGCAGGGCAAGCAAACACTTCAAATTGCTCAATGATGTGCCTTTTGTCCGAATGAGTTCTAAATTTCCCTCAAGCGATTATGCTGTTAGTAGAATTAAAGCTACGTTGATCTCTGGAGGAGGAGACCTACTTTCCTATCCAAAGAGCAATGACATTGCGATAGGCAAAAATCTGGTTGGAGATGAATCTGTTCGAATTGGTGTACAATATAATGGAACACCAGCTGTAGACACGGGGATAACAAGCAATGTTTTCTCTGTTGATGGTGATGAATTCGATCTAGACAGCCCAACAGCAGGATTTGCTTCCATCCCTGAGGCCATTGAAGACATTCGCCAGGGAAAGGTTGCCCCTCTCTCTCGATAAAATTGTTTGCTTCCCTGTTTTTTAGTTATCATTATAAGAGGTGTGCAGTGATGGAGTTCTTCTGTTCCAGTATCATGATAGATTACTGTTATTAACAGATATATTTGTTCATGATGCAGATGGTAGTGGTCGTGGACGACGAAGATCGAGAAAATGAAGGAGACTTGATAATGGCAGCACAGTTGGCAACACCCGAGGCAATGGCCTTTATTGTAAAGCATGGAACTGGCATAGTTTGTGTAAGCATGAAGGAGGAAGATTTGGATAGATTGGAACTTCCTTTGATGGTAAACAGTAAGGATAACGATGAGAAGCTTCGTACGGCATTCACTGTGACAGTGGTATGTAGTACTTTTCTTCCATGCATCTTACATGTGGAGTTTGAAAGTCTTCATTGTTATATAGTTGTGATTATCTAGGTCTAGACCAGCTTTTGCTACAATCAAAGGTGACTTGTAGTCCCTTGACAGGTGAAACCCAGAGTTTATAGATCAAATCAAACATTTGTCTTGATATCTGCATACCACACATTACCTTCTATATAGAAGAATCGATAGTTTGAGAGAGTACCAGACAAGTCTCAAAGAAAAAAGGGGAAATGTATATGGTGGAAAGTAGAAAATGAAGTACCTCAAATGATAAACCTTTGAATGACAACTTTGTATTGTTATCCAACTATATATGGTGGAGATATTTCTCTTTTGAACCAAGTGCTGTGATTTTTCCTTCTCACATTAAGGGTTTTCCATCCTGAAATTCAACTGTTTTGTGTCTTCTATTTATTGTTTTCCATCTTGAATCATCTGATATACTCAGATAGACCTGTGTTTCCCAAACATTTGATACATTTCAATAATTTAATGTTCATGTGTAGGATGCTAAACATGGTACCACCACCGGTGTGTCTGCTCAAGATAGGGCAACAACAGTCTTAGCCCTTGCATCCAGAGATTCTACCCCAGGTGATTTCAACCGCCCAGGCCATATTTTCCCACTAAAATACAGGGAAGGTGGTGTCTTGAAGAGAGCTGGACATACAGAAGCTTCAGTTGATCTTACTGTACTTGCTGGCATGGATCCAGTGGCAGTTCTGTGTGAGATTGTAGATGACGATGGGTCCATGGCTAGACTGCCAAAACTTCGCCAGTTCGCAGAGCGTGAAAATTTGAAAGTTGTATCTATTGCTGACTTAATAAGGTATTTAGTGACAATTCGTGGATTATGTAATATAATTCATTGTTAGCATATTTATGTTATCTTTTTGTTTAGACCCTGCTTTCTGCAGCAGATACTATCATTTATATCTGTTAGGTTGTCTTTAATCAATCAAATGAGTCTGACGTAATAACTTCTAAGTATGAATCCTGAATACAATTTGAACTGCTTTGATTCTGTGGAACTCCTTGTCTTTTGAGGATACTCTCTCAAATACTGTGCATTATTTTCTTTCTCATGGTTTTTCCTTCTTTGGTAACTTGTTGATTGTTTATATATATCAAGCGATTATAACACTTCTCATTATGACAGATATAGAAGAAAAAGGGATAAACTGGTGGATCGCGCTTCTGCTGCACGGATACCTACAATGTGGGGACCATTCACAGCTTACTGTTACAGGTCCCTTTTGGACGGAATTGAGCATATTGCAATGGTTAAGGTGAGCATTTGTTGTTGTTATATTGTGTTAGAAGAAGACGGTGAAGATTCTTTATATTGAGTGGTTCTGAGTGTTTTGTTATTTAACAGGGAGAGATTGGAGATGGACAAGATGTCCTTGTGAGGGTACACTCTGAGTGTTTAACCGGAGACATATTTGGATCTGCCAGATGTGACTGTGGAAATCAGCTTGCACTCTCAATGCAACAGATCGAGGCTGCTGGTAGGGGTGTGCTGGTATATCTCCGAGGACACGAAGGACGGGGCATTGGATTGGGCCACAAGCTTCGTGCTTATAACCTACAAGATGATGGACGCGATACAGTGGAAGCCAATGAAGAGTTAGGATTGCCTGTTGACTCCAGGGAATACGGCATTGGCGCTCAGGTATCATATCACAACTACTTGATGATGGTGATTTTTTTCTATGGTTGTGAAAGTTAACTGAAATGATTTTTGTATTCTGAACTTGCAGATATTAAGGGACTTGGGTGTTAGATCTATGAAGCTGATGACCAACAATCCAGCAAAATATGTTGGGCTCAAAGGTTATGGTTTGACAGTTTCGGGTAGGATCCCAATATTAACACTCATTACTTCAGAGAACAAGAGATATTTAGAGACCAAACGTATGAAAATGGGTCACGTATATGGCATGGAAATTGAAGGCCAACTCAGTACCCATGACAATGGTAATGGTAGTGCCAGTTAAGTTGATGACTCTAGTACTGTCTTATAGATACATGGATCACACAGATGCATGCAAAAAGTTATAGAAACCAAACCATGATTCAATTTGTGATTTGATATTATTCATTTCTCTGATATTCTTCTGGCAGGCTCTACTAAACTAAACTAAACTATTACCTTTACCAGAGACATTCTTCATCTTTTGGAACTTATAGACATTATTATAGACAAAGGCTTCTATAGAGTTTAATCCTATCACCTTGCATAGTTTGTGGAGGCCATTTGCCTTTTTAAACATAGTTTCTTTCTTCATTCTTTTCATGAAATAACTCATTTACAGTTACCTATTGATGAAAGAAGGCATGCTTTGTAGCTCTACTGTGTTGTATAAATAAATTCCTTTTCTACTTTTTCTCATTTATGTACTTAATCATCACTGCCGGCCAAAATCTTTCACTACTCTTGAGCGTGTACTTCGTTATATTTGCTTCACACGTAGTTACGTTGACTTCAAACTTTTATATATATGTTTTAGGAAGGAGAGAAAGTCGAATGTGAGAGCTAACAAAGTTGAACTCTTCAAAGAAATAATAATTTTATCTAAATAAAAATGTATTAGATAGGTCAGTTTCAACCATTGCATAGGTAACCGTATATAAAGTATAAGAAAATATTTACATAATTAACGGATATAGGAAATATCTATAAGAAGTTCCTAATTTTGAATATTAAAGTATTCTCGTTTAATTTATCTAAATTTATTACGCAAAACCATGGTTTTTTTTTAATTTACTCAGGTTTGAAATTATGCCTATTTTATGTTTTTAATATTTTATTCAGATTGATATGTAAATAACGGTAATGTAATTAATACATTTTTGTAAAGTTACATAACATTATATAATGAGAAAATATAAAAATTAATTTTAAATAGTAAATAGTAAATGGGATATAAATTATTACTAATCACAATGTTTTTTCAGACTTTATACTAGACAAAATCAATTAAATAAATAAGTTTAGATTAAAATTATTTTGAAAAAATGATTAAATTATTTTAATATAATACATGTTCGATTAAAATTTTCAAAAGTTACATTTATTTTACAAAGACTGAATTTAACGGCTTATTAATTAGAAATTTTGTGAAATATAATTGCTATTATAATAATTTAAAAAAATCATGAAAATATTTTAATTTTTTTAGGTAACACTATTTTGGATTCAAACCACTCTAATCCTATCCTAATTAATCATAGGGTGGATATAACTTTCTGTAACTTCTCACTTTTTAATAAGATTAATTTACTCATTAAATGAAGATAATTGTACATAATTATGTAATTTTTATCTAACAATAAGGATTACCTCTGAACTCAAAAAATTAATTAATTATACTTTTTCTATAAATATATTTTTTATTTGTATTTAAATTATATTATTTAAATAAAAATGACATACTTCTACTATGTTTTACCGTAGTACCATATAATAGTTAGTAAAACAAGAATATTTTGTGGTCAAAATATATTAAAAAAAAAATCAGATGAAATAAGGTAAAAGTTTAAAAATAATTATTTAATATTCTTTTACATAAATTTAGAAATTCACATTTATTTCTATTGCAGATCTAAAAGAAACTACAGTCTTGTGTGGACAGATAGCTGTAAAACCTATGAAAACCTAACACATAATCTGAGCTGTTCAAATTGTTCACTACTTTCCAAACCTTTCACGGAACATTCTTTCTAATAAAACGTATATATTAATTGCCCCCAATTACGGGTTAAACGCGCTTATTGGACCTGGACAGCTTTTGCCAACTCCACACGCTGTGAAACATAACGTATTCCCTTCACTTCAACGGCTACTTCTTCACTTCAACGGCTAATTGTTCATGTTTTTGACCGTTGCCACATCTCTTTTATCTAACGGTAACATATAACATATACTTTAGTTAACACGCGTACGCTCCAGATTTCGTGACAGCTGTGTCACCTCACCGCGTGAAGAAGCCCTTTACCCTCTTCACAGGGTTACTTATTTTCTATAAATACCCTATTCCTCTCGCTGATTCTCCTCGCACATCTCAACCAACACAAAACTTCTTCTCTTCCTGTAAATCGTGTATACTCATTATACTCAATACCCTTTCTTCTTCAACCTTCTATCACTCCCTCAACAATGACTCCTTCCTTAGCTGTTATGCTACTTGCTTCTTTGTTGATCAGCTCCACAATGGCTCAATCTCCGGCTTCGTCGCCAGCATTGTCACCCACCAACACCCCCGTTGCCACTCCACCAAGGAGGGCGTTGTCTCCGGCTCCGTCTCCTGTCGTGGTTCCACCGTCGTCTGATTCACCGGCTGTTTCACCGGCTGCTTCACCCGCCACCGGAACATCTCCTCCTGCTCCACCTACATCCCCTTCTGAGTCCCCAAAAGCTGCCACTCCCGACGTCCCTCCATCCACAATCTCGGGTCCACCAGCTGAAGCACCAGGACCAGCTACAAACGGTGCCGTCTTGAACAGACTCGCCGGATCTGCTGTGGTCCTCGCCATCGCTGCAGTTGTGCTGGTGTAGAAGGTATTCTATGCTGTTTTGTTATCTTATCTATTTATTTTTCTATCATTTTTTTCGGGAGTACTTGAGTCTTGATTTCCAGTACTTCTTTCTTTTTGGGTTTTGGTGATTGATCCGGTGTCATTGAGATTCATTTATTTGATTATTTTGTACATTTTATTACTATTTATTATTATTATTTTTATTATTATTTATAATATATGCAGCTTTTTAGTTTGTCACCATTTCACAGTACACATATTCTGTTCATATGACTATCACGTTCCCTGACTCCGACTTTGAGAAACAATAAATTTTACTGTCTGGAGATATTTAAATTTAAATGTATTCAATTAAAATGGTTTAATTTTTTTAAGGAGATTTAAAAATCTATAAAATGTTATTTTTCTTCATGATTATTTGTGACTATCACTGTAAATCTGTAAATTATTTTTATACGGCTCTCCTAGTATGATTGTGACAAATGAATGGCGTCTTCTCTGATTTTTTCCATTGCTATATGTCTAAAGTGAAAGAGTTGGTAAAGAAAACTGAAATGAGCAGAGTGGGCACAGCTAAAGTAGGTCAAAAAGATTACAACATCTGTTTCATTGATTTTAGTACCAAAGTAGAAGTAAGTCTGAAACATTATTATTTTACTTTACAACTTTATACTAAAAACTATCAAAAATAACTAGAGACTGATCTTTAAAATTAGAAATACGCACCTGATATTTCTTTTATATATATTCTCTGTTGTCAAATTATATCACCAAACATATTAAGTAATTAGTTTTCTTTCCTTCGTTCTGAAATTCACTATAATTCTTTTAGAAATTAAATTTGAATAAATTGTTATTTTTTAGATAATGGTAACTTCGAAATCAATTTAATTTTATATATGCTTGTTATAGTTTTTCATATGTTAAATTTTAAAGTTTAAGATCGATTAAAACAACTTTCATTTTCCAACGTATATTGGTGTGATTCAATTCTGAAGGAAGACACCGTGAACACCATTTGTGAAATCAGATATACTTTTTGTCGATTAACTGTGGTTGTGGTTGATCGTGACTGATCACTTTTGGATCAATCACCTTAACCTTAATCAGATTAAACAAAATTAAGTAACTAATATAGATTAATGTATGATTGAACTGAGATATATCAAACAGAAACAACACCGATGAGTCAAAACGAATAAGAGAAAAAGATCGGCACAAGACATCTTATTTTTATTCTGAGAACTTAAATTTGTAATCATCAAGAAATGAATTATGAATTGAGAACGGATGATTACAAATGATTTATCATTGGGTTTATATTTAACGTTCAAGTGTCAGAGGATATAATTGATTTAATAATGAATTTGTAAACTAAAAGAAATGAATGATTAATTTTATGATTTTTAAGATTTTTTTTAATCTTCAACAAAATTTCATTACAGAATAATTTGTTTAAGTTATTTAATTAGTCAAACTTTTCTACAAACTTTTTCTTTTTTGTGTTAATCATATGATATTATGCGAAAAGTAGTTATCAAAAATAATAATACGTGACTTGAGTAACATTTATATGGAATTGAAATATTCGAACTCTATTTATCACGAAATAATGTATTTATATAAATGTTGGCCAATATATAATGAATACAATAAGAAACTAACTTAATAATATGACTTGACTGAGTTATTAGAAAAGATCAGAAATTTGATTTTGATGCTTAAAGTATACTATGATAATAGACTAAGTATAACTAAATTTAAAGTGAAAAGTAGCTAATGTTATTTTCAAAAATGATCTAATTATGAATAAAATATACTATGATGCTTTATTTCAATGTTTTAATTTTAAATAATCTTTTGAGTAAACATCTGTTAATAGTTCAAACGTGTAACTCTCTTATTTTATTTGAAACAGGGAAAGCGTGCTTAGTCAATTACATCAATGTTATTTTGTATTTAAAAAAAAAAAAAAAACTCTCTTTGTTGGACATATTAAAAAAGTCTGAGTTTTTTTTTTTTGTGTAGTTTTTTTTTATACTCACTAAAATATTGATTATTTACTTAAATCACCCCTTAATTGATAAATATCAAAGAATCGTTAATGTTTTTTTAAAGACACATATCTGTGCGTTAATATTTTATTAAATATTGCTTTTAAATTTTAACTATTAACGCGACACTTAATAATGATTTATTGAAATTAAAAGTCGCTTGAAAATCACTGATAACAATATTTGTTAATGATATTGTAGCCATTATCATATGAGGTAAATGGTATTCTGTATGAAAAGAAACGTTATTCATAATAATAATAAATAAATAAATAACTGAGAAGACTTGAACAAAATGAACTCTGTAATAAAGAGTAATCTGGGGTGAGATGGAGAAGATCTTTTGATGAACATATTGGAGAGCATGAAAGATGGGTCAAATCTTCCTCAATCTTCTCATTTCTATCTTCTTTTTGGATTTTCCAAAATCATACTCATAACTCTCCAAAAGAGAAACTTGTCTACAATGTATCTTTCAAACTCCATTCCATTTCCTTCGTAATTCACGCCTCAATCACCAATCACTTTTTCTATCAACTCAACAAAAACAAAATAATATTCCTCCCCATTCATTCATCATGTGCTTCTTAATACATTTTTTTAATATTTAATCCCTTATTTTAATTTCTTTTTCTTTCTACGATTTTTAAATATCCAAAATTTAACATAATTAGAATTTTAATAGAAAATCAAAGTTATACACTTGCTTCCTTCATGATCATACTATATGTGCAAAAATATAATTAAAAAATAATTAAGTTTTCCAAAAAAAATTAAAAATATGATGGCCCACGGAAGACTAGACCGTAGTCTTCCCCCGGTCCTTACAGTTGTGTGTTGTGGATCCCCACGAATTTCACACTTTCCTATTTCTTGACCGTTACAATTCCGGCACCCTTTCATCAACGGTACGTGTTCCTCGGAGCTCAGATCAGTTTCCACGTGTACTTTTCTGATTCAACCAAAATTGCGTTTCTGTGGACGCGACTCATCATTACCCCCCACGCTATCATATCAATTCATCAGAGCAATCTCCACCCTTGGATCCTCCCGTCACACCAACCTCTTATTCTATAAATTCTCACTCCGTCTCTTCATTCTTCTCAAACACACTATCGTAAAACCACGACAATCATTCTCTGCGTTGCACCACTTTCACCGTCGTTTACGATTCACTATTTTCTCTTACCCCTCTGATGGCTTCGTCTTTCACTCTCATTCTCATGGTCGCCGCCATGCTAGTCTTCTCCGTCGTTGCACAATCTCCGGCGTCGTCTCCAAATGCCGCTGCTACTCCACCGGCCTTTTCTCCGTCCAAGTCTCCACCCACCGTTTCTCCGTCACCGGACTCCGCCGTGAGCTCTCCGCCGTCTCCTCCTCCATCGTCTGCGTCCTCTCCCTCCCCTTCCGTCTCTCCATCGTCGATCTCTGCTCCTCCGTCCGAGGCTCCCGCACCTTCTGAGAATGGCGCTGCCTCGTATGGATTTTCTACCGTAGGATCTGTCGTAGTTGGTTTCTTCGCTGCCTTATTGGTCCTTTGAAACGCCTAATGTAGGAAAAGTATTCTCTCTCTTTGATTTAGAGTTTGTCGTAGCTATAGTCTATTGTTATTATTATTATTTCGTTTGGTTTGGAAAAGACGTTTCGCTTCACCTTGTTATTTTTCATTGAATTCGTAGTGATGCATAGGCGGTTCGGTGAAAGTAACTTGGTCTCATCTTTCGTTAGAGATTTGTGATTATGTCTTGATTGTTATAACACTCGGAGGCTCTTGCTCCTTATTCTTGTTGCGTACTTTGATTCGACATTCTTACGTTGTTGTTCTCAGCCAAACCAAAGAGAATGTTTTATTATTTTAACCAACACTAAAAAACTCAACTCTTAAAAGAAAAGGAAAAATCTGAGTTGAAACGGAAGAGACTATATAATCTTAGAAGAACTTTTGAATCAAAAGAATATAAGCAATGAAGCACTTTTCTTTGTAACCAAGATGTATTCTAATTGAAAGTCAGGATATAAACCCATCATCATTTTCAATAGTTGCGGTTTAATTACTTTTTTCTTTTTCTTTTTTTTCAAGAATGTTAAATTTGTTTCGGTTTCTTTTAGTTTTAGTTTGATAGAGTCTTGAAAAGTTATTATAAATTCATCCTTAACTATCATCAAAATTGATTCTAAAATTATGTTGACTGCATTTATAAAACAAATTATTTGTGTTAACAGATTCAATTTTGAATTCTACATCTGTTTTAATAAATTTAACAAAAATATGAAATTATATTAATTTTAAAAAAATTAGACTAAAACAATTTAATTTGATATATATGGAAGAGAAAATACTGATAAAAAAGTAATTAAATCTTTAATATTTTATCATTATATATCACATGAATAAAAATGTAATTCATATTTTAATTTATTGAAAAAGATAATTCTATATTTTTTTTCTTATTTTTACTCTTTTTCAAAACGTTAGAAAAAAAATCTCGTTTAACTTCAACTTGATTAGTTTTTTACGTTAAACTAATTTATGGATATGCTTCTCCTGTATACTACAAATAATGATTATTTTCATTTGTAGTAAAATGAATTTAATTTAAGTATCGATACTAAATAACACTCTTTTTATTAAATATAAATAGTAAATAATTACTCTAATTATATTTGTATTCCTAATTTTAATTGCATATTGTTGATAATGATAAACTTATTTATAATCATTATTATAGTAATATTTGGTAAAAAATTAAAAGCAAAATATGTATACCATGTTTGAAAAACAAAATTAATAAAGTTATGTAATAAGTGTATTAAAAATAAAATAATAAAATATGTTTTATAGTAGAAGTATAGAAATATAAATTAGTATACGTTTTGAGAATAAAAAAAATAAAATTAAAATTCACGTTTTAAAAATTGAAATATTAAATCGTTGTTAAATTCTATTATTTTAAATACGAGTCATGGAATAGTGATACAAATATATTTACTTTATCATCATCATTGTTAAATGTTATTAAATTCAATGTAACAAAATAAAGTTAAAATAATTATTTTTTAAATTGTATTGGGTATTATTAAATCAGTCAAAACAGTAATTCAACGAAAACCTTATAACTAAATAATATTTAAAAAGTTAAAATAATATTAAAATTTATTAAATTCAATATAAAAAAAGTTCCAATCAATATTCTTAAAACCGAGAAGTCAAAATATTAATTCAATGAAACGATTATAATAAAATTAATATTAATAACATAAAGTAAAAAATATGATCTTATAGAATTATAATACTAATAACCAGGTATTTAACATTTATATAACATAAATATTGAAATAAAATAAAAATACTTGCGACCGCTCATGAATTTCAGTGATCTAAGACACTGAAACATTCACATTTTCAAACATTCAACTACTTCTCACACCAACAAATATTATTAATTATTATTGTTACTATGTCAGTCTTAATCAATCAAGATTTTGAACTCACAACTTTAACATTTTTTTACCATCAAAATCATTTTATATCTCACTTGTTTTCAAGTGATATCATCTCGTGAAAATTGTTCTATCAGTAAAATTTTATACTATAAATTGAAGTTTACATTATTCTGTTTTAGTTTCTTTTTTATATTACCGTTTTCTTCCTATAATAATTAATTCATATGATGGTTTATATTATCTTAAATTATTATTAATACAAAATATATTTGAAGATAACTTATTATAAACACATGGTGGGAGAGGAAAACACAACATATATAGTAACCACAATAAAGAAAAAAAATTAAAGAAAATATTTGTAAGAAGCGAATGAATTTGATTTTGACCGTAAATGAAACTTAATATATAAGTTATTAATTGGAATAGTATAATATCACTAAGATATTACATGTTATATATCACATTTACAATGTTACTACTTTATTTACTATTTAACGAGTAAATTAAGGTTTGTGATTTCTTCTCCCACACATTTCATTGTATTTGTTATGCTTTAAATACAAATTTTGTAAAATGATTATTATTTCAAAATGTTGACTTTTGATAGAGTTTTTTTTTTTTTTTACAGAGTAGTGTGCTATTTAGTGAATTCTCAATTTCTTTGCGTAAAGATTTCATTTTTAACCAAATAAAAGAAAAGATTAATTACTTTAAAAATTTGTCCTTTTATATTAAGACTTCGTTTTGGTTGGAAGATTATTTTGTAAATAAGAGGATGCATAGCAGGCAGAAAAAGTTGATTGGAAGAGTTAGAATGAAAGAAATAAGACTAAAATAGAAGTCTTTTGGTGACACCCAAAGAAGATGAGTGAATAGTGAAGCATTCCTTAGGACACTTGCTTCTCTTTTCTTCTTTCTCTTTTTCCTTTTCCTTTTTTGTTTTGTTCTAACACACAAATTTAATGACCCTAAGGAATTTTTTATTACTCTTATTACCTTCAAACAAATGTCACAGATCTGAAAAAAGAAAAACAAAACGACCTGTACCTGTTAAAATTAAATAATATAAAGTTCTTTTGCGTTGTTCGGAAAATAAAATGTATAAAAATTTTAATTGTATGTAAAATTTCAGAAATTAAAATCATATTTAAATTAATTATATATATATTTATAATTTATTTTTAATTATTTTTCTACGACTTTTAATTTTTAAATTTAAATTTCCTCTGTAATTTGAAACATCTCTTGTTCGGTACACTCTTTATAGAAAGTTACCCAGGATCCTAAATAATGATGTTTTAACATTTTATTTATACTTTGATTACGGTTGAATTGAACAATATTAACTCCCATAGATTGTTGGATTTATATTTAATTTAATACATGTGTGAAACAAATAAAATAGTTCCCTCCCTTAATTTCTCAATAAATATAAGTTAATATGTAAAATATTTCGTATTAAATATAAACATTACTTTTTTTACTCTAGTTGTATCCCAGATAAATATAAATATTCTTCATGTTTGGTAGTAAATAAATATATTAATTTTTAATATGTTTTATTTTTTTCATTCAAATTTAAGAAACAAATGAAAAGTAAAACAAAATTGTATTTTTTTTTTTTAAATTATATTTTCACTCTCATATTTTGTAAGACCCTAGAAAATGGCGTTTTAAAAGTGATAGTGGTTTAAAAATAGTGAGACTCAAATATTTTAATATTAAAAGGTTGTAGTATAAATAGAATTGTTATAAACGAGTTTCATTATTTTAAAACACACCATCTCTCTAGAAACCACTTTTCTAGAGTTCTCTGACTTCTCTCTAGAGGTTCTGTCTCTCTGGTCGTCTGATTGAAGAACCGAGACCGTAGGATTGATCCTCTCGGCGAGCTCTTCAAATTGGACCGATCAGTTTCTCCGTTCGCGTAAGTTGAGTTTTCGCTCTTTATTTTAGTCTTTTTCTGTTGTCTGTTGCATGCAGGCCCTCTTCCGCTTGTATGCGACGTTTTAATCATCAGTTTGAGTCTCTGTTGATCAGTGATCATAACGGTATGTCCTGATCGTTCTTGTGATGTTTCTATGTGTAGATAGAGCATCCTGTGGAGTTAGAGGTGTTGACGTTTGTAAGGCGTTGACGTTTATAAAGTTGTCTAAACAGGATAACAGGTAAGGGAAGCTAACTGTTTTACTTTAATTTCGTATAGAAATCATTCTGATGACTTTGAATTGCATTATTGATTGTTGTATGAGTGCTTGAACTGTGTAATTGAGTGTATGCTTGGATTTGTTGGAAAAAACTCACACACACTAGAAGAATATGCAATGTAACTCATTGTGTTGTTTTTCATTGATGGAGAATGCGCTATTATATAGCCAATTACAAACCAAATAATAACAAACCAAACTAAATCTTTATCTAATAATCTTATCTAATACCCCATATTATCAAACTAAATCTTATATATTCTAACTAACTAAAATAACAACTAACTTAAATCTAATTAACCAAATATAAAATACCCTATCACTTTGCTAAATAAAAACAACTCTATAATCTAAAATATAATCTAAATATCATCTAACAAAATTAAAGATTATCTAACAAGATTAAAGATTATCCAACAAAACTCCCCCATAATCTTAAATCTTTTTCTTCTCTCGTCCCAAACAATCTTCTATCTCCATAGCCGACTTGCTTTTCTCTTTGACCGACTTGATCTTCTCTTTATCCGACTTGATCTTCTCTTTGACCGACTTCATCTTAACCTTGGCTGACTTACCCTTTGTTGGGTTCTTTGTGATCTTTGTGGCCGCCTTGCCATTAACCGGAATCCTCTGAATAGACCGAGCTCTCTTTAAGAGATCGGAAAATTTCCACGCCTTCTTCACACCAAACTTATCATCCATTCCAAGTCGCCACTTCTCATCTTGCACCTCCAGTACAACTCTCAGATCCTTCTCGACACGCAACTGCTCTTGCAAACTTAACACTTCTTGTTCGTCTTCTTCAAGATCCGAGTTGTCCACACTCCACGACCTATCCGAGCTATCTGCACGTCTTGACCACCTCTCCATGCAACTGGACTGATTTATGACATTCAACCTTCTTGCCGACTTCTCCACTTGTTTGTGCTCATCCCTCGAGCTACATCCCATCATCAACAACACTGCTTCTTCTTTAACTTCTTCGGCAAGATTAGTTGTCTCTTCTATTTCTGATCGCACTACTTTAATTTTCTTACTTGTATCTTTCTCCACCATGTCGTTTTGAACAGATCCCATGTTGCCTTCACTGTCCACATGTTTCAAACACCTTTTTTGCAGGATACTCAACTCCAATTTGTACATCCGGTTTTTCTCCTTTTTTACCCGTGCTGCTAGCCGACCGTGCTTGTCCTTCAAGTACAATACTTGGTTCTTTATCATAATTGAGTTTCCTTTCTCCACTATCTGACCTATGCTCAAAATATTACTCTTCAGCTCAGGAACATAGTAGACATCTCTGATTTCTCCAACCCGTCCATCCTTCTGCATGTGCCGGATTGTTCCACGCCCTTTTATCACCATCTTGGAATCATCTCCACATGACACTAATCCGGCCTCTACCTTGGTGAGTTCGCTGAAGAAACTCTCATCTCCACACATGTGATTGCTCGCTCCAGTGTCCAGATACCAAACCGAGTTTAAACAACCCGGACTAAGCTCGTCACCTAATCTCCTTTCCTTCACATGGCTTGAACTCCACTCAGCTTCCGATTTACCACTCTTGAGTTCGTCATCTGAGTTTTGCATCATCATTAAAATCCCTATCTCTTCCTCGTCGTCTTCCTCTGTGAGAAGATTTTTCTCCTTTTTTTCCGATTGACAATATTTTGCTATATGACCAATCTTGCCACAGTTGTAGCAATATGCCGATCTGCATTCTCTTGCGTAATGGCCGTACTTGCCACACCTAAAGCATTCCACTTCTGACTTAGACCAATCTCCTTGGCCCCTTTCTTGACCACGACCATGCCAATTCTGTTGCCTAGTCTGATCTGTGCTCTCTTCAACATTATCTCGGTCACATCCACCTCGACCTTGTCTACCTCGACCTTGGCCACCTCGTCCTCTTCCACCTCGTCCTCTGCCTCCAGGACCTCGGCTCTGAGTATTCCGAGTTTCATCCAAATCAAGTTGCGCTTTTAGTGCTTGATCACGTGGTTCGTGCTTCTTCCCTCTCCTTTGTTCATGGGCCTCTAATGACCCGGCAAGTTCTTCCACAGAGAGAACTGACAGGTTCTTTGACTCCTCGATGGCGCATACAATGCTCTCAAAATCATCTGTCAGTGATCTCAAGATTTTCTCCACAACCCGGCTTGCCGGCATTGGCTCTCCATTCCTGCCGAGTTGGTTGGCCACCTTCTCTACCCGAGTTATGTACTCGGCTACCTGCTCTTTATCTTCCATCTTCAGCCCTTCAAACTCTCCTCTGAGAGCTTGAAGTCGGATTTGTCTGACCCGATCGTTCCCTCTGTATGCAACCTCCAGAATATCCCATGCTTCCTTTGAAGATGCAACGTTTGCAATCTTCTCAAAGCCTGACTCGTCCACAGCGTTGTACAAAAAATACAAAGCCGACTTGTCTTTCACTCGCGTCTTCTTCAACGCAGCAATCTGGGCCACTGTCTGATTTGCATCCTCCGCGGGTTCTTCGTATCCGCTCTCCACTATATCCCAAATGTCTTGGGATCCCATAAGGGTCTTCATCTGCAGACACCAATTATCATAATTGGTTTTCTTCGTCAATTGCGGCACCGTCATACCGTTCACAACTTTTGCCATCTCTCCTCTTTTTTTTCTCCCAAAGCACTCAAGCGCACACTTTTTTTTCACTCTCTCTCTCTCTCTCTCTCTCTCTCTCTCTCTCTCTCTCTCTTTTCACTCGGTACTCAGAGCATAAAGCTCTGATACCACTTTGTTGGAAAAAACTCACACACACTAGAAGAATATGCAATGTAACTCATTGTGTTGTTTTTCATTGATGGAGAATGCGCTATTATATAGCCAATTACAAACCAAATAATAACAAACCAAACTAAATCTTTATCTAATAATCTTATCTAATACCCCATATTATCAAACTAAATCTTATATATTCTAACTAACTAAAATAACAACTAACTTAAATCTAATTAACCAAATATAAAATACCCTATCACTTTGCTAAATAAAAACAACTCTATAATCTAAAATATAATCTAAATATCATCTAACAAAATTAAAGATTATCTAACAAGATTAAAGATTATCCAACAGGATTGTGCTAGATTTCTTTACTGTTGCATGTGAGAACAGATTGGGAATCTGGTATTTTCGCCTAAGCGAGCAGCTCTCGCCTGAGCGAAAACACCAGAAACTCATCCCCTGTTTCTGCGCGAGATCTCGCCTAGGCGAGCTAGTCTCGCTTGAGCGAGAGTCACTCTCGTCTAAGCGAGACAACTTAGCCTGAGCGAGAATTCGCCCAGAGTTTGGGTTGTTCTCTGTTTCGAGCCTCGCTTAGGCGAGAATGACTCGCCTAAGCGAGAGAGCCTTTTTCGCCTGGGCGAGACCTTCTAGCTTGGGCGAGAATCTCTGCAACTGAGTGTTATTTCTCTGTTTCTAATGGATGAAGCTATGTTTGAATGTTAAAATAGGAACTTAGTTATGATATGCATGAATTGTTATGACTGGTAATATGTGCGGTGAAATTGCATGAAGTTGGAATATGAGAAGAAGTGGTTGAGCTAGGATTTCAAGGGAAATTCTAAGAGGAATGTTTTAGTGTATGTAAGGACATAAGGACTCAGTTTTGGTTGGTATCCTGACGCTCCTAGTAACCATTAAGACTCATGTAGAGTATGATGGATTACGTCGGGGGGAGTAGCAGGAGGTCCTGGTCTATGGACCCGATCCGCCATAGAGGTGATGGGACTTACCCTGGGGAGTGGTTGGGTGATAACCCCTTGTGTCCAAACTCTGCAGAGTTTGGGAACCATCGCAGGTGCAGGCCACCAAGAGATCCGATGTCGCTTACATAATCCGGATATTGAGTCTAGAGTCATGTAAATGTGTTGTGGTGGTCTATATGATTCTGGTGATAATGAGAAAGATTGCGTGGTTTCTGTTTATAATTGAACTGCATGATTCCTTAATCAGATTAGCTTACCCTTGCTTTTTGTGTTGCTGTCTTGTGTTGTATGTTTCCTTTTGCGATGATCACCTATTCGGTGGGAGCAGATGTGGTTGCAGTGTCAAAGGCACTTCTGGAGGATGAAGAGCCATCGTGTTAGTGTAAAAGAGGAGGTTTCCAGTGGGAGCTTTAGCAGCGGTCAGTAGTACAGAGTTTATTAGTTTAGTTTAAGTGTATAAGTGATATATTTTTATAGTCATACCTTTTGTAAGACTGTATTAATATATTGAGTACACTGGATTATCTGTTTTGGAACTATGATGAAACTCCCTATTTTTATTAGTTTTAAGCTGCTGAAATTGGGATGTTACATATTTTATTTATTTCTTGATTGATTCTTTTAAAAGAAAAATATTGATATTTTAATTAACGTTAAAGAATAAATAATAAGAAAAAAAATAAAAGTAAAAGTATATTTTTCCTTTCCAAAATTAGTTATGTCTCATCTATCTCCATAATAACTTGATTATTTCCTTT
Organism: Vigna unguiculata; assembly: GCF_037176805.1. Taxonomy (NCBI): domain Eukaryota; kingdom Viridiplantae; phylum Streptophyta; class Magnoliopsida; order Fabales; family Fabaceae; genus Vigna; species Vigna unguiculata. The sequence goes on along the minus strand of NC_140797.1, from coordinate 48,496,614 downwards.
CATTCTCTTTTACATCAATATGGTCATGTTTTGTAGAGTGTGATAAATATGAATATTATTATAAAAGTCAAATGAATAATTTAATTTAATTTTTATTTTTGGATGATATTATTTAATTAATTTAAGTAACTCAAATATTTAAAATATTACAATTTTATAACAAAATTTATTTCGTAACTATACTTTAAAGTATAAATATATTGGAAAAAAATAATTATTAATTTGAAGAATGTGTTCTTTTAAAAAATATATTTTATTTTAAAAAATTAATTAATAAATATTCAAAAATTTTAACGGTATAATTTAATATAATTTAGTTAAAATAAATATATTTATTTATTTATTTAATTTAAAGAATATATAAAATTTTAAATAAATATAAATATAAATTCATATATATATATATATATATATATATATATATATATATATATAGTTATTGACTAAATGAGTTAGATGAATGTTGTTAAATCCGTACAGAGTGTTATATTTTATTTAATTTTAATTACGTTACTTGTAAATTTAGTACTTAACATCTTGAGAAATCTCCTTTTAGAAGTTTAACCCGTGATTTGTCTTTATAAGTAATTCAAACCAGTGTAATTAAAACATATCCCACTAAGACAAACGTCATCAAAATTGAATGTAAAAATCTAAAAGACTAATCTCAATAGAAAGATTATTAAGAATTTAAATGTAAAGTCTCATAAGTAAGAAAAAAAAAAACTTATGAAAGAAAAAAAATGTAAAAACTCATTAATAATAGACCGATAACAATGTATAATCATTTATACAGATTAACTTTTATAAGTTATTAAATTAATTAAATAATATCATATTTAACAGTAAATTATATATAAATTATTCATTAAATTTTTATAATAGTATTCATATTTATCAAACAATACCAAACTGATTAATACTATAAAAGAGAATAAAAGGAAAGCAATCAACCTGTATTAAAGAGAGATGAAAGAGAAATAGTTTTGAAAAATACAATTTCTTTACATTTTTCATTTTTTTCTCAAATTTTAATGAAAAAATAAAAATAATTAAAATGTAATATACCAGGGCATATACCCTTGCCACGTATAGTATTATTTTAATAAATCTAAATTTCATTTATTTGATTTTACTATTTTTTTTTTATATTTGAGTCTGCCTTTATAATTCTTCTAATATATACATTACTTTTTAAATTTTATTCCTTAACAAATAATATTTTTTAAAATTAATATAATCATCATACAATTTTTATTGTTATATTTTAAAAATTTATTTATTTTTAAATTAAAATAATTATTAATAACAAAATAAAAATTAGAAAATAAACAAAAAATATTTTTTATTTATTAGCAATACAGTTTTATTTATTAAAATTATATTATTATTATTATTATTATTATTATTATTATTATTATTATTATTAGAAACAGTAAACACACTTCCTAATGTATATATATATTAACATTTTTCCATATACAACAAAATAAACTTTGAAGGTATTATATTTTCATATTTTTATAATACATTATATACAAATGATATATTCTTTTAATATACACATTACTTATTCGATTTTACTCTATTAAATAATCTTTTTTTAAAATTAAAATAATTATCTTACTAATTTTATTGTTAGATTTGAAAATAAATAAAATATATTTTCTGTTATTTTTAAATTATATTTACTCTTGATAATACATACACTTTCATTTACTATAAACAAAATATATAATAAATCAAAACGTTATCTTTTAAATAAATTTTAAGATGTATTGATCGTTCACATGTATAATATATATAAATTTGAATTTAAAAATTCAATAAAAATTAATAACTGTATAATTAATATTAATTGTTGTGTCGAAACTATTAAAATATTTTAACTATTATAATTATTTTTTCAATCAACGCAATGCAATGTTTAATTGATAAAAAGTTAATTAATATAAGTTAAAATAATTAAAGAAATTATGTGTACTGCATATTAAATTATATAATTATTATCATTAATAATATTAAAAATATGTATATGATACATAATATATAGTACATAATAGATATACATAATATGTTATTTGTGTTGAAATGTAAATTTTCCACAAATGTGTATATATTAATAATTAATGATTTCATATTGATATATTGAATAATATTTAATAATTCAACAATGAGTATTAAATGATTAATTAATATATGATATATTAAGAAGGTAATTAATGTTTAGTTTTTAAAAAATGTAATTAAATATAATTAATAAAAGAAAAAATTAATCATACACATTGATTTTAATAATTGCTAACATTAATAGTAATGAAAATATAGTTAATGTTAATTGATTATTACAACAATTGTTTTCATTAAATATAAATAATAATTCTCCAATTCATAAATATAAATTGCAATTAAAAAATGTAATTAAATTTAATTAATTATACAAATTACTTTGCATAACTCCTAATATGACTACTAACCTTAACAAAGACTTCAATAGTATATTTATAAACTCTTGTACTATGTCTCTATCTAAACAATTTTTTTTGATCTAGAAAAATTGTTGAGATCTGCATGTAGTATTAGGCTTGCACTAAATTTTGAATGATAAAATTTTATACCGACGATGTTTAATATTAAAATAATCAAATTTCATTATTTTTAAATTATTATTAATTTAAAAATGTTATTTTTTAGTCTTTACAATTTTTATATCTATAGTAATATATAAAGTGGATTCTCCTTTTTGTGTCCACTTTTTAAAATACCGATTTTATCTTTTAAATATAATAATTTATTAAATTTTTAAAAATTGACTGTTACTTTTATAAATTTTTTATAAAATCATATGTCTCTGCTTCTTCTCATCTTCTTTATTTATCAATGGTTATTCTTTTATTTGTTCTGATATATTTCACTTTATTTTTAATAAATATATATATATATATATATATATATATATATATTAACTTAATAACATTATAATATTATCACCTACTAATATAATATCATGTATATTTAAAAAATACATACACACATGCGTTATCGCGCCTGTGTTACACTAGTTAATATAATTAAAATAGGGTTAAATATATTTTTGTTTCTTAACTTTAACTAAAAATTAAAAGTATTTTTAAAAACTTTAATTTAATCCAATTCCTCAATTTTATAAATCTTTATAAATGTATAAATTTAATTATCTTAATTATGAATTAGTTATTTCAACCATTATTTGTTAGGTTTAATTGACGTTTCAAAATATTTATTTTAATATTAAAGTGTGAAAATGTGTCAAATATAAATAATTCCATTGTTATTATAAAATTCAAATATCATATTAACTTAATACATTTAATTATACATTTATATATTTCTAATATTGAAGTGAGACAAAAGTCGTAAAAGAGACTAATTTTAATTTTTAGTTCAAGATAAGATAAGATTAAAAATATATTTAATTAATTAAAATATTATATTTTTGTTAAAAAAGAATTTATATATTTTTAAAATTGATCGTAGAGCATACAAATGTTATCAAAAAGTTGAATAATATTTTAAGAAAAAATTGAAGACCTGCCAAAAGCTTCCACGTGTTAATGTTTCCAAAAAGTTTCTTCTATCTGGGGTATATATATATATATATATATATATTTTTTTTTTTTCTCTACCGATAAACAGCAAACATGCTTTTTATATTATTTTCTGCAAAAATCAATTTTGAGTTAACTTTTCATTAAGACAACCGTTGTAAATCACAACGTTGTTATATTTATTGGGATAAAAATAGAATAAAAAAAATTTAACGTTTCTTTGAAAAATAAACGTCATTTAATTAGACATATTTTATGTGTTAACTGATATTTATTACAGGATTATGGGAGGGAGCAATTTTATTTGATTTTAATTAAAAAACAAAATAACTTTTTAATCTAAACAAATGTTGTTCCATATTTTACTCAAATCACTGTTGTTTTAATTCAGCCAAATCAAAAGAAGTCAAAATGTTAAATAATAAAATATTATATTACTAAATTTATATATCTCACAAATCAAAACCAATTCAAAACAACATCAAATAAAAGTTAATTTAAACTGATATAATGTAACAATAAAAAAGTCCTTGTTTATTCTAATTAGGTGACCTACTAGCGTAACACAAGCGCTATCACGCCTGTGTGTATGCACTTTTTAAATATGTGTGATATTATATTAGTAGGTGATAATATTATAATGTTATTAAGTTAATATATAAATTAAAATTATATTTATTAAAAATAAAGTGAAATATATCAGAACAGATAAAAGAATAACCATTGATAAATAAAGAAGAAGAGAAGAAGCATAAACATCCGATTTTATAAAAAATTTGTAAAAGTAACTGTAAATTTTTAAAAATTTAATAAATTATTATATTTAAAAGATAAAATCGGTATTTTGAAAAGTGGACACGAAAAGGGGAATCCCCTTTATATATTGTTATAGATATACAAAAGAAAATGTCGATCAACAAATATTATAATATTATGAAGTAGATTAACTTAAGTGAACTTATAGAAACACCTAACAAAAAACAAAATAGTAAAATTGTAGCAAGATGAATTAAAATCAGTGTAATTTTCTATAACAATGGTTAATTCAATAAGATTACTGTAATAATTAATAATTAATTTGGTTGAGATCTGACTATTTTATGAGTGAAGTGACGGTAAACGTTATGAAAATGAAATCCAACTGTCTACCAAAACCTAAAACTCGGAATCACCAAACACAGAAGCAAACGTTGTTTTTTTTCGTTTATTATATATGTTTTTAGAACACACAAACACGTATTACTATATGTATAGAAGAAAAATTATTTAGACGATAACATCCAACTCATAAAATTTATCATTTATTTTGGCTAACGGAGAAAGATTTCTGTCATCTCATCAATAAATATTATTTAATATAATAGTTATTTTCTGAAAAATAAAAGTTTGACATTTTAATTCCATTTCGTATTTATTATAATATAAAGCAAGCATTTTCTGAAAGTTAAAGTTGGCCCACACACGAGTGGGGAACGTTAGCAAAGTAAATGCGTCACCTTAATGTTAATTGATAGTCAACTGTGTTAAATAAGATGTTTATTATAAAATTAAACCAACGTAAATGGTTTAATTATACTAATGCGCGCATCTCATTCTATCATATCGTTTTAAGTATTTTTTGCAAATTTTGTTTAATTAATAATATCTTATAATAGTTACATTTTCATTGTTTAGAATTAAAAATGATAATTTAATTATATGTAGCAGGTTGTAATAAAATTTTCTTATAAAACCTACCACATAAATAAAAGAATCCCACTAACAACACCCTGTTCTAAAAATTTTGTAATGGATGTGTTATACTTTCTCAATGTTTATTGATTCCCAAAAGGGGTGGTGCATTATTTAATATTGATTAAACAAGATGACGACTTTCGGCAAAAACAAATATATTAGAAATAATTTTAGCCATTTTTAATATACAAAAGAAAAACACTATTCAGTATACTATTTTGAATGTATTTTAATGTAAAATATTAAAAAATGGTCAATTTTACGATTCATTTAATAAATGTCTTTATTTTTATACATTTAGTTTTTTAAGTTTAAGTGAGATTTAAAATTAGTCATTTATCAAAATTTTTGATCAATTTAGTTATTCATTTTTATAAATACGTGGATTTAGTTATTTTAATCAAATTTTGTTTTTGTTAAATTTATTTGAAATTTCAATTGTGTTTTATAATAATATTTAAATTAGTATTTAAACTAAAATAGATCAAATTATATAAATAATTTAAATATTATCGTGAAATGTGTTTGAATTGTTAGATAAATAAGATGTGGATAAACAATTAAATCTATATATCGCTAAAAATGAAAGACTGGATTTATAAAAAAAATTAAGAAAAAAACTGTCATAGTGTAATTTTATTATTCAATGCAACTGCTACCAGTGGGATGTGAACACCTTTAAAGACAAAATTCTGTGGTATGGTTTGGAAGTCAAAGTTTGAGACTTGATGTCGTGATCATCATCATCTTCTTCTTCTTCATCATCAGTCCAAATTGTGATGCTGATTTGAGGCCTTCTTTCTTCCCGATCCAGCCCCTTCTATGAAATGGGTCTGCGTCATCTCACAAACTTGATGACGCCATTGCCAGAACTCTGTGCCTCACTATGTCATGTGAGGAAGTCCGAGCCTTGTTCATCAGATTGCAAGGTTTGCATCAGGATCTGCCTCACCAATCCCGAAAACCCTAATTATGATTCTCCTCCTGCGCCGCCGCCGCCACCGCCACCGCCACAACTTCCCCCTTTCAATCTATATAACGATGGCGCAGATGAATCAAGCAGCCACAGAATAGCCACCTATTTGTTCCTTGCTCTTGCTATTCTAACCGTTGCTTTCTTTGTCGTTTGTTGTCGCACCATCTATACCAGGTTCAGCTCGAGGAGGAGGGAATCATCGAGGCACCAGCCAGAGAACACCGGAGGCAATGATTTTGTTGATGAAGAGCATGGAGCTGTGGTGGATCACCCCATATGGTATATCCGCACCCTTGGCCTTCAGCAATCGATTATCAATGCCATCACAGTTTGTAGGTATAAGAAAGGAGAGGGCTTGATTGAAGGAACCGAGTGTGCGGTTTGCTTGAGTGAGTTTGAAGAGGATGAGAATCTCAGACTTTTGCCTAAATGCTATCATGCTTTTCATTTACCTTGTATTGATACCTGGCTTAGGTCTCATACCAATTGTCCCATATGCCGGGCTCCCATTGTTTCCGACCTTGCAACTGCTAGGTTGGACTCTAGTTTTCTTGATTCAAATTCCTCTGGACATACCCATGTGGAAATTTTGGAAAATAGTGCTCCTGGTTCTGAATTAGGGAATAGGGCAGAGGAAGAGAGCCAAATGGAGGCTGAAGATGGATTTAGGGTTTGTGAAACTGAAACCCCAGTTGAAGAGGTGCCAGACATTCTTCCTAGAAGATCTGTTTCTCTGGATTCCTTCTCTGTTGCAAATATCAATCGTGCTCTTGCAACAGTGGGATCTAATGCTAACTCAAAAAGAGTGCTTGGAAGCGTGGATGATGATGCTGTTTCTTCTTCTTCTTCAAAGGTGGGTTCTGGAAGCGATTTGGCAACAACTTCCAAAGGAAGCTCTTCTTTCAGGTTAACTAGGTATCTGCAGGGTGCTTCTAGTTCTTCAATGAAAAGGTCACAGTCCTACAATGGAAAGTACCTTCTGTCTTGGTACGGTCGCAATCAGAAGAAGCCAAATGCTCCTCTGAGAAGCTTTTAGTAACATTTGGACTGCTAGCTTTTGATAACTTCCCAACTAAAATGTACATGTAAGCTCTCTACAAGGTGAGATGAGAGCTTCAATTTTTAATTACTGCGTCAAGCAACTTATGTGATGCTCAAGTGTATGTAAATCTGTAAGTTGCAAATAAATACATTGCTGAATTTTGCTTAGACAGTTAGTTCTACGTATAGTGTCATCACATGAAACTGTGCTGATGGTAGTGTCATACAATGATACAGAGAAATAGAATAAAAGAGCTAACAAATCACTGAAATTCTGTGCTCCAAATCGTTACAGAAGGATAAATTGTTTATCTGCTGCTTTTTAAAATCTTCCTAACTTGCAATTGATGAAAAATGAATACAGGGTTTCATGGACTTGTGCGTAAAATTTTAAAGATAAATAAATTTTCCATATGAATTTGTAATGACTTGCTATAAAACTATTTTAGGTTTTGTTGAGTGAAACAGGATTTGGCAGAAGAAAAAAGAAAAAAGAAAAATGGTAGAGATTTTTTATATATTGTTTGGTTTAATTTGAAAGAAGAAAATAAAAAAACTAATAGAAACAAAATACCATCGGGTTGTCTTGGAGGGAGAAGAGATTCAAGATATCTCATCTCAAATGTATTAACAAAAGTACTAATCTTTACATTTTAAAATGTAAAATTAGAAAATATGAAAGATATAACTTTCAATCTTTTTCCACTCCTGTGAGAACAAAGAAGGATACTCCCTATCTCCATTAAAATCTCTCTCTTCTTTCCCTTTGCCCTTCAACTAATAATGAAACTAAATTGCAGAAGAAAAAACAACACCATTTTTGAAAAATATTAAACTGGAATTATTATATTAATTGACTTTTAAAATCAAAATTATTTATGAAGTAACCGAAGAACCGTTTTAATCTGCATTGCTAAAGAACCTAAAATGCTAATGTATACTGTCACCATGTTTCAGCTGGAAACAGGGCAAATTCGCTGCAGAATTCTCCATAAACATTTGTCTGAGATTATGTATATAGAAAAGCTACGCATATGAGCAGACAAACATGAGCCGGAGACATTGCTAACGGATTACGGATAAATTGTAGGTGATCTATTAAACGAAGATCATGCATACTACATGTTGCCATAAACACGGTTGATGGAAAAGTTAAGAGAAAAAGCATAAGAAAAACTACCAAAATGTTAACCAACAGTACACTAATTCAATGCGAAATTTTAAAAGATCAACAAAAATAGGCATTACATAGTAAACAAACACAAAAATATGGTTTCCTCTATTCTTCCTCGGCATCTTTGTTTTTCTTTTTCTTATGCTTCTTCTTTTCACTCTTATCAGCATTACCGTCATCCTCCTTTCCATTGCTAATTTCTGCAGCAGCAGCAGCAGCTTCTTTGTCTTTCTTTTTCTTCTTTTTCTTCTCAGACTTGTCTAACTCCGGCGAAGCGTCTTCAGCCTTATCCTTGTGCTTCTTCTTCTTCTCCGTTTTCTCCTCATCCGCAGAGGCTACTTCACTGCTATCCTTATCCTTCTTTTTCTTCTTCTTCTCTTTCTTGTCAACTTCAACCTCCACAGCCTCATCAGCTACCTTCTTCACCTCTTCTACATCCACTTTCGCCTTCTTGGCAGGGACCGAAACTGGGCTATCAGTGCTTTCATGTTTCTTCCTCTTCCGTCCTTCACCATCTGCATCCTTCTTGACCTTCTCATCCTCAGGTTCAGGCGCAGCAGCCATACCAGCAATCATACTATCCCCACCGGTGGGCAAAACAAGATTCCTAAGCCACTCCTGGGGAGTCTTCTCATTGGGCTTCCCATGCTTATCCAACTTCCCTTCAGAAATAAGCTTCTTCTTCATGGAAGCTCTAGGTCCCAAACCCCATTTCCTTGGATAAGTATCCCTATCCATGACAACCCTCTTGATCTTGGCCACAACCCCATGATCACAAGTGGCCATAACAGCAGTAGTCATCTCAGCAATCCCAAGAGCAATAGCCTCACCCTTGGTGGTCATAAGCACAACCTCCTCCCCAACATCAATATCATTCTCAAACCTAAGCAACCCAGGAATCATCAACTTAGCACCATAGCAAATGGCATTCACAGCAGAGTCCTTAACAACCAGCCTCTTATAGCTAGTCAAAAGAATCTCCAAGGGCATAACAGCCCTCCTCAAATAACTCTCATCCCTAAAATTATCATAAACCCACTGAGCATCCATGACATCATGCATGCTCACCATGTTATCCTTCTCCCCCATGATCCCAGAGCGAACCCTCCTAAGCTCTTGCATATGGCCACCCACGCCAAGAAGCAACCCCAAATGAACACACATAGTCCTAACATACGTCCCAGCCTCACAGGAAATCCAGAAAACAACTAAGTGCCTATCAGGGTCATACTCAAGGAGCTTACTTTCGTAGATGGTCCGGATGCGGAGCTGGCGTTTGACGGCGGAGATCAAGGGGGGACGCTGGAAGACGGCGCCGGTGAGGGTCTCGAGGGCGCGTCCAACCTTGGCGACGTCAGGGACGGCGGAGTGGAGGCGGGCGATACAGACGTATTCCTTGCCGGCACCCTGCTGGGACTTGACGAGGCGAGTGGCGCGGTCGATACAGACGATGAGGTTGCCGGTGACCTTGGGGTCGAGGGTACCGGAGTGGCCGGTCTTCTCGACGCGGAGGAGGCGCTTGATCCAGGCGACGACCTCATGGGAGGAAGGGTTGGCGGGCTTGTCGAGGTTGATGACGCCGTATTTGAGGTATTCGGGGAGGGGGCGTTTGAGGGGGGAGTAACCGGAGGGGATGGGGGTGTAGTGGCCGGTGCGGACGTTGAGGCGATCGTAGTTTTTGAGGAGGATGGGCCATTGAGAGGTGTCGATGGGGGGAGTGAAGCTCTGAGGCTTTATCATCAACCCCTCATCTTTACCTGCTTGCTCCTCTTCCTTCTTGCTGCTGCTGCGCTCCTTCTTCTTCTTGCTGTCTGACTGAGACATGGTGACGGTAGGGTTTTAGGACTGAGGCCAATGGAGGCCATCAAACTCAACCAGGGTTTTAATTAAAAGGACTCACCATCTCTGCTCCGCTGGGCCGGGCCACTCCACACACCAATCAAACGGGCATTGCTTCCTGCACCCCATCTTTTTTTTTGACACCTTGTACATATGTTGATAATACCATTTTACCCTTGATAGAAAATTAATAAAAACCTAAAATATACTTTATGCCCTAATTTGTTCTTCAATATTATGAATTGCGGGATATAAAATATATATTTTGAATTATATATAAACCTAAAGTTAAGTTTTACAGTATAAAATATATGTTTTGTAAATAAAATACATTTTCAAAGGGAGAATTATATTTCAAATTATATAATCTTGAATATATTTTAAAAAAATCATTCAAATTTCTATAAATGGTAATATGCAAGGAGAGGGATCAAGAGAAGTTAAGTAGTACTTGCCTTTTGTTTATTTTAAATGATGATTTTGAAGGAAAGTTTTGTTTCAAAAGGTAGAGACGTGAAAATGAAGAGATTTGAAAATACAATTTATGAATGAGTTGATGGATATCATTGATAAAAATAAATAAATAAAATTATAACATACTGCAAGTTTGTCTTTATGATCATGATTAATGTAAAATAAATTTGAAATAAATAAGTGTTCTATAACTTATTGGGAGGTAGGAGTATTTAAACTTCGCTTGATCTCAACTCCTAAGCGATGTGGGTGTGAGACTTATTGGGTTTACTAGAACAATAAGATATAAGATATTACAAGGTACTAGTATGTATTTTTTTTATGTTAGTAAGTATATATTGTGTTGAAAAGGTTTAGATGTTGAAGAAATAAATAAGAAATATTGGTTAGCTCATAATCAAGTAAAAAATGATTTATAGTTTTAGAAAGTCATTATATTTATAAAAATGTAAAGAGTAGACTTCGTAAAAATACAAAGGATAAAGTGTGCGCAAATATATAAAATATATTTTTAAAAAATAAAAAAGGATAAACTATGAAGAAATATGTAGATTAAACTCGTTAAAAATACAGACCAACGTATTGACAAATTAGTTTAATGTGTATTATTATGCTCGTCTAATTAGTGCATTGATTGACTCGTCTAATATGTATTGTTAGATTTGTCTGATCAATATATGGATACACTCGTCTAACATGTATTAGTAGACTCGTCTGATAAATGTATAAACGTATTTGTCTAATGTGTATGACAAGACTTATTTAATTAGAAAATGAATATAGTCATCTAATGTATATTGATAAGCTCGTCTAATACCTGTATGAACAAACTCATATAATGTATATTGTTAAATTCGTTTAATTAATTACAGAAAATTCGTTTAATTTGTTTCAATAATGTATGGATAAATTCATCTAATGTGCATTCTCAAACTTGTCCAATAAATACACGTGAAGTGTATTAATAAATTCGTCCAATATATACATATAACACATGTAATTGGTGACAATAATTATTTTTGTATATTACTACGTTTTTAACTGTCATTATTTTTGCGTGTTGGATTTGAAAATGCCTTAGATCTTAGAAAATTACTTCATATGCAATAATGAGAAATATGACACTGTCATATTATACTGTAAAAAATAACGATTTTAAACAAACATCGTATAAAAACTGTCACTGTATACACAATTAGTTATAAAAGGAAGAAGATAAAATAATAATAATAATAGTTATAATATCAATAAATAATAATATTTCAATTTTATTTTAATATAACTTCATCGACTAAAACTATTATTTTAAATAATAGCTAACATTTTATTTTAATATATTTTACATTTACATTAACAATATTTTAATTTAATTACACAAAAGTAAAATTAAAATCTTACGATTTTATCACTGAAAATATTTTTAATCTGTTAAACTAATTACATCACTTATAAACTTTTTTTCTCATCTAGCATTAATTTTCACCATCTTTTCCTTGATCAAAACGATCCCACGCTCAATTTTATTTGTCCAGAACTCCACTCATTTTTTCACTTTCATATCTATCCACAAACTTAATCACAAAGACATGAAGGTATTCCAGCACTATGAAATGCAGAAAGAAAACATGGAGGTGCAGAAAGTAATGGCTTGCAGAATCCTCCATCAAGCCCAATCTTATTTTTATCTTATTTATTAATTATTAAGAGTAACCTTATCTACTATTATTGTAATTATAAGTAGGTTTAATTAAGTATCAAATCTATTATAAATTTGTTGTGTGTTTTTGTTAATTTTTTCTGTCTAATAAGCATTTAAAATTTGTATGTTTTGTTTTAATCCTTTTGATTCTTTGTCTTCACATATTAATTTTTTATTAATATAAAGTAATATAAAAACAATAAAAATCATGTTATTTTATATAAAATATATATTAATTATAAAAATTTTCACTTTTATTTTTAACAAGGAGGAAGTAAGGTGGACATTGTAGGATAGTATAATATCGCCTCACCAAATTAACTAAAAAAATATATTTTAAATATTTAATAGAAAATTGATAAAAATTAAACTAAAAATTAAAAAAATTTATATGTAGTCAAAACTCAATTACTTAATTAACAGTTATAAGTGATCACAGGGGAGTGAGAGGACCCGGTCCATCATAGTCCGGTTTAAACCAACTTCTTTAAGTTTCATTTCTCATAGCCGCTGAGTTTGGTCTGTGTTCAGAGGTTTCAAATTGAATCCTTTTCTATTGATATATTTTTTTCAATCGTTCTTCTTTCTCTTGCGTTGCGTGTCACTGTGTTGTTCTCTGGGTTGTGGTGCATAACGCAATCTATTAAGCTTTGATTTCGATTCATAACCAGAATGTTACGAAGGTGGAGCAAAGTAGTTTCTCCAATCTCCAAATTTGGATCGCAGAGCCATCTTAATTTCCTCAAGAATGTCACGCGCCAAAGCTACGCTGGGGTTGCACCCGCGCCCACGATAGAGGACAAACCTCAACCCCCCGCGGTATGCAAACTTCACTCTCTTTCGCTCTTCAACCATAACTCAACTTCGCAGAACTAAAATGGAAAGGAACTACTATTGATTTGATGCTGCTAACCCAAAATTTGTACTTAGCAGGTTAACCCACACAAAATGTTTTGGTCTAAACCCTGTTCGCTGGCCCTGCCCCCTGACTCACCCCTCAGAGTTGAAGAACCTAATTATCAGGGAATCAAGCGTTTCATGCTCAAACTCATGCTGTTTTATAGTAAGCAGAGCAGGTCAATTCGAGGGGCTAATGTTGTGTACCATAGAATCATTTCACAAGTTGATAAACCTCCCATTTATGAAGGTCCGTTCTCCTCGTAGCAATATAATCAACCGTAGCTGTAGCTCAGATGCACTTATGCTTTTATGATTATTCACTCACACGATTATGCTCTTATACCCCATCCTAGGTTTTAAACTGCGGTAGTGGTTGAGGACACCCCCAAAAAGCTTGATGTTGGGGCCAAAATCACAGTTGCAGACCCTTTTTTGAAACTTTAATCTCACTAATTTAGTCTTCTGGGCGGCTTTGGGGTTGAATAAATTGACAGCCAATGATTTTCTCACAATACAAAGCTTCATATATATAGGAGTTATGCATCTCTAGTAGTTTGGGTATTTTTATTGAAGCCCTTTTCTACGATATTCTGCTTGTTTGCTATCAGTGGAAGCTCTTGCTTTCCCCTCCTATATTTTTAAATACCTGGTGACTTGTACTTGGTAGAATAAGAATACAAGGTTTAATGGATTTGTGCATGGAATTTTAATGATAGATTCATCCTCCGCATGGGTAATATGACAAAACTGTTCATATCACTTCACTCTATTCTTTTCTTGATTCATTATTGTATTAGGTTCTCTGGTGATGAATATACACCGACTTAAAAACCATGTTGTTTGAGTGTTGTGTTTTGTAGCACTTTGTTTTATAATGTTTCTTTTTCTTATTGTTCTATATTTTCGTGTGGGGTTTTAGAGAATTTATTTTCTGATGATAGAAATCTTAACAAACTAAAGACGACATTTTGGCCATTTTATGACGGATAAAAATATCATTTCCTCCTGTTGACATTTGTTTATGCTTTTGAAGTTCCCACCATTTAAGGAAAGGCAACTGTGTCATGCTTGTTTGGGAAAGTTTATCCTTTTTGGTGCTAGTGTGTCTCCGGTGATTTGATATATATGTGCTTCGACAAATTAGTTGCTTGCAATCATAATCGAGTAATCATGGCGTGGAAGGAGTTTGATTTGTATCAGTTTAAAGTTTTTTTAAAACTAATGTAAGCTCTTCTGGCATTCTAAACTTCTTCTATTCGCTTGCAGTTTTTAACTTGGAGAAAACATTCAAAACAACATTCTCTTTACTTGTACTTCATATGTGGTTATGTTTGCGTCGGTTGAAGCAAGAGGGAAATGAGGGTGTTGAATTTGGGCAATACCTTTATGAGATTTACAATCATGACGTGGAGCTAAGAGTGTCCAAAGCTGGAGTAAGTAGTCATTTATTTATGAGTAGATATATTTTCAGGAACAATGTACACTGAAAATTTTCCTTAATATTTCCTTTTAGAATATTTAGTAGCTCTTGTTTGACATCATTATTCCTCGATAGTTTGCCTGAAATTCCCTTTTTGCAATTTATCCAAAGTAGTATGGGGACTTGCCTCTGTATTGGTGATTTATGATCGTTCAAATTTGAAATGGAAGGTTAACCTACTACTGACTAAGTGGATGAAAGAGCTTGAGAAGATATTTTATGGAAACATTGTTGCCTATGATACCGCACTTCTTCCAGAAGCTAAACCGGGTGATTTCTCAAATGCTATATGGAGGTCGGTACTAATCTGAATGTAATCCTCTTCCTGTTGAAAGTAGGAAACTTTAGACCAATGCTTCGCTTCTCTCAGTTTTGGATATTGAATCAGTGAAGACTCAGTGCTAACACCTATTACTTCCTTTATATTCATAGTTTATCCTCATCTGTGCTATCTTTTGGGGTTTCAGGAATATATTCTCTGAAGATGGGTCTTCAACAGAAGACGATGCTGCATCTCAATCAGTGCAGGTATGCCTATATACGTAGCATTTTTCATTATATTTGCAGAAAAATATTGTGTGAATTTTCTAACATAGGCTTTTGGGATTGGGACTATTCCTTGGTATTTCAATTTAAGCCAAGATGTTGAACCCATGGGCAACTGGTTAATCAAGCCATACAACTTGTTAATGTTAACCATTCACCAATGAAGTTACTTCTTAACCTGCTGTCATTCACCACTTGCCTCCACTCTGGGTTAATATTTTGGCATGGCTTGACTTTTCAAGAATTCATACTTTTATTGTTGACCAATTTTTTTGACACATTGCCGTTATGATGGAGTTTCTTTTTCAAACTTGGCGAGCATAGTGATCACTTTTAATGAAGTAGAGACTACTGGATGAGTGGCTTTCTTTCCTGAATTCGTATTAACTGCCACTTTACTACCTAGAAATGTTTCCAAAGCAAATTCTTCATTCTAGTTATCATGAATTTTTCATTCTTTCCCTTGCCCTTCATATTTTAACTAAATGCCAGATGCTTTAAGTTGTATCCTGAGTGCTATCTTATTTTCCTTGTTTATATTAACTATACACACATTTATACTGAACTATTTTTTTAGGCGCTCGCCAGGTATGCTCGCCGGGAAGAAAGTTGCATGACTTTAACAGGTAAAACACTGTCCGTTTTCTCTTTGTCTGTAAGAAATGTCTGTTATGTTTATAATGTAATTATTATTGATCATGAAGTGGACGACTTAAACAGGTAAACACCGTCTGTTTGTCCTTGTCTGTAAAAATTGTTTGTAGATGTAATTATGTGTTATATTATTATTGACCATGAAGTGGATGGAAAATGATGAGCGAATGCCTGCTGCTTTATAATTGGTGGTAAAGTGAGCTGAAGAGCTCCCCATCACACCACGAGGGTCTCATTTGAAACCTGCTAAAAAGGGTTTCGAGGCCATAGGAAAGCAAGGAAGTATTATCTGCAAGGAACCCAGCCTTAATTTTGTGGAATATTCTGATCAATATGGCTAGTTTTTACATCATGAGTTTTTTTCTGCAAATGATAGAGATTTGCATCTTTATATTTGTGGACTTCCTGCTACACTTCTATCGTACGGACTGCAATCCCTCTTTTAACTAAATAATCGTTAACATTATTTGTTATTTCACTGGTGTCGTCTAGTTTGAAAAATACATAGTTTCCACCAAGTCATTATATATTTATATAATGCTCTCTGCATTTTACTTCTGACCTCCCAAAGAAACATTAAAAGTTATTTTGAAGTCAGATACTCCATGCACATTAGTTGTTTCACTAGTGCAATGCAGGAAATTTTGAAAGATATGTCAATGAAAGAATTCTAGCAGATCTTATGGAAATATTGTTTTCTGTTTTTTCTTTTAATTTTGAGTTTTATTGAATTGGCAGATAAAGAAGCACTATATTCAGGGAATTTCATGTTCACCTCATTGAAACATGAGAACAGAAGAGGAAAGGGGCCTCAATGATTAGTGACGATTTCTAAAGTGTGATTGGGTAATTGAAAATACACGCTGTTAATTTTTTTTTTACTTCCAAAAAAAAATGTTCAATAATTATGACAAAAGGTTTGTGCCCTTCTCCGTAAGTCTTTATACCTTAGTAGCTTGGTGTCTAGATATTAGATTTTTTCATATTCTTGCCCTGTTAAACAAGAAAAGAAAGAGGGCGGAGTGATTAAAAAGTGTCGCTCTTTCTTTTTTTAGTCCTCTGTTCTTTACAGCGTTTTAGCTGCTATTAACCAGTGTTTGTTCATGCTTTCCTTCGAAACAGGGTTTATATGGCAGTAACTAATGACATGCATAATTTCTGTTTGTGATAAGCTCATGAAAATGTTGTTCAGCAATTTGCGATTTATCGCTAACTTCGACGGGTACTTTTAGCCTTAAGCAGTAGAGAGGCTTGGGTTATTATTCTCTCGGCATTTCCAAGTCTTGGTTTTTATCATAATTTTTATTAGAATACGTTGACATGCTATAATTAAGATCTTAAATTTAAAATTTGAGTCATATACAAGATTCTTAATCTTAAAGAAAAAAAACATTTAATTATGGTTAAAAACTAAAAGATGTCAGTATTTTTTTTTTTTATTGAAGTTTATAAAAAAGAATGATTAACTTAGAGCCTTGCATTGTTGGGTCTACCTTGGCCATGCATGGCGACTGCTATGTTTTTGACGTAAATTTTGGAAGCTACAAAAAGAATACTTTTTGTACGTAAAAATGTAATAGCATATTTTGTGGTAGGAGTGGTTTTTAGTGTAAGGTAGAAGAATCTTTAAAACTTAACCGAGCGAGTAAAAAATTTGTTATACTATTAGGTCAACATAAACTTAGGGTTCGAGATGTAATAGTATAATTATAAATGAATATAATAGTTTCGTATGAGTTAATTATTTACATAATTTGTCCAAAATATTATAACAATGGATTTTAAGTTAAGTCTTCAGCCTCGATTCTCTATTTAATATATATATTATTTTTATAAAAAATAATATAATATAATAAAAATGTAAAATATAATAAAATATTTATTTTATTCTAATATAATAAATACTTAAAATATGTTAATAAAAATTAATTTAAAAACATAATTAATTAATTAATTATATTACAGAAATTATTTATCTATCCATAAAACATACACAAACTTTAATAATTTTTTTCCTATCTTTCTCTTAATCTTAATAATTTACATTTACCCCCTCTCCTCATATGTATTCATTTTTATCATCTCCAATCTTACTCCAAACACCCCTTAAAATAACCCAATAACCTATAACCTTTGATATTGTAATAATAAAAAGGCTTAAATATTGATTTGGTTCCTATTTTTGTTGATTTTATTCAATTTGGTCCCTATTTTTGTTTTATGTTCAATTAGGTCATCATTTTCGTCAAATTGTGGTCAATTTGGTTCTTTTCACTAACGGTGTTTAAATAGTTAATGTTTTTGAACAGTACATGCCACGTGTCAGCTCCTGATTTTTATGATTTTTTTTTTAATTTTTTTTAAATATTTTTAATATTTTTAATTTCAAAAAAATGGTTCACGTGTCAAGTCACAATTGTGCCACGTGTCAATGCTAGTGCCACATGTCAGGTAGTATTATTTTTTTTGTTCAATTTAGTCCCTATATTCGTTATTTTTGTTCAATTTAGTCCCAATTTTTATTAAAATAAATCAATTTTGTCCTTTTCAAATTGACACTAAATTTAATATATTTTATACAAATTATATTAATATCTTTTCTAAAATTGACCTTTAAAATTATTATTTTTTAAATTCAATTATAAATTATTAAATTTAATTATAAATTGAATAAATTCTTATATTTAATTTCTAAATAGAATATAATTATTTAAAATATTATAAGAATATAATTATTAATTTTTTTCTAATATTTATATTCGAAAATATTTTTAAAATTGATATATAAAAATATTTTAGAAAAATAAACTAATATTTGTAAAATTAACATTTACATATAAAATATTTTTGATTTTAATATCTAAAATGCAATAAAAATATTAAATATTTTAAATTTAAATGTAAATTTTACAAATGTTAATATATATTTTTAAAATTTTAATAATTATATTTTAATAATATTTAAATAATTATATTTTATTTAACAATTAAATCTAAGAATTATATTCAATTAATAATTTAATTTTATAATTTATAATTAAATTTTAAAAATAAGTAATAGTAATTTCAATTTTAAAAATTAAATGGTTCTATTTTAACAAAATTTGGGACTAAATTAAATAAAAATAACGAATATAGGGATTGAATTAAAAAAAAAAGTTGAACAAAAAATAAATACTACTAGAAACTGACACGTGGCACTAGCATTGATACGTGACACAATTTTGACTTGACACGTGGACACTTTTTTTGAAATTAAAAAAATTTTAAAAAAATATTAAAAAAAAATAAAAAAAAAATGGAAAAAAAAATAAAAAAAATAAAAAAACCAGGAGCTGACACGTGACATGTAGTGTTCAAAAACACATTAATTATTTAAACACCGTCAGTGAAAAAGACCAAATTAATCATAATTTAACGAAAATGAAATCTTAATTGAACATAAAATGAAAATAAAGATTAAATTAAATAAAATCAACAAAAAAAAAAAAAAAAAACTTCATGTTAACAAAACATGATTATGCTTTACACCGATTTTAGTCTATTTTAAATAAAATAAAATTTCACATGATTAAGGATTTTGTTCTTGGAAAGAACAAGAAGGAGGTGAAGAAGGAAGCAAGTGAGAAACGCCGCCAATGGCGCATCGCTCACTTTTCCTCTCTCTCAGACGGTAAGCCATTTTTCACGTTCTCTTATTGGTTCCCCCACAAAAACACAACCCAAAGTTGCAATCTTTTATGATTCTGCATCTTAACTGATTTTTCCGATCCCCAGACTCGGATCAGAACCAAGTTACATACTTTCTTGGCAACCAATCACAATTGAGTTTTTGGGTATGGGTAATTAATTGATCTCAAAATTGCATCTTCTCATCATGCAGAAGTAGCGGTTTAGCTTGTGTCCAGAACAGAACGAGATTTGCGTCTTCGGGTGCTGTGAGCAGTGATTTAGTTGAAGAGAGTGTGGAAGGTGATGACCTAAGGAGCAGAATCTTGAGGCTGAGGCTCCCCAAGCGAAGCGCCACAAACATTCTTCAAAAATGGGTCCTTCAAGGGAATCCTGTTACGCTCTCTCAGCTTCGGGATATTTCCAAAGAGCTTCGAAGATCTCAACGTTACAAACACGCTTTGGAGGTTTCACCCTTTCTTTTCTCATTCATACCCTCTTTCCCTTATAATAGCTAAATAAGAGCAATACACAGGATTCGAATTTCAAACATTTTAGCTACCTAAGCACTGCAAAGTTTATGTAGTTCTGTGATGGGGAATTAAGGATAATTTTCACAAATGGTTAGGAAAAAGTAGAAACAAAAATCTGTAAAATGCTACCTAGCGGATCATGCAAGCTTTTGGATCTTTTTTCTGTTTAAACAAATTAGAGCATGTTGCTGAATTTTCAAGTTACAGCAGGCTAGTTATCATTAAGAGTAAACTTTACTAACATCAGTGTGAATTTTTTAAACTCACGCCGACACTATTGTCTTTTTTCGGACAATAACCCCTCTTAATCGGTTTAAATTCGTTACGTTGATATTACAGTGTTTATTCTTGTAAAGGGAGTTATTGTAACATAAAAAGGGACAGGTATAGTGTGAATTTGCTATATATGTGAGTGTAATTTGCTATATATGTGGTTTTTGTAAGGTTCAGAAGAAGAAAAAGGAAAGATCGTTAGGTAGTATTCAGTTTACTTATTTTTGTAGTGCTTATAATTGTTGGAATGAAAACGTTGTTCAGTACTGTGGCCTGGGGCAAATGAGGTTATTATTATTTGGATATTACCTATTCATGACTTTTCTGATTCTGTCTAGTTTCATATATTAGTTTTTCCTCCAACAAACTGCAATTTCTAATTCTTCCAAATTCTAATGACTCAGCCATACACAATTTTATTTATGTTTTCTTTTCTAGTGACTAGATTACAAATTTGTAACACTTTTTGATTATTATTATGATGATGTTGATGATTTATGAATACTACATTCTTTTTCTGTTGGATGTAAAGCTTTGCAATATGTGTCTATTGCTGATTGCAGATATCAGAATGGATGGTTAGCCATGAGCAATACGAGTTATCAGACTCTGATTATGCAGTGCGCATAGATTTGATGACCAAAGTGTTTGGCATTGATGCTGCAGAACGCTATTTCGAGGGTCTACCTCATGCGACAAAGACGACCGAAACTTACACAGCACTCCTACATTCTTATGCGGGAGCAAAATTGACCGACAAGGCTGAGGAACTTTTTCAAAGGATAAAGGATTCAAACCTCTGCTTTGATGCCCTTACTTACAATGAAATGATGACTCTTTACATGTCAGTGGGCCAGTTTGAAAAGGTCCCTACGGTTGTTGAAGAACTGAAACAGCAACAGGTTTCACCTGATATCTTTACCTATAATCTATGGATAAGTTCCTGTGCCGCCATTCTTAACATTGATGAGGTTAGGAGGATTCTCGATGAAATGAGTCATGGTACTGGTTCTAATGAAAGCTGGACAAGGTATTTGAACCTGGCCAATTTGTATCTTAGTGTAGGTCATCTTGATAATGCAAGTTCCAACACGCTAGTTGAGACTGAGAAAAGGATCACCCAAGGGCAATGGATAACTTATGACTTCTTAATCATTCTTTATGGTGGGTTGGGAAGTAAGGATAAGCTTGATCAGATATGGAATTCCTTGAGAATGACCAAACAGAAAATGATCAGCAGGAATTACATCTCTATTATTTCTTCTTATCTCATACTTGGTCATTCGAAAGAAGTAGGTGAAGTTATTGATCAGTGGAAGCAATCGACGACCACAGATTTTGATATGCTTGCCTGTAAAAAGATTATGGTTGGTTTTAGGAACATTGGTTTAGCTGAAATAGCCGACAACTTGAATAAGATTCTCATTGAGAATAATCTCAGCCTGGGAAATGATTAACTGGGGGTTCTCTGAGCTTGAATGTAATGTAGAATACATAGATTTGAGATCAATTTTGCAACTTTCAGAAGGGAGAATATATTTCTTTTGCAATTTTATCAGCACGGTGAATGAATAAACTTGCTGGGTGAATGAAATGGAAGTCTTGCAATGCTTTGGTGGATGCACAAGATTCCATTGCATTGCTTCTAACCTTTTTTTTCAGTGGTGATGCTACTGTCATTATCATATTTATTCCTTAGAATTTGGATGTGTTTTGCATTAGTTGTTGAATTACTTTCCAACTTTTACTGTTACCTTTTCTGCCTGAACTATTATTTTAAACAAAAGCATATTTTGTGTTTTATGCTGTACAAAATTTCAATTAAAAGAATAAAATACATTCTGAATTAGAAAAAAAAAACAAAATATTATTCGTAAGTTTCACTTGTTTGTCATTGGACGGAGTGCAGAAATACTGAAGCACCAAACACATCTATTAAAACAAAATTTTGACGCTTTTTTTTAGAATTGAACACTTCTTCAATCGCAACTGAAATTTTGCTTTGGAAATATTATACGGACAAAGGAAATGTCGAATGCTAAGGCTTTGATGAACACGAAAATAAAAAAAAATTGTTGGATGAAAATGAATTTTTGAATAGAAATAAATAAAAGATTAAGTAAAAATTAAACGTGTTTGGTTTAAAAGAAATTAAGAGAATGAGAAAAGGAATAGAAACATGAGTATCAATAAATAAGAAATAATTTAGTGAATTTACCATTTTATGAAATTCATTTCTATGGTTCATCCATGTAGGATTTCTTAACATCGAAATAAAATCAGATCAAATATTTTTAGGGTTAAAAGTATATAAAATAATATTTAGTACTTGTAAGGCATAAAGGACTGTTTTATGAACCAAAACACATTATTTTTTTAATAAATAAACTTTTATCTGTTAGAAAAATGATCTTATCCTATTTATAAGTTTCTATGATCTTATTTTAACTCTTATATATATATATATATATTACCAAGGAGATATTTCATATAAAAAATATATTTATTCAATAAATCAAAATATTAATATTTTAGTTACATTTTTTATTATATATTATTAAAATGAATTTGTTCAAGTGAAGAATTATGTCAAAATATTACTTTTTATTTCTAAATGACACCTCTAAAGTTGATGTAAAATATTTTTGTTTTAATAGAGTTGGGTTGCATAGTAGACTGACGGTAGAAAAGTGTAGGATAGACTACACATTTAAGCTCAATAGATGGTATACTATTACTATCCCACTCCCTACCTCACATTATTTCTTTTAATAGTTGTATATAGTATGATTTGTCTGTTAAATATGATTAACTATTTTTATTTATTATTTCATTAATATAATATATTTAAAAAAAAAATCTAAATTTTATTTCGTGATTTATTTTTTTCTTCATAATATGACATCTTTTTTACTTGTAATAAATAGTAAATTATTAGTTATTAATTTTTTAATCTAAATTATTATATTTACAATAAAATGTTATTTTTATAAGATAATTAAATTTAAGGTTAAAATATGATAACTTTTTCTCACTTTTTATGTAACATTCCATTTTAATAACTTAAAACTAGTAAAATACAATGCTTCATCACAGTATTCTAAACATATAATTTATTGTATAAAGTATATTAATACATTCTTTACAAAAGATAGGATTATAAAAATATAACATTTATACATTCAAACTAAATTTACAAGCTCTATTCAAAACTAGTTCCTTACTAAAATCTTTAGACCTTCCACTAGTCTAATTGATGACTCCTTATTCCCAGAGCTGACTCTAAAAACTGACAACTTCGTCTGTTTACACAGGTGAGGATGAAGTGATCATTGAAAAAAAAAAAAAGAAAAAGAAAAACACCACACAAAACAACCAAGAAAACACACAAAAAATTTTCTTACAATACCAAATTGCACAAACAACCCTCAGATAGCTCAACACCTTTAGTTTTACAGGATCCCTATCTACACATAAACACATCACAAAGACGATCAGAACATACCTTTATGATCACTGGTCAAGAGAGAGTCATATTAATGACTTAAATGACATATGCAATCATAAAAAGACTGCATGCAAACCAAAATAGAGAAGACCCACAGAAAAACAAGCAAAAATTTAACTTACATAGTTGAAAAAATTGATCGGATAGAAATAAAGAGCTCACAAAGAAGATCACCGTAACTATCTCTAATCTTCAAACAAACAAGAGAAAAAAAATTAGAAAAAACTCAAAGAACTATATAAAAGTAAAAATGATTTATAAAGATATAATCTGTTTAAAAATAATAAAACTCATTTATAACAATTCTATTTATATTAATTTTTTTAATATTAAAATAATTAAGTCTCATTATTTTAAATAATATTACTTGTAAAATATGATTTTCTAATTCTTTATATTTTAACTTTTATGAATACCCAGATATTTATTTATATTTATACAATCAGACGCCCATTATCTCCCAAATGTTATGAAGTTCGGTCGACTTATTTTTTTTTTTTAATTTAAACTCATTTATGAACATTACTAAGTCTCACGTTGATTCTAATGATGTTTTAAATAATTTTAAAAAACATTGAAGTCACTGTGTTTTTGTTTGTTTGGTGTAAAACCGTTCTCTTCTAAATTCTAATCTTGCACGTAATTTTCACAGTACAATTTGGTTGAGGAGAGTTGAAAAAATTAAATAGCCAAAGCCCACCCACGTGATTTTGAACTTCCACTCCCAACACATTTTCTTTGCCGTTCTGCCACCCCTAAATCAATCATTTTAAATCAACATCTCATAACAAACGTGAAACACTTCTCCATATCATTAACTCATCAAAATTTAAAAAGAGACGTAAGTTGAATTCATGATAAGTATCGTAAACCGTTTAAATAGTCTAATTATGAGTCAAAAATTTCACATTAGATATAATAAACAAAATTAAACACTATATATAAAATAAAGATCTACAACACCGTTATTTTAATATTTTAGATAAAAATGATATCAAATATCTTATATGTGTAACACAAATATCATATATATAGAATCATAATTTCTTGAACCGTATGATAAAATATAAATCCAACATAAATAATGCCATCAATTTTAGTTGTACGAATCAAGAATGTGATTCAAAGTATATATCCTCCAAAGGTTACCACTCCTTTTTTATTTTTTACATCGATTAATTGTAAGTAAAACTGATAAAGAAACTTAAAACAATATTATTATTAAAAGGAGTATTGTACATAAATTCTTAAAAATATTTTTGAATGGAGTTAATGGGTTATAGTTGATTGACCTTAGGCTTGTTAACTTGTTACATAAGCTTCGTGGAATAAGTAAGAGCACATGGCACACGCATAAGTAGTATTTTCATAGTATTTATGCGAGGTTGATTTTATATAATAATAATAACAATAAATAAAAGAAAAGAAAACAGGCGTGCACCACAACACATTAAGTATTATAATAACATATGACACATTATATTAATTACATGTGATATAATACAAAAATAAAAATGAATCCGCACCTAGCTGAATTTCTTTTCCTAAAATAAACTCATCGTGAATTTTTGTATAAAAGACCAATCTTGTGTCAAATATTCACTCAATCCCATCTCTTTTAAAGTCAAATAAATGGATTCCTAAAAAACAATTTCTTATCATGAAAATTGCATAAGTTTATAAACTCACCCAAAATTTGATTTTTTAAAGCATATACTACAAAAAAAACTATTAAATAATAATCAAGTAATAAAAATTATATTTAAAGATTAATTTTCTAAAGATAATTTCTTTATAACTAAAATTTTAGTAATTAATATTAGTGATCGATGTAAAAATCAATTCATAATAAAAATTATTTTAGTTATTAATTTAAAAATTAATTATAATTTTTAAAATTATTTTAGTTATAAATAATATTTAGTTTATAAATTAATATTTAAATTAGTCATTATAATGACTAATTATTTTTTATTAAAATTTATTGTTATTCGAAGATTTTCTTGTAATAATGTTTAGGAATAAAAATGCTTAAAAACGAATTTAACAACAACGAAGTGAAAATTTTGTTTAAAAATATTCATTTAATTAAATGATAATTATATATAAGCGTGTAAGCAATTGAGCTTCAAAGCTTTAAAAAAAATAAAAATTATGATACATTAGATGGTTGAAATATCTTTTAAATAAAAAATATTAAAATTTTGACACAAAATTTGTACACTAATTTAATAATATCTTTCACCCACTTTCATTTTATCTTTTTCTATATAAATATAAAGGACAATGATATTTTAACTACTAAATTTTGACAACTTCCTTTTACAATATGACATGTCATCTTCTAAGTGGTTTTGAAATATTGAAAATGAGAAAAAAAAAATGAAAAATCACTTAAAAAATGACACAAATTGTCAAAATTTAGTAGTCAAAAATTCATTTTCCTAATAAAAGTTCATTTTTTATAATTATTTTACCCCATGTCACTATCAAACTAATGTCTTTTTTTTTTTTCCTTTTTTTCATATAATTTTTTTTTTCCTTAAATGAACCGTGAACAAGAGAGGTCGTGGATGATCTATATATATAGATAGATTTTGAGTGTTTGAATGTATCTCTGTAGTTGCTAGCTGTAGCAGGCAAGGTGAACCACATATATTCTTAACAAAACATTCACACTTTGAATTGTTTTTGTTGCTTCTTTGGTTCCCTTCCATGGAGGCCAGTGGCAACATGATAAACGTGAACAACAACAACACATGCAATAACAAGGTTGTCTGTTTTCCGACGGAGGGAGGCAACAAACGCAGCATCGGGCACCACATTGCACGGCGTCTGGTTGAGATTGGTGTGAAGGATGTTTTCAGTGTTCCTGGAGACTTCAACCTTGGGCTTCTGGATTATTTGGTAGCTGAAGCTGACCTTAACCTGATAGGGTGCTGCAACGAGCTCAACGCTGGGTATGGTGCTGATGGGTACGCCAGATGCAAAGGTGTGGGTGCATGTGTGGTTACCTTCAATGTGGGTGGCCTCAGCATTCTCAACGCCATTGCCGGTGCTTACAGCGAGGATCTTCCGGTTATATGCATTGTTGGAGCTCCCAATTCCAACGACTATGGCAGCCAAAGGATTATTCACCACTCCATTGGCTTGTCAGATTTCAGTGAAGAGCTACGTTGCTTTCAGCCTGTCACTTGTCACCAGGTACACTCCCTGTAGAAGATGGTAGTAAAAATAGAAAAACAAAGGTTAATTTTTGTAGGTTTAAGAAGAAGAAAAAACATGCATGTAATGGATTGATTATTATGCGTTATTGTAATTTCAGGCTGTAGTAAACAACTTGGAGGATGCACATGAACTCATTGACACTGCCATTGCAACAGCTTTGAGGGAAAGCAAGCCTGTGTATATCAGCATAGCCAGTAACTTGGTTAGCATCCCTCACCATTCCTTCACTGATGACCCTGTCCCCTTTTATCTGACTCCAAAATTGACCGATGAAAGCTGTTTGGAAATTGCGGTGGAAGCCACATCACAGTTCTTGAACAAGGCAGTGAAACCAGTGATGGTGGGAGGGCCAAAGTTGCGGATAGCAAAGGCCAGTGATGCTTTCATGAGAATGGTAGATGCTTCGGGTTATCCCTTCGCAGTGTTGCCTTCAGCAAAAGGGATGGTGGAAGAACATCATCCCAACTTCATTGGCACTTACTGGGGACAGATTAGCACTCCCTTTTGTGCAGAAATTCTGCATTCTGCAGATGCCTACCTTTTTGCTGGTCCAGTATTCAATGATGTTATCACTTTAGGGTTCTCAATACCCGTTCAAAAGGAGAAAGCAATTGTAGTGTTGCCTAATCGGGTAATGATCCCAAATGGACCTACCATCGGGTGTGTTTCAATGAAGAGCTTCTTCGAAGCACTTGCAACACGCCTTAAACGCAACACAACTGCTTTTGACAACTACAAAAGAATACACGTCCGAAATGGCCTTCCCAGTAACCCTAACCCAAAGGATAAGTTAAGGGTCAATGTTTTGTTCATGCACATACAGAACATGTTGTCTCGTGACACTGCTGTGATTGCTGAAACAGGAGACACTTGGTTCACATGTCAGAAGCTGAAACTACCACAAGGTTGTGGGTGAGTAAGTTTTGTGTATATATATTGAATGAAGAATTGAAGAAAGAGAGTATCATTAACATATATTAGGTTTACAGGTACGAGTGTCAGATGCAGTACGGATCAATAGGTTGGTCAGTTGGTGCAAGTCTTGGTTATGCGCAGGCTGCTCCACACAAGAGAGTCATTGCTTGTGTTGGTGATGGTAGCTTCCAGGTATATTGTAGAATGAAGAGGTTTTGAGACTGATTTATATCTATAAGCGATTAATTAGGTTTGAAACTTTGTTGCAGATGACAGTGCAGGAAGTGTCAACAATGTTACGGTGTGGACAAAATTGCATAATCTTTCTGATCAACAATGGCGGATACTGTACAGAGACAGAAATCCATGATGGACCTTACAATGTCATAAAAAACTGGGACTATGCTGGACTGGTGGAGAAAATAGACAATGGTGAAGGCAAGTGCTGGACTACCAAGGTGAGTGTGAGATATTCTTAAAAAAGAAAAAAACACTTGGAATTTGGAAACTCGTATAAAACATCCTCAACAGAAAAACACTTACTAATTTTTAATGTTGTATTTGAAGGTGCACTGTGAGGAGGAGCTAACAGAAGCAATAAAGACAGCAATGGAGAGAAAAAAGAGTTGCCTATGCTTCATTGAAGTGATAGTTGAGAGCGATGATACAAGCAAGGAATTGATTGTGTTGGGAACCAGGCTTTCGGCTTTTAATGGTCGACCACCTAAGGATAATTAACTGTTGTTTAAAATTTATTTATCATCATCCAAATATAATATTTTATCATTATTACAAATTGTTATTAGTCCATTGTTTAAAAAAAAAAAAATTGATTATCAACGAATACTTTTCTACTAAGAACGTAGTCTATATAGGGCTAGGTTCATGTTTACATCTATGAGTTGTATTAAATAAATAGAAAAGAGGATTGTTTGATTATCGGTGATTTTGCTGTTTGTATGTTTATTGGTTTGTAATTGGTATTAAGTACTATGTTAAGTACAAATAAATTGTATTTGAGTGGTTTCTTCTATGTGTAATACAGTAGATTTTATTTTTAATTCTACATATTCAATTTCAAGTTCTGGTGTGTATTTTTCGAAGGTTTTGCTTGTAAAGGCGGAATATCCTTGTACTCTTATTTAGTAATTAGTTGACTAAAAATAAAGTTTAAAAAAGAGAAATTTTCGAGTCACGTTTTTTTTTTTTTGTAAAAATAAAGACCTGAATACATATTTTAAAAACTTTATTATCTGTGCATTTTATTTTCAAAATTTTTATATTTGCATATTATCATTAAAGTGTTTTTTTTTCTTCAAATTTTACAGATTATAACAGTCACTTTAACACATCTTATAGTAAGAAACCATCGTTATTTAAAAGCATTAATAATAAAATAACACTTTTTACGGGACACTCACAAAGAGTACCCTCCAGACCTCAACCCTACAACGGTAACTGAGATCCACCAATATGCCCGAACCCGATATTTCTATTTCCTTCACCAGACCATGAGGTTCAAGCCAGTCAAACCCTTCATGTTCAACCCTGACACCCAGGGGATCTATGAAATATTCTGTGAGTTCAGAGCATACTCAGCTTAATGAAGGTATATATCTTATTTGCTTGGTGATTTAGCAGGAGGTACTGGTTAGAGGGTTGTACTAGTGAAACACTAGTCCATCTTCTTCAGCTCTTCGGTAGAGCCTACAGATACCCTCGTGTTCATTCCTCATAGATTCTTATAAGGAAAATAGTAGAAAGTTCTCCACAAACACTCCCAGGAAAGTGAGGTGAGTCATAAAGACATCCCTAAGTAAAAAGAAAACAAAAATATAGAATATATGACAAAAAAAAACCTTATGCAATAAATATTTTTTTCAAAATGGTAACATCTAATAATAAAATATGTGATTCAAAATAAGATAAATGATAAATTATTACATAATATTAAATTGTCTAGTTTAATCTGAGACAATTGTTAAGGATCTGACACCAATGAACGTAACTTTATATGACATAAAAAACTCAATTGTAACTAATAAAACGTATATTTTATTAAATTAAGGGAAATACTTTTTTATTTTTTTCATATTTTAAACCAACGTATGATCAGTTATCTTTATCATTCAAGATGGGATGAAGTACCATATAAATTCTATTTACAAATTCAAAAAATATAATTATGTGAAAGTTTTAATTCCTAAAGCTTAGCGTCAGTGACATTAAATTTGAAGCATCCCTTCATGTCTGAAATCTTCAAATGTTGTTGAGTTGATAAATATTAGGATCGAGTGGGTATAGTTATTAGTCAGGATGTAACTCTTTTTTACTTAAGAGTGTAATAGTTCAAAGATTAAATTATGATCTGACCCACTTGACCTTCGTTACAGAATAATTGATGTCACATGTTGTTAATAAATGAAATTGTTCTGAGTTATAGGCCAAAATAATCTCATTCTCATATGTGTTTAAATCTATAACAACGATAAAGAGAATTCTTTCTTTTGTGTCCACATTTCATAATACCAAATTTATCCTTTATAATATAATTATTTATTATTTTTTAAAATTAATGGTTATTTTTACTTATTTTCTATAAAATTGTTTATCTTTTTTTTAATTCATCAACAATTAACTTTTCTATTCATTTCACTCTATTTTTAACATTTCACTTTATTTTTAATAAATATAAATTTATTTTATATATTAACTTAATAACATTACATTATTATCACATACTAAGATACTATCATTCATATTTAAAAAATACTTATACACATACGCGATAGCGTGTACGCTAGTGTATATATAATGTAAATCTATCACGAAATTCTATTAAATACGTCTATTCTTTTGCATAAAGCGAATAATATGATTTTGATAAACTCTAAAATATATATTAATTTTTTATTCAATTATTTTATGCTATATCATTTGTCATATCCAGAAAAGAGTATGATCGTTTCTGAATTTGAATTCTCAAGAGGCACGACACGAATAAATCAAAGAAGAACGCAAAATAAGACAGAGATTGAGTACGCCACAATCTAGCAGATTGATAAGTCAAGTGAAGGTTTGCCACAAAGATGTTAATATTTGATAAGAACCGGAGGTCTAAACCAAGAACAAAGAGAATTCTCTCTTTAATGAATTCAAATTTAATATATGACTAAAAAGTCCCTACATTGTTTTTGACACTTCTATATATAAACACATAAGTTTAAGAAAACCTGAGAACCCTACACGATGGTCCAAGCCCAAAACATCAAAACATAAACTAATTTATAAAAGAAAGTCCAAAGCCCAAAAACATACAACATAACTAATTTATAAGAGGAAACCCAAAGTCTAAAAACATAAACTAATTTTCTTAAAAACTATCTTCAAATGTGCTTCAAGCCATGATTTTCATATTCTTTGAATTTCAGATTACCTGTAGCATTAGGAGCCTTGAATAGTTTTGATCTTTCAATCTCTTACTCCTTGCCTTTGTCATAGGTCTTTTAAATGGTAAAAGTTCATCTTCAAGTTCTTCTTGTATAGAATTTAGGGATAATCTTCTATCATTCCCTCATTCTTGAAGAGAATTTGTCTTCAAATTTATTTCACTTGAAGATTCTATATCAATATGTGAATATATTTATATTAAAACTTAATCCACTTCGGCTTTAATGATTTTAATACATTACTTAATATTAAAACATGCAAGATTTCTTATTATCAATATAACCGTGATTTTAATCATACTTAAATCAATAAATCACGAATAATTTTTAAAAGCATTGATACCATCTTCTATGGTTGAAGAAGGAGGAAGCTTGTGCACATATAAATGGCAGCATTCACAAACATCGCAATTCAGTATTGTAAATCCAAACAACGAAGTGGGGAATCAAAGAATAAATCTAAACGAAGTGTTGATTTCAAAAGAGATTTGAACGAGATTGGGCTCAAGACCAAACAATAATGAGTGAACCCAAACAATGCATGCACTGGTGATTCAATAAATGCCGCAATATGGTACTACTAATTCATAAATACTCCGATTACGAACATCACCGGAGAAGCATATAATAAATAAAAATTTTAATCAATAAAAAAAATATTTTTTTAATATTAAGGAAAAGTACTAAATTTATCTTTGGTCAAATTATACTTAAATACCATTTTACTTCACTAACTAAAGAAAATAGAATTCTTTTGAGTTTGTGTTATTATGACAAAGTAATGTGTGGATGAAAGAGTTGGAAGCAACGCGGCAGAAGTTGCACCATGCAATGCTC
Source organism: Vigna unguiculata (assembly GCF_037176805.1). Classification (NCBI taxonomy): domain Eukaryota; kingdom Viridiplantae; phylum Streptophyta; class Magnoliopsida; order Fabales; family Fabaceae; genus Vigna; species Vigna unguiculata. The sequence goes on along the minus strand of NC_140797.1, from coordinate 48,464,098 downwards.
AAAGACTCTCTCTTTCTCTTTCAACCATTTTCACCCTTTTATAACTCACAACACCAACCAAAAACAAGTTATCACGAATCTACAGTGCCTATGATTCAGCTTGTGCATATAATGGCAAAGCATATCTAATTGAGTGGGGAAGTTTTCAATATGGGTTGGCCCAACAAAATCAGATGTGACTTCAAAATGACATCTATTTCTCTATTGGTCACATTTGTTTTTTCCCTCATTTATTCTCAAATGTCCTACACCTTTCTCACCAAAATATAAAACAAAATTGGAGAAAACAAACCACTACGTAATAATTACTTAAATCATTATGAACTAATAAATACTATATGTTTCTCACTTATATCTTTTAACGATGCCACGAGACAAGTTGCAGAGGAGAGAATGTTACAACATTATTAAAAGTTGTTTATTTTAGAAAGGTGTAACTTAGAGAAACAGAAATGGTAAAATCCAGAGGGATGCAGAAGTACAGTTTTATACTGCACTTATCTTAAGCCAATCATTCATTTGCAACTCCCAAATATACCAAACAGTTATTACAAATCCCAAGAGTTGTGAAAATGGCAATTGTCCATGTTGGTATCAGTAGGACAAAACATATGCCACAAATCACACTCATTTTGCCTTCCATCCACGCCACTTGTTTTTCCTTTCACTTTTATTTCTTCAAAATTTATCCTCATTCATAGGGGAAAAGAAAGAAAGAAAGATATGGCTATGCTAACTAAGAGAGGTTTATCTTTTTAATTTGACTCTGATTAAACATAGAAAAGCCAAATGGTGGGATCATCGGTCATCAATTGGCTATATCGTAAAGCCAAAATCCTGTTACTGCACAGCTTTTTCATGGTCAAAGGTATGAGGTTGTGATGTGCGAAATTCAGTAATAAGAATTTAAGAAACTGAGCTGAAAAGGAAGAGACATGTATGATGAGTGGTCACACTGGTGAAGCATCAAGAAACTGAAACTGCATGTCTTTAAGCATTGACTCGGAGAGTACAAATATTCAGAGCTAGAAGAAACACAATCTTAGATTAGAAGATCGATCATTCACAGAAAAAAAACTGATTATGCCCATTTCATCACAGCCTGTAAGAGGTCCTTCAAACTTTTTCACAAGAAACCGACAATTTTAACATGACTAATAATTCCAAGTTTCCAACCATCCCATGTGGCTCCCTCCTCCTTTCACCGAATTCTGTGCTTGCCTAGTCACTCTGCTCTTTTTATCTGCCCCCTCTTTTTTCTGGTTGTGACTCCCAGTTGAAGGTACTGTCCTAACAAAAATCTAGAGCAGTGCATTCTGTGAGTCTGGTTTTCAGCATGTGGGAATCTGAGAGTGAGTCAGCGACAGGACACAAATATGGGGGTGGACTTCTCACTTCAACTAACCATGGTGTCAAGACTGAAGGATTTGTACAAAGAGGCAACTCTTGGTATGTTAGATGCATAATAACCACAGTTACAACCACTGTTTTGCTGTGCTAATTCTGGTGAATCCAAATTGTAGGACACAGAGACAGAAAATAAGATTGGAAGTTCTGCTAATATTGTTTGTATATAACTAATTTATCCATTATATGTCTTGAACAAGTATGATTGATAGAGAATGAAATCTGCCTAAAGGTACTTCCTCTCTCCATGCAGGTATGTTGCTACTGATATTCCAAGTGACTTTCTAGTTCAAATCGGAGAAGCTAGCTTCCACTTGCACAAGGTAGCTATCTTGTTTTTTCTTTCGAATTTCATGATTTCATTTGTTATATCTCAAGTGATCAGAAAGCATTGATTTGTAGCGTTGAATTTGGTGTTTTTGTTTTTGTTTCCCCTTTGGTGCGAAAGTACCCCTTGGTATCTCGGAGTGGAAAGCTGAGTAGAATCATATATGAAACGCACGATCCAGATTTGAATAAAATAGTCATGGATGATATCCCTGGTGGGGCAGAGGCTTTTGAGCTTGCGGCCAAATTCTGCTATGGAGTTGCCGTTGATTTAACAGCAGGCAACATCTCAGGGCTAAGATGCGCTGCAGAGTATCTAGAAATGACCGAGGACTTAGAAGAAGGGAACCTTATATTCAAGGCAGAAGCTTTCCTAAGCTATGTTGTTTTGTCTTCATGGAGAGACTCCATAGTTGTGCTGAAAAGCTGCGAGAAGCTGTCACCATGGGCAGAGAACCTTCAAATTGTTCGCAGATGCAGCGAGTCCATTGCTTGGAAAGCGTGTGCTAATCCCAAAGGGATAAGGTGGTCCTACACTGGAAGACCAGCGAAAATTTCCAGCCCAACATGGAATGACATGAAGGAATCGAGCCCAAGTAGGAACCAGCAGGTTCCTCCTGATTGGTGGTTCGAAGATGCTTCAATCCTTAGGATTGACCACTTTGTCAGAGTCATCACTGCCATTAAGGTAAAGGGCATGAGATTTGAATTGGTCGGTGCTGCAATAATGCATTACGCTACTAAGTGGATACCGGGATTGATCAGTGACACAGCAAACCCAGGTGATGAAGCAAGCAACTGCAGTGTGAGTAACAGCAGTAGTAGTGGTGGTGGCAGTAGTTGGAAAGGGGGACTTCATATGGTTGTGACCGGAACAAAAGAAGACAGTTCAAGCGTTCAAGCTAAAGAGCAAAGGATGATCGTGGAGAGCCTTGTCAGCATTATTCCACCTCAGAAGGACAGTGTCTCGTGCAGTTTTCTTCTCAGGCTACTGAGAATGGCAATCATGTTAAAGGTTGCACCTGCACTGGTTACTGAATTAGAGAAAAGGGTGGGAATGCAGTTTGAACAGGCTACACTCGCTGATCTTCTGATTCCTTCTTACAGTAAAGGAGAAACTATGTATGACGTTGATCTTGTTCAGAGGCTCTTAGAACATTTTATCGTTCAGGAGCAGACTGAAAGTTCTAGTCCGAGTAGACAATCATTTTCTGATAAACAACACATGGGAATGGGATGCATCCTAAATGCTAAGGCAAGAGTGGCAAGGCTTGTTGACAGTTATCTCACAGAGGTTTCAAGAGATAGGAACCTTTCCCTGACAAAGTTTCAGGTTCTTGCAGAAGCTTTGCCTGAGTCAGCTAGGACCTGTGATGATGGACTTTACAGAGCAATTGATTCCTATCTCAAGGTATATATATATATTATTGTGTTATAATTTGTTTTCAATTCCTAGTTCTGATTTTCTGACATGTGCAACAACAAAATAACAGGCACACCCAACACTTTCTGAGCATGAGAGGAAGCGACTGTGCCGTGTGATGGACTGTCAGAAACTCTCCATTGATGCATGCTTGCATGCTGCTCAAAATGAAAGGCTTCCATTAAGGGTTGTAGTGCAAGTTCTATTCGCGGAACAGGTGAAGATAAGCAATGCACTGGCCACGAGTTCTGTGAAAGATGTTGAATCTGAGAGCCATGCAATGGTAACGAACCGGAAAACACTTCTGGAAGGGACACCACAATCGTTCCAAGAAGGATGGACGGCTGCTAAAAAAGACATCAACACAATGAAGTTTGAGCTTGAGAGTGTGAAAGCCAAGTACATGGAGCTTCAAAATGACATGGCCAGTTTGCAGAAACAATTTGATAAGATGCTGAAGCAGAAGCACAGTTCTGCATGGAGCAGTGGGTGGAAGAAACTCAGCAAACTTGGAAGGACCACAAATCTAGTAGAAAACCAGGATGATTCTCCTAAGATTCCAGATTCGATAGAACACAACAGAAAGACTGCTAGAAGGTGGAGGAGAAACTCAATATCCTGATTCCTCGCATATCAGAATTCTCAATTTCTTTGAAACTCATTCTTCTTCCCTCTTCATATCTTACAGCAATTTCCACAATATCCAAGCTAAATTGTAATTTGTCATCAAAGCTAATTAATCATATCTTTCAAGTGTGAATTCTACTGGCACTTCAATCACCACCAAGCCTCCTTTTTCATGCTGCTATTTCATGAAAATGAAAAACATTATGTACATATTCAAAAATCTTCAGTTATATTCCTCTGGATAAAACAGACACTTGCAGATTTTAATTTTCATTTCTGTGTTGTAAATAACAGAATCAACCAGTAAAAAGAGAGAACAAGAAAATGTTAGTAGATATATATGTACAGTTTTCAAAATAAGAAAGTGTCCAGAAGCAGTGAACTAGAAAGGAAAAAGGAACATGATTAGATATTCCAACATTAATCATGTCATCTTGCACAAAAACAGTGACACAGTTGTCATGTGACAAGACAAAAGACTAGTATGAGTCGAAATCGGCAACAAGTAAATCTTTGAATGAGATTAGATGACGGTGAAGGATTGTGTTGAAGCTTTCATCATCAACTACAGTTTAGCAGCATGAGAAAGGATTATGATGGCATGTGCTTGAAGCGAAAAACCAATGAACGGCTTAGAACATTTCACGGCACCAACCAGGAATTGAAGGGTAAAACACTTTAATATGTTAATAATTATCTTTCAGTGGCAGTCTTTTTCTACAATCCATTTGAATCTAATAATGTTCTTCTCTGTGCTCATTTGGAAGAACTTTATTTGGCATCAGAAGCAGAGCGATAATATATATAATCACTGATTTTCCAACCAACTCATAATTATAGCCTCGAGTTTAAACAGTGGGTGCCAAGAACCATTTCTGCTAAACAGTGACCATAAATGATTGTTGGCCTTCAGCTGATTGGATATTATTCATGAGATTCCAGAAGCTGTCATTGCACTGCATTGTGCCCAATATCAATGTCAAATGCTTCATAATTGCATGTTTTCCTAATAAAAACACCGGCAGAGATCAGATATTAACAAAAATAGTTCACCATTTTCAATAAAAAAATCTTAAATATACTTATATCTTCTTTAATACATTTTTTTTTACTCTTACTTAAGATTCCAACTCATGCTTAACTCTCTAACATTAGTTGAAAATTTGCTGAAAACTGATATACCAAAGCTTTTCATGCAGAATTCAAAATTGAACTTGTTGACAGTTTCATATCGATTAGAGATAATGTAGACATTCTATTTTATCAGTTATCAGACCGTTAACGGACTATTTATTAATTTCTATTTCATACACGAGAGGAGATGTGTTGGAAAAATAACATAATACCATTGAAGTATTATTGTAATAATCTTTCAATATTACTATTGTCAAATTAATTTTTTAAAGTTGCAAGATAATTATTAAATTTGTCCTCTGTTTTTACCTATTAAAATTGTCTTTAAAGTTGTTAGAAGAAAAGTGCTAAGTGGTACCAACCGATTTTGATAAAACACGAAAATACATGAACTTGCATGTTTTCTGTCAAATTTCTACTTCTTTTTTTCCCTTTTTATAATTTAAAGCCAGATAAAAAAAATAGTAACTTTCGTACTTCATGTTTTAATTAAAAAACAGTACTAAATAGCATGTCTATGTTAAAAAAAGAAAACCTACGCTAGTATTTGAAAAATCATTTTTAAAAGTTTATTTTAAATTTCATATATATATATATATATATATATATATATATATATATATATATATATATATATATATATATATATATATATATATATATATATATATATATATATATATATATATATATGTATATATATATATATATAATTTAAATTATTATTATTTTTATTTTGAAAATATTCTTAAATATTAAAAGTACTTTAGGAAGGGAATAAAAATTCATATCAATAATTAGGAACTAGTCTTTATTTAGCTTAGGTCCCATTTAGAAGCGATAGCAGGTTTTTCACTTTTAAGTTTAAAATGTAGTTTTTGAAATAAATTTTGTTGGATAAAAATGGAATTGAAACATTTTTACGCAGTTTTAAAATTTTTTTTAATATTTATTTATAAAATGTATATTTAATTTTTATTTGAAAGAAATATTTTAGTATACTTAGTAATAGTTTTTTTTCTTGTCGTTACTGCTATCTCAATACTATCATCAATTGAATAATATCATTGTCTTAATGATAAAAACAATTATCGTTATTAATCATCACTAGGGGTGCCAATTAGGATCTCGCTTGCGAAAAAAACGCGGAACGGACCAGGGTAGTGAGCCCATAAGCCCACATAGACCCGCAGTCCGTACGGGCCAACACGCAAGCCCGCATAAAATTAAAAAAAAAAATTGTACTTGTGTATATTAATTACTTCTTTTATGGACTCTTGCATTAACGTTTCAAATTCTTGTATAACTGGAGAAGACAAGTATTATGTAATTTTTAATGTGCTAAAATTTAAAAAATACAGTGTATATGTCATATTATGAATATGATGAAAATGTTGAATTATCAATTTATCATCTAATTCCCCAAAGTCTTTACTTAATTTTGTGAACTTCTTAAAGTTTTCCAATTTTTAAACATTGAAAGTTTTATCATAAAAATTAAAAAAAAATTAAAAAAAGGGCTCGCCCGTGTTGTGCGGACCTTACGCGAGCCGGGCCGGCCCGCATTGCCACCCCTAATCATCAGCATCATTGATCATTATTATTATAACCATCGCACAAACATCTATTTAAATTAACTTTTAATCTAAAATTCACCCTAAACTAGAAATTGATTTTAATATGTAAATTCTTAAAACTTACAAATAGAAATCATTCAGAAGGAAACCTAAAAATTAAAATTCGATAAAGTCCTGCTTCCAAAATTTCATTTAGAAACATGAATTACTATTATTTTTTCAAATTAAAAGTCCAATTTTCAAATTGAAATGCTTTGTGCTAAATTTAGTTTCATATGAAATTGAAAATTTTCCAAACTTAAAAAAGTTCTGAACAAAAATATAGCATTCGTTTATGTTTTTTTCTTTCATTTTTAATTACAAAAATATGAGTCATACCTTGCGTTTATTTCAGTTGCATAGGTAGCCTCTTCTGATTCATGGTTGACATTAGTCAACCACGAAGCATCTTCTATTTCCCGTGTATTCATTTGGGTTATTGAGTTCGCTATCTCATGCAAAAAACTTGAGAAATAAATGGTAAAGTAAAACCAATATGAAAGTTTCAGAATAACTAAGAAAAGCAGAAATTTTTCTTAAGCTATCATATTGTTAAATACAGTACTGAAAATTTGGGAAGGGTAAGTGTATCCTACAACTTCTTAAGAAATTGTCCTTTAAATATTTGAAACATCCTTCAATAATTACAGTAGTATTCTCTTTGAACAGACTTTCACAGAGCTAATTTCATACATCTGAACTCTAGTTGATAGTTAGTACAAAGATTATTTCCACTGTTAATGCTTTGCAGTTAAAATATCTCAAATTATTAAGTGACGGCATGATTGAATAGCATTGCTTTATGTCAACAAAGTATGACACAAAAGATAGACCTACAAAGCCAAAATTACCTAGACTAAGAGTGTGACGGGACTAAACAAAATAATTAATTAAAATTTAATTCCCACACAGATCCTTAGATTAACTAATACAAAACAAATCCAAATTATGATTAGATTAAATATTAAAAAAATTATCATGTAAGCTACAAGTGTCGCACTCGCACAACGCAGACAGACACTATTCTAAAGTTAAATTCAACTTTTGTTTGCATTATTTTGACAGAAGAATATTGGTTGCATAAAGCTTTTACCAAACTGGTGGGGACCCATCTCATCAGGTGTGAGAAATTTCCAGTCTTTCCTCACAGGTGAAAAGATAGGGTTATCATTTTTTTAGTATTTCTTATTGCACGTTTTCTGGCTTACTTTAATGCAAAATCTACTGAAATGGAAGAAGTTATGGATGATGGATTGGTGGTATTTAAGTATTGAACAGATAAGACAATGACAATGAAGATAGAAAACATGAAACCGGAATACAAACATTGACACTCCAATTATTCATACAATCACACAACCGACAGATACATACATAGTAACATCATGAAAAAGAAATCTAGAATACTCAACCCACCTCTCAATTACAACGTAGAAAATAGAATCACCTATGATATGATTCCACCCTCAACACGTAAAACAAAGAAACCTTTACCACAACGTGTTGTTGTGTGAATCCAACAAAGGGTCCCAACAAGTGATGATGAAACGCCACGCTCCTCATTCAAGCACGCCCCAACATGGAACTTTCTTGGTACTTTATAGTCTACGCTAGCATGATATGTGTACAAGCCAAGGTTGGAAGAGAGGACAGAGCATAAAATCAGGAATTAAAGGGAGGGTGGAAAGTGGGACCCCAGTTACCTAACGCGCATGCATTCAATCAACAAGAGAATTCAACACTCCGGGAGAAAAAAGTGTCCTCATTTACAGCACAGCCATCCACTACCATCACCCATCCTTTCAATCTCTGTGTGACCTTTAATCCTTCAAAAGCTAAAAGATAAAATATCTTCAATCCTCATCAAATTTAAATCTCCTAAACCCCATATTTCAGTGGTAAAATATAAATACACTTCGAGGAAGAAGACCAAAGATGCAAGGATGATAAGTTCAAACTTATAGTGCAACAAATCTAATGATTCAACACAACTTTTTTCACCATCAATGTGCCCTTCAACCATTTTGTAACCACCACAATGGGCACTTAGTGATATTTCAGTGTACCAGTTTGGGACATCAGAGATTCCAAGTACTCAATGGTACCATCGATGACTAATAGGGGATGCTTTCCTTTTGCTCCTGGAATGAAGTTCTCAAGAACTCTCAACAATTTACGGATTTTATCCTTTTTCAATTGAATATCATCAGCTGTTGATTTATCTTTAGTTTGCCTTGTAGAATACACCCCACTACTACTAGAATAGCTTGATTCAACATCACTGGCATACTCGCACATTTTATCTAGCCTTTCGGAACTAGCACTCTCCACAAGTGGTGGCAATCTATTGAATCCACCATCAATTAACTTCTGCCTTTTGTTTGGCCAATCAGTACTAGCAACTTCCTCCTTCATATCCACAAACTGTTCTTGAGTCACACATGTTTTTTCAGTAACCAATGGAGAATGACCTGTACTAGTTACCTCATCATCATCACCATCATCATCATCATCATCATCATAAGAATCATCAGAATAAAGCAATGCATTGATTTCTTCTGTGTCTTCATGCATTTCACTTTCTTCATTATCTATACGATCCTTTCGAGTCTCTTCTGGTGAAGTGTACACGGGCCAATGCTTTAGACCTATATTAGTTGCCCGTGCTTCTTCGTTTACATCATAAATTTGAGTAAATTGGGTAGCGGTAACAATTGGACTCTGGACAAAAGGGAAGACAGGACTATAAAGCAGCCTTGTCTTACTACCAGAGTGGTCAAACATAAGCAACTTCTTCTGCAAAGATGCATTTTGCATAGCCTCTCCAGTACGTGTTGCGTTCAAACATGGTTTGAAACTGGGATGCTGAAGGAATCCTTGCACTTCATTGGTCTGCTCACTCTTCAAATCTGGGGTAGCAGGAGTTGTGAACCCGGGAAAGATGCAAGTGCTAGAGTTCATGTATGTTGAACGAACAAGCGAACTGGGCTCTGCTGAGGTGCAGGGGCTATTAAAGTAAGGTGATGGCCAAGCCACGTGCTGTGGGTAAGGCCAAGACCTATGAGCCTTAACCATCTAATGAAAAATATGACCTAAAGAACAATAGAACAGACCGATCAGTGCTGATGATGAAACACTTGAACCTTTCAGACGTGAAGATGAAAAGAGCATTTGAAAATACATACCAGTAGATGTTATGGCGTCTTGATATGGGATTTTCAATGACTTGCAGCCTCTCTTAAGAACAAATGACAGAAACAGAAAACTACAAATTCCAGCTTAAAGAGAAATAAATGCAAAGCAATCTACGTGACAGGCTTAAGCAGATGACGGAAATACTCAGCCTGCAAAGAATTAGAAGATATCACTCATAAAATTGTACAATAGCTGATACCATAGATCTAGTGATCATTGATCGTAAATGTTCTATATGCAGAAACGGGGCATAATGAAAACTTTCTTCAAACAGCTGGTTTCAAAATCATGTCTACAGTATTAGGAAAGAAATGCAATTGCAAAACACTAAGAATCAGCAATAGGTTACTAACCTGACAATCGTGCAAAGGTTGAAAGCATGCTATCACTCTAACAATAATCGTCGGTTCACCTTCAATGCCATTCTCATGTTTCAAAGCCCGAAATCTTGTTTGGCTCGCTGCTTGGCACACCATAACTTCTTTTGGATCCTACCACACTAGAATGTAATGCACACCCAAGAAAAGGTCCCAATGGAATGTGATAATGAAGGAACCAAGCTAATTATAGATCAAAATCAGCTAGAACCACAGAAATACAACAATACTGAAGGCACAAATACCAGGCTCTATCTTCCCTCCCAATCTTTCAGCCAATTCTATACTTATCTGAAGAAGTTAACAAACAGTGGTTGTCTTCCATGACAGTAGTTAAGAATAAGGAACCAAACTCTAAAAGTAACAAAGTAAAAGGATTGACGGGACTGGGAACCTATAGAATAACTTTACAATATAAGTTCAAGCGTACAACTTGACGATATACATAAACCATAAGACCCAACCACCGCATGATGATTTCTTCCTGTGTGACTTAAGATTTCACAATCGCTTAGAGCTTCAGCAAGATGTTATGCCCTCAGCACCAATTACTCTGAAACAAGATTAAAACAAATTTGATGCTAGCAAACACAGTAACAGCAGGAAAACAACAACAAAGTGTTAAATTATAAAAACCAAAGCAGAGTGTCTTATTTTATTATAAATGAGAAAACATCAATAACCAGTAACAGCGGAAAACTAATTCTTGAAAACAACTCATTTATTCATTTCTTCAAAAACATGAAACTGTGGACTTCTCTTAATTTTCTATCCAATTGGAGGAGAGACTAATCTGGCTAAACAAGGAACATAATAAGATTACAGAGAAAGTAATCATCATGATGTTAACTTGTTGGCAGCTAAGGAAGAAGGCCATGAAGGCCACGTGACCCAGTAGGGTAATTACCCAATTACTTTTTTTTAATTCCTTGAAAATTGTAGTTGTTTCTACTCAACCACAAGAAATAAAAAGTAAAAATTGAACAACTCTGTGATCGTGAAATTTGTCAGCAACCAAAAAAGGTTGTTAATTTAGCCAAGATAATTGCAATTAAAAGAAAAAAAAATATTCTGAATTTATCTATATCGGAGATGTTAACCCCAATTGATTCAAAGCCTTCACCTTTAACATGATTTTGTGTTACCCAATAACAAACCAAAGGACAGATAAGAAAAATGAGAAACGAGTAAAAGGTTACTCAGATTTGGAAAGACTTACAGTCGGAGGGATTGGCTGAGAGAAAGAAAGGCAAAGACAGTGAACGGTTTCAAGAAAATGTGGGAAAGAAGCAGTGGAGGGAGGTTGGGCAGTGGTGTGCATGCCCCCCACTATATACACAATCAAATCCCACTTTTGCCCTTCCTTTTTTTTCCTTTTTTTTTTTCTTTTTCACCTTTTCTCCACCTATGCTATTTTGTTAGGTAAAATAATGATTTTTTTTTTCCTTCAAAATTATTTTTTTCTTTCTGTTTTACCTTTAAACAATTCTTTTGATTGATATTTAATTATTTGAAAGTGTATTTATCATTTACTTCGAGTAAAAAAAATTTGAGTCCTACGTCTACTAGAAATAACACAATTTCATAATATATAAGTGAGATGTAAATTTTACCTTAAAAATCGATTTTGTGGTGTTGAGTTAGACTTTAAACTCACTTAAAAAACATAGTATCAAAGTTATTGTTAAAAAAAAACAGTGAGGGATTGATTTTGTGGGAATTGAGGTAGACTTTAAACCCACTTCTAACAAAAAAAATTGGTTAAATATATAAATTTTAGTTTATATTTTTTTATCGGCATTTTTAGTTGTTAAATTTTATTTTATTTTGTACTTTAAGTAATAGAGAAGTCTCTTCTGATGATTTAAAACCCAGATTTTTAACCATTATTTCCTATAATATTATAAAAATATTTATGCATTATTTTTATTTTTTTTGACCCCAACTATTTTTTTTTTGAATAACTTCATCTTTCTTGTACATACGGTATTGTAAGTTCAAACATTAAATTTTTGTGAAATCTTAACCTGGGGGAGTTCTTCATCTTTTACGGTAGGTTCTTAGCAATCAAGTTAGAAATTCACTAATCTCTTGTTCTGAAAAAAAATATATTAAAGAAGTGTCTTTCTTAAGACAACGATAAATTTTATTAATTTATGTATTTTTTTTAATTGACTTAAGAAAAATAAATTTAAAATGCTCCACCGATGATCAAATTGTGTTTATTGAATAATCTTTTTAATCAAGATTCTAATGTTTTTAATGCTATTGAAATAATTAATGTTAATAATCTAAGTATATTAAAATGATACTAATGTTATCAGAAATATATTTTACTTTTTAAACCGTTGTTTAAATTAGGTTAAAATACTCCCTTGATTTATGTTTTTGTTGAAAAATCTCAAATAGGTCCTAAGATTTTTTTTAGTCTCAATTAAGTTCATATTTTTAAATTTTTTTATTTTTTTTGAAAATTATTCATGTCACGTGTCACATCAATATTGTGCCACGTGTCAAGTCAGTAAGGTGACACATGTCAAATCATTGTCTGAATCAATTTAGTCGATATATTTGTTATTTTTATAACATTTCAGTCCATTTTTTGAAATTTTTTTAAATATATTTATTTTAACTTTTTACAAAATTGTTTTAAAATTTTATATTTAAATTTATAAAATTGTTAATTTTAAACCAACTCTAACATTTGTACATAAATTATTTAAAAAATTTTTGTAACAAGTTAAAATAAATATTTTAAAATTTTAAAACAAAATATAAAATAAACTTAATATTATTAAAATGTTTAATAAAAATATCATTATAAAATTTATATAAAAGTTAAATTTGATCTCAATTGGGAAAGGATAAAATTGAAAATTAAAAAAAATGGACTGAAATATAATTAAAATAACAAATATATAGACCAAATTGAGATTCAAAAAAATGACTTGACACGTGGCACAATATTGATGTGACATGTGGCATGAATAATTTTCAAAAAAAAATTAAAAAAATTAAAAAAAAATTAAAAAAATTAAAAAATTCAAAAAAATGAGAAGCTGACACATGGCATATCCTTAATACCGTTAACACCATACTAATAGAATGGGCCTAATTGTTACACATTTTCAAAAATATGGACTTAATTGAGACTAAAAAAAATCTTAGGACCTATTTGAGATTTTTCAACAAAAACATGGATAAAGGGAGTATTTTAACCTTTAAATTATCCTTCCGAAACAAGTGAAATTGCAAAATTACACGATCTTACTAGTTGTTATGTAATGATTGAAGATTTAGCCATGATTTTCTTTTGGTGACATATAACTTCCACAACAGTCCTGATTTATTCATTGCTTCCCAATGTATGAAGCAAAATGTGAAAGTTGCTTAAGAAATGAATTGATGAAGATGTCCCTAATTAATTATCTGTCGATTATCAAAGCAAAAGCATTGGCATAGGGTTGAATGGTTATAATTAAAACAATTATGATGACAATAACATTGCCCAAACAAAAGCCAGAGTTCAGTGGAGCAAAGACACAAACATGTGCCATTCACTCATGAATAATCTAATACACTCATTAACTTCGTAATTTGTTGTTAGCTAGTCATTGAAACGAAACCAAACTCCAGGGCCCAATCGCCCCCACCAAAGTCACCACACTGGCACGAGGTACATGGAACCAATGATGCAACAAAGCACGACCATAAAAATAAGAGAATTATTATGCAAATAGTAGATCATGTTCATCAAGTGCAGCTCCCATTTTCAGCCCACCAACCACAATCATCCAATCCAACATACTACACCCGTGCATTTCATGAAAAAGCCAAAACAAACACAACAAAAGACTCCAAATTTATAAAAGGGCAATACCATTATACCATGTAATAATTCATGCATATATTGTAAGTTATCTGTAGGGTGCTGGGGTGAATTCCTCAGACACTTTCAATTCATACATTGTGCTCACAGATCCATATAATAAGAAGCTGTTTAATCTTATTGGGTATGAAGATTTATCAAGTCAACATAATCATGGCATTATGAATACGATTAATCTAATGGGAAAAAAAAATGTGTGAAAGAACATAAAAGAAATAATACCATTTTGCTTGGAGGAGAGGGCACAAGCACCAAATACCAAAATCTATAATGAGGTCCTTCCTTTGGGTTACAGCTACACCAAAGTGCGGTTGGATTTCAGAGACTGGATGCTACAATTCAGGGATTCCTTTCACCTTTTTCATTGAATAACACATACATGAATTGATTGATTTCTGATTTTATCCCTTTTAAAAGAGAAAGGGAAAAAAAAATTCATACCTTTAGGCTCCGCAACACTTTCTTTCCACTTCAAATGATATTTCAGATGGCTTTATCAGAAACACTGATAGTAGTTGTCCTACTAAATACTTTTTTTTTGTTTTTCTGAGCAAAATGGCAAATTATTAATCAGAATACTGTCATGAGATCTTTGTTCTGAATTCCTCTGCTTGAAACCAACTTTAGCAGTATTGGAATATTGGAATGATTTGCAATGTAGAATTATTCTCTTTGAAAACCTTCATCATGGTTTAATCATCACTGCATTGAAAGAGATCTTGCATCCTTTCACCGTGAAAATTTAGAAGGTCTTGTGATGGGAATGCAGCGTTGACAATTTGATTTTTTTTTTTCCACATTTGAATGTTATATCGGTAATAGTTTGATCCATAATACCAAAACTAAAAATAACTCATTTCTTCGTATAAACCAGGCAAACATTTTTTTTCTAAAATTTGCTGAAAACTTAATATCTAAACTAGAAATGACGATTTGCATAATATATAATGTCAAGTTTTCAATATTGAAGTCACCACTTTGAGGACTTTACCCAACACCACATAAGGTATTGGTGCACAATTGTACCACAAGAGATACTTCTTTAGTCTATATATACTTCTAAAAGCACAAAAACATTTTTCAAGGGGGAAAAACTCCCTAAGTAAGAAGCTACCCTATTCAATAAGCAATGCCATTTGCTTCTATTTCCACTTAGGCCATTGCTATTTACACCACTCTTTTTTCATTCTTTCATGCTGCCCACAGTTTTTATACAAAATATCTTTCACAGAATTTATTTATTGTGAAATTAATAATATAATAAGTAGCTTTTGTAATGTATAAAAGAAAATACATTTCCGTAGAGCCGTCAAAATGGGTTATAACCCGCGAGCCAACCCGACTCATCATGAGTTTGGATCAGGTTGGGTTAAAAAAAAAAATACAAATTTCAATACGGGTTAAATATGAACCCAACCCACTAAGAACCCGGCTCATTCGGTTGAATCCGTGATAAGCCGGATTGACTTACCAATCCACCAATAAATTTTAAATATTAAATTATTATATATTATATATGTATATTATATATATATATATATATATATTATATATATATATATATATATATATTATAATATATATATATATATATATATATATATATATATATAATATGTATATATGTATAGATTATATGTGTATATATTATATTATATTATATTATATATATATATATATATATTGTAGATGGGAATAAAAAAAGATGTTTCAAGAGATGAAAATGTTGTGGATTTATTCATTCAAGATTCTAATACTATAGTTTGATAAGTGATAATAATGATTTGATGTTATATGGTAATTTATATTTTTGTGATTTTGGTTTGTATTTGGATTGTATTGAAGTTTATTTAGATTTTAATCAAAATTATAATTTAGTTTTCTTGAGATTAAAGAAAAAAATTGTGTGTTTTTTTTAAGTAAACGGCCAACCCGGTTAATCTGCCAACTTGTGGTGAGTCGGGTTGGGTTCTAATTTTGTTGGTTCACTAATAAGTGAGTCGGGTTGGATTGACCCACTAAGTGCCCAAAATTGTGTGTTTTTTTAAGTAAACCAGTGACTCAACCCGTTTAATCCGCCAACATGTGGTGGGTCGGGTTAAGTTCTAATTTTGTTGACTCACTAATAAGTGAGTCGGGTTGAATTGACCCATTAAGTGCCCAACCCGTCACGGGTCGAGCCGGGTTAGATTGGATGACCCGTTTTGACAGCTCTACATTTCCGTTAAGTTATATATGAGATACACAACGTTTTGGGAGGATAATTTTTCAGATTTTTTTTTAAAAGGCGTAATAGTAAACCCTTGGATATCACTAATTAAAAAAAATTCTTGCGCTGGGCAGTACCTCTTAGAATTATTGTTACCTTGATTACGGCCAATTTAAGGGCATTACATGAAACAGTTGCTTTTTAAAACTAGATGTAAAAGTATTAGCTTAGGGTTAACCGAGTTTAGTGTTTAGAGCTGATAGTCCACAATTCAAGGGTGAAGTAGCATTATCATAATTTCTTAACATCCTTCACTTCTCTTCATTAATAAGAATAATTATTCTCATAATTCCAAGTTGCTCTATCAACTGGGTCAAGCTAAGAAATTGAAGCAGAAGAGGGAAATAACTCAAGTAAAAGATGCAAACTCTGAAGAAGAAAAAAGACCCGGGGCTGAGGCTGCATCGGGGTTTAAGCGGCACCTAAATATGCTCATGAGAAAGCAACACATTCCACATCCAAGGATGGCTGTAAATAGTGCTATTCCCATGCAACTACCATAAATCTAGGCTTGTAGCAACAGCTTTACCAACAAAAGCAAATCTTGATAACTATATCCCTATTATTACTATTAACAATAGCAAAGCCTGCTATCAATCTACAAGTGCAGTGGTCACAATAGATTAGGGAAGAACGGTCAAATGGTCAAAGACTAGATTCTATACGATACGAAAAGAAATCTACAGCCTTTCGCATGGAAGCAGAAAATAAGGTGATGCCGTTACCAGATAATATTAATTTGCCCAAGAAATGAAAAAAGAAAGTAAAGGGTACGAAATATAATGTTAAGAGAGTTTGAGATCGTTCAAGAACTAATTTAGCATTTCGATTAAACAACTCAGTCACTGTAAATATCACTCATTGCATTGGGATACCATTACACATGTCCATGAAAATAGATGATCTTATTCTTTGCGCGGAGACAGACAAACTAAAAAGGTTTTCAATTCGCACTTAGGACTTCAATTTCAAACTCCAGAACAGAGTTGGGCTGTATTCCCCAAGCAGGAAAGCCACCGGCACCATAAGCATAATCAGGAGTGCACTGCAAGATCATCAACAATGTGAACAACAGGTCTATAAAATTAAATAACCTTCCACCCCCGAAAGAGGCAACAAACAAACATCAAGGAATTAATAAAAGTACTATGGATTCAGCACCAACAAATGGTAAGATACAGCTAATTGTATTGACACCAACAACACTCATTTGGATGTAATATCAGAAAAATAAACTGAGTAATGCAGCATATATATGTAGAGGAGAAAACAAAGATGAAGGATATTCCAAGAATTGAGAATGCGAGCCACGCAAAAGATTCAAGAAGCTGTGAGATTTTTCAAGTGGGAACATGTAAGAGAAAGGAGTTGCTAGCATTACCCGGAGACGAGCAACTTCACCAATTTGCATGCCAATCACACCTTCATCCCATCCTACAGACACAGATCGTTGAAAAAAAAAATATTACGATGAATTTACATTAGAAAACAAAATAGAAAGTATTATAGAAATAATGAATAGGAAGTAAGTGAAAATGGTATACCTTTGATGACAGAGCCTTGGCCGATTTTGAAGGAGAAAGGGGTTTGGCCAGGATCCTTTGTGCTGCAAGAAAAAAAAAAGGAGTGATGAATGAGTATATTGAAAAGAAAGGAAGACGGAAATTAAATGGTAATCAGGTAACCTCCAAAATTTCTGAGTAAGATCGCCGTTCTTCCCTGCGCACAGAATCGCAAAGGTAAGTGCATCAAAGAAGGATGAGATCTAACACCGCTGGGAAAAGTGAGAGAGAGATTTAGGGTTTAGAAAGGGAAAGGGGGAGAGAGAATAACGAACCGAAACCAGTGCAGTGAACGGTGACGTTTTGACCAGGAAGTGGCTTGGGACCGGTGCCAGCCCTCAACAATTGCTTCTCCACTCCCATTTTCTTCTCTGATTCCTCTTCTATTCTCTGTTTCTTCTTCTTCTTCTTCTTCTCTTCACTCCTCTGTTATGCCTACTCTTCCGTGCTCTTCTTTTATACTCCCTCCTTCCAGAGATCTCTACTTTGATATTTATTTTTTAGTTATAACAATATACAACCATCTCAGTTTTAGCATATATTTCATACTTTTTTAATTACATTATTTTTATAATAACTAATATTTATTTAAATTACTCTAAAATGGAGTCATGATTCCTTTTATACTAACATTGATTTAAATTATAAGACAACCACATCTCATATAATATAATATATAATAATAAATAAAACAAAATTAAATATAATAAATAAATATACTAAAATATAAGGGATAGTAATAAAAAAAATTACAAAGTTACTAGCTAGTTAAAATTTTTTATAACTTATTATCACTAAAATTTTCTTAAGGTAAACTGCTTTAAAAAATACTTACCAAATGACTGAACTAGGTCATAAACGATACAAATAAATCAGTAACTGATCTTTTTTCTTACTAAATAAATTCTATACGTTAGATATTTATGAAAAATAAAAAAAAGGCGAAACTGTTTCAAAGAGAATCAACAATTATGTTGCAACTAATTATGCATTTTGAAAATTTTACTAAATGTTTGAATAAAAACATACACAACAAAAAATATTTCACTATATATTATTATAAATACAAAAACACTAAAACTAAATCAAATTTCTAAATTTCATAGGTATTTGATTCGTTAAAAGAATATAATAAAATATTTTTAATCCATATTATCATAGTACATCCAAAAGTATTTGTCTCCATGTTTACAAGAATTAAAGTGGCGGTTAAAAACATATTTCATTATATTATCCAAAAACCTATCTTTATAAAACACATTTAATCAGAAAAAATAAAATTGAAATTAACTTTAATAATCTTCCTAACCCCACGTCTCATGTCAAATTGAATTACACACCCTTACAACGACACAACAGTGAAGCTTCGCCACAGACCTGTGACATGGTTTCAGAGGCCAACCTTGTCTTCCTCAATCTAGCTCAGTTTCACCCAACTTGCAGATATTGATCTTACATTACATGGCAAAACAATAACAACCTTGTTCCAAGAAAATAAAAATCCTAAATTTAACCCCAAGCAAAGGAGATTGATGGTGGTGGAGGTTTGACACTAAACATAGTATTTAGCGAAAATGCCTCCTCACAAACGCTCTCCTGTCTCTCTGTATAAAGTTGAAGCTCTCTTCCCCTTTCTTGTCAGCGTTTCATTCTCAGTCACAAATTCTTGATTTTCCTCATCTTGTCACTGTCTCGTCGTCTCCTCTTCCTGGTTCGGGTGGCACTCTTCGTTCTCAGATTAATTCAACTGGGTGATCGAAAGTGAAGGCCACCGATCTGGGTTACCAAAACCTTTACTTTGGAGGTTGAGAGGATGAGGCAGCTGAATCTTGATGTGCAGAATACAAAGTAATCTTGTCGGTCTCAAGGGTGAAAACCAACGCTTCCAGGTTTCTCTGTCTCTGAGTTTATCTCCTTACTAGTTTATTTCCTTTGTTGGTATCTCTCTCCTCTTTGCGTCCTCTATCCAACCGCTCTCGATCTCGATTACTGCTTCTTAAACAAAATCTCGTTTTGCTCGGATGGAAACCGCCGTGGGGACCACCGTGAAGAACCATTTGCACGATGGAAAAATCAATACTTTCGTCGTTAATAGGACTCCCAATGCGCTCGTTTTGCGCATTTTGTCGCGCTCCTTGTTCTTGATCTTGGTCCTTGCCTCCTTGCCTTTCCTGCTAAAAGCTCTCATAGGTTTATCTTCCTCACCCAACGCTGCACATGGCTCTCTGAATGTGGAACAACTGGATTTTATTCTTGACAATTTCGCCGACGAGGGTCTCCTCAAAGATAACGACAAGACACTCCTTGTGAACTCTCCCGTTCCGAATGGCTTTGACAATGAGATGCACGTTCTCATGGACTCTGATTCGGAGAGCAAGAAGTTGTTCGTGGACGAGTCTTACCATTTTGTATTAACGAATGGCTCCATCGATGTGGACTTTATTGACCGCATTCTGAAAATCAACGGCATTTTGGCATTTCCTCTGGGGCCTAAACCGTCAGATTATGCTTTCAGAGAAAAAGCTAATTACAGAGTTGTTCACATGATGCGATACGGGTTTCTTATTGTCGGGTTGAAGAAAACTGGGCCAGCCAAGAGGATGGAAGATTCTGATGCTTCCACCAAGAAGAAGCAGTTGGCGAAGGAGAGAAAGGCGCTGGAGGGTCTTGAAGATGTTCATTTGGAGCCTCCGGGAAAGGCTTGGGTTAAGTCGAGAAATTACTCGAGTAGTATAAAGTATCTACCTGACGTGGTGGGTGATTCTCTTGAAGGGTACAACCGGAGAGTGTTCATCAGTGCAGGGTTGGCTGAGGAGAACGAGAGAGTGATGGAATGGTTCAACAGAAACTACCCGACGAAGAATAAAAAGTTTGAGACTCACAGCCTGGTGGCGGCGCCGGAAAAGCATTGTGATGTTTCTGGTTGGTTATGTAAGAATGTGAGGGAGGAAGATTATGTGGTGATGAAGGCAGAAGCAGAGGTTGTTGAGGAGATGATGGTGAAGAAGAGAGCAGTGGGTTTGGTGGATGAACTGTTCCTGGAGTGTAAGAACGAGTGGTGGCACTCGGAGAAGACCATGAATGGAAGAGCGTATTGGGAGTGTCTCACTTTGTATGGGAGGCTAAGGGATGCAGGAGTTGCAGTGCACCAATGGTGGGACTAATTCAATGAATTAATATCCAACATTGAAGCTTCTACTGAGATTAGTGTTGGTTGTAAATTTTGATTGTAAATTTTAGAACTTAGAAATTTACTTTTGTTTTCTATGAGTAAAATAGGTGCAAGTAACGATTGTGATTTGAGTCTGTTAAATCGAATAAGTTATGGGTATGCATTATTGGAGCATTACGAAGTGAATGAAGGCCATGGATGGTGATGGAAGCACAATATGAAACTCAGCTAAGAGAGCAAGGTGTTGCAAGGAGAAGTGAAGACGTGACAAGTGAGAAAGTGAGCATAGAAGATGCGACTCAGACACAGAGAACAGTACCAACCACTTTAAGCTATGGATATATTTTTAATTAATTTCCTACCTTGCATGTTTTATATTTTTAGCCGAAGTCTTTAGGAAAGTCAACGCACGAAGGCTATTTAAAAGCCCTTCATTCTCTTGTAAACATTTTTTTCATATTGAATGAAGTGAGTGATTTCTAGAGTTATATAGAAGAGATCCTTCCTTTCTTTTCTTTTTCTTTACTTCGTTTCTTAAGTTTCTCCAAGTGGTGTAATGTCATGCATCAATCTATAGGTTTCTTGAAGTTTCTCTAGGTGTAATAACAATTGAAAAACTCCCGATGTTTTCGGAAGAAGGAACACTTCAATAGTTGACAAACGGAAAAAGATTAAATATGTATTTTGTCCCTTAAGTTTAAATGAAATTTGGAATGAGTCTCTTTTCGAAATTTTTGACCAATTTAGTCCTTTATTTTTAAAAATACGTGAATTTAATCCTTTTAACCAAATTTTATTAAGTTTATCTAACGATTCAAACACATTTCATACTAATATTTGAATTGTTTATATCGTTTGACACATTTTCGCTTTAATGTTAACTCAAATATTATCATAAAATGCGTTTAAAATGTCAAATAAACTTAACAAAATTTGATAAGAATGACTAAATTCACGCATTTTTATATATGAATGATTAAATTGGTATAAAGTTTAAAAAAGAAACTAATTCTAAAATTTACTTAAACTTGAGGGACCAAAAACATATTTAACCCAATGGAAAATAATACTCTGATAAAGTTTTTCTTAATAAACTGTGACAAACTATCTATTTAGGTTAAAAAAAAGTACTACTTTGTTACTTTATTTTGGTTAAAAAAAGTAATATATTTAATTTTATTAATGGAAAATTTTTGGCGAAAAATTATTTTTTAACAAAATTTTGTTGATAATGCACACATGGTACCACCTCAATGGATGAAGAAAAAGGTTTCATGTGACTAAGAATGAGATGAAAAAGATTTGATGCGTGTTGAAGAGTAAACTTTGTAAAAAAAGAAGTTTGTCAAAGTATCATAATCCTAACTCAAATGTCATCCTAAAATGCTTTGACATATCCGATTTAATGCAGTTAAGAAGATTATATTCATTCAATTTTTATAAGTTTGGAATCAAAATATAACAAAGTCTAAAACAGATACAAATTCAAATGTTAGATTAGTTTAGGAACTAAAATCATATTTAACATCAAATTCGACTGTGAACTTAAGGTTATAATACACATTGAATGATTGAGAAATGAAAATAACTTTAACTTTTAATTGCTATTTATGTATATTTTTCAATTTCTATAAATTTCTATAATGTACTACATTATACATAAGCATGAATATAACTTTCATAGTCTAACATAAAATTGATTAATTTTGTTCTTATTAATAAACTCTTTAATAATCATGTTAATTTTAAGGACTACAAAATATTTTGAAATACCTTTATATATAGGGGTGACAACGAGTCGGGTCAAACACGAATAGTATCTATCCACTATCCGACCTAAAAACAAAAATTCACTTGTTACCTACCCATTTATCTGTCATGTACTCGTTTAAAAAATACTCGTAGAGTTTTTAAATTTCGTGAGAATCCGTTGATACTTATATACTAACAAATATTTAATATATATATATTATATTTTTTTTAAATAAAATTATAAAATATGATATAAATTAAAATAAATATAAATCAAATTTTCATTTTAATTAAATTTAACATAATAAAATATAAATTAATTTTAATTTTAATTAAATTTAATTAAATATAATATAAATTAAGTTTTAATTTTAATTTTTTTACAAAATATCCATGAATACGGATAATATAATACCCACACCTAACCTATTTATAAATATATATTAAAATACTCTATACTTCCAATATTAAATATCCGCCGCAAATCTTATCAATAAATAATACATGCGGGGAATAAGTATCGTGGTTATTTATACTAGCATAAACATAGGCGCGATATCGCGTCTGTGTATGTATTTTTTTAATATGCATGATATTATATTAGTAATGGATGATATTGTAATGTTATTAAGTTAATAAACAAAAATAAAATTATATTTATCAAAAATAAATTGAAATGTATGGACAAAATATGAAAAAATAATTGTTAAATGAATAGGAGAAAAAAAGAAGAAGATAGTAAATAGTTTTATAGAAACTTGTAAAAATAACCAATAATTTTTGAGAATTTAACAAATAAATACATCATAAAAGATAAAGTTAGAATTATAAAATGTGGGAACAAAATAGAGAATCTTCTATGTAGTTAGTTATAGATTTATATTTAAAATTTCGAATAACTGTGTTAACATATTATCTTTCCTTTATTTGGAATCCAATTACTAGATTTAAACATTTAAAAAATAGATCACCGTTTATTTCATGAAGTGGCTGTAGTTTAGTGGTGAGAATTCCACGTTGTGGCCGTGGAGACCTGGGCTCGAATCCCAGCAGCCACACAGTGTTTTTTATTTTATGCATTAACTCGTTGAAGTAAACCACACACATTAGAATGTGTAGAAAGTGGATGAAGACGGACACTCTAGCTTCATAAAGAAGTTGCTGTAGTTTAGTGGTAAGAATTCCACGTTGTGGCCGTGGAGACCTGGGCTCGAATCCCAGCAGCCACACTGTATTTTTAATTTTAAATCCTTGAAATAAACGACGGCGTTTAGAATGTAGCCAAAAAGTCTAGGTCAACGCACACACCCTTGCTTCTTAAAGAGTCGGGGGCAGTGCGTGTTCCTCACCATATCGCGATCCATCAAACAATTTCATTCAACAACTCTCAAGGTCGATTTCTTATTTATTTAATTACTTTAATTTCTCTATTTGCTGTGCTCGCAGAATAATATGACGGAGAATTCAATTCCTTTACGTTGATTACTGTGAAGCAACGAGTGTGTTTCTTAGTTATTTGATTTGATTTTATTCTTTGTCATGTCCAGATCTAGAACGTAAGAGATATGATTGATGATGAAGCCTTGGGAGTCATTGCCAATTTTCTCGGCATCTTGATTTTTGCTTTGGTTATAGCTTATCACTTTGTCACAGCAGACCCCAAATATGAAGCCAGCTAAGATATATACTTCAAATTTTATCTCTGATATGTATTCAGTTTTGCTGATCGAAGGGTTCTATGTATGACTTTTTTATGAAACTAGAATTTGATTGAGGCTTATTATACCGGCTGAATCTTAAATACTTTGGAATCGAATGGTAACCATGTTTTTGTATATCTAGATTAGCTATGGATGCTTAATGGTACAATGCGCGCGGAATTGTTTGAATTAACTAATTGAGAATGTGAATTGTTGATTGACCCTTATTCATTAGTTCCCTTGTACACCAAAATTGTAGGGAAAAATAAATCAGAGCAAAACAAACTAAGTAACTAAACATGATGGGAATTGAAAGCTAGTGCTGTGGTGTGAACCTTTGTTTTACTGCAGAATTGCACATAAGCAACATTAATTACGGTATTTGTATCTCCTGTGCAGTATGTATATATTGTAGCAATTTGATAATGGAACTACCTAGACAAGGATTAGTAATTGTGGGAGGAACTGGTGGAGAAGGGTGGAACTGTGGGAATGAATGGCAACCTATACTCTGGCCAGTTAGCTATTAGGGGGAATCAAGGATAAATCACGCGAACAGGGGAATTCCCCATGTTGGGCAATGTGGATGCCACAAAATTTATTGGGGTTAAATTGGTATGGAGATGATATTTCCAAGGATTGTTTGTGAATGTCTGACTTGTTTGTGGGGTGGGGAGAGACTTATTGTTAGAGAGCAAATAGTAGTAACAGGTTCTATATTGGATAGAATGTACAAATTGTTCAACATGCATAGCTTATAGTCTGACTTCAGTTTTCAAGAAGTTGAATGTAACTTTGCAGAAACATCTTTAAACTCAATGTAGTTCAGAGGATGCAGAAGGCTTTCCAGAACATAGGTTTATAGTATGTTTGCTTCCGTGGTGGAGATGTGAATTTTCGTATCTACTAATTGTAAGTCAATAGCTTAAGCCTCTGCGTTTTTTCAAGAGAATTGGGGTGATTTCTTTAGTTCAGGTTTTTAAATTTCGGGTTGGATGAAATGCAGATAGATTTACCTGTGCGATTTTGCTTCTACCATATTAATGAAATTTTTTTCGGGTTCTTCCTTGTAGATGTACCTCGTGCATTTTTATTGGTGTTCTATCTTTCATTTAGCTATTTTGTTTCCGTGGTGGGAGTGGAGGGATAGTTTGAAAGTTTGAATATCAGGAGAAGAAAACGATAGATATTTATTTCCTATTTTTGTCTTTTCTTCAATATTAGAAGAATTTAAAGAAGAGAACAGTGATTATATTATATCTCATGAATTGTATGAATTACATTTTGATATGTTACTTTATATCTCATCTCCTTCATTATTCTTAATAATAGGACTATATCCGTGTATTATTTGTGTTTTTACCTTTCTCCATCAACTAAATTAATGTGATGTTTTTCTTCCTTTCTTCTCTATTCTCTTAGACCAAAACAAACTACAGAAGCAAAAAACATGGAGAACGAAACCCAAGGGCCCAAGTGAAATACTTGTAATAATGTAAATGTAGTTAGTTAGATATCTAATTAGGATGATGGAAGAGTTTAAATTAAAGAACGAGACATTATAATTTGTATAGCTGTAATCATTCGCAATCTGTAATCTATAATACAAGAAAAAGTAGAAACAATAGCGATAACACACATAAACTGAAAAGAAATACAGTATTTCACACCATACGACAAAAGTAGAAGGAAAACACCACAGAAGGCTCTCACACAAAAGGAATCAGGCAATATCTATGGCAAGCATGCAACTTGGCACTGGTAGGAATCAGACTGAGATGGTAGCTTGCCCAGGATGAAGAAATGAAAGGTAGTTTAAGGGGTGGAGGTGGAAGGTGGTGGGGAGAGGAATGGGATGGAGGGCATAGTAGTTGGAATTGTGAATGTGGGAAATGGAGGAACATTGATTGTTGGAATTGTTGGGATGTTGGTAGGAAGTGGAGGCAAAGTGGTAGGGAGAGATGGGATAGTGGGCAGTGGAGGAACATTACCCTGAGGAAGGGCTGGAATTGAAGGCATAGGTGGCAATGTTGGTTTAGGCAAAGAGGGAATGCCGGGCAAATTTGGTGCACTTGCCTGCATAAGATGGCGAGCTGCTAGGCTCATGCTCATCATGCCTGCGAAGGTCAGAGCAAGAACAAAAACTGTGATGAATGATTTGTTGGAGGCCATAGTTGTCTGAAGAAGAGATATTGCTATGTATGAAAATGGTGTGTATTTTGTTTGAGATTGTATGAAAGGGTGAAGGATATATATAGGGCTTGCTATGGTTTCATTTCAGCTGAACTTTGTTTGGAGAAGCAAATAGAACCTAAAGAAAGTTTTTGTTAGTTCACCTTCCTCCTTTATTTGAATAAATAATAATTTTACTATGTTGGACTGATAAGCTGGTTGGGTGTTATTAAGTGTTATAGCTCCCAATATGTCAAACGTAGGATGACATATTTTACTATGTTGGACTGATAAGGTGGTTGGGTGTTATTAAGTTATAGCTCTCAATATGTCAAACGTAGGATGACCAACTCATACATATTTTGGGGTTGGAAAAAAAGGGGAATAGCCTGAGAGTTGAGTTGAGTTGGCTCATCTAACACAGTTCATTTCAGCTGCCAGACGTCACCCTTTACACTCAATGCCTTCTCACACACTCAAGCTTTAGACATTTCGAGTCACGCTACCATTTTGAGGCTTTGACCGAGTCAATTTTCACCACCATGTAAGAGGATTTTATTCTTGTAAATTTTTCTAATAATCTTTCCCACTATTTTCATTTTTACGATACAGAATACTGATGCAAAGTTTCATTTTTACGATGCAAAGTTTCAGTTCAAACTTATATCTTCTAACAAAATAAAACGAAAAATACATATTGCATTCTCTTATCTAACTCTTAAAGGCCGTACTCTATCAATCAAGTAAAAAAAATGTATCCCTTAACTAGACACACTTCGGAACAAAAGTTAAGCCGAGATACATGTCTTCATATTTCGTCTAATCAGAACCGTTTCCATAATATATTTAATAGTTACACATTCATTAGAAATTAATCTTATTGTCAATTTAAAATACACCTTTTCTTTTTTCAATCTTTCTGAGATTCTTTTAAAGACAAGACTCTAACAAGAACTTCCACAATTTAAATTAGGCCCATGGGCCAACATGCCTTTTTAAAAAAAAGAAATTTTTTTTATAAAACTTTCCATATTCAACAAATTGAGAAACTTTAACAAAATTAAACAAAAATTTTGGAAAGTTAAATGATAAATTGATAATTCAACATTTTTATCATATATGTACTTTGACATACACAATGTATTATTCAAATTTTAACACATTAAAAAATATATAATATTTGTCTTTTCTAGTCATATAAAAATTTAAAAATTTGGAACATCCATGGAAAAGTCTAGAAGGAGAGTAACCAATATACACAACTGTAAGTTTTTATTTTTATTTTTTATTTTATGTGTTTTATGTGGGTCAATAGGTTGGCCTGCACAAGTCAGTCTACGCAGGCTACAGACTTTTGTGGGTCAGCAAGCTCAATATCTTAACTTGTCTTGCATTTCTTTGACAGGCCAGCAGACCGGCCTATCGAGCCAAGCTCAAATTGTCACTCT
This sequence comes from Vigna unguiculata, assembly GCF_037176805.1. Taxonomy (NCBI): domain Eukaryota; kingdom Viridiplantae; phylum Streptophyta; class Magnoliopsida; order Fabales; family Fabaceae; genus Vigna; species Vigna unguiculata. The sequence continues at coordinate 48,436,028 of NC_140797.1, read as the reverse complement.
TAATTTAAATACATTTATTTTCTTTCAATCTTTCGATATTCTTTTAAGAACAAGACTCTAGCAAGAGCTTTGAGTTTCAAAGTCTGAAAATGTGGTTTCAAAAACGAACTCTCTTCCCCCTTAAACGTTGTAGTTATTATTGCATATACATACATATATATATATATGTATACATATATATATATATATATATATATATATATATATATATATATATATATATATACATGTATACATATATATATATATATATATATATGTATACATGTATATATGTATACATATATATATATATATATATATATATATATATATATATATATATATATATATATATATATATATATATATATATATAATCTTAGGTTCCAAAACAAGTTTTAGAAAAACCTCACAAGAACTGCCATGCTATATTCAACCCAATGATGACAGCAGAAGCGGAACTACGTTGGGACTAAGGGGGTCATGGCCCCCAATTTTCTTTTGTTAAATTTAATTTAATATATGATTTTAAATATATTTTTTTAAATTTAATATTTTAATAAATATTTACACATTTATATTTTTTATGTTTTCTTTTTCACATTTATTTTTTAATTTAATTTTTTAAATAAAAATAATTATTTTATTAATATTATTTTTAAATGGTTATTTGTTTAATTTAATTATTTTTTATTTTTTAAAATTGAACCATTAATTATACTAAAATTATAAAAATTATTTATATTTAATTTTATAATTATAATAATAATCATTGTAATTTTATTATTCTTTATTATCATAAAAAAAGTAAATACAATGTTTTGATTAGTTTATATAAAAATTTTAGGATTACTCTTTTGGTTTCTCGTTCAAAAATATTAAGTTGGTCATCTAGTTTCTTTTTTAATCTCAATTTGATCCAAATTTTAAAAAATTATGTAATTTTGTTCTTTTTCGTTAAATTTATTAAAAATCAAATTAATAATTTTTCATCAAAATTGAAGTTGTGAATGATTTGCTTTGTTGGTATAATTGGCATAATCGTAGTATCAATTTTGATGAAAAATCTTTGTTCCGCTTGAAAATATTTAATGAAAAAGATAAAATTGCATTAATTTTATGAGATCCAGACCAAATTGAAACTAAAAAACACTATAGGACCAATATGATATTTTTAGACAAAAAAATGGACCAAATAATAATTTAACCAAAATTTTGGTACTCCCAACGTATTGTATGAAGTTCCGCCACTGAATGACAGTAAAGTAGAAAATAAACATGACACTGGGGAAGGTAGTGCTTGAATTTTTATTTTACTGCACATATGCAATTCAAGGCATTGCTACATATATGTATCTGCTGCGGAGCATGTATGTGTTGTAGTAATGCTATGAAGATTGGTACATTTGGGAGGTATTGGTGAGAAAGCCAGAAGATGGCGAATGAAGGGTGAGGGAAATGGAGGAAAAGTTATCCCAGCTGGAGAATTTCCCAAATCAGGCAATGTTGATGCTTAGCGTTTCTACTGAATTGAACATTAAGTGGCAAAGCAGTGAAGAAGAAAGGGAAGAGAAGTGTTGGAGATTTTTCTCGTATATAGATGCAAAAGCTAACCAGTTCATTTTAATGCTGTTTTATATTGCAGTTAAAGATCTTCTTTTCCATGTTGAATATTGGTATACGCGCAGAGAATATTTCCAAGATCGATTATTTGCATAAATGCTTAACTGCTTTGAGTGTGAAGGGTGTGAAAGTTTCCCTCTTCTTCTAATTTTATTGTCCAGCATTGAACCCATTTTCTTTTAGGATTTCTCCGATTGTTGTTTCGTTAAATATCACAGGTTGGTGATTTCAACGGTACCTCTAAGTTCAGTGGAGCGCAGATAAATATTTAAGACAGCGATTTACAAGCCTTAACAAGTCCATTGATTCATGTTCTCAGAATCAACGAAAACAATATATATTGTTGTTATAACTTGTTTTTGTATTGATTTCTTTCTTTACTTCTACTCGTTACCTGGTGTTGGAAGATTTTAAAAGTGAAAAGACATGATAATTGTATAACTGTGTAATCAGTAACAATCTACAACATAAGGAAGAATTACAAGAAATTCATAAATTGAAAAGACAATAACTGTGATTGACACCAAACAACAAATACAGCACATACGAGGTGTGACATAAACGAAAGGAATGAAACCATGCACGCATGCAACGTAGCCGAGGATGAAGAAATGAAAGCAGCAATAATTTCAAGGAGAGGAGGTGGAAGGTGGTGGGGAGAGGAAGGGGATGGAGGGCATGGTAGTTGGAATTGTGAAGGTGGGAATTGAGGGCAATGAATTCATTGGAGGAAGGTTGAGCTGTGGAAGTGGAGGCAGAGTGTTAGTCAGAGATGGCAGTGTTGTTGGAAGTGAAGGCAAAGGTGGAACAGTGGTCTGAGGTAGTGTTGGAAGTGAAGGAAAAGGAGGCAATGCTGCTGGTTTAGGCAAAGAGGGAATTGTTGGAAAATTTGGTGCAGTATTCTGCAAAAGATGGCGTGCTGCTAGGCTCATGCTCATGCTTGAGAAGGCCAGAGCAAGAACAAAAACTGTGATCAGTGATTTGGTGGAGGCCATAGCTGAATCAATGAGAACTAATGATGAAGAAGAGTTGCAGAATATATATGAAACTGTTATGTATTTGCTTTTTGAGATTGTATGAGGTTGAAACATAGTGCTTGCTCTTATATATAGGTTAAGGGAAGCAAATAGAGCCTTACCAATCGTTTATGTTAGTTCACCTTCCCATATTTGAATAATTTAGCAGTGTTTATATCTAACAAGAACCGAACTGGGAATTCGGGGAAAAACGTAAGAGTTGGTTCATCTAACTTTGTTGGATTGAATTACATATCTTAAAAGGCTTTTAAGTTTTTATCTCGATTTGTTATTTATTTTGTTCGTAATACCGTCCAATTGATTCTCCTTTGTAAAATTCAATTTATACGTAAAATGATTTTATTTTGCCGAGAAACTTATTTTATTTTATTTTTTTAAAATTGTTGAGAAATTTATTACAAATTATCCAGAAGCAATTAAAGTTACCTATTTATGTAATTAAAGGGCTGCAAATTAGATACTATATAGGAAAAAGTAGAATTACAAAATGATAATGTGCATATTTGTTTATAAAACTACAGGACTAATTGCTGCAGTGCATGTAAATAATGAGGCCATGGCTGAATCAATGGATTGGAATTGAAAATATGAGAGGCTGAAAGTTGAACCATTCTAGAGTCGTTCAACTTTCGATAACCAAAAATGTTTTTGTTAGCTCACCTTCTTCCACTATTTCAATATGTCAAGAATAGATCAGTTGGTTCATCTAACTTAGTTTATATATATATATATATATATATATATATATATATATATATATATATATATATATATATATATATATATATATATATATTTTAATTTATAAATAACTAATTAATCAAAGAGTAATGACTTTTTATCTTTAAAATTTTCTGAAATCAAAGTTTACTTTACACCTTTATTTAGTTATACTTTTTTTAGTTAATAAATAAATATCAGCATTTTCTATATATATAAGAGGGAAGACACTAGTGCTTATTTAGTTTTTGAAATCAATGTATAGGTTTCGGTTAATAAACATATCAAAATATAATGACAGTTTTTAAATATTGCGAACCTATATTACTAGTAATTTTGTTTTATAATTATATTTTTTTAATATGGATTGCGAGATGACAACCGGATTAGGAAAAAATAGTGCTTACCTACTACTCGATTCATAATAAAAAATCTGATTTGTTATTTGATTCATTATCCGTTTAGATAATATTTTTTTTTTCTGGATTTGGATGTTTACATATATTTAGAAAAAATAATTATCCCTAAATTCTAGATATTATTATTGACCAAAGACCATTTCCAAATTTGGGTTAAACTTAAAGAACCAAAAATATATTTATTCCTAACAAATATTCACGGTATTTTAAAACCCGTGGGTAACCCCACCCAATTATTTTAAAAAAATATTTTATAATTTTGTAAAATAAAATTTAAATAAAAAAAATTAAATTAAATATAAATTAAATATAAATATAAATATAAATTAAATTAAATTAAATATAAATTAATTTAATCTAGTAAAGTATAAATTAAATTTTAATTAAAATAAAACAAATTAAATTTTATTTTTATTTTTTTGTTGATAATGAATATCCGTGATATGTGAATACGAATAGTATAATGTCTGCACCTAACCTGTTTATGAACGAATATTAAAGTACCCGCTATCTCCTACTCACATATAATATCTATCCATATATCTATCAACTATCCATCACAACTATAAGAATAATTTTATGATTCATATATATATATATATATATATATATTGTATTTTATCACATCTCTACTAAATTTCGACACTAAGGTTAATTTATTTTAAATAAAAATATGGCACCTCACAATCTTGTTTTTTCATTACAGATAAAAATGAGGCGTGAACCCGTGTTGGATGGATATCCCCACTTCGACCTTTCATTCTTGGACAGTACAATTGGTCCTTCTTTCATTTTTGTTTTTTCCCATAACACCAAACTTTTCCAGTAATGTTGGTACACTCAAAGGGAGCTACAATACTCACATGCATAACATGTTCTCTCTGCTGCATGATAGGGACTCTATGAAATCATGATTTTTAAATTTTAATCTTCATTTAATTTTATTTCCTATTTAATCTCCATAAATTATATAAAATGTCAACTAAAATTATATTATTTTTAAATCTAAACACTAAAAATAAAATTTTAAAAGAAAAATTAAATCTATGTATAAAAAACACTCTTATAAACTTGTAAATTTAATTAAACTTCAACTTCATATGAATTTTGAGTATTTTCGATTGAATGTTTATTGAAAGAAGTTTGAGTTTGTTAAATAAAATTCACAATTTTTATATTTCTTTAAGTCAGTATCTATGTTTAATTTCTTTTGTTAATTGTGCGTGAGTATCGTTTTGTTTTATTTTGTTTACTCGTCTATACATCCTATAAAATTATAAGACTTTTTATTTAATATAAAAGTAATATTATAATTAATATAAAATGACGAATAATTTTTATTATTTTAATTAAAATATATTGGATTAGAAAATATCTTGGCGGTGACAAACCATCAATTAATAATAATACCAAAGTCATGAAAAAAAAATGACCCCCTCATCATCAACATATCTCCAAACATGAACAATAAAAATAATTCATCATTTTACATTTGAATATAGTATCTTTTGCTTATATTAATCACATGACATAACATTTCACTCAGTTAAATATAATAATTGATTCCTATATAATTATATTTGACATAAACATTATGTTTTAAATTCTAGATTAAATATGTTAAAAGATCAAATATAATGAGTTATTGGAAACGCTTTGTAAACACTATATTTTGATTCCATCTATTCATTGTAAGAGAAAAATCATCTGTCCTGAAATGTCATGCTTTTTATTTTTACCTGTGATGTAATATTTAAAGGTTAAGTTGACAAAAGTGTGTTTCCAAACAGATAAGGTTGTATTAATATGTAAAAATTGCGCTTTTTCTAAGAAAAACAAAGAAATCAGAAGTCATTGACATTGTCCCATGTATGGCAGATTATTAAAATTCTGGGGTTAAAATTATGCTTCATTTTGTATTGTCCTACATAAGGAACGTGCACTGCTCTTTTAGTTATATCATTGAGGTTAATATGTTAGTTCTGAAGCTCTACAAATAAATGTAACACCTGTTCAATTTACTAATAATAATAATGACTTTAGTTTATAAGTACAGAATGGATGTGGGAGAATCCACCAAAATTATACTTTTAGTTTAAATTCGTAAAGAATACTGAGAATTACAAGGCATGATGATGACAATTACTAGTATTTGTTAATGTGTGTATATGATAAATGAATCCTGCCAAAAGAAAAACAGAAGAAGCTAAAAAATAGCTTAATTAGATGACAATGAAAGGAACTATAGTGAGAGCATTCAGAAATGGAAGATCTGTACCAATCAAACAAAGAAATTCCATAATTTATTGAAGTAGAAGACAAGAAGTCTGATACAACATTACAAACACAGTAATTATTGTGCTTCAGTAAAAGTGACTGAAACAACATAGAAACTGAAGATGAGAAGTAACACATAAAGCAGCCAACACAAGCAGAAGAAGAAGACATTATAAATAGTAGATGGAAGAAGTAAAGGATGGAGTTACTAGTGATAGATTTCATGGGGTTTTTTTGACTGCCTTATTAGCAGCTTCGGTAAATGGAATTTCGGGAAATTGCAAATCGGGTAATGGAATATTCTCAAGTATGTCAGCATGTGGCAATTTAGGATGGAGGATGAAGTCAGGGAGTGGGGGTTGGACGGAAATATCCAGATCAGGTGAATCATAATCTTCATCCGGTGGAAACAGTATTTTTGTGGTGAGACGTGCTTCTGCAACCCTAGAGTGAGTTATGATGATGGATGAAAATGTCAGAAGCAGAAGAGGTAAAACCATAAACGAACTGCTACGACCTATTCTTCAAGAGCTACCAAAGGACAACACTTTTCTTAATCAATGCTTTCTGCAAAGAAAATTGGCTTGAATATGCTTGGGGTGGTAGTGCCCTTTTATAGATCAGGAACTGCATCCCGTTGCACATGGATGGGGCCTTATCAGTAAAACTCTCTAAATTCTTTCGTACCATGTAATAATACTATCAAAATTAGGGTTTCTTCACAATTCTTTAACATAATCATGTTACCCATTGTTTCAGTGCCAATGGAGATCATCGCCTCAATATCACAAGAGATCACCGTATTTCAAAGATAAAAAAGAAGGTACACTGATCAATAGTTCATACTAAATCACATCAAAAAATAAAATATGAGAATCAAAAAATAAGAGACATTTTTTTATTTTTATCATTTATTTCTTGATGTGACTTAGTGTGAACTATTGATTCTTTCAAAGAAAAAGATAGTGATACATTAATCAATTGTTCATACTAAATCACGTTAGAAAATAAAAAATGAAAGTCAAAAAATAAGAGTCATAATATCATTTTTCCTTTTAAGATATATTGTTTTTCATACATCGTAACGATTATTTTTTAATCATCACAAACTTAACTAAATTCACAATGAAACTTCCTTTTTCTTTTACCTAAACTTTTTAAGAACAAAACTTAAAGGTAGTATTTTCCGACGGTCATTTATGTGATTTTTTCAACTTTATTAAAAAATAGCACCTATATAAGTCTTTTCTTGTGCTTGTTCACTTCATTGAGAAGGTAAATAGTGTGTTCTTTTAGAGATGATACAAGGTGATGGGAGGAGTTGATTAGAGGGATGAACTGAAAAAATCAATCTCACCATCTACAGTGAGATTAGAGGATGACACAATTGAATTTACCAAATTACCCTTCATTTTTTTAATTTTTGTTACATGTGATTTAGCGGTTAAAATCAATACACGTGGTGATTTTAGTTCACTTTCTTAATTTTATGTTAATAGTAATAGTAATTTATTATGGTTATAATAAAAAATTATTACTTTTAAAATTACTATTAAAAAGAAAAAAAGTTTCCAAGTAAATTAATTATTTTCCACCTTATATATTAAATTTATTTTTATACAAAATATATTGTATTATTCATTTTTTATAAATATTTTTTATATTTTCAATAATTCAATAAAATTTATAAAATAATTTTAAATTATTCATATATAATTTTATATTACCTATAACAATAGGAACATTTTGGTAATTTAACTTTTTTTATTCTATTAAAAGTTTTTTTAATATATCATATCAGTCAATTTAGTCACAAACTTTCACAGACTTCACTATCTAATTCACTCTAAAATCACCTCTGAGTCACTTAAAAAAAATAGCACTAACTTCATCCTCTAATTATTCCGATCTCGTCCTCTCCCTCTCCTTATAATTCTTTCTCTCAAAAGAACACAACCTTAAGTAACGAATAATTACAACCTAATAATTTCTTGTGTTGTTGTACATGATATTATGTTTTCTTTTTCAAATCTATAAAAACTTCTCCTCCAAATAATTTTATTGTTGTTTAGAGAACCTAATATTATTTTTGCTTGCAAATCAATACAAATTAAGTAATTAAGTTTTCGTGTTTCCACTAAATTCAATCCAAATCTGTCTAGATAGTTACTACTATAATTGAAGCTTTTGACAGTAAATCTTAAAAAAAAAAGTCGATATGAATGGAGAATTTTTCATAATATTAATTTTATTTTTCATAAAAAATATTTGTAATTACTATATTTATTTCACGTGTCTTCAGTCCTCGGTGAGCTGGTAACCCTTTTGGTAAATATCTATGTCCTTGCTTTCAGAAATGTTTTTGTCTATTTACGAAAGATATATGAGTGATATTTTTTGAGATTTCGTAAGGTTGCTATCAAAGTTATTTAATAAATTTTTGCGTGTGATAATTCGGTAAGAAGAATTGTACATCTTTTCCTAACTTCTTAAACTCTCAAATTATACGCATCTTATAAGTTCTTAATAATGTCTACTTGTTTTTCATAAAAATTAAAGATTAAAAAGTTTTATATAAAGAAATAATACATAGCTTAATTGTAATAATGAAAACGGTCAAAACTACTTGTTTCTAAGTCTCGAGTTTAAGTTAAAAATCTGACTTCAATTAACAAAATTAATCAACATATCGATTAATTTTACTGATCTTATTTTAAAATAATAATACTTCTCTTAATAAATAAGATGAAATTAATTATTATTTGGATATATTTTGAGCCAATTTATTGCTTCATTAATATTAAAGTCCTCAGGAAATAACTATTTGTAACATTATTCTAAACTACGAATATATATATATATATATATATATATAGATTATTACGTTAGAGATATTTTGAATAGAAAGAAGTGAACCGGGAGATGAGAAACCAATGAATTATTTATTATTATAACGTGTATGTATCCTATAACATATCCTATAACAACAGATGATATATTTTTACCTGAGATGTCATATGTAAAGGTTAGGTGGACAACAGTGTGTCTCCAAAAAGATAAGGTTGTATTAATATATAAAAATTGTGTTTTTTCTAAGAAAAACAAAGAAATCAGAACATGTATGGCAGATTATTAAAATTCAGAGATTAAAATTATACATCATTTATTTTGTATGTTGTCCTAACCTGCATTCCTCTTTTAGTTACATCTTTGAAGTTGATATGTGTTAATTATTAAGTGAGTATTCACCAAAATTACATATCGAATAATATGAAAAAGAGAATACCATAAAATTATTATAAAAATAAAAAGTTATTTTTAGAATTATTATCTCAAATCGATTGGTCTCTTGGGTGCATGGAGGACTTGTAATTGTGTCATTGGAAAGTTTGTAATTTTTGTCAGAACAATTGTACTGAAAGGTTTATAGTTTTAGTCCATAAAAAATTGTACGAAAATTTACAATTTTTGTCCAAAAAATTACATTTGGATGATAATGTTTTTTTGTTGAATGTTTGTGGACGTAGGTCTTGAGGTGCCAAACTACGTTAAATATTTATATTTTGCTACTTTTGTTTGTGAGTGTATTTTCGTGTGAAGATATTATTTTGTTAATGCATCATTTCCAACTATTTTAGTTCTGAAGCTCTACACATAAATGTAACATAATCGAAGTGTTCAATTTACTAATAATAACAAAATTAGTTCTTGAGATAACATAACATTAATTTATAGTTGAAAGGGAAAACTAATGACATTAATTTATAAGGACAAAATATTATTGGATGTGGGAGAATCCACCAAAATTATACTTTTAGTTGAAATTTGTAAAGAATACTGATAATTACATGCCATGATGAGGACAACTAGTAGTATTTGTTAATGTGTGTAGACGGTAAATGAATCCAGCCAAAAGAAAAAACAGATGAAGCTAAAAAATAGCTTAATTAGATGACAATGAAAGGAAGTATAGTGAGAGAGTATTCAGAAATGGAAGATTTGTAGCAACCAAACAAAGACATTCAATAATTTATTGAAGTAGAACACGAGAAGTCTGATACAACATCACAAATACAGTAATTATTATGCTTCAGTAAAAGTGACTGAAACAACATAGAAAGTGAAGATGAGAAGTAAATGGACACATAAAGCAGCCAACACAAGCAGAAGAAGAAGAAATTAGAAATAGTAGATTGAAGAAGTAAAGGATGGAGTTACTAGTGATAGATTAAGTTCATGGGGTTTTTTGGACGGCCTTATTAGCAGTTAGCTTGGGAAATGGCAATCTGGGAAGTGGCACATAGTTACCAATTACGTCAGCAAATGGCAATTTAGGGATGATATCAGGGAGTGAGATTTTTGGAACTGAAATACCCAGAGCAGGTGAATCATCTTCTGGTGGAAACAGTATTTCTGGGGTGAGACGTGCTTCTGCAACCCTAGAGTGAGTTATGATGATGGATGAAAATGTCAGAAGCAGAAGAGGTAAAACCATAAACAAACTGCTACGACCCATTCTTCAAGAGCTACCAAAGGACGACACTTTTCTTAATCAATGCTTTCTGCAAAGAAAATTGGCTTGAATATGCTTGAGGTGGTACTGCCCTTTTATAGATCAGGAACTGCATCCCGTTGCACATGGATGGGGCCTTCTCAGTAAAAGTAAAACTCTCTAAATTCTTTCATACCATGTAATACTATCAAAATTAGGTTTCCATCACAATTCTTTCACAACTCTCATGGGTTATATATTCTTTCGTATCGATACTTTAATTTTATCTATTTTATTCAAAATTTTTGAATCATACTTAAAATATTCTCCAGAGAAATTATCCTATCAATCCTACAACACATTACTATATTTCAAAATCTCCACATATTTTATGATCCTAATTTCAAGATAGATTCTTTTCTCTGAGAACGTAAAATAAGTTGTTATTTTTTAAAACAATGTATTATAATTTTTATTTTTTACTTTTTTAGTGTGAGTTATTGATTAATATATTATTTTTTTTTAAAAAAAATCAATAATTTATATTAAATCACGTCAAAAGAATAAAATATGAAAATAAAAAAATAAAATTCAAAAAATAATTTTCCTATTTTTTAATCACAAACTTAACTAAATTCACACTTAAATTTCCTTCTTCTTTTACAATTTTTAAGAACAAAACTTAAAAGGTAATATTTTCCAGCTGTCATTAACGTGATTTTTTTAACTTTATTAAAAAATAAACCCTATGTCAAGATACTGACAAGTTTGGTAACGTTGATATTTTTGTTTCGATGTAAAATTTTAAAGGATATTTTTTATGGATAATTTAAATATTCTTTTTAACTAATTACTGATATTTTACATCCCGACCATCACTATATGCGATTCGACACAATCCAAAGATTTTAATGGTGGGTTGGTATCGAAAGTAATTCATCCCATGGATAAAGAAGACAACGTCATACCCATAAATCCAATATTTTCAGAAAATTTTGAATTAAAAGTGTATGAAATGTCTTTAGTGATAATATATATATATATATATATATATATATATATATATATATATATATATATATATATATATATATAATTTTTCATAATATTAATTTTATTCTTCATAAATTATTTGTCTATTTACGAAAGATATTTTTTGAGATTTCGTAAGGTTGCTATCAAGGTTATTCAATAAATCTTTCTGTGTGATAATTCGGTAAGAAGACTCTCAAATTATACGCGTGTTATAAGTTCTTAATAATGTCTAATTGTTTTCATAAAAATTAATGATTAAAAAAAGTTTTATATAAAGAAGTACTACATAGCTTAATTGTAATAATAAAAACTGTGTAAACTACTTGTTCAAGTCTCGAGTTTAAGTTAAAAATCCGACTTTAATTAACAAAATTAATTAACATATCATTTAATTTTACTGATCTTATTTTAAAATAATACTTCTCTTAAATTATACTTTATGATCGTGTAAGAGAGAGTAACGAGAAATACAATTGCAGTTAAATTAAGAATATTTACAAATATTTTAATAAATAAGATGAAATTAATTATTATTTGGATATATTTTGAGCCATTTTATTTTTTTTATTTATATTGAAGTCCTGATGAAATAACTATTTGTAACATTATTTTAAGGATAATGTTTTTCTGACCCATTTTGTTTTATTCATTTTTAACCTATCATCTAATCATTCTTCAATGATCTATTTTAAATTTTTTTAATAATATGATGTGATGATCTAAAAACATTAGAGTGAAAAATTAAAAATAAAATCAAAGTATCTTATTCTTATTCTAAATTACGTATTATGTCAGAGATATTTTTGAATAGAAAAAAGTGAAGAGGGAGTTGAGAAACCAACGAATTATTTATTATTATGTATCCTATAACGTATCGTATAACAACAACAGATGATATTGAAATACATGAAGAGAAGTAAAGAGAGGGAAGACATGCATGGAATAAGATGAAAGAAGAAAGGAAAATGCAAAGTCCGGAACAACATAAGAGAACAACGTATAACGTAAGCATCAGATATGTGTAACATGTCTGGATGAAAGATAAACGCAGGCCACGATGAGAAGCAAACTCTGGAACAGTGGAAAAGTAGGTTGATTCAAGGAGTGGAAGGTGAAGGTGGTGGAGAGAGAAAAGGGAATGAGAAGGGAAGGTTCGGAAGTGGTGGAAGAGTGACCTGTGGGATGTTTGGAATGGTCGGAATAATAGGCTGTGTTGGAATTGTAGGCAGAGGTGGCAATGTTGGGACATTTGGTGTTGTTTGCATCAGATGACGACCTGCGAGCCCAATATCGATGTTTGAGAAGGAAATAGCAACGAGAAAAGCAAAGATGAAGAAACTGTGGGAGGCCATGGCTAAACACTTAATTAACTTCAGGGAACTTTTGCTTTCAGCTTGGTGAGTTGTGTTCATTTTCAGGTTCGCCTTTTATACAAATTTCATGACTCTGTTGTTGGACTACCTTCTAGTGGTTGGTTTGTAAAGCATTTCAAATTCAAAAGTAGGACATCCAACTTTTTTTTTTTTTTTTTTCTGAGGGTTGGTTTTAAAATGTGGTAGGTACTCCAACATTGAAATTGTCTCTTATATTTCACAACTTATTTTGAAAAGCCAGACCTTCGTTTTGTTCTTTCTCGATTGAAAATCGTTGTACAGTGATATCTATATATACATATAAAATTTCTCTAATTCAATTTGTGATAACCTACATTTCCTAACTACAGCTACTAACATATTTAATTACTGTAGTTTCTTAATTATTAAAATTAAGTCTTGATTATAGGACGGTATGATGCAAAGAGAAAAGATGGAAAGAAAAAAAAAAGGTAAAGAAAGAAAAAATATATAAATAAAGTGTGAAATTGTTTACATGATGGTTGATTGGCCCGCCCTCAATTTTTTTACTCCTACTCTCACAACACAACTAGTTTTATTATTTTTTTATTGAATAATATAATTTATATTGTAATTAAATATCTTATTTTAATATTTTACTATTAATTTTTTTTTTTGTAATAATGTGAATGTTTTTAAATGAGGGTGTCAAATTTTTTAAGGTGATTCATTTTTTTTAACTATGTGGTATCTTGAAATCATGAAATAAATACTTACTTAACAACTTAAAATAATAATATTTTAAGAATTTTTTTTAATTTAAAAATTTAATATCCATTATTATGTTATTACATGGAACTATAATTTTTGGGTGATTTACCTAGAAAGAAGGTTTTCGTGGTAACATTCGGACCATTCAATCGACGGTCACGAATTCTTTTTCACGTGGGCATATGTCGAACTTTCACACGGTATAACTGGTCCTTCTTTCAGTTTCATTTTTGTGGTGTACAGTGTGTTCATTGATGTATATTATTAAAAGTATATACACCAACTTCATATTATTTACGTAGATTTTATTTTATAATTATATATAATTTATTTAAATACGTGCCTTCATTATAATAAAATAATAATTCATTTTTATATTATCATAAGATTGGTGATGATTATGTAGTTTAAAAAAACCTTTTGATGATCATATAATATATAGATGTTATAATTGATATATTAATTTAAGATAATAATATTTTGACTATTAATTATTGACAACTTTTTCTTACAGTCATTCTCTAAGTAGTTTTTGAATATTGAAAATGAGAAAAAAGAAAAAATGGAAAATCACTTAAAAAATAGCATGTAAAATGATAAGAGAAAGTTGTCAAAATTTAGTTGTCAAAAAATCATTTTCTATTAGTTTAAATATGAAATTAATTGATAGTTATACTAATTTAACAAAGTTATTGTATTAGTTTAACTAATATATAAAAATGTAAAATAGCTATATTCGAGGTGAAGGCCCTTACATTACCCAAAAATATGATTAAATTATATATATATATATATATATATATATATATATATATATATATATAAAAGTCGATGTAAATTTAACTTTTGAAAATATCAAATAACATGTATGAAACATCGTTGGTTTAGCCGAGATTCAAGCATGGTTAACTTAATATTATTTTTTAAAACATATAATTATCACAATTTTTGTTCATCTAGAGTTGTGATTATGTTTTATTTTTGTGATTAGGATTAGGTTTTTTTTATCGATGTTGACTACTGTTACCTTTAAATCAATTTTAGCTAGATTTTTTTTAGTAAAGTGTATTTTAATCGATATCAATCGATGTCTGATAAAGTTACTTTTGTATCAACATCATGAGTGTGATTCATTTAAAAATTACCATCATAATTGGAAGTTATTTTCCATACATATTCTGTTGTTAATGAGGTTTGAGGTTTACTTGGACCTGTCTTTGCAGTAGTAGTCTATGTCATCCAGAGTTTTCTTCTCTGTGCTTTAGTTAGAAATTGACACAACATAAATAAAGTGAGTGAAACAACATATAATATAAACCGAAGATTACATTATTGAATGACAACTAAAGTAAGTACAATTTAAACAACCTTGGACAAGAACAAGAAGAACAAAATGTAAACAGTAGAGTGAATGAGTAACAGTGGAAGTCACTAGAACAAAAGCAGTAGTAGTAATAGTAACTGATACATTTCAGGAAATGTAAGTGCTCATGGGATTTTCACACCTTCAACCTTTAGCGTTGGAAGTGGCAGGGACGGCAGGGACGGCAGGGAAGTAGTTGGCACCGGAGGAAGTGGCACTGGCAGGGAAGGAAGTGGCGCCGGCAGATCAGGAACTGGCACCGGCAGATCAGGAACTGTCACCGGCAGAGCTGGGAGTGGCACTGGAAGAGTAGGTAACGCAGTTTTCGAGTCCAATGGAAGCTCTGATTTTGGCACCACGCGTGCCACTGCGATCCTTGACTCAATCATCATCCATGAAAATGTTAGAACCACCACGCTTAAAACCATTGACAAACTGCTACGACCCATTGTTCCACCACCTTTCTTAATCAATTCTCTCTGCAAACAAAGTTGGTTTTGCTAAGCTTGAGGTACTACTCGCCTCTTGGTGCCCTTTTATAGATGACATTCAATGCTGCTGCACATGGATACCCATTATTGCCATGTATTAGTATGGATGTTAACACTTAAACTAACTATAAATTCTTTTATACTATACCGTATTATTCATACTATCAACAATGTCTGCATTTCAAGATTAATTTTGGCCTCACAAATTAATCATATCAGCATCTACTTAAATCATGTTACCAGTGTTCCAGTGCCATGCGAATCTGAAAATACACATCATGTCAATCACACAAGACACTTTACAATATTTCAACGTCAGTGCATGATTGACGATGCTAATTTGATGACAGTAGCTTATTTTATGAGAGAACAGTGTATTAGCAAAGTAAACAATTACTTTTTAGTGACAAACATAACCAAATACACGCAGTTAAACTTCTTTTTTCATTTAGCAGCGTTGACAGGATTATATTCTTTGTGGTCGATGTTATGAGAGCTTTTTTCTCAACATTAGTAAGACAAGTTTTAATCAGATGTAAGTCGATGTTTTTCATTCTGCGTTCATAAGAGATATACAAGATGTTATAGTCAACCAGAAAAAACTACTTTTTTTGGTTAAGGATGTGCTGGTGAAACAACGTAATAATCTGAATTGCTCAATGATATCTGTATTAAACCAGCATTCGCGGGTACATGCATGCAATTCCACACAAAACATGGTAATAGCATGCAGTGACTCTGTGATGTCTAAAGTAATCATACTTTGGATAATAATAATAATAATAGTAATGTTGTGGTGGCACTTCAGTGGAGGAGGGGAAGTGAAGTTATGGTGGAGAGTGAAGTTTACCAGACAACAAAAAAGTTGAGCATGAAAGGTTTGGGCCAGAAGGTATTGAGATAAGAACTCGTTGGCTCCAGCTTTACCAGACGATAAAATGAAACATTTTGTCATATTGGAGGGGTCAAATCCACAGAATGAAGCTGGCACATGTAATAAACCAAAAGAACATAGTAGACTATGTTGTCTCATTATGGATAACTTGTGGCTTTTGTTCAACTTATCATGATAGTATTCCAAACACAGATTCAGCCACATGCACATCACTCTATCCGCTTCTTCTCTGCTACCTACAGCTAGATTCCTTAACCTCATTCATTTACTTTTAATTACTCATATACGTGATGAAACACAATGTAAATCTTGCAGTTTGGTAAATTTTATGAAACTACTGAAACAGATGTAAAACTAATTCATATATAATGCAGTATGCCAGAACATAAAATCGTGTCAACTATAGTATTCAGAATTTCGAGATTTGATTTCCGTCTTTAATGATTAACTATGTCAGGGTCAAATAAAATATTTCAATGAGAAGTAATAATCTTCAGTCATCAAAATTGTTGTCTTGTAGTACATAATTAAGATGCACAGCTTGTATTAGTAAAAGACATGTGCAATTTGCAGAAGTGACAGTGAAACCAGAAACAACTTGTTCTATGTAGTGGCTGATTCTTAAATGTCAGAATGAATAGTATTCATCACCTTGCTGTACAGAAGGAGGCCTCTAATTGGGAGGATGAAGTTACATGATGCAGTTCATACAATGTCCTGCATCTAGAACCTGAACTGTTCTTTAGTTTTAAATAATGCAGACAAGTGCAATGTGGCCATGAATGCTTGGATAATTTCTGTATGGTGTATAAATAATGAACAAATACTACAGCTCAGATCTTACCTATCTGAAGAGAATACAAATAGATGGAATTAAAAACCCGGAACTTAAATTGTTTGCATTCATAACTTTAGTATGCAGAATTTCAAACTCGTAAATCTTATAGTTCTGGTATGGACCAAAGATTGATAAAGCATTCTATGCTTCGAGAGAATTCTATTTTCAGTTGAATTAAGACCTTTTTTCTCGCTTACACGCATAAAAAGATTAGGATATAACATTCTATCACAGCAAGATATATATTAAATTCCAGAAGTTTTATATATTTGTATTGATTCCAAGCCTTGGTCTCGTTAAAACTAGAGTACATCAGAAAATATATTTTGATTGATTACCTCAGTAGTGCATCTTATATTTATTACATCATTTCATCACTCTGTTTCATCAGATCAAGAAACTCAATTGAAACACCAGAAGAAAAAACTCCCGCAATGAACATGGCCATGAAATAGCACAATTTCTGCGTTGGCCACCCTTTTGAAGCACATGACAGCATTGTATAAAATGACTATATGTTATGTATTTACAACCAGAAAAGTGAGGAAACGTAGTAGATTGTACAACTATGTCCAACATGAATGTCTATATCCGATACCAAACACTTTCATGTGCTGATGTGCAGGAAGTGGACACATGCATGTTCTAAAAGCTACAATGATAACAGAATTATTAAAGAATCATGTAACTGGCAGAAACAGCTAATCAGCTATATCCCTGAAATTCAATCAATAAGATGTGACATTATTTTATGGTTCAAAATAAACAAAAAGATAAGAATGAGGAAGAACTGCAATGAATTAACTTCTTTCCTGAAGAACTTTTGTTTGGTTTACCATGTCTTACTGGCATTGCATGTAACATCCTTTTTCTGCCAGACAGAATAAGATAATTCCTAGGCCTAGCTGACATAGTAAAAATTACAAAAGGTAAGCCGTTGTGTTTCTTAGCCTATTTCGAAGACAAAACTTGATGAATTTCATGAAATCAAGTTCCAATCACTACTTTCATCAATCAATAATTACATGAATTATTCCTTACGATCTACTCCTCAAGACTGAGTTCAAGACCGAGTTTCTTTTTATGTGATATATTTCTCATCAAGATGTTGTAGTGATTATGGTATTGTTGTTTTTATTATAATGGTTTAAATTAGGTCACCAAGAATTCCTCAAGACTGAGTTCAAGACCGAGTTTCTTTTTATGTGATATATTTCTCATCAAGATGTTGTAGTGATTATGGTATTGTTGTTTTTATTATAATGGTTTAAATTAGGTCACCAAGAATTCATTAGGGAAAAGTTATATTAATGTAACATCGACTTTAACTCGAATTCACAACATTTTTAACACAAAACCTTGACATAAAAGATTTATAATATTTTTCTTATATACTATTTAATTTTATTATTAATAACTAATGTGAAATTTTAATTCATACTTATAACCAGTAATTAGTTCATAACTAATAATTAGGACAAGCAGTCCATTGTATTTGGTAAACTCACTTTTAGTTACTTTCTAATTCTTTTATTAGTGAAAAATCTTATTTGGCCTCATAAATAAATAGTATTTTCTCTATTTCAAAATTATTCTTTTAACATCATATTAAACGTTTAAGAATTACTTAATAGATAGAAACTTGAACAAAAATATCTTCTCTTTTTCAAAAATTCTGTGTCTCTTTCCGATACAAATAATAGGATGTCGTAGGAAAAAAAATCATTTTTAAAATAGCTTAAGAAGACTAAAGGAACTATTATTTTAAAACAAAAAAAATTAAAAAGTTAGAAAGATTATTATTTTGAATGAGAGGGTATTTGGTAAATAAGTTTATTCAAAACTTGTACAAGTCTAGTTTCAAATCTTTTTTTATAACTTTACATTTCTCCTTCTAATTCTTAATAAATTTGCGTTTTACCCCTTTTCAAATAAGGTAGATTTTATAGCAGCATGTTAACTACTACTCAAATCAACATATAATGAAATTGTGAAGTTTATTTTTGTTTTAAAATATTGTATAAGATTAGTAGTAAAATATATAATATGAAAAGGGTATTTTAATTTAAACCAAAAAAAATGTAATTGAAATCATTAATCTATAAATAAAAACTGTAACAGTTTAAAATTAATTATAAATAACCAATAATATAATTGTATCAATCAAATAAAATAAAATTTGATATCAAAATATCATTTAAATTTGTCTATTTGTTTACTTTACATCTATTACTTAATATATAATCTATTGTTTTATACAAAAATTAACTCTAACTTTCTAGCTGTAATTAGCTTTTGTCTATCATATTGTTCAACTGGTCTGGGCCATGCCACTATCCCATTAGGCCTGCACAAACATGCAATGAAGCACAAGCAATTTATTTCCTGCACTCCTATAATTGATTCTTGTACCTCTCCAATACACTGGAATGATAAAGTAACCTTTCAGAGTTTTTACACCTTTCAGAAAATGTTATTTAAAGTGCAATAAAAAAAACTTTACATATATTTCAAAAACATTCTATAAAACTTAATTATGGAATGAAAGATATAAGATATATAATCCAGAATAAATATTTAACTATTTCATATAATTCAGTGAGGAAATAACCTATACATTTATCATTATAAACTGACATCTTTAAAACTGAATTCAAAAACATTTTGAAATGTCATTTCCAAAAGATTAGTAGATTCAAAATCATTTGACAAAGCAAATCCTTCAAAGGAAAATTGGTGGGTTGGTGGGGAAATAATTCTGAAGAGTGTGGTTTAAACAACATTTAGAAAACCCGTGTAGATTATTGGGAAAACAGAATAAACATATTTGAGAGGGAATCAAATAACATAGATTTCATCAAACCAAGAGTACATTATGACCTCAACGTTTCTTCAAAATGCTACAACAGACACACTCACATGGTAGGGGTTTATTCAAATCAATCCATATATCTATCTAATAAATACTACAAAATACATAACTCGGCCTATGCAAACTTCGATGCATTACACAGGAAAATAAATGTTCAAACTTCAACGCCAAAATATTTTGTTTTTGGCAGCAATTCTGCCATTTTCCTCCAACTTAGTTCCCCGGTAATCAAGTGTCCATTTCTCAAATGAACAGTCAACGAAGTTGTAGTAACCACCATGAATACAGAGTTCTTTATTCGCCACCTTTTCTTCTATCCAGGGGTAAGTAAGTAGGTTCAACAAGGAATGGTTGATTGATTCCTGCATAACAAGAACATCTAAAGCATTAAACTTGAAAGTATTCAACATTTTGCAGAAAGGTGTTTGATTTCTCAACATGAACTTCAGTTAAGGAGTTAGGACTGTCAGAAAATAGGGCAGAGTGATTCATCGAGGCATCTTTTCTTTTTGACAGATTTCATTTCTACAATGCATTGGAAGCCAATACAGGAGTCAACATTCAAATCCCCAATTATACATTACAATCAAGTATTTTTAGATACAAAAATCCAAAACTGGGGAGAAGGATTAACAGAATGAAAAAGCAACAGAAAACATAATACAAACACACACACATAAATCTAAGAACAAAAATGTATATATCACCTTCTCACAATGCGTGCACTGCTCATCAAAGCTGAGGTTAGAAGCAGCAGCCTTGGCTTTTGTTCTTGCCTTCTTCCCACCAATGACCCAACTTTTTATAAAACTACCAATACAAAAGTATATTTTTAATTTAGAAATGTATGGCACATTTCATTCCAAAAAAGCTTAAGGACAACCAAATCCAAAATTAAGTACCTTTTTTCAACATCATCATCTTCCATACTCATCAGGGCACGAATACCGCCACAGCAGCTGTGGCCAATGACTAAGATGTTCTCAACCTGCAACGAATGAAAGAACAAATCTCAGAGCTTTTGGACCAGTAATTTAGAAAATTATTAGAACCTTATGCAATCAAATATTTTGCAGATATTTCTTGCAAGCCTCGAGTACTAGACGCTATGTCTTATGAGATGTTATTAAAACACGGTCGATTTCGCTTGTTTCCAAGTTCAATGAAGTATTTTGCAATCAACTTAGCATTGCTTTTATAAATAAATAAGACACAAAAAATTCAATCTCTACATAAAAGTTGTAGTTATCATAAAATCAGTCGATATTTAACAAAAGTCATTTTGAACTTCAAAAAACTACGCAATCCGCCAGAAGAAACTGAGAATAATTAAATAGATGATAGATAAAGTAACAAGAGCATTAGAAGTTTCAAATGATGAGGATGAATCTTGCCTTACAAATTCTAAGTAAAAAAAATGCTTACCAGAAGGGAGTTCACAGCAAATTCCAAAGCGGCATTTGTTTCTGAGGGTCCACTCTGCACCGGGAAAAAGGAATTAGAAGGGTATCTCTTTCGTTCAGAAATTAGCAATAATAATAATATGGTCAACACTGGCAGCCAAACCAATTGCAGTGAGACTTGTACCTCAAAGGTAGGAACCAAATTAGCAATATTGCGAATCATGAATGCTTCACCTGGTTGAAATCCCAGGATATTAGAGGGGCATACTCTAGAATCTGCACAAGCAATAACCATGAACTGTTCTGGCAATTGTTAGTAAAGAATGCTTATTTATTAATGCTTCAGTAGAAAACATGAAATGAACTAAATGGAATAAGAACCAAACCATAAATGACAAATTAATAAACAACCAAAGGCTTGGCCGAAAGGGTGTATAGGTAAAATAGGAGACAGAAGACAGAGGTCAATTACCTTTGGTGTTTGAACCTTCGCAAGATTTTCAAAGTGATCAATGTCTTTCCTGCCATAAAATAAACAGTATTATATAAGCTTCTTTTCCCTAAACTAGGCATAAAAAATGAACATTTCAAATAAGGGCTTTCTGAAGCTTACAAGTATTTATTCTTTTTAAAATTTAGAAACCTGTCTTTCAGGTCATTAAATATATCACACCCATCTTCAGCATCAACTAAAGTACTTAGCTTGTTGTTATTAAGTTTCTCTGTAAATCCCGGAGGCCCCATTGAAGCCTTTAAAGTGCAACCTTGATTTCTCCTGCAAACATTAGAACATCATATAGAATGCACGTAAAAAGAAAAGGAAGAATTGATCAATTAATTGTGTTTACTTCTACGAAATAGCTGCAAAAACTGTAATCTATTCAGACAAATGTTAGAATTTGGGCCCGAACATACTGATTACACGGAAGGAACATTAGATCTGCATACTCATTAATAGATTGAGTATTAACATATTTAAAGTTATCAAACAGGAGAAGATTGCAATATCATTAAGCAACTAAGCACAAGGCATCTGCAATTCTGTAACCTAAATCAGCTAGGGATCAGAACGGAGAATACTCAGTTTTACCCATTAAATTCGTTTTTCACTCAATGTTTAGGGGATACTCAACGTTTATAACCATTTTCATTTATCTTTGCCAGATTAACATTTACAAATCCACTAAACAAAGTAAAGATTGGATCTTGCAAGTTTCAGCTAATTAAACTAGCTAGGAACGAACACCCAAGACATGAAAATCAACACAAGACTAGAAAATAAGAGAACCGAGCATGATTGAAGCAGAGGCAGATGGGCACTGACCTAAATGCCGTGAAGAAACTGAAATGGGTATGCTCAAAGTTCCCCTTTTTCGGCGCGGAGTAACCAAAGATCTGCTTATCTATAACGATTAGTGCATTCAAAATTCACAAGTAGAATAAGAAAATGGGCATGTTAGAGATAAAACACGAGATGTGAGTACAGAACAATAAATACCGTTGATGTGGCAGGTTTGGAAGCAAAGGGATCAGAGGAAAGAGAGAATGGTGCAGGAACTGCCATTACTGAAATGAAACTGAAAACAAGGTTGAAGTGTGAATAAAAGAGGCATTGTTTTGTTGGGAATTAAAATAGTAGTTGGTGAAGTTGGTTAGAGTCATGTGTTGCTGGATTGTCTCCAAGAAAGACGGAGAAATCAAGGTATTTAAACAAAGGTAAAAGGGACAACAAAAAGGTTATTCCTTTGCTCCTCCACCACCAGTTACCCATGATGTGGTGATGGTACTCTGTCTCAACCTTTGCTTTTGACTTTCTGACCTCTCTCACAGATCACAATTCCATTTAAGCCCACAAGAGGATAAGACCAAGTAAATTTTTGGAAAGTTCTAGAATATTACATGTGTACGGTGAAAATAGAAAGTACCCCCAAAAGGAAATTCAGAGATAGATCAAGAGACGCAGATATAAGCCTGTGTTCATATCAGATCAATCATACACCCTATTTCTACTGTTATTTCTTCTGATAAGTAGATATTTTTTGTTTGTAATTTTTTTTGTTTAACTATGAGTTAGGTACAGTTTGAGTTATTTCATTGTTTTTTATGTTAATGATGATAATAACAACATGATAATAATAACAACATAATATATTTGTGATGGAAGATTTACACATATGAGATAACAAATTCATCTTTCAATATTGTAGAAAAAAAAAAAAAAAAACCAGATGTATGACTAGTCACTTCTAGGTGATATGGGAATCATTTAAAAAATATGATAAATCAATGAAAATAATTAAAAGACTAAAATTAAATGTGAAAATAAGTGTTTGTTTTTATCTAATCACTATACATGAATGGTGCAAATTTGAGATTCCTTTAGAAAAGCTACTTTGACCATAAGGGAATTAGGACCTTAGAAATTCTCTAGAGTTTATATCCAACAAGTCCATTCATGTTTGGCAATGATATAAAGAATTTGAACTCCGTGTTTGAATGATAAAACACAGGGATGGAATTAGAGAGGATAAAATAAAGAAGAGATGAATATTTTCTCTCTTCTTTTTTTGTTTTAATTTGTTAAAAAAGTAAGAACAATGAAATAAAGTTTGGTTGTATTTTATTTTTGAATTCCTTTGTCCTCTGTTGCTTTTCTTCTTTATTTTATTCTTCGCGTAAACAGAGCATAAGACGACAAGAAAAAAAAAACATCAAAAATTCCAAATGCTTGAGAATGGAGAATCTTTGTCTTTGAGATTGTAGCTCACATTTAGCCAAGACGTCTATTTATATG
Organism: Vigna unguiculata; assembly: GCF_037176805.1. NCBI lineage: Eukaryota > Viridiplantae > Streptophyta > Magnoliopsida > Fabales > Fabaceae > Vigna > Vigna unguiculata. Next base: position 48,411,682 of record NC_140797.1, on the reverse strand, counting down.
GATTACACGTGTAAAATGATGAGAAACTGAAACAATTGTTGCAAAAAGGACAACAAATGAAACAGCAATAGCACAGATTGAGGCAGATTCTAAGTATGTAAAAACTATGTTAATAGTTGGGTAGGATCATAATGAGTTTGGATTTGCCTACATTAAAAGTAAGTTTACTCGGTCTGTGCCATTGCTACAGAAAATAAATATAATATATTAACTTACTTTATTCTTTAAATGTTGATGTTAATCCATTCTGGTTTTGGAGACAAAAAACTATAATAATTCTCTAAATTTGTAAATCTGTGATTTTAAAAAATTGATTATTTATATATCTTATGGTATAAACATTTATGTAAGTGTTGGCAAATTTTAAATAATTTATTATGTATTCATAAATTGTTTACAATTTTTTTAATAAACTCTTCAAAATAATTTATGAAACGCCTTATTTTGACCTTGTTTTCACTTAACTTTAAAAAAAAAAATGCATAAGTAATTATATGAAAAATACCAATTTAATAAAAAAAAATAGTTAACATTTTTACCCAAAAACAATCCTCGAAAAAACCAAACATGGTGATTTACATCTTAAAAGCATTAATTTTGTGGACAACAAAATATTTTATTTGCAAAACAGAAATGGCAACAGGTCGTAAATGGTAGTATTTAAGTCTTTTTATACTGAGGTTAGAAGTGAACTTAATTAATTTATATTAAAAACATTAAAAAAATAACTGAAAATTTTACAAGAAAAATAATTACAAATAAAAGGATAAAATTTAATTTCGAACAATTAAATAAATTTGAACCGAATTAAGTACATAAGCATGCGAATCCAAGCACCTTAACCAAAACCCACACAAATTGAAACCATCCAACCCTAATGGTTTCTCGGAAAGATTTGGATCTACAAGTAACAACTTACAGACTACGTTAGATTGGGCTTTTTTGGCCCAAACCGGCCTGTTGTTTAGTCCAATTAAATTATAAGGAATTAAATTAACTGATAATAAAGTTTATAAACAAACACAGTTATAATTAAAATCAGAAGCAAAATTTCTAATTTCATACTTTATAAAACCGGCATAATCGTTAATACTTATTTTAACAAATAAATCAACGTTTCAGTGAAATTTTAAACAAAGAGGCGCAGGACGAGGGAAAAATGGACAGAAAAGCATGTTCAAACGCAGACCTAATTTAATCAAATTAGGATGTTTGATTTGAGTCAAATGATTTTGTTGGAATGATCCTCGTGAGTCTGATAAAAGCCTACGAGTGAGGGACCAGACCTACATTGGAAGCATTACAATTTTAGAAGAAAGAAAAATGGAAATAGTTCAACATATTTATGACACCCCAATCTCTGGTCCATGCACGTATTCAATTATTAGTGATTGAGGTAGCTAACAAGTACCCTTAAAAACTCAAGATTCATTTTTGCATAGCAGAAAGTTATTCTTTCTGCTGAATCCTTCCCAAGATTCAAATGCACAGCAGAAAGGAAGAAGAGGACTAATACTTACTCGCCGCATTGATTTTTGCTTAATATCAAGCAGATGTTAACTATATCAGCCTGTTTCTGACTGAAAGCGAACAAAAGCACAGGCACAGGAACAACAATTTAAGGTACAAATTCAATAGTTTATAGGTAAATCTTAAAAAAAAAAAAAAAAAAGATGCTAGTAACATGTTAAGTAAAATTTATTTAATCACATGAAATGAAATTGTGGATGATATAGTATTAGACATTCCATGAATCCCAATCAATTTCAACCAACAGTAAGGGGTGTGTGTAGGAACTTAAAAAGAGTATGGTAGTAGCATTTGTGGAAGAATAATAACATACCAAAACACATACACACCATTGGACTTGTAGGCAAATACCAGTTATTTGGCACTTTAAAAGCTTGGTCAAGTGTCCTAAACCACCACCATCTAACAGTACAACCAAAGACCTGATCTTATTGCATTTTAAAAAACACTACTTTGGTGAAATGAGACACTGAGAGGGAGTACCAGTAATGCTCCAAGATAAAAAAGCTTCAACTTTTCCCATTCACTACATGGAACAGGGGGAACAATTAGCAAGCAAAAACTTTTCTTGTTCAGAAAAGCCACAAAATTACCAAAGAAGAACCCAATAGATAAAACAGCACAATACAACTGAATCAATAGAACATGAAAACAAACAATGCGAGCATGTTTTGCCTAATTAGTTAGTCTGCCAACAAAAATAATCTACTGCATGTGATTGTTAGAGAGAGAGAGTAGATTAAAGTTGAATGAGTAATATATCCTTCCTGAACAAAACAGAACAGAACAGGAGAGAAAGAAAAGAAATACTCCTCAGATAGTTGAAAACTTGGCGAGGAAGTATTTGGCGAAAGTTATTAAAAGACTAACAAAACAAGAACAAAAAAGGAGCTCATCAGCTTCATTTGGTGCCACGAGTACCGGCATACAAGAAAGTAACCATCATCTAACACAACAAAAAAGCAGGGTGGACAACCTAGAACTAATGACCCTTAACCTTGTCATCTGCAACAGCATTCAGAATAGGCAAGCTACTAAGGAACTCGTCCAGCCCCTCAAAAAACCCAATCCCTTCAATATTATCCTCAGCATTCCCATTCCCATTTTCATTCCCTTCATCCACTTCATGCAAAGACTCCTCCACCTCATTGCTGAACTCCACATTCAAATCCAACTTCCCCAAGTTCCTCTCACTCCTCCTCCTACAACCACCCAACGCACCCTTCTTACCAGAATCTGGCGCCGCCGCCGCCGCAACACCATCAACATCCGCAACCTCACCATTCTCCACATTCCCATTAACATCCCCACCACCACCACTATGACTATGGACCCCTCTCCTAGGCCTCTCAATCGGTTCCCTCCTCACACCACCACCGCTACCATTTCTTCTCTTCCTCCCCCTCTTCCTCGTCCTCTTCTTTGTCTCCGTCGCCATCCCTTTCTGATTCCCGCCATGCCAATCATCATCATCGGAATCATCCTTCGTCGTGTCGGAACCCTCCGCGAACTCCGCGGACGCGTCATCATCGTAGAAAACATAAGGCTCCTTCTGCTGCTTCCCACCCTGCTGCTCCTCCCCTTTGAAAGCGCAAGGAATCAAAGGGGAAAAAGGGTTCCACTTCGAAGAAGAACCGCTAATGTCTCTAAAATCTCCAGAAAACCCCACGGGGAAAAAACCCCAACTGCTAAACGAGCCAAGACCATCTTCCGGCGGCGGCCGTACCACCACCGCATGAAACCCCCTCCGACAACTCTGACACCGCAACGTACAATCCACGTACACCTTCGGATACTCGTACATAACGTAACAATAAGGGCATGCGGTCCAGAAACTCGCCCCTTCGCTCCCGGTCTCAGTCTCCCGAGTCAACTCGCTCGCATTGTCCTCCTGACTCGGAACCTCCACCTCCACCCAAGGCCTGGGGCTTTTCTCCCGCTGAGGGACTTGGTACGGGGTCGGAGTCGGATTCGGGTTTAAGTTCGGTTGCGGAGGTTGAATCGGGAAAAAGGTAACCGGAGGAGCGGGAGGTTGCGGCGGCGGTGGAGGAGGAGGCGGGGGAGGGGGTTGAGTGAGGAGTCTGAGTTGGGTGTCGTAGTAGGCTTTCTTGGTGGAGTTGGAGAGTACGGACCAGGCGTCGTTGACGAGAGTAAACGCGTGAGCGGCGAAGGCAAACGGGTTGTGGTGAGGGTCGAGCTGGGTGGCGAGGCGGCGGTACTGCGCGGCGATATAGTCGATGTTCTGAGTGTAACGGAGGACTTGGAGGATGGCGTACCAGTCGAGGTGGTCGTTGATCCGGGCCTCGCCGGCCATGAGGGTATCGATAACCGTGAGAAGAAGCTGGGTGGGCTCGTATCTCGGGTCGGACTCTCGGGCTCGAATCGCAAATGAGCGAGCCCCGTGCAAGTCACGTGCGCTTAAAACCTTGTTCGCCGTGTATAGCCACCGCTCCGCCTCCCCTCTCGTCCCTCCTCCGTGACCCTCCATTCACAACAAAACTGAAACCGCTTTTTTTCTTTGCTTCTCCCTCACTCCCTCCTCACTCACATTCTCTCTGTGCTCACCTTAATTGGAACGAGTATGAGAGTTGAGAGGGCGTTTTGGTAATTTCACTACAAATTGTAGAAACGAGTTTCACATGGCCATGGAATGCTGACATCGACATTGACCTTGCTCACACATGAACAACAACACCCTCTTCATCTTCTTCTACCATTCCTCTTCCTTCTCCCATATCTCATTTATATGCCTTCTTCAGACAAAGACAAACTATGTTTCACGCTGGGACCCACCTTCCCACATTTGACTTCCCTCCTCTCATATTAAACGCTGTCGCTTTACATTCTCTTCTAAATTTCCTTGCATGCTCTCTCTTTCTACACACTACATTATTTTTCATTGCCCATATTTTATTCTGAATAAATCAGTTTTTTCGGTTTTCAGTTTTCTAAATTGTATTTAAACGGTTTTCAAGTTAATTAGAAACGGTGCATGTCACGCCCTTGTCGGTCATAATCCTATTTTTATCTATATTTTTTTAAAGCTGCTAAATGTAACTTGCAAACTAATTAATGCACTCAAAATATTTATTCAACACAGTTAATGCAAAGTACTCAAATTAAATATTTATTATACTTTTTTCTTTATTATTTTCCTTCTTTTATTACTTTAATAAATATCCCCGCAAACATTCATTGTGGTTTTTTTGGTGTTTTAAATCATCGGAAACGCATGGAATTTCTGAGTTTTACCATCCTTAAAACATTTTTTTTTTTGTTTTTTCTCGAATGAAAATTACAAGAAGGGGAAAATCTTAAAGTAAGTAAATTAAGTGAAGTGTGATTCTGAAAATTATAGTATAAAAAAAAAGCAATTGGTCCCAACTTTTATCCGAAAAAAAAATCCACACCAAACAATTTTTGTAGAAATTTCAAACTCGTGCCCATTTTATTTAAACAGTGATGTTATTACGTGTGCAACTCCTCCACCCTCTATTTTAACAACTACTAGTAATAGTACTCTCATTATTTTTGGGAAACTACAATTCGCCCAAAAAATTAATAATTGGGTATTTTTGGTCATTTCTTTTCATAAATTAGACCCAACCAAGACCCTACGATAACGATTTTTTTTTTCTTTTTGGATTAATAGTATTTTTTATTTTCAATTTAAATAATAACAAAACAAAACAAAAAATCATATAAAATAACTACATCCGCTGCGCAATTCACTGTTCAATAGATTAAATCTAACCATTCATGGTCATTGAAACTTCATTTTTCATAATTAAAATTGCAAAAATAAAAATAAAAATACTTTTTCTATAAGTTTTACTCATGGAATTTACATAAATTGAAAGTAAAATTACTAAAGCTTAAAATCATAAATTTTACTTTAATTAATAACAATCAACTTCAAAGACGATAATTTTAAAAATGCATGTTACATAAAACAGTTCAATTACGGACAGAAATTAAAGTTTTTCAATTAACTAAGGATTGGATTGAATGTAAATTGCTTGATGATGTGGAATCATATAAAGTTCAAGATAAAAATAATAAATTGGATCTGGAAAAAAAATAAATGAGTGTAGAAAAGAATTATACTAATTAACAGAAACTGAAAAAATAAATTAATGTGCATAATAAAACGGCTTTCTCAATAATTATTATTCATGTGCGTTTTAGAGTTTTTTTTTTTCTTGGACCCCTCTAATTTTAAACTTCTTAACAGTTGTTAAACTTACTATGTACACAACATTTGTCAATTGCATTAGGTCCATGATTTCAGGTAAAATGATTACATATATTTACAACGTTGCAAAAATACGTGTTTTCTATAAATGTTCTCTACACTCTTTAATTTATCAAAAATATATTTCTGGATAATGTACCCTAAATAACTATTATTTATTAGTCTCACGACTTGTCACGACACCTCGTTGAGTTTTTAGATTTATTTTTTATTTAAAGAATGGATCCTATTCAAGAATTAAGACAAAATAAAAAGGCAATTAAGAATTATCATAGATAGCAATTATGTTGTTTGGTGTTCAGGGTCAATTATAACTCATGTATATTGTAGGGTGAATTAAAAAATTTACACAACTTTTTAAGGAGTTAACTTGGATTAATAAATTTCTGTATTACTAATAAATGTACGGAAAACATTTATTAAAGTTTTAATACAGTGTTAATGTTATTAAATATATTTTGATTGAGTATTTTCTGCTTTTATTATCGCATTAACAAATATTTATTCACCCGTTTCCTTATTCTTAATTGCATCGTATATTACCTATAGAAAAACTCAACTTAAATATTGTTATGAAGTAAATTAACTACTTTTATAAACTACGATGAACTAGTTAAAGTTTAATAGAAGCATATTTGCTTCGCCAAGAAAATTTGTAAGACACTGTTTTGCTGGACTTGATAACCGTGAAATAAAATAGGGTGGGACGAGGGAATAAAATTGAAAATAGTATTATTAAACGTGTGAGTTTTCTGAGTTATAATTATTTTAGTTTAAGGATTAAATATGTTTCTGTCTCTTAATTTTGAGTGAATTTTGGAATTAGTTAATTTTGAAACTTTAAATTAATTTAGTCATTTATTTTCTGAAATACGTGTATTTAGTCATTTTAATCAAATTTTGTTAAGTTTATTTGATATTTTAAGCACGTTTCATAATAGTATTTGATTTAACAAGAATATGTTTTTTATGAAAATAATATTTTAACTCATTCTTTTGACCCACTTTTAACCCATTGTTTTAATCACCATTAGATCATCTTTTTTTATTATTTTTAATGATGTGATGTGATGATCTAATGATTATTAAAATGGTAATTTAAAAATTGGTCAAAAGAAGTGAACTAAAGTATCATTGGTTTTTTTTTTTTTGTACTTATTAGTGATTAGATTTTGTTAATTGGAGAATTGAACCCATAATTTCTCGTATCCTCCTTTTTAAACTTTACCAAATCAATTTTATTTCTCTGTGATTAGTAAAAGCGATCTAACTCAGAGTATAATTTAATTATTTTCAGAAAAAAACCTTTATTCTCTGGCGTGTGTGATTTGATCTGAAGATGGTTGGTCAAGATACTAATAATCAGACCCATTGTTCTGAACCGTGGTTGTCATAGTTGTAATCATGAACAACTCCAGATTTTAAATTGAATGAGTTTATTCTTCTGCAACACCCTTTTATCATCATCTACATCATAAAACAAATTGTTGAAGGATCTCAAGTACACTAAGAAGGAAGCCATATTATCAAATACAGGTTTTCAATCTGTGTTTGCTCAAAATTTAGTTTTCAGAAATGATGAGATAGAAGAACTGAAATGTGTTATGTCAGCTCCAACACTGAAAATGCAGACAAATGAATCTTATACTGCACTGGAAAAGTCTAAGGTGGACTCTCTTTTTTTCGTACAAATCTCTTATATATTCAAAAAATATATCATATTAAACTTTGCTGGAATTAAAGATCAAAAGATTAAATATGGAAAAAAGGAAAGTCAGAAAAAACTAATAATAATTAAATTTGTTTGAATTAAATGAATGACTAAAAAAATAATTAAATATGTTTATTTATTATCATTATTTTATTTTATTTATTATTTTAGTAATATTATTTCAATGGTTTATTTTACTATAACTATAATGGATACACGTGTATTCGCTGTTTTTATTACATTAAAATAATATAATTTCATTATTTTTATGATTGATTAATTAAAATAATACAATTTAATATATATATATATATATATATATATATAGTTATATAGTTATAATTTTGTGAAAATAATATTAAAAAATCATATAGAACGAAAATTATATATGAATTTTGTGAATCTGGTGCGAAAAGTTTAATTTACTTATATTTTGTTTTTTTTTTTTTAATATAACGACATATATCATTCTCTTATTCTTTCTCTCTCTGTTTTTTTTTCCTCCATGGTTGAAATAAAAGAGAACATTGGTAATTGTAATAGCTGTTTGAAGTTGTAAATTGATTCATTTTAGACTGAAAATTAAAGAATCTTTTGTAGTCAAAGATTGGACCATCTTTCACCGTTCTACCAATGACATTATATTGTATTCCACATGCTTTCGGAAAGTGAGATAAATATAAAATAACCACATTAATATTAGTTGGTTTAAAACCTTTTAATGGTTACACCTTAGTTTTATAATATTTTTAACTGGAGTATGCCCATATAACAATAAATTTTAGTTTTTAAGTCTTAAATAAAACTTGATTCACAAAAGTAAAAAAATATATATTAAAAGAAACTTTCAAGACCTTTACATTAGAAGAAAAATTGATATAAGATTTTAGAAATCATATGACTCTACTTGAGCACCAATAGTAGCTTATATTGTAAAAACTCGATCTAGAATTAAACAAATAGAAAATGAAAAAAAAAAAACAAAACAAAACTGGGATACAAGAAAATTCACCCTTTCTTTAGTTACTTCTCTGTTTGACATGAATACACATATCACGTCTTACAAAAACAGAACAGAGAAAATAATAAAAAGGAATAATAATATTTTAACTATTAAATTTTGATAATTTTTTTAACAATATTATGTAGTATATTTTAAGCGGTTTAAAAAAATCAAAAATGTTAAAAATTATTTAAAAAATAACATTTAAAATTGTAAAATAAAAATTCAAAATTTAGTAATTAAAAAATATTTTTCAATAAAGAAAGGGCAACATTTTAGGTAAAGTCTCGTACAATAAATATACAGAAGGTTAAAACTAGGATGCTGAGTCCCCTCATTAAATGTTATATATGAAAATGAATATGGTTTGGACATAACAGAGGTGTGTAATAAATTTTCTGGGATGCAGAGGATAACGTGGCCCTAGAAGATCTAACCACTATAATCCCTCAATTTATGAATAACAAATATTATGAAAGTGATGGTTTCATTACATAAGGAAAATCATAAATTAGATGTGTACGAGCTTGGTGTGACTTGATACATATATAAGAGGGGAATGATGATCATAAATAATAAACGACTTTATTTTGATAAATAAAAAGTACCTAAACTTAATTGGGTATTTTTTTAAATTAATTTTATTTTTAAAAAATCACGTTTATATTTTATATATAAAAAATAACCGATTACAACACGTTTTCAAACAACTAGTTTTTGTCTTAAATTGCAAAATTATTCATTGGTTACGTGATAATAAAATGATCTAGTTTAATAAAGAAAGTAGGGAGAAATTTATTTTCGTCATTTTTGTTTAGAAAAAAAAAGTCGTATTCAAAATGAAAATTCTCTTGAATGTCATTTTATTGAAATATTAGAAAGGTGAGTGAGGGAATAATGGTTTCATGAACCTGATATGTAGTGGCCAATCTTCAAACAAAATCTAAAGGATGTTAAGATAGAAAATTAAGTATGTTTTTAATCCTTAAAATTTAATGTTAGTGATTCGTTATTATCAAAATATTCATACATTTTGATCTGCAAACTTTACAGATGACTGAATATAATAATTTTAATCTAAACAAATTAATAGATATATTAACACAATTATGTTGAATTTTTTTTATGTCAAACGTATCTCCCAACAAATATTAAAGCAGAAACATGTTAGACAGTGTAAAATATTTAAATGATAATATAAAACACATTTGACATTTTAAATTTTTTTTCATGTAAATATATATATATATATATATATATATTATATATATATATATATATATATATATATATATATATATATTATATACATAGAACAAAAAAATTTGAAGGGGCATGATCCCATATAAATAAACTAAGTTCCCGTTACTAGTATGACAATTTATATATGTAAAGTGTATTGGAAAAGATGATAAATCACAAACAAAACAATATTTTCTGATATGTGTATATTCATTGCCCTTTAAAACTTACCCGTAGTATATTGCGCTATATAATAAGGACTTCCCAAATTTTTCTTTCGAGTGTTTCAAAACTAACAAGACGGTATTTTTAAAAGAGTAAAGTAAATAAACCAAGATAATAAAAGAAAAATAAAGGAGAGAGAAGAGAGCTTGAAGATATAAAAGAATTGTGATGGGCTAAAAATTCCATGGCCTGCTTGGATAATTGTAACATTTTCACAACGGTCAAAATAATGTTGTAACGTGTTTGGTGAATATCAAAACGGAAATAATGAGATTTCAATATTAGAAACTGCAGCAACGTTATCTTTGCATTGTTAGGCGAATATCAAAACGGAAGTAATGAGATTTCAATATCAGAAACTGTAGGAACGTTATATTTGCATTATTAAAACATCGCTTTTATAACGCAGCTAGAGGTGTACTTTGGAGTAGTTATGGTTTAGCTTTATGTGGTATTTTAAGAGGAAGTTGAGGTGAATATCTGGATAATTTTTTAATTTTTTTATGATTGCAAATTTCTATCAGTTAGGTTTTGAAGGTCTTCGGTCTAATGGATTTTTTACCAACGAGTGATTATTTAGAATGATGATGATGATGCTTACATTTTTTAAATATATTTTTTTGTCTTACTAACTAGTGCCTACTGGTTAAGGATAATTGATATATCCTGAATCTTCTTGCATAAGTTCATAGTTAACTCTAATATTAGATTGATTTTGACGTAATCATCATAAATGTAATTTTACTTTATTTAAAGGTAAAAAATGTCTATAAGTGAATATTGCTCTAATTAATAATTTATTTTATGCACACCTATAAAAATTTTAAAAATAATTAAATAATGAAATAAATATATTTTAATATTGCTAAAAATTAAAATAAAATTAAACATAAAAAAATAAAATTAATTTGAAAGAGTGACAAAAAATATCTGAAGAGTCTCTTTCTAGAAGTTTGAAACGTTTGAAAGATATAGTCTTTAAATTTTGAAAATAAAAAATAGAAAATAAAAATCTCTTTGAAATTTACGATCTTTGCACTTTCATGTGAAAAAATATATCCTTTCTTCATGATATTTTTTGTCACTCCTTCAAATTAATTTTCTTTTTTTACGTTTAATTTTATTTTAATTTTTAGAAACATTAAAATAGTTATTTTATTATTTAATTATTTTTTTACTTTTATTATAATTGTGCATCAAATAAATTATTAATTAGAGTTGTATTCATTTGTGGACATTTTTGTCATTTAAATAAAGTAAAACTGCATTTATGATGATTAAGTTAAGATTCATTTAATATTACAGTTAATTATGCATTATTCTTGTAAAATTAAAAACATATTAATTATCTTTAACCAATACCCTTGAGAACACCCGTTAACATTCTCCAATATTTTTTTATCAAACATTTATGTAAAAAACATTTAATTTTTTATCAGATATTAACCAAATTTAAAAGCTTAATTAACTTTTTATTTTAGTGGAGACAGAAAACATGTTAGGTTTACAGGGGTTTCATTGGAGAAATACATCACCAGTCAGACATGAGTCCAACCATATAAAACATTAATGTCACTCTCAACTCAAAATCTTAAATGAATTCATGAATCTTCATCTTTATACAACACTCTAATTTAACATCTCTAATTAATAAAAGACTTAATCTTACACTTGACCTTGAATTCGTAATAAAAACAAGTGATAAAAAGAGGAAACTTTTAAAACCCAGATTAAAAGTAAAATATACTTAATATGTATTTTGTAGAGAATGTTCCCAAAATGGGACAAATGTTTGATGAACATCTAGTTAGATAACTTTCAAAATCGACAAAAGTAGGATGAAAATGGAGTTAGATAAGTCATGAAGCGAAAGAAAACCACCCATAAAGACTTTCTTTGACATTGTAAATAATTACACCAACCTCCGCCTCTTAAAGGTTTGATTCAAGTAATTAAACAATGATTATAAAATATTGTCATATTCCGCACATTATAAATTGATTAATTCACACACTAAGTTGGAATAATAAATTTTGTTAATTTCAATTAATTTAATAGAGTTTACTTTAGAGGTTGACGCTTAAAAAAGATAAGAAAGAAGTTTGCAAAGGGATTACTACAAATGGGTAGACATGAGATCACATCAGTTGGCGATTCACACAGTATAAATCTGTACGGAAAAAGAATCTAAGAAAATGAAAAAAGAAAAAAAGGTTCTAAATAGAAAAAGCAATAAAATATAGAAAATACTTATTTTGGTAAACATTATAAAAGGGTATTTATTTCTCCTATCTACATTCGAAAGTGAGGAATAGCAGCCAGAAATTGGAAAACAAAGACACACACGCTACTCAGAGATATTTGTTGGAATCATTGTCAGAGTTTGTGAGTGAGTGAGTGAGTGAGTGAGGGTATAACCCCCATCATCTTCTCATTCACCAAACATCTTAATCACCCATTTCTGGTAATATAACAACAACCAAGCTAGGTAAGGTAAACTCAAACTCAAACTCAAACACACCTTAATTTTCTTTCTGTTTGTGTTTGTTTTCCCTTTCCTTTTGCAATATCTGTTAAATTGCTGGTTTGTTTGTGGAAGATCTGTGACAGTATACATGCACCTGTATATTTGATTTTATGAGCCTGAATTGGGGTTGAATTTGGATGAATATGAAATCGATTGAGTGTAGAAAATGGCGAGAAAGAAGATACCGATCAAGAAGATCGACAACATAAACGCGAGGCAAGTAACATTCTCAAAGAGGAGAAAAGGTCTTTTCAAGAAGGCTCAGGAACTGTCAACTCTTTGTGATGCTCAGATTGCTCTCATAGTCTTTTCCGCAACCAGCAAGCTCTTCGAGTACGCCACTTCAAGGTATATGTCTTTCTTTCCGTACCATTATCTTCTTTCCTTTTTTCTTTTTTCTTTCTTTTTTCTTTTATCATTTTCTTTTTTCTTTTATATATATATATATATCCATGTGCATGTGCAACCCTTTTACCTTTTCTTTTTACACACACACACACACACTCATTCATATATATCTTTCGTCACTACAGAATACCAAACTTTCTTTGCACAACTCACTGTATATTTTAACAGCATGAAAATAAACATTAAATTTCATTTTACTATAGTGTTAATGATAGACAACACTGTATGATGTTGTCTGGTTTTGCAATTCACTATACAAACAGTTCTCTATATTCCTTACAACTTTCATTTTTTCTCAACTCCTGCAACTTTGTTTTTCCATAAATTATTTGTTTTTTCAGGCTGTATGCAACTTATGCTCTTAATAATTACATATTCAACTTGATTTGGAATATTATTTGCAATGCTTGATTAAAATTTAGCAGTGGGAGTGAAACAAATAGAAAAACGAAAACACTCTCCCAAAGTTACTGTGTATAAGATAACATTCTTTCTGCATAACAATGACCAAAAAAATGTAAATGCTGATACTTTATCACAGACAGTATAAAAATATATGAATTTCTTTCATAAAATTGATCCACTCCAATTAGAAGTATGATCAACAACACAATTCATGATATATAGACAGACTCACGTTTTATATAATAAAACCACCTAGTGGCTGCAATGGCCGCAGATGAAAATTTGAAAAATACATCAAATTTATGGGTTATAGTTTTTACAAGGACTGGTACATAATTATACATTAAAACTGTTTCGGCAATGCAAACGTGATTGAAGTAAAAAAAGAAACTAAAATTGGTATGAAGAAAAATAGCAAGAAGTTTAGTAAATTTCACAGAAATTGGAGTCTTAAAACGTGACTAGGATAAGTATTTCCTTCTTTGTCTCCCTGTATCTAAGTATATGACAGAAGTCAAACCATGAAATTATAGTTCAAATTATATATATTAACATAGATTAAGAAATTCTAGATTTAAAACCTTTTTAATTAAAATAGTATTTATAATCATTTGTATAGTGATATACACATTTCGATTAAGCAAGGAGAATAGAGATTATTAAGAACTCATAATTACACTGTTCTATTCCTGTAAACACCTAAACTTATGCTAATCATGGTTATAGTCTGCGTTTTTCAATTGTAAAACAAACTATGAATATTTTTTTACAATTAATCGAAAAGTACTTCTTAGAACATAGTAAAACCACAAAGACTATGAATTCTAAATTCGAATTGGATAGAAAGAATACATATTACATTTGAATACAGTTTAGATTCGTCAACCCTTGTGAAAAGGGGTTTTGTTAAGTTATAGTAGAAATAAAAGTTAAATATATTTTTTGTCCTTTAACTTTTAGTGAAAATTGAAATGAATTTTTCTTTGAAATTTTTGATCAATTTAGTTTCCTATCTTCAGAAATGAGTAGATTTAGTCATTTTAATAAAAACTTATTTGTTAAGTTTATTTGACGTTTCAAACACAATTATCAGTTAACATTGAATCAAAAATATGTCAAACGGGGTAAATAACTCAAATACTATCATGAAATTCGTTTAAAACATAAAACAAACTTAACAAAATTGGGTTAAAAAAATTAGATCCATACATTTCTATAGTTGATGAATTAAATTAGCTAAAGTTTTGAAAATAAATTAATTTCAATTTTCACTAAAAATTAAGGGACAAAAATATATTCAACCTTAAAAATAAATCTTGAAAATAAAAAGGAAGATCATGCATGCTCATTGCAAACTCCTGGTTCACTTAAAAATGTTTATAAGAGACTTGACATTTATCTAAAATTCAAAATATTAAGGTAATATCTATGAATCTTTCTCCTTGTATAATATTCATTCACTTATTTTTCACTCAATGTAGGACTTTTGGCTTCACACTTAAGTTTCTTATCATCTTTACCTCTAGTGTGAATCTTTGCACATTTTTTTTTTGGTTTAATTATGCCTTTGGTCCCCATTTTGGAGTCAAAATCTCAAAATGGTACCCAAATTTTTAAAAGTCTCAAAATGGTCCCCTTTTTTGTTGAAACGTCTCACGTTTGCCCTTGCCGTTAAGTCAACGTTGACGCCGTTAGAGGGAGTACCATGTGTCAGTTCCTCGATTTTTTGAATTTTTTATTAATTTTTTTTTGAATTTTTTTTATTTTGAATTTTTTTTTGAATTTTTGTGAAAAAATTAAAAAAATTGCCACGTGTCAAGCTGTCATCGTACCACGTGGCAGTGACAGTGACACGTGTCAGTATTATTTTCTTAGTCTCAATTTGGTCCCTTTATTTTAATTTGTCTTAATTTAGTCCCAATTTTTGTAAAAATTAGCAATTTTGTCCCTCTCCAAATTGAAATCAAATTTAATTTCTGTATAAATGTACACAAATATTTCCATCAAAATTGATATTTCAAGTAAATATTTTTAACCAAATTAAGTTCATTTAATTAATATTTTACATTGAACTTTATTTAAAATGGTTTAAAAGTTGTTAATAG
This sequence comes from Vigna unguiculata, assembly GCF_037176805.1. Lineage (NCBI taxonomy): Eukaryota > Viridiplantae > Streptophyta > Magnoliopsida > Fabales > Fabaceae > Vigna > Vigna unguiculata. Next base: position 48,396,271 of record NC_140797.1, on the reverse strand, counting down.
AAAATAATGTTAATAGAAAAAAATTCATAAATTACCTAGTTCATGTTACAATAAAACACATAAATTTAAAATTTTAAAACAATTTTAAGTAAAGTTGAATGTGAAACATAATTTTAACTAAACTTAGCTATGTTAAAAATATATAATAAAAATATCAATTTGAATACAAATATCAAATTTAATAAAAATATTTGTATAACATTTATATAAAATTAAATTTTGTTTCAATTTGAAGGGGGACAAAATTGCTAATTTTTACAAAAATTGAGACTAAATTGAGACAAATTCAAATAAAGGGACCAAATTGAGACTAACAAAATGACACGTGGCGTAATACTGACATGTGTCATTGTCATTGCCACGTGGCACAATGACAGCTTGACACGTGGCAATTTATTTGATTTTTTTAAAAAAATTCAAAAAAAAATTAAAAATTAATAAAAAATTAATAAAAAATTTCAAAAAATCGAGGAACTGACACATGGCACTCCCTCTAACGGCGTCAACCTTGACTTAACGGGAAGGGCAAACGTGAGACGTTTCAACAAAAAAGGGGACCATTTTGAGACTTTTAAAAATTTGGGTACCATTTTGAGATTTTGACTCCAAAATGGGGATCAAAGGCATAATTAAACCTTTTTTTTTCATCAAAGAATGAATAAATTAAAGAAGAGCACTTATGGGGTGCTCTAACTCTTTTACAAAAGGATCAATAACCTGTACAAAAGGATGCAAAAGTTTGTTTTTGAAACCTTTCAAAACATGACAACCAATAACTAGAGTGTTGGGAATAGTCCAAGTGTGAGTCAAAAAGTCCCACATTGGATAGAAAAGACAAAGTTAAACACTATATAAGAATAAAGATCCATAACAACATTGCCTTAAGGTTTTGGTGTAAAAGTGGTGTCTAAGGTCTTATATGTGTAAGATTAATGTCATATAACCATATAGAACCACAATCTCTCAATATCCATAACCATGCCTATGATGAATATAACCCATATATGTGAAAATATATATATATATATATATATATATATATATATATATATATAACCTATCAGTGGTATCAGATTCGGAGTGACTGACCGCATAACCACCACCATAAACAAAAAGGGGTCACCGATGTGACTGACCGCATAACCACAACCAAAGGGGTCACTCATACACCTGAAGGAAAATATACCATATGAAAAAGAAAAAAACAAGGGACTCACCCTTGAGGGGAGATGTTGGGAATAGTCCAAGTGTGAGTCATATAACTATATAGAACCACAATCTTTCAATAACGATAACCTAACCCATATATGAAAAAATATATAACCTATCATAGAGATCCAACAAAAATTAAAAAGACCCTAAAAAAGATGAACATGGGACTAAAGCAGTAGTCATAAACTTGAATCTTTGCACATTGCAAACTTTTGCTTCACCTCAAAAGTGTTTTACTCATGAGTCGATGTTTCAGAAGATAGTAAAGATGATTTTAGAATGTAAATCCATTATAAAGGGAAATAATGAATGTATATAAAGTATAAAAGGTTTAGAGCGTCTCTAGTAGAAATATATGTATATATGATTTTAAAAAAACACGAATCATCTATTTGTATAACATTTTCCACATACGACTCTAATAGTTTGGTTCCTCAAGGGCACATACTGGAAGAGTTGATATCTAATGTGAGAGATGTGGATTTTATGAGTATATATAAAAGATTTGACATCTTTAACGAAAAACCTTAAATCAACAAGTTTGTTAACATATTTTCACCACTTATCTTCCTTGGTTCTCATGTCTCCGTATCTTCATTTTTAATATCACAAGCAATGTTATTCCCCAACCTATCCTACACATAGAAATTAAAGAATTAAGAGAAAGTTTATGTCTAAATCTAAGAAAAATGCATTAAATATACGAGTAAAATAACACCTCAAAATTGTGCAGACAACTTAGATTGAAACAGAAAATCCTCTATCTACAATGTATATTTTGTTGCTTTGTCGGGGTTTCTGCAAAGCTAGTTTGATGGAGAATGGAGAATATGTTTAGAACCATAGAAGGAAGGCGTGTTAAATTCTGGGCCATTGTAAGTTCTTGACGGAAGAATGAAATTTGTTCTAAATAACAAGAACGAACTTCTGAATTTTGTCTTAGGCTTCATACTTTCTTCATCTTCTCACGAACGTTTGAATCTGCATGTACACTGGAGAAATATATTACAGAATGCAGTTGTTGTTTGAAAGCCAAAAGTTCTTGATGTAACTCAATATTCTTAAGTGTCGTTGAAGCTTGGATCAAAAGTATTAGGTGTGGGAAAACTCCATCAAGAAACCAGAACTTGTTTTTCTAACCCATCTTCATGGCTCTTCTCCCAACTCTCATAGTTTTTAATTGCGATGTCGAAAATAGGTTTTTGGCAATGGTTCCACCATCGGAACATTGACAATTTTGGATCACTCCCTCGATTTCTCAGTCTCTTAAAACATGGCACAACAAAACTAAAAAATAAGCTATGTTCTCAAGACGAAAGAAACCCAGAATCTCATATACACTTCTTAAGAATTTTTGAAGGAAATGATTTGAACTTGCTAGTGCTTTGGTAAAAAGAAGAGAAATATAGGGAATGCGTTGAAAAATTACTTTTATTTTATAATACGATTTATGAGAAAGAAAGTAAATGTCGTTTAATTATACATATAATTGATAATAAGGTTAAGTCAATTATGTATGTGTTCATATTGATAAAGAGAAAATTATAAAATAAGTATTTCTTTTCTACTAATTCTTTCTTTTTCTCTTGTTGGAATTGTCTATATCCAATTGTTAACGGTTAAATATTTCTGTCCTTATCATTCTGTTAACAGTTAACTGTTAACTGTTATTTTTGTTTTTCGCAATTCATTCTCTTAATGATTATTGTCTTTGTAAAAACAAGTTTATCGGATTCTTAGTTTTTTTATTTTATTTTTTTCAATTTTAACACCCCATCTTTAAGAAAATATATGGTAATGGTGAAGTGATAGAGAAGATTAATGTGATTTTTTAAAATGAAATGTTGAATTTTTAGCTAAATATATTGTATTTTATTTTCTATCCATTATATTTAAATATAATGTTATGTATTTAAAGTTAATTAGAAACTAACAGCAATAGGTGGATATGTCTCTTAAGACTGTTTTTCTGTTTGATCATTCTGTAGTTATATTACATTCATGGACATGATAACAAATTTGTGTTACAGTTCTTGATTATGAGATTATATGATTTATTTTTTTATTGGTAAGAAAGATGAAACTATAAATATAAAAATTATAAAAAATTCAAAACATGTTTTTTTTTAATTGATAATTTTTAATAATAAAATGTTCAATAATTTCGTAGTAACAAAATCTGCAAAAGTCATTTAAATACAAACAATTGATTTAATTAAGTTGGAATATCAAATGAAAATCAATCTAAATTAAATAACATTTGATTTTTTATGTTTAGTTCGGGTGACTTTTTAATCAAAAAATATTCAAAGTAAAAAATGAATATCCCTATATTCTACGAAGAATTTTCCTAGCAATATTGTAAAAGGTTTAAACTTTGGAATTATATATTCTAATAAGACTTACTTAATCATAATTTTTTTTACTTAAGAATTAATCTCGCAGTTTTTCCTGAGAATGTTTAAGTGGTTTCACTTGAAGTTATATTTAGTTTTCTGGTCTTTTAAATCGAAAGATTTCCCATTTTATTGATTCCATTTTCTTAAGCATTTATTGGTGTTCTCCTTGCATTTGATTCAAAAGCTATAATTCGGTTTCAGAATTTATTCAGTTTTCTCAACATAACAGTAGAGTTCATTTACACCTGAATGGTCTAGCATATACAGTCTATTGATAAACAGTTCTTACAATTAATTTAACATCAACATTGTTGAAATTTGATAATGCTTCGAATAAGAAATTATCAGATATTAAAATAATAAAGAATCAAGATACACACCCAAATTATATATTGGTTGGAGTACTTTTAGTACTCTCTCTATATGAATATTCTGTTGTCAATAAGAAAAAGAAACCATTTGAAGAGGATGTAATAGTTGATAAGCTTAATTTCCAGATTGATTAGAAAAGAAGCAACACTTTTCTTGTCAACATATTTTGAACAACTTTCTACACAAAAGAACATTCAAAATTCTAAAAGTTGTTGACTTTATGAAAAAACATGAAAAGGTCTGAAACATATGTCTATCTAAAAGAAAATTGAATCATCAAATTAAGCGCATTAAAGCTCTAATGAACATGTGAAGATGTCTATACAAAAATCTCAGCCTCGTGCAAAAACAACAAATATAATAAAATCAAGCTGGGATAATAACTCATGAATACATATCAAGATAAGTCTTACAAATTGAATTTGACTCACTTAACCCACGAGTTAGTTATGTTAGAGTGGAGAGTGGATTGATCTCTAGCCTACCAATAACGTTTTGTTAATATTTTTACCATTTTTCTTATAAATTTTGTATTGTAATTATTTAGTGTTTCTAAATATATAAGTTCACAATTTGATATTTTTAAATATTAATGTTGTTTAATAATGTTTGAATAGTTCAGATGTTTAATTTATGTGTTTGTCAATATGTTAATATTTTAATTTTCAACTACTATCTAATGGCTCAGCTGCAAAAGCTACATTCCAGATATTTCCAAACTGCCTTTCTTAGCACTCAACAACACATTTTAAGGCTCAGCTGCATCATTCCTTAATTCTTTAAAAAAATCACTGAAATTCATTGAAATATCATTAAATTCAAGAAATTATAATTCTCCATACCTCATTATGTAATTATAAGATAAGAAGGATTGCTTGCTTACAAAATATAATTAATTAAAGTGTGATAAGTGTCACATTTATGTCTAAATTAACATTTTTTAGACACTTATCAGTTACAAAATTTCTAACTCATCAAAAAGGTGAGTTGGGTTAAACATATCCTATTTTAGCTTAACCTATGGTAAGTCAACCCGTGTGAGTCAAATTGACTCACTTTAACATTCCTATTCATGAAGAACCGGAGAGTAATTTTCCAACGAAACTTCAACATCATCCAATCTTCTTCGTGCTCTGGAATAAAATCTTACCTGCCAACATATACTCAAGTCGAAATCCATTGTTGTACCGGCCAATATCCTACCACAAATACATCATCAAAGTCATTAACACTAAACTATCTCCAAACACATAACACACATGTCAAATTGCTCTTCTTCCTCCCTTGGTTACTGATACCACTAGAACCATGTAATAAATAATGTTTACTCCAAATCTTCTAGTACAATTTCTCTGAAAAAAATACAATTTTTTGTGACACACAATTATCCAAACCCCAGGCTTTTTAAGTTGTGCTGACAAGTCTCAAATTAACTCTCTAATTTTGTAATTACTTCATACTTTTTCTATTCTTCATATTATTTAATATGAAACTTTGGTTAATACCTACTTCAAAACCATATTTTTCCACTATTTATGGTAGGGATCTCACATAAATTAGAAATGAAGTTACTTGACAATATGTAAGTGGAAATAAATTTTGTCTTATAAATTGGTTTTATAAGATTAAGTTAGCTTAACATTTTTTAACTCTATCCAATCATTTATAGTAAAACTAACATGTTATTTCAGGATTTAGTCACTAGCTTCTAGATACGCCCACTTGGACTAGGTCATATGAGCTCAATGCAAACCTATTAATATGAATTTAACTAATTGATATATAGCAATTAAATAAAAAATAATTATAAAATGATGATATAAAGTTCTTGATTTTATGAGCCTCTTGCGTCTTCACAAAGGAAAAGGAAGGGAAAGTTTTGAATTTAATTTCAACGCCCTTGTCTGTTTCAGCATGCAACAAATACTTGAAAGGCGTAATCGGCATTCAGGTGTTCAAGGATCAGACATTTCATCTACTGGACAACAACAGGTATAACTACGTTTACTTTCTAATATTCCTTTAATCATTAATCAATCAAAACCAAAAGAGCTCTGTTTCTCAGAGATAATTGAATATTTTACTGCAATGAAAAATGTTAGTTCAGTAGAGTAGTCCCGCTGTTTTGCCTCTCTTTTATTTTTCTATCTGTGATTTTTAGGAACAAGTTAATAAATGAAAGAATAAAAAGAATAAAATAAACGACAGAAGAATTTAATGTGATTCGACGTACAATGTGTATGCCTACGTCCACGACTACACAACTAGGAAGTATTTTTATTTTTGGTGTATCTTAAGTTTTACATAGGGTCTCTTATATAGTAAAAATAGAGAATCACATCTCACAATCCTAAGTGTGAGTCATTTGTTGGAGTGGGAGTGTACCAATGTGATTAAGGGACTCATCATTGAAGGAGAGATTGTTAGGAATCCAAGTGTTAGTCTAAGTCCCACATGGGCTAGAAATGAGAAAGTAGAGCACTATATAAGGATAAAGACCCATAAATCTATTCTCTTAAGATTTTGAGTTGAGAGTAGTATTAATGTCTTATGTGATTGGGCTTAGGTCTTATTAGTGTTATATCTCTCCAATGAAACTTCCTTTGTAAACCTAATACTGGTGTCTTGGTTTGTCTGATGATTTTACACAAATTTTTGTTTTAAAGAGTCTAATGTTGTTGATTTGATTTGTCTAATAATAACTCTATCTAGTGGAACAAGTATTGTTGTTTGGAGCTATGCAATTCTCATCGTCATTTGAAAAAGTGTCTCATGATTCCATGTATTTTCATATGGTAGATTATGATTCTCATGACATAATATTTCTGCACCATTCTACATCCTTAACTTGGGAGGAACATAGGAACAACGAAAAAAAAATGATTTGGACATAGTTGTCTTTGATAGCTTGCTTATGAACAATTAAAAAATGATGAAAAATCTAATACAATCTATGTATATATAGCTTGGAAGTGAGTCTTTTGACATGCTGCGCAAGGTTGTAGAAGATAAGACTCATGAACTGAGGTATGAACTCACTGCAACTTCTTTAATTTAGACTTAGATAAAATATCCATGCACGAAAGACAGATATGGTTTCCATGAATGCACATGTTTAATGCAGTCAGTTGAATGGACAAGACTTGCAAGGATTGACAATACAAGAATTGCAGAAACTGGAGGAACTTCTCCAAAGACGTTGGACCACTATTTCAAAAATTAAGGTTTCTCCCAAACTTTTGTACTCTAACTTCGTTATAGCTGTTTCCCCTTACGAGATGAAATCTAGAACTTAATTGTACCTGGGAAGTCAACGTTGTACACGTAAATTGTGCATGCTTTTGACGTACAATACTAATCAATTAACGTGTTGATTCCAGGAAGAAAAAATGACACAAGAGATCAACAGCCTTAAAACAAAGGTAAATGCTCACACAGGTTCCAAATCCTATATGTCTTTGAGATATTATTCGTATTTTCTGGTCAAATCAATTTGTATCTTAAATATTATTAAACATTCTAAACCAACGACAAAATTTTCTATCAATAGGGCTAGTATGCCAATGACAAACCTAAAAAACTGGACACTTCATATTCAGTTATTCATCCAAAACTCCACAACCTTGAATATATAGGTCACACTTCCTTATGTTTTTTTCTCAGTGCATGTTAATAACTCATACTTGAATTTCTGACGTGAAACCTAGAAGATGTATAAGTTCAACTCGTCTAGTTAAAATAACACTACAACAAAAATCGCTTTAGACAACAATACAAAACCGTGAACTAAAGTTTAGACAACAATTTTTTAGATATAGTCTAGGTGAACGTAACTATAAATAATAGGCCACTATTTTCATTACGGCAACAATTTTAAAACTGCTGCTTAAAATCCTCATAAAAGGCAAGGATTTTGATGTACATATTTTTCAAAACTTCACATTTTCAACACCGTGAGTTCTTGGAGTTTTCACTTTAAAATTAAAGGTAGGGAAGAGATTCAAATTTTTGTGTTTTTGAAACTAAGTTTTGCATTTTCAGTCAAAAAAGGAGGGAGAGAATTTTTCTAATCTAAAAGCTTTAATTTTGAGTGTATTTTAGAACACACATTAGCCCACACTTCTTACGAGCAATATTTAAATGTTGTTTAAGATAGTTTTTAAGTCACGTCTAAAAAACTGTTGTCTTTACTATATTTAGACCATATTTTTATATTCGTGGTCACGTTTGGTGTTCTCTAAAATGATTTTTATTGTAGTGTAATTTGATGAAGCCATTTATGTGATTCATAAACAGGGAGAGACAGATGTGATAGAAAATATGCTAAAGGTATATTATTTAGTCGTCATAATGTTCGTTAGAAAAATAATATCAAAAGTGCATTTAAGTTTAAAATGTCTTGGTTGAAGCTGGTAATCGTTGCTTGGATGTGGAAAACTATGTTCTTGAATAATTTTCAGACACCCTGATAGTAAAAACGAATTTTTTTTTTTTTTGTTTATAATAATGCAGCCTGTTGGCGATTTTTTCATGAATCTTTATTCACTCAACCTTTTTCTGCAATGATATTTGGCAATTAACGTTGCTGGTGAAGGAGGCCGAACTTACAGAAGAGAACCAGAAACTGAAGCAGGTGATAGGCTTTTTCAAAACCTAGCTCATTTATTTGTGGTCCATGAGTTTCTGAGATATATCTACTTTAAAACGAACTTAGCAATAATCAATATTACTGTTTTTAATAGAATTTTTATGAACAGAAGTTGGTTCGAGAACAAAGGCAGTGTTATGAGTCAATTACTAGCAGTTCATCTGATTTTCCTGCAGACAATGGTAGTTCTGATACATCTCTCAAGTTGGGGTTAGTTTATACTTCATTTCATCCTTCGAACATTATTGTATTACAACATGTTTTAGTCTTTTATTGTAATTAACATCTCAACATGTTTAATGTTACTTCAGAAGCTCCTTCTCATTTGTGTTTATCTATAATCTCTATGGTTATGCAGGCTGCGTTTATTTGAATGAAATGGTTCAGAGAACCATAGTGAGAAGTTAACTGGATTAGCTTCGTTTTCTGTATGAAAGACAAGATCAATGTTGTTTTGGAATTTGACAAACAATTTGCTTTTGATGAGTAGCAGCTGGAAAAAATTCACAGCTGGGTAACTTATTTTGTAACCTAAACAGAACATTGTAATTGTTATTATGCCATACGTGGCTGGTTAAATAGACAGGAATGGTTATTTTATAAATCTAAAAATTTAGGACAGAGAAAAAGAAATCTTCCGACTTAGTTTTGGTTTGTTTGTATTTTCAATTTTCAATAAATTTAAGATAAATATATAGTATTTTGTTTCGTTCGTAATTCTTAAAAATATAAATGATATAAAAATTAGTACAAGTGGAAACATATTCATTTTGAACAATTTCTATAAACCATTAAACAGTTATATAGGCACATCGTATACAGTGTGTGTAAACAAGTTGCTTTTTATCTGCTAAACTAGCCCTGCCTACAACATAACTGTTATATATATACAAATTGATTAGTAATTGGTTATGATAATAATATTTGTTCCGGTAAAAAATATTAATAACCAGTGAAACTACGTGTCTGAGTTTCCATTAATGACCATCTGTCTGACATAAATGTATACAGAAACGCAAACCTCAATGCACATGTCAAATATTAAATTCTAAGACACGTGCTCTACTTACTTTTTTCAGAGTATATTCCTTAATTAATAAATAAAAAAATAAAAGTAAAATTAATTAAATCATATTTAGGTTGAATATACAATTCAATTTTTATTATTCAGCTATTATTATTATTATTTAAATTATATTATTTGAAAATAGTTATTTTTTTAGTATATATTTCCGATTCCTCCAATCAATTGAGACAAGTAAAACTTTAGGTAAATTCAAAAGGTACTCACGTATTTAGATTTAATTGTTATATCATAGTCTTGTGTATTGAACAAAAGCATGATGAAAGCCAATTTCATACTTTAGCTTAATTTTTTGTTTATTAATTTTTATGTTTGTTTCTATATTAGGATCTATGATGTATGTCATCTTGAAGTTCATGTAAAGAAAATAATAAAAATAATGAATCGTTTTTTCTAAACATGCATGTCGATAATTCAACCGACCATTATGGTGGCTCCCCACTGTAGTAGACTCAGCCTTTTAACTTTGTCTCTTAGTAACACTTGGTCAGTGTCTTGCTTCATGCGAATCATGGTTCGCACTTCAATCAGTATCTTGCCCGATTTCTTGCGCATTTTGTTAATAATTTTGTTGAGAATCTGAATTTAAATTTTATATTAGATAAAAATAAAAAAGATAAGTAATATACAATAAATTTATTGTTTTAAAATTTTAGGTTAAATGTGATTTAACTAAAATATTATCCGTGTTTGTGTTTCTCGGTAAATCTTTTTACAGACTTATAAGTGGTATCAGGCTAGAAAATTCAGAAATCCATTATTTTATAGATTTTGAATTAAAAATATATCATTTCTTATGTGGTCTAGCTCCTCTTGTAATTTCTAAGATCCCTAAACCCATTACATCAAAATTTTAAGTTTAATATAAATTAAAATTAAATTTGAAATATAAAAATAAAATAATTTATCTACCATTCAGAATGTTAGCATTCAGATTATTCAGATTATGGAAAAAGAGTCCATGGCATTAATGTTAGCATTCAGCACAGGACCATATCTTTTAGGATAAAAATTTATCTACCATTCAGAATAGGAGACCTTATCTTTAAGGATAGAATTTTGTAAAACGTATATTTGAGATCTTGTAATTATCAATTAAAAATAAAATTAATTTTAATTATATAAGTGAAATAATTCTCACCCTATAAAACGACCTTAAACACTTCTTATGATAACTCTATTGATCTCCATGTTGGATTTGATGTGATGCAAACATTTAATGAAAAAATAATTATTTAATTGATCAAATTTTGTCTAACGTTTTGTGGGAATCTAACTTTAGCTAACATCAAGATATTCTTGATCAGAATTCTATTTTTGTTGGAACAAACATTATTAGTGATTAATAAAAGTGAAAACAACCATCATTTTTAATTCCCATTAACTAAATTTGAATCGAAATCACCGTTCTTTCTTATTTAGATTCTAAGAAAAGTTTTCAAAATACAGACCACAGATAACTAACTATTAAATTGGATTTTATTTTATTTTTAATCAAAGCCAACATAAACAACTTTAATACAATTTTAGAGAGAGATAGTTTAATCATAATACACACATATGATACACAATCAAATTACACGAATTAGGCTTTATGAATTGGTACATCATTAATGATTTTATATAAAAAATTAGTTTTTCTGATTTAATTATTAATTTATAATTTATATTTTCATAATTATTTATAAAGTTTTTCGTTAAAATTAAATTATAATTGGTTATAATTGGTTGAAACTGTTAATTTTTTTTACCAAGAAGAATCTTTAAATATTTCAAAGTCAAATTTGATTTCAAATATTTAACTTGATTTAACCAATTTACATAAATTACACAACTAAGTTCAAGTTTTGTATATTACTAGAGTAAAATGTTTATGATATTAACTAATTAAATACAATCTTAAAAACAGTTCTCAATACATTAATTTGGAGCTGTGAAAGAAAATGTTTCTATTCAATAATAAGATTGAATTGCTGAGTGATAAAGTATTTCCTCCAAAAGTAGTAAAAAAAAAAAAACAAATTGTGGAAGAAGCTTGTAAAAATCTATGAATTGATGTGTGACAGTTTCAGCGAGTACGATAATAAATGGTGAGATAAGTTAGAAGAAGGATTTGTATGCCCATGTCTTCCCTTCGTCTTCTTTCTTTCGAGACAAACACAGGTTAGATTTCTTCTTCTTCTTTTTTTCCCACCCTTTTTCTAATCTCTTCTCTTTCACCCCCATTTATCTAGGTTCCTTCTGCTTTCACACTTCCTTTGACTTTTCCTTTGCCTTTGGTTTTACTTTTTTTTTTTTTTTTTGTTTCGATCTTCGATTTCCCGTTTTGTGAAGATCTTAACAAGTAACCTACGATCATCACTTTCTTAACATAGAATTTTCCGGCAGGTATCAATTTTCTTCACCTTTTTCTGTACGGCTCAAGCACACATACTTTTCTTTCTTTGCAAAACAAGAATACATGTGATGTGACCCTCTTTCTTTTTTATGAAAACGGGTTCACATTTAAAACCGAAATTGCGAATCTTTATTCGTGTTCTTTAATCTCTCAGAACAATTTGTGACAGTTGAAACTTGTTCACTCTCAGAAGCAATAGGGCACAATTTTCTGGTGTTCTTGATTTTGACGAAAATGGTGAGAAAGAAGATACCGATCAAGAAAATAGTGGATGTAACGGCGAGGCAGGTGACATTCTCGAAGAGGAAGAGTGGGCTTCTGAAGAAGGCACGTGAGCTTTCTCTTCTCTGCGATGCTGAGATTGCTCTCATAGTCTTTTCACCTGCTGGCAAACTCTTCGACTATGCAAGTTCAAGGTACTTTCCTCTTCCTAAGCACCCTAGCTTCTTTTGCTATTTCTATAACACCTCCCGGCCCACCCCAGTAGTATCAGGTCTGCAGTCCAATACACTCCAACTCCTCGCTCCAAGTGTCCCCCACTTTGCAAGGCAGGTTGTTGTCAGTGGGTATCGAACCCCAAACCTGACCTTTAACACTCTGGCAAACCATAAAATGTAGAACTTAGATTCACACTTTGATTCCTAACAACAACTAATATTTTTTTATTTTAACCTTTTTTTTATTTAACATTCGTTTTTTATGATAAAACAACAGATATTATATACACTAGTTTACCAAAATGTGGGTGTTGTAACCTATTTCCTTACATATAATATAAATAGTATGACCAAAAAGGTTTTTTAACTTAGCATTAGCTTTATACATGATCAAAGAAAAAAAAAACTCAAAACAAAATTATGCTTTCCTTAAACCTTCATTCCTACATTCATGATTCATCATATAATGTGCACATGTGGATTAGTATTCTTTAGTGTAGCATAGTTAAAATTAATGTACGCTAGTATATAAAAGTTCATTTACATCATTTTTTATTTTTATATAAGTTAATTTTAATTTCTGATATAATATTTTTTTTCTTCTAAATGTTGTTATGTTATGAAGAAACTTTGCAAAAATGTCATAAATCATAGTTTCATATAAACTAGTAGTTTTTATTTTTCTAACTTCACTTTTCCCATGAAATTATGAATGAAATATATACTTTATTCACACGCGCTTTGAAATGTTTATATATATATATATATATATATATATATATATATATATATATATATATATATATCTTATAGTTTTATATTATTTAAGAGTTAAATAATTCAAGTATATATTTTTATTTAATTTTTCAAAGTATTTTTTATGTCTGAAATCGTAATAAAGTTCTAAATTCTGAAACAAATAATATTTTAAACGTAGTAATTGACCCAGGCAATACTGTCTCCATGAATACTTAAAATTATTGGACACTCAAAGTTGTACAAAATGGTAGACAATATTATTGAAAAACACATTCATAATTAGTCATCTCTATTAAGAAATTTTAATATTTTATTTAATGAGTCATTTATTGATATTGTAACTACAAGTCCCCCTAGACTTAAGTCATTGAGTCGAGTTATATATATATGATTGAAATACAGATCACATCACTGTTTTTATATTCAAAGAGAATTAAATACATTAAACTCTTGGTTTATATATCTATATATATGGTTTTTGATGTTGGATTCAGAGTGTAAAAGAAAAATTAAAAAGTGTATCAAAATTGAACTCATAAACCATATTGATATATAATATGATTTTAAGATCAATTAAGTAGGATAAAGTCACTAAGAATCTAATTTCAAAGCTATGCTTTTACAAATTCTTACAACAGAATAAGAACAGATTAATTATTGGCTGGAGATCTGAACCACAAAAAATAATTAATCAATGGCTAAAGAAAGGTATTCATTTTCTCTCTTTATATATTAGCATAATGATCAAATTCCTAGCAAGGTTTGGATTAACTAAATCTGAATTTAATTTCTATAGATCGTTAGAATAGTATTTTTACAATATTAGTTAATTAAAAAATTGGATGGATACATCTTTTAATTAGTTCTTATAAAAGTAAAAAAAAGTTTATCTTATATAGTGATTTTTACCTATTTATTTTTTAAATTGGTATTTAAATTGGTTACCATAACTAATAACTTTTGGTCACTAAAATTGATTATTAGAAACATTTTCTTATAGTGCAATGAGCAATTCTACAACTTGAAAATTTTAAATTTTCTTCTATTTTAGTTATTTGAAATACCTTCTTAAAAATTTTCAATTTCAATTTCTTTTTAATTTCCTCATCCAAACATATAATTTTTCTTGAAAGAATTCAAATTTTCTAAACAAATGAATTAATCTCTTAAATTGTCTCATCCGAACATATCATAAGATTCGAAAAACAAAACTATTGTATTCAATGGAACAAATTTAAAAGTAATTATGTAAGGATATAAAATATAGATTGGTTATCAACTAATGACAAAATGTTATATTAGATATAGTTATTATAAAAAATGAGTTATTAGTGGTTTATGATTGAATGAAGTATTACATGTGTTATTTGTACTTTATACATTTGCTGTAAATTTCAATTAAAAGGTGAATATATTTATGTAAACTTTTATGATAGATATTTGATGTCATTGTTTAAACAGAAGACATGACGAGGAACATAATGTAATGCAAATGCTCCCCCTGAAGAAATTAACGTGAAGCCTTTTTTGTGTTGTTTGAAGTATGCAGAAAATAACTGAAAGATATATTTTATGTTCAGAGTTGAACCTTGACAAACTAGACCAGTCACATCCTACGGATCAGGTACTTTTTTCGGTTTTATTTTTTAATATCAACACTGGTGTTTAACTGTGGATTCAAGGATTTGAAAAAACATCAATATTTATGATTCTGATTATTCTAGAAAAGGATTTTATGATCATAGGGAAGAAACAATTTTGATTTTTAAATAGAATATTTCAGTAAAAATTACATATATAAAGAGTGGTAAAAACATTGAAGGAACCAAAATTCATATCTACTTTGTGTGGTGATTGTACAGATTACAAGTAATTATACTTCTTTGAAGAAGCAAGTGGAAGACAGGAGTCGTGAAATGAGGTATGTGTATTGTAAATTCATCAGAGAAAGGGTTTATTTTTTAAATTCTCATGTATTGTAAATTTACAATTTCATCTTAGACAACTGAATGGAGAAGAATTGCAAGGATTGAGCCTAAAGGAACTGCAGAAATTAGAAGAACGACTTGGTTCATCCTTGGACCGTGTTTATAAAGCCAAGGTCCATCATTCCCTCTCCTTTCATCACTTTTCTTTATTACACTCTTTAACATTCAACATCTTTCAGGTTCAAAATTTTATAGCAGAGATCAGTATTCTTACGCACAAGGTATATAGAATTCTCATTCATTGTCAGTGTCGGATATAGTTTTGTATTGCTATCATAAATCCTCTGCATTATATGTTGTCTTAATAATCTCTGCCACACTCTGGCTCTATGATGCTCAGTTATAACTTCTCATTTCCCTATGCAGGGAAACAAACTCAAGGAAGATAACCGACTCATAAAACAGGTAACTAGTTTTCACTTTTTATTATTTTCACCAATAAAATTGTTCGGTCGTTAGCTATGAAGTCCGGACACGCCTTATCAATGGATGTGTCCTGTGTCTGACACGTATCGGACACTGACACTCGTATGACACTCTACGATACGTATCAGTAAAGTGTCCAATTTTAAAGACATTTTTTTTTGTCTTTAACATGATTTTGACATGACTCCAACACAATATTAATAACCACAAATACAATTATTTTCTAAAAGATCCATAAATTTGTAAATTTATCACATAAGTTCCTATTATGATTATAAAAATAAGAAAAAAGTATTATATGATCACTACTTTTCACTTTTTTTTTATATTAGATAAATAAATTAGATTCATTTCTATGTTAGTTGACCATGTGTTAGTTGAAAGTTTGAAAATAATATATATATATATATATATATATATATATATATATATATATATATATATATATATACATGTCGTGTCCCGTATCTTATGTTTTTCAATTTAGCCGTATCTCTGTGTCCGTGTCGTATCTTTGTCTAGGCTTCGTAGGTCGTTAGGGTTTTCTTATTTTCCCACAAATTTTGTCGTATTAATCTCATTCATACTGTTATTCTAAGTTCTGGTCCTGTTACAAAAGAAAATCGCAGGAAAATGTCAGCTTTGTTATTTCTAACAGCAAAATCTTATGGAATAAAAGGGTTTAAACACCAAACAGAAAATAATATTTTTGTGAAAAAAGTGCTGAAAAAACTAGTATACTCTGCTTTTGTTTTCAATGTAACTCAATCAGAATTACCAATAAAGATACTTAGCAGTAGTGTTTTTATTAGTATGTGATGTTTTTAACAGTTCCTCTTGTTTGTGATTTTAGAGGATAACGAATGTAGAAGACCAATCCTTTGACACCTCCCTCACATTGGGGTAAGTTTCTTGGAAAAAGTTGAGTGTTTTTTGTTTGATGTAGTTTTAGAAGTCATGAATAAGAAAACTGAAACTTCATTATTTTGATGCATACTGTGCAGACTACCTTTTCCTTCTGGCTCAAAATAGAGTTTCTGAGTATTGAGTGAACCACGATGCAGTATTTTAGTTAGTGAGAAAAAGGAAGAGTGAACCACCAAGAAAAAAAATGGTTCTTGTATATATATACATAAGGTGATCATTGCAGTTGCAGAGTCTTCAATAGTGACACTCTCTTACAGTTCTGCCAATATTTATTTTCAGGTAATTTCTGTTTGTTAGCATAACAGTGATGCATTCAGATATAATACTACCATATTCATCTCCAAATTCTCTAGGTTAATAATATATTCCTTTAAACTTAAACATGAATCTAGTACTTTAAATTATAATTATCTATACATTGTTGGTTTTGAATGTTGGTGTTATATTACAATTTTAATTTAAATATATATATATATATATATATATATATATATATATATATATATTTATATATATATATATATATTTATATATTTTAAATGTGTATTTAAATATACTTTAACTTTGATTCTTAAATTTCCTAAATTATTTTAACTATTATGAAATAATATGATTCAATTAAAATATGTTAAATGGTGTAGAGTAGATAACAATATAAATTAGGTTTTATAAGTTGCTTGGAGAGTTTATAATAAAAAAATTAGATGACATGGATATTTTACTATGTCCTATCTTATAACACATAATTTTGTTTAATATTTTATTATTAGGTATATATAGTTGTTAATGTGGTAAATAAGTTTTCACTGTTTGTTAAATGAAAAATTATGAATAATCATTAATGCAAATATATGATTTAACATAGCTTATACGGATTATGTTACATTTTTATTTTAATCATAGTCTAAGGGTGTGTTCTTTTGAGATAAATGATTTGAAGAAAAGGAAGATGATTGATTTGAATGAATTTGAGAATGAAGTTTATGTTATTTTTTTTAAGGAATTTGGAGGTGATAGTAAAGTGGATTTGAGAGTGAAGTTTATAAGACACTAGTGTATTTTAGAGCTTTTACAGCGCTGTATATGCCTCGGTTCATGTGGACCTGCGGTATAAAAGCACGCGGTGGCAGTTTTGTAATTAAATTGAACTTTTATGCCTCGGTTGTCATAATAACCGAGGCATATAGAGCTAAAAAAATTTGACTCAGCGCGTTGACCACTAATTTAATTTATTTATTTTTTTCACTGATGCAATATGCCTCGGTTCTCTCTTAACCGAGGCAGTAGAGACACTTAATTATTTTGACCACTGCGTTGACCCCTAATTTGAATTTTTTTTTTTTTTACTGAAGGAATATGCCTCGGTTCTGTAATAACCGAGGCAGTAAGTGTAATATATGCCTCGGTTCAGAGCCTACCCGAGGCAGTAAGTGTAGAATATGCCTCGGTTTCGAATAACCGAGGCAGTATCCCTTCGTAGGGTTAAAAAACCCCAATTCCTTCGTTGTTCTGCGATTTCATCTTCTCCGTTGTTCTGCGAGTTCGTCTTCTCCGGCCAACCTTCAGTTCTCCGACGACCAGCACCACCGTCACGCACAGGTCCCATCGTCCGGCGCACCTCCGGCGCACCTCTGACGCTCCAGCGCAGCTCTGCGCCACCGTCCCGACGCTCCAGCGCCGCGACTTCTTCTTCTTCGACAAACCACCACCGCACTGCTCCGCCCTTCTCCGACGACCAGCGCAGCTCTGCGCCACCGTCCCGCACACCTCCGACGTAGAGCTCCCACCATCCCGTACACCTCCGACGTTCCAGGGCATCGTTTCGTCGCAGCACCGCACCGCCGCGGCTTCTTCTTCTTCTTCGACCAACCACCACCGTCGCTGCACCTTTGAGGAGTCGTGCACTGCCACCGGAGCCGCAGCGTGTTTGTTCTTCGAGCAATCATCACCAACGGCTACTGCAATTCTGTTCAGTCTGCCTCCACCGCCACTGCACGCAGCTCGAGGAGGTTCTTTCGGTGCCGTTGCCATTGCCTCCATTCAATCCACCGCTCCTTGGTATGTTTATTTTTACGATTTGGATTATTTTTGGATCCGCTGGATTTAATTTTTTTGGATTGCTTGTATGTTTTTATATTTTCAATCTTGAATTTGAGATTATTAAAAATATGGAAGAAATTTTGGATTGTTTGTACTAGAAGATAATTTGGATCCTAGGAGTTAGTATGTATCAATTTCATGAGAATTTATTTTAAACTTTTGACAGTGTTGACGTAGTATCCCTGTTGTCCGACTGTGGGTACAATTGATTCTCCTCCGTTGCTACTCACGTCTCACACTCTAGGTTCTTAATTTTATTATGAGCTTATAATTGTTTAGTATATTGTTTATTTAGTATGTTTTTTATTTATATTTTAAAGTAAATCAATTTATTTTGTTTGATCTCAAATTGTCGTTGCATGGAGTTAGCCATAGTTTCCCGTTTGAGATTGAATACGAAAATTATTTACTTGTCTCCAAGTATTTTTTTTAAAGAATGTGTATTTTTTTTAAAAGGAGACAATACTAATAATTTAAATGTATTTAATCTTGAATTGTCCGGTTGGACAGTTTAAGAAGATTAATCACTTCTAAATAGTTTATTAGTGCATGTCTATTTTAAATTGATAGATCAAAAAGTTAATAAATAAAAAATAAAAATTACAAAATTGGCCTTGATGGTAAAAATATGAAATGAATTTTAAATAAGTTAATTTTTTTAACATTATTATTCATTAATTTTGAAAAACATAATATCTATTTTTAAATAATCTCTTTATTATTTGAAAAGAAAAATTAAATATTTAGATATTAATGATTACCGTAAAGAAACAAAGATTTTTTTTTATGACATGATTAATATTTAATACGAAAACATCTTTTATCTTTTAAAATTAGGATTGTGATAATACATTTTATAATTAGAGTATGTTTGTAAATATTGATTACAGAAATTAAAAAAACATATATTAGTGTACATCTGTATAGTAAACATACTTGAACTCGTTGCTAGAAAAATACTAACAATATAATAACAAAGAGTAGTAGTGTCTATGATATACAAGTGATTTTAAATGAGGGTGTTTCTATAAAACTAAATTTTTATCCCACAAATATCTTTGCATGAGGCAAGATACCATGAAGGATCAATCATGCATTACCACTCTCTCTCAAATCAATTCAATGGAACTAAAAAATCATTTAAAAGAACACGACCTAAACCTTCTTGAATATGGTTTTTTTTTTTTTTCATTTTTTGTTTATTTGAAAAGCAATTGTTATCTATCATCACTATAAAACTCATTCTTTTTTCCTTCTTTGTTGTGAAAAAGAAAAGTTTTTTATTTCTATGTTCTTCATTTTGTGTCAAAAACATTCATATTTAAGATCGTGCTAGTTTATTTTTTTTGTATTCTTTTTTGTTTTGGTTTGGAAGCATCATGTTCAAGTTCGTGCTAGTTTGATTTTTTGTCCTTCTCAATTCAATTTTAACCTCTAATTGACTCATCTTTGTATTTCAACATATTTCTACTCTGTTACTTCTCGTTATTGTGACCAATTTTTTTGTTCTTATTATTGTTGTTTCAACATACTCCCACTTTGAAAAATCTGTTATAGACTACAATTTGTTGATCATATCCTAATGTCAAAAATTTATAATATAAGGTATTCGTTGCAATAAGAATCTTTATTAAGTTTCTTTTATAATTCGTGGATTCAAAATCTGAAAATAAAAATTATTTAAAATTTTTGAAATAAATTATATAGTGATAGAGATTCTATATCTATTAAAATAAGACAAATTTTTTATACATAAACTTAAATATTAATCCAACTTAATGTTTACTTTTAAATAAGAGAAATTATAAATTAAATTCGCCTTAAAATTTAATTTTTTAAATGTGATATGTTGCAGCAAAAAATGCAAAGTAAGTTATATTTTTTAATACGCGGAAGGTTTATTTTTGTCTTGTAAAACATGTAATTTATTTTAATCTTTTATATACACGTGATCACTCACAAATATATGGCTTAACTTTTTTTAATGATTAAAATTAGGTTGATGTTCTTTAATCTCTGCATATTTAATCAAAATACTGTTAACCCCAATATACTTTTGATGACTAAAGTTTACTAGGTTTTAACAATTATAAGGTATGTAACTATAGAAGTTAGATGATGACTAAAATATTGCACATGTTTATTAATACTAAATAAATACATTTATATAGATTATTTACATTCCTACTGTCAGTAATATTTTTAATACAAATAATACTATTAATGATAAATTAGTAAATATAAAATTAGTATGTATTAATATATTTTAATACGAAGCTGTCAAACTATAATTATTAGTTCAATAATTTTTTTAATTATATTATTGACATTAATACATATTTCTATAGAAATGTATTAATAAAATAATAGTACTTGTTATTGATAGCATCATCCATTGATATATATATATATATATATATATATATATATATATATATATATATATATATATATATATATATATATATATATATATATATATTAAAAGTACGATATTATGTTGCTCACAACATATTATCTTAACTTCTATATCTATGTTTTAGTAGTATAAGTTAATTGCATAACATTGATCAATATATTATAAGCATATGTTGCAATTAAGAGAATAAGTGATTTCAATAATATTTGAGTATACTTAAAATCAATATGAAATTAAATGAAGAGAAAACCATTATTAAGTAACATCACCCGGGTTTTAAAAATAAGTTTATAATTATTATGATTGTTCGAAGAATTAAATAAATTTCATTATACATTTTCATCTTACTCATTTTTTATTCTATTTAATTAATTAATAATATTTAAAATTGACTCTATTTATTTTGCATTATTCAAGACCTCCAACAGGTATTTTCAATTTATTTTAAGGTGTCAATTTGATTTTTCATTCTTTGTCAAGTTCCAAGTGAATCATTCTTGACAGCTGAATTGTTTTAACCAATTCAACAATTCATAACTAATTATATGTTTACGAGGAGAAAAGCAACAGCTTAGAATATCGAGAACAAAAACTAAATTTGTAAAATTTTGATAAATAAAAATTATTCTCTTAAATAAGAAATTATTTTTAAGTTTAATTATATTTAAAATTTAATTATAAATTTAAAAATACTATTTATTTTTTTAATTTCTAAATCTTTTAATAAACACACAAACAGACATCATCGGAGGTGGATTTGAAATTGGATTACAAATAAAACAATGATCACAATAAATATTATTATTGGTTAATTAATTATGTTTTAGGTATTTGAAATGTACTTAAAAAATTTACTTTTTTCATTTAAGTTTTACTATTCAACTTTTCTGTCGATTAACTAAGAAATAAGGTTGTTAAGTAATTATATAAGTATTATTTTATCATGTTACTTGATTTGTGGCTATAATTTTATCATTTTTAAATTGTGTATATAATAATTTTATAATTTTAAAATTTTATGATTTTACGGATAAGTATTGTCGAATTTAATCACCATTTACCCTATATATTTGTATGAATTAAATTTTGTATATATTTGTATAAATTAAATTTTGTAGGCCTATGTTTTGTACGTTTAAATGTTGTACTCATGTTGTACTCTGTAATCATAGGTCCAATAACTAATGACATTAAAATTTTAAAAAATATAAAATTAAACGTACAAAATTTTAAATTCAAATTAAATCATATTTCATAATTTAACATGTAACTACTTAACAGCTGTCATTCAGTTAATAGAAAGATATAACGATAGAAATTGAATCAAAAAAATAAAAAATCATTCGATCATAAAAATATATTAAGAACTCAATTAATTTTTTTTTTCAAAATCAATAAGAATCTAAAACATAATTAAACCTAATTTAAAAAATTGTTTATAATTCATTTAAACTTTTAGAAGTATGCATGACAAAAATGTTAAAATTATACTATTTGTTTTCATTGATTAGCCGTTCTTGTAGAATGTCTGCATTATTATCAATGTCTTGTAAACCACATACTTCAGTTCCAATGCAAATTTAAATAATTCAGCCACAAAATAAATAAAAAAATTGTTTAAAAAATACACTAAAGTAAGCACAAACATAATCATACACAACATAACAAAATACAGTTTATGTATTCATAAATATACAGTCATTCACACTAATAAAATTGGTGAGGTCTCTTAAATTTAATTCATTCTGTAATCATATATACATAATAATAAAAGTTAAAATCATTACTGTATTATTATTTTTTGACTAAAACCTGTTAATGTATTTTATCAAGGCAACAATCCTGATTTAGAAGACTCGACGATCAAGGAAAAAACTATTATATTTATAAATTAAAATATTTAACATTTTTTAAAATTAAAGTGAATATTTTTTTATAATCACTTAAAAACGTATTTTCAGAAATATATTAGTTCCAAATTTTAAATTTGATTGAAAAAAAGGTAAAAAAAAGAAGAAGAAAGAGGCAACATTAATTATATATTTGGTGAGAGAGATTAAAGAAAAAAGAAAAAGAATAAAATTAATCTGTTTTCTACGGTATGAATGATTTTCAAAAGGGTGGAATCACCTTAAATTTGTATTATAAATTAATAAATTTTGGATTTTGAGTGTAGAAAATGAAGATGGTGTGAGTGGGGAGGTGAGTAGGGCGAGTGAAGAATGTAGAGACAAAACTGGCTTCACAAAAAGCATGTATCACAGTATAAATGTTGCAAATCATTTCAGTAAAACATTTGTAATTTTTCTTCTTAGCGATTTTCTCCCTCTCTCCAACTCGCTCTGCCTCACTCGTTCACTCGCTGTTCACTCGCTCCATGACTCGGCGCCCGCGATCATCTTCATCTTCTCTCTCAACCAAGAAATTCGACGTGTTCGAGTTCAATGACGAAGACCACAGCATCGAGAAGGTCTCTAAGAAGATTCTCCGCAAGTTCCAAAACCCTAGCAGGTCTCGCTCTTCCCCTGTCACCAAATATGATTTCCTCCAAGCCTGTAAGCACCTCTCTCCACTCTTTCAATTTCCCGTTCGATCATTCGTTCGTTCGTTCTTTCGTTCTTTAGTTCGTTCCCATTCCTCGTCACTTTTCTCCGCAGTTGCGAGCGGTTCAAATTCCAGACCTGTATCCATTGACATTACCGCCGATCATATCGACCTCGATGACGAACAAGGTACGTGTCATTCCTGGACGAACTCTTTCGCCCTTTTTGTCTGTCTGATTATTGTTTATGTATTTTTCTCGTGTTTCATGTTGTTCAGAAGAAGAAGTGACACGGTGCTCAGCGAAGGAACTTGCTGATCAACCGTTAGAGGTTGTTGTTGATGACGATGATGATGATGATGATGATGGCCATGATGATGATGGCCGTGGACAAGATGATGATTATGATCTAGAAAAAATTGATACTCAGTCTTCGATAGACACGCCGCTACAACTCTCTGCTGATAAAGAAATTTCCGGCTGCAGTGATTTTGTAGAAAGCGATTTTGACTCGAAAGTAAGTAACCGTCTCTATTTTTTCCCTTTTGCAATTCATGCTAACATGCTTGGGGCGAAAGAAACTTTTGGTTCTTTTTGGCGACCGTTAATTTAATGTTGTTTCAGAAACAGTCACTCGGCGTGGCTTCAGATGACGACGACGACGCTAGTCAAAAGAGTTCTTCTTCTATTTCGTCTTCAAATCCATCTGAAGATGAAGGTATTTTTTTCCCCGCTTTAAGAGTTTTTTTTTTTTTTTTTTTTTTTTTTTTTTTTTTATAATATTTGAGGTGTTAATGTTTTGCTTATCCATACTGATTTTTCCTATGTTTATTGTTGGTATTGATTTTCTTTTTTAATACTTTAGTTAACTTCGGAGACCAGCTAGTGGAGCATGACGATTCGGCTGCATTTGTAATTGTAAGTGTTCTTGTCATGTTTTTATAATTAATATCTCTTTTGTTTTAACTGATCATTGTAATATGTGGAGATTATATGTCAAAACTTTGTTTTTCATTATGGAAAAGAATGAAATTTGTTCTATATTCTCTTATCCCTTTTGCTTTAGGGGGCAAGAAATCTGATTTTGGCATTTAAAAGACTATTTCTGCGTCCAGTAGGTTATGTTGCGCTTCAAATGGGAAACTTCCTAAAATGAGAATCGACAGCTAGTAATAAATAGTAGCCTTTGGATTAACAAATAATAGCTAAGATTAAAATTTTCCTTAAGGTGAAGGCACATGCTGCAATGAACTCTTGTCATCGTCATATCTCATGCTGAACCGCCAACAAAAAGAAATCCCTTTGCCGAAAGATTGGAGACTTCATCCCCTGTAGCACTGAAACAAAAGCATCCTCAACAATGACCCAAATGATGAAGGCCTCTTGTTCAAGAAACTGATATTCCCTCTTTGGTATTGCCACAACAATGTCATTGTTTCCACCATTTTGACATGACAAAATGCTCAAACTCGAACAAAAAAGACCTCTTCATTAGAAAATACCCAGCGTTGAAATAATAGTCTGAATTTGTGTTTATGTGGTTGTCAATGGGGGGACTGAGGAGGCTACGGTGGATAATTGTGTTGTTCTGCACACTTGGACGAAGGGAATGGACACCGATCACTCTGATTCGACAAAGAAGGCAATTAGTTTAAATGTTTCTGGATGGTGAATCGTTGCATGTAGAAGACCACAGAGGCAATGTACCTTGATTTAAGAAGTGTTTTTGATCTATGAGAACTATAAATCTGGACTCCATATACTCATACATATATGATCAAGATCAAAAGTTATTGGTCACACGATGGCTTTAAAAACTCATGCATTCATCTTTTGATCTTCAGCATTCAAATATAACCTAATGACCTAAACTTGTAGTTTTCATTTTTCAAAGGAACTGAACTTGTCATTTGATCTTCTTCTTGCAATTCATTTAGTCTGCTTGTATCTTCTGATGATGGCCAACTCAGTCTTAAAATGATTTATTTTTTATGCTGGATCTAGTTCTTTGATACATCAAATGTATGTATGGACTTAGTACTTTTTCATGTGCAGAATGTCGAAGAAAAGGTGGTTGATGTCATCCCTGATTTTATTCAATTTGAGGATTTGTATTCCACTAGGTCCCAGTTAACATTCTCATGCAACTCCTTGAAACTTGAAGGCTCAACAAATAATGGAACTAGGGAAACACTTAAAATTGAGTGGCCGACTGAAGATATCATAAAAATTGAATCATGTTGGTTTGGAAAGGTAAGTCCCCCCCCCCCCCCCCCTCCCATCTTTTATTAATCTCTTGTCTCTCTTACAAATAAATTCGATTTTCTTCCATCACTAGATTGAAACAGCCTTGATCAACCTTCTTGTCAAATCAAAAGATTATAGTGAAGCTGGAACTACAAATCAAAATCCAGGTCTGACTACTTTCAAGAATTATGTTATCAATCTTTTTTATGATCAATGCGGAGGATATTTGTTCTCTCCTTATTTTTAAAATTTGAAGTCCTTAATTAATTGCAACTGTAATGGTGAATATATGGATATGATGGTATTCCTTTAATTTATTTTACTCTATTTGGTATTTCATTACAATAAACTCCCTTCCTATTCAGGAATAATTTAGTCAGATTCCATACTATTTGTATTTTCATTGCTTCATTTCTTTGAGTGGAGGGGTTTGTGATAATCTTGTTATAATATTTCGGCATTGCTTAAAAGTTTATGCAGGTTTTAAGCTGTTAAAGTTTGCAGTCTATGATTCCTTTTGGTACAAGGCAGAAGAAGCAATCAAACTATTGGACACAAGATACACAGATATATGGAGTACACTTTTTGAGTAAGAATGTTATTTGCCATTTTGTGGAGTGTAAAATATGTATTGTGATTCCTGACTTAGATTTTTATGGATCAAAGAAAGCATTACAAATTCTCTTATCATCATTGATCATAGAAAATTTTGAGTCTGAAGGTGTATCTACATACTATTAGCCTTAGTTAACGAAATATATCTCGGTTTTTTTTTTTTTTTCTTTACTTAGATATAGATCATATATATCTCAATTAGTATTATGTTTTAGTATTGTTCCTGCTTAAGCTAATGAGGCTAACAGAAACTCAAGTGTACTCTCTCTCTCTCTCTGCCTTGCAATCTTTAGAGCAAGTATCTTATCCCCCTTGGAATTGCAAGTTATTAGGTATCCTCTATATATCAACATCAACTCCCCCTTATCTCGTGCCACTTGAGCAGTTGCTTAGCCCATGATCATACGACTACAATAACTGATCCCGCTTCATGCGACATCAATTTAGGCACTGACATACAACCACCTATTGACCTGGGATATATAGTCCTTTTATCTGATGCACAAATGGGCCATATAATCGAGTACTAAGACCCGAATCGCACATGTACTGTTTAAAGACCAATGTAGCCAAGACTTTCCCCATCGGCCCAAGACTGATACACGGACCACAGTCCCTCAAGCTCAAACTTGCATCAAGGAGGGAAGTAAAGAGCCAAAGAGATTTATAGCACAGCTATTGGTAAAAGACCGATACATGGACCAAGTATCTAATCCTATTTAGTTTTCAGTTTTTGTTGTGGTGAGATTGATTTCGTTTATGATGTTTTTCAATGCTGTTATTTTTTTAATTGTTCGTGGTTTTTGGGTGCTTAGTACTTGAGTGTACAAAATGTTGTTGCTTAACTGGTCAAAATTCTGTTACTCGACTGTTCAGAAGTATGTTGCTCAATATTATAAGGTGTTAATTAGTCTTACTTATTCCCCTCATGCAGCATTGATGTAGATAACAGTAGAAATATTTCTGCATTGGGGAAGCACTACTTTTTCTCTCAGCACCGCTATTTCCCCAAGTAAGTCCAACTTATTTGCTTCTGTTAAAGTTTTTAGAAATATGATCCATGTCACATTCACATTCAATAAATTTTAGAATTTGATTCTTCATTACATTAATTCACCAGTTGTCTCTGTTACTTGCTTTGATTATGTACCATAATTTCTTGAGCTCCTAGCTACTGAAGGTAAATTGTTTATTTTGCTGCTTTATATAATTGTTGTACTTTTAAGGTTATAGAAAATGATGAACGAAATTCATGAGAATGCACGTAATTGGTTATGCTGTTGATAGTTGGTTCTTGACACAGTATATGAACCTCTTCAGTCAAGCATTCAAAACTTGAATATACCCTATTGATCCCAATTATATTAAATTTTTCCATGCTCATTATCCCAATTATATTAAATTACAGCTCTGGGGGTGGGGGGCTAGCACTATTGATCCATGGGGGCAAGCACACGATCCACGCCGAAAGTGAAAAACAATTATGTGTTTTGTTGAACCAAACAAATTTATGGAGCTAGCATTTGATAGCTTGAACTTTTGTGATGTTTTATTCTTGAGTAAGCCAATAATTGTAGGTTGTGTCCGCCCTTTGCTAGTTTTTTCTTGCCACTCCATTTATTTAGGTAATATTTGTATTATCTTAGTTATTGTTTGTTTATGTGATATTATTTTATGCAGTTTTGATGAGGCTTTTGATGAAGTTATTTATCCAAAGGGGGAGCCCGATGCTGTTTCTATTAGTAAGAGAGATGTTGAGCTTTTACAGCCGCAGGCATTCATTAATGATACCATCATTGACTTTTATATCAAGTAAGCATGGTGGTGGAAACTTAAACTTTTTGATGGATTCAAGAATGTTGCTATAATTGACTTATTGACTTATATTAGTCATAAAGTGGTGTTCGCCTACCTTTCTCTCGTACATGAACGTACATGTGATCTTTTTATTACTTTCATCACTGATACTTGTATCTTTATTTTTTATGTTGATTGAAAAAATTGCCAACTTATCTGAATTCTTGTGAAAAAAGATAATTGCCAAAAACAATCTATCCAAACAAGCACTCCCTATGTTTGAGACTTTCCCCTGCTTATGAACTGACATT
Source organism: Vigna unguiculata (assembly GCF_037176805.1). Taxonomy (NCBI): domain Eukaryota; kingdom Viridiplantae; phylum Streptophyta; class Magnoliopsida; order Fabales; family Fabaceae; genus Vigna; species Vigna unguiculata. The sequence continues at coordinate 48,367,590 of NC_140797.1, read as the reverse complement.
TGCTAAATTTGGCTTATGTATAGGTATTTGAAAAATAAACTCCCTACTGATGAACAGGACCGGTTTCACTTTTTCAATAGCTTCTTCTTTCGCAAGCTGGCTGATTTAGACAAAGATCCAGCGAGTGCTTGTGATGGTAGAGCAGCATTTCAGCGTGTACGCAAATGGACAAGGAAAGTGAACCTTTTTGAAAAGGATTATATCTTGATTCCCATAAACTATAGGTAAGAGACCAAGACAACATCTTGCTTTCTGTACGAATTTTTACATCTTGAGAGTCATTAATGTTTCTTGATGCCAGTCATCACTGGAGTTTGATTGTCATTTGTCATCCTGGTGAACTGACATGCTACAAAGGCAAGATATCTTTCCTTTCAGTTAGTCTTCTATTGTTATTCGCAGAATTTTACTATTGTATTTATTTGATTGTATTGTAGACGAAGAAATGAATGAATCTTCCAAAGTACCTTGCATCTTGCACATGGATTCCCTAAAAGGAACACATAAAGGTCTGAAGAATATTTTTCAAAGGTAGGATCCTGATGGCAGAGATAGCATATATAACCTTCTATTTTCTAGTCAATGTCAATTTGGAGGTCCAATAAATATTACCATGTTCTCAAAATTTCTTTCCATACAAAAATTAACATTTTGCTTTGGTTACTGGAAGGTATGCTGTATGAAGTTGCCTGAATACTTATTTTGTAATTTGATTCAGTGTGCTTCATACTTTGGTTTCAATTTGTGGGAGCTTTTTTTTTTTATTTCTTTCAGGATCCGTTTGATGAACATGATGATATGATAACTATCTAATTTATGTTTGTTACCTTGTCACTTATTGTACCTTATCACTAAAGTTTATTTCTTGTCCTAGAGGGGGAGTATAGTTAAGCACAAAGCGGAAGTTCAGTTGGTTTAATAGGTATAGGATAGGATAAGCTCTCTCCCCACCCCCACCCTACACATAAATTTGAATTATAATGGTAATTAAACTATAAAAGAAATTCTTATTATTCAAATATGTTTTTAAGGAAAAATATTTGCATCATAATATTCATTTTATAAAAACTAATAATTTTAAGAAAAATTAACGAGCAAAATAAGATATGTATAATGTTGTTGATATTAATTTATATGATGATATATATCATAATTTTTTATTTAACACATTATCTTATATGAATTTATATTTATAATTAGTGGCAAAAATTTAAATTATATTATGTCTTAAAATACTAAATTAAATAATAAGAATATAATATTTTTTAAGATACTATTGTATCTTGAAATCTTATATAAATTTGTATAATTTAGTTAATATTTATTTTTTAATAGTTTTCATAATTTATAATAAAAAGTCAATTTTTAGAATATTATATATCATATTAATGAAAAACTGTCATTTAAACATAATTTATGTTATACCTGATACTATTTAGTTTTTTATCTTCTGTACACCGAACATTATCCTATTATTATCCCGTCATGTTCTTATCTTATCATATTATATTCTTTTATCCAATTATATCATGTTTATCAAGCAAGCCCTTTATACAGTAAGACAAACAAAGATGGGATGTATACTTGGTATGTGGAAAATAAATTACATCAACTGACAATAAAAATTTGTGAAAGATCTCCATAGGGGAAATATACCGACAGCAGGGGTTTATCTTTACATGACAGTAGCTTTTCAACAGTTACTCGAGCTATTATATATTAATCATTCGACAGTAGTCACCTTTTGATTTTACTAGCAGTTGATTTGTTGATGCCACTTCTTACCAACAGTTAACAATGAATGGTTACTTTGGTTACTATCATCAATCACTAGAATGTAGTCACTTTTTGTCATTGCCAGAAGTTCATTTGTTGACTTGTATCGATATTTTGTCTGAGGTTGAACCTTGGGATTAAATGGTTTAACAAGGCTTTGTTGACAGATATATTTCCTCACAGGAATTTAGATAGCTACTACAGAAAGTTGTTTTGACAAAATTTAGTAGAAACGAAACTCTATTCAATGAATTATAAGCTTGAATAAGTAGAATTAATCTGTTTTCTGTCGTTGTGCAGAATCTGACAGTCCTTTCTTATTTTGTAATGGTAGTTACCTCTGTGAAGAATGGAAAGAGAGGCACGGTGATGTGGTGGATGATGTGTCTTCTAAATTTCTACATATGAGATTCATCTCACTTGAGGTAGTCTATTATTAACTTCCCTATAAGTAATCCAGTGCAACTTTTACTAGACTGGTTTTGCCTTTTCTATTTCAGCTGCCTCAGCAGGATAATTTACACGATTGTGGCCTCTTTTTGCTCCATTATGTGGAACGTTTTCTGGAAGAAGCTCCTGTAAACTTTAACCCTTTTATGATTACGAAGTTCTCTAACTTTGTAAGTGGCTTCCCGTGGCATTAAAACTTGATCAGGATATGCAGTCTCATTTTTCATTTTCAGTGATATAATGTTTCTTTGACTTTCTTTCAAGTTTCCTTGACTTATCTTGCTTTCATGATTCTGTAATCCGTTGATGCTCTGGGTGATTCAGTTAAGTATTATGTTTTAGATGATAAAACTTTAGGAAATTCATATCACAAAATGCAGGCTGCTATTCTCCTCTGCCTTTTTCTGAATTTGGCAAGACATCAGGGAATCTGAACTGAGGGATATATGAGAGACCTTTATGCACTATTTTTCTCCTTTTAAAATCAGACTTTGAATTTCAGATTGTTTGGTGCTTGTGCTTGGGTGTGTCAGATGTGTGTGTTTGTGAATTTTAACATTATTATATTGATTTGGTTATTTAGATATATAGTATTTCTTGATTGCTATTCTTACATGCATCTGTTTTAATTGGCACCTGCATTTATTAAAACGTCTTCACCATCGTCTGTGTGGGATGGCCACGTGATTCCTTTTTTCATGTTATACAGCAGTTGAGTCACAGTTAAATTTCTTCTCATAATTTCCAGTTGAGCAGTGATTGGTTTCCTCCACCAGAGGCTTCTCTGAAACGATCTCACATACAGAACCTAATTTATGATATATTTGAAAATAATTCTTTGCAAGCACGTCCTACCGATTGCCTTGACAAAGGTCTTCCTTCTGAAGATCCTGCCATTGTTGTCCAGACGAAAGTGGAAGAAGATTCCCTTACGGGTTGCTGCTATTCAGATTTGTGTGTAAAAAATCCTCCTTTAAATTCCTCTACTGAACTAGAGACTGCTGATATTCAGCATCCAACGGCTTCACCCGGAAGAGTTTCACCGTGTTTGGGAGGACCTTCACTTGTTTCCAAGGACTGGCGAGTAATTTCACGTTCTGATTGTCTGCAGAGGGGCGGTTTCTTGTCACCATTAAAAGTAAATTTTTTTTCTCATTTTCATTATCTAAATTAGTAGAAGTGAAGAAATAAATTGGCCACCCAGTATCTGCTTAGAATATGAAAATACTGCTATACTAACTGAAGAATTTCCCTTTTCATGCTATAATAATACAGGAAATTGATGAATGTAGTGAGGAGGAAACTTCTTTATCAGTAGAGAGGGAGAAATCCCAATTGGTATATGATTTTCCATCCACATCATGTGTCAGAAAAGATCACGGAGCATCAGAATCATCGGAGCATGGATTTTCTGTAAATTTTGTGAAAGCTGTTGATGACCATTCTCTGTCAAGAACATCTAGAATATCCTCGTTCCCATTGAATACAGTAGTTGAGTATCCATCGACTTCTGGTGAGGAGTTTACGGACTATGTTGTGTGTGATTCTCCAGCGGCAAATGATACTGATGTGAGTTTTCTAAGTCATTCCTCGTTCATCATTCCTTGAATATATGAATTCATTAATAACCCATCAAATACTTGATTTTACTCAGAAGAGGAGTCTTGAAGAGGAAAAGGCAGTGACAGTTGAATCTGATGGAGCAGATGCCAAAAGGCCAAATGCATACGTTGTTCCGGATTCTCCGGGGACAGACGATGGCCATGATTCTGATCTGAATGTTGTTGAGTCTCCTTCCTCATTCCGTGAATACGATCCAGATACCAAAAGGCCGAAGCTTATGAACGAAGGTGGTGCTCTAAGGCGCGTGCTAACCAGAAGCATGCTAAAAGCAGCTTCTGTGTTATGGCCACATTAAAACAACATTAAATATTTGAAATACGTAGGAGAGAAATATATTACAAGGCTTTTGTTCATACTAACTACTGCTCCTCCAAACGGTGAAGAAATCTGCAAAATACTTTCGCCTCACCCTTGCACTATAAAAATGCTTAATACCGTTTTTTTGTCATAATTTTGGTGGGACTGTTTTCATTTAGACGAAGACACTCAATTTTGGTCCTTTTTAAAGTATACTAAATGTTTTAAGAAACTGGGTCATCTTTAAGGATCTTAAAACAGTTCATAGATATTTTTCTACTTTTTAAATGGTTCAATCATTACTTTGCAAATGTTAAGGCCTTATAAGAATTTATTTCATTATTTTATTTACACTATTTTTTATAATTTAAAAATTATTAAAATTCGCAAAAAGAAATAATTTAGCTAAATTATTTGTATAAAGTGAACAAATCATTTTTACTAAATTTAAAAAATAATTATATTTAATAAATTGAGACCATGTTTTTGAAATTTAAAATCACAACTGAAATTGATTTTAACTATTAAATACAGTGATTTAATATTTATGTTCTATCACAAGTATACGTTTTATGGTAAAATAATGTTTTTCTAAATTATAATATTCGTCGGTCTTCATAAAAATGAATCCAGCATATAAGTCTCCATTTTGTCACGATAAAAAATAATCTATATACGCAGAGAGAGAGAGTGATGGAGGAGAAGACGGAGAAGGTGAAGGGTGAGGCGGTGCAGATAATCGAAGCGTTTGAGGTTCTGCCAAAGCTCGTGGTTTTTGATCTCGATTACACTCTCTGGCCTTTCTACTGGTTCATACCTACTTCCTACCCTCTTTTCCTTAACCTAATTTCATTTTTACTGTCTAGTTTATGAAATCAATCTTGTTGAAAATTCAGTGAGTGTCGATCGAAGCGTGAAATGCCTTCTCTGTATCCTCACGCTAAAGGCATATTGTTAGCGCTCAAAGAGAAAGGTATCGACGTTGCAATCGCTTCTCGCTCTCCAACCGCTGACATAGCAACAGCTTTCCTCAACAAATTGGGCCTCTCCTCACTCTTCGTCGCACAGGTGAACTCTTTTGCTTATCTTTCTTTTTCAGTTCAAATTTAATGCAGCATGCATTGGTTTTTATTTCTCTTCTGAACTTTGGTTTATTCAGGAAATATATTCCAGTTGGACACATAAAACCGATCATTTTCAGAGAATTCATTCGAGGACCGCTGTCCCCTTCAACTCCATGCTCTTTTTCGATGATGAGAATAGGAACATCCAATCGGTAATAATATAAACTCTCACGTTTTCTTTTAAATTCATTTCTTCATCATCATCATCATCGTCGTATAATAATTGCCTTAGGTCTCTAAAATGGGAGTAACTAGCATTTTGGTTGGAGATGGGGTAAATCTTGGGTCGTTAAGGGAAGGTCTTACTCAATTCTCTCGAAACTGGAACGCTTCACAGAAGAACAAGCAGAAATGGCTTTCCAAGTACTCTAACAAGCCGGATACTTCCAACCCCGCTGCATGATTTTTTATATCTCATTGAGTTTTTTCTCTCAGGATTTTACTCAGAACCACACAATATTTTGTACTAGTCGTTGCCCTTCAAATAAAGTGAACCAAACTGGGAATTTTAGTTGGAAAATATTATACAGATCTTAGCATCAGCGACATTTTGTATAGTATTGAATTGCAATTCTGTGGATTTCATTCAGAAACTAATTCATTAATTTGTGGGTGTTGTGTATTGTAATCACTTAGCCGAAATTTTGCTTAGATGAAATTCCAGTTTGCAAAATACTACTACGCATGTTTGGTAGTATGAAATTTATCTAAAAACAGTCAATGCAATTCCGCATAAATTAACAAAGAATACAATAAATTAAATAATCTTGACCGTATGGCCAAAGAATCGGAAAGAATGTTGCCAACATTGTTAAATAGTTCTGACCACTCATGAAGAAACGTGTGGCAATTTTCTGAAACAACAGAATACAGACAGATATTGCTAATTACTAAATAACAGAATACAGACTGATGTCGCGTTTTATCTTCCGCTCCTTTTTATATGCTACTAATACCATATGAAGATGTTTGGAGCCTTGTCTATACCTGCACCAATCCACAGTATTTCTCAGATGACTTCTCAAAAGACAAGTACAAAATAACACTAAACATGGCTTCATTACATTTATATTCCTTATAGTTTGTTTTGCATGCAACTGTGGTTCTCAAGCTTTTTCCAAACTAATTGAATTGGCCGTTTATTGTTTTGAAATTTCGAATTATTGGTTTTTACCAAGTTTTCAAACTCAAATTTCACCGACTATAATTCTAATTCTTCTCTTTTTAAATCTTAATCTCCCATCCAACAAGATCCTTTTTTTTTTTCAAATTTTCACTATATTTCCAATTTCTAAATCTTTAACTTGTTTCTTCTCCTAAACTTATCATAGAAGCCACAACTATTTCAGTAAAAAAAATTAAAGTTTTGGTGTTTTAGGTGGAAAACTATTGACGAAAGGAGTAAATTAACTTTAACATTTAACAAAAAATAAAACTTTAGCCGAAACTAAGAAAAACTGAAAATGTAATTAAACCTTCAAATATTTAGCTACTAGCTATATGGACTTACGAAACAAAATAGCACCAACATTTTCCATGATCAATAATGGGGAACTTTTTGGTGCCTCAAGCATTCACATGGCAAATTCAGTTAATCTTGCTCAAAATGTTAGGGTTTGGAGAAAAAAAATGTGATACGAAATTCAGGGAAAAAAAAATACATCATAAGCTTGCTGCCTGCAGCCTATTCATTACCACCATTTTCAACTTATCTTACATCTTCCCTAAAGATAGTTTTGGGGGACAGTTTGCTTGCATGCGCATTTAATGACATCAAGAACTAAACATGCCAATGCGAAGAGGAAAATATTTCTGAAATTGAATACCTTTTTGGCTTTTTTGTCAGCAAGATCACAGAATCTTCTTCTGGTCTACATATGCAGGCTATTAACCTCTCTCAATGGCGATCGTCCATCAAAAATTTCTTCAGTTTTCTTGGTTGTGGGAGTAATATGAAGACCATTTGTGCCATCTCTAGCAGACTCGTGTGACTTATCACAAACTACTGAACCCATTGCTGTTTCATTTTCATCTTCAGAAGTATTCAACACATTCCCCAGCATCTCCACCAATTGCGTATCCCAACAAGACAACTCACCAATTTTGCCAAAGATGTCTTCAAAATGTGCCAACATATCTTCCCCATTTTTTGATAAGTTAATGATCTCTTGGAGCAAATTTCCGTTCTGAAGCTTGAGCTCTGCTATTACGCATTCCATGGTCTGCTGTTTATCCATCAATTTTTCATTTTCAAACTTCCTGGCTTCCATTGATGCTCGAAGCTGCTCAGCTTCTTGTTTTAAATGGGAGAATGCGTCTTCTAATTTCACTATTCGGCTGTTCTTTTCTTCAATTTCTAACATTGCCAGATATTCTGCATTTTTCAAAGCATCCCTAAGCAAACTGACCTCAACCCAATTTTCCACTTGTTTTGAGAAAGAAAAAGAGAGAGCATCTAACAAATCTTGCTCTGATGTCGTAGCTAGCTCCTGAAAGTGCTCTATAGTACGTTCCTTCTCGTCTTTAATCTTCAAAAAAATCTCTTTTTCCTGCTTGAGGGTTTGCTCTGCTTCCTGTTGAGCATGAATTGCAACTTTTAATCTGTTTTCTGTGGATTCTTGTTTCAAGTAGGCGATGTCTATTTCTTTCTGTAGATCCTTTATGCAACATTCCTTATCCTCTACAATTTGGATAAGACCCTCTTTCTCCTGCTTGCATCTTTCCACTTCCTTCATTTTCTCTGCATTGCAACTTTCCAATAAACCAATCTGCAGTAGAAGGTCTTCAGTTTTTCTCTCCTGATCCTTGACGATACAGAGAAGGTTTTCATTGGCCTGCTTAAGGGCTTCTTCATTCTCCACTTTTGATTCCAGGGAAGTTTCCATTACTTTAATAGTTCCCTGAATTTCTTCATAGGAAACTTTAAGGGTTGCAGTCGCAGACTTCCAATCCTGTACTTCATAATGTAATCGAGATATTTCATCATTTTTACAGGTTATTTCAAGCTCCAGCCTTTCTAGAGCCTCAAAAGCAGCACTTCTTTCATATTGTTGTGTGTATTCCATCTGCATTAGTTGCTCTAACAACATGACCTCACCCTCAGATGATTCCTCAAGCTTTTTCTTGTTTTGTTCAAGCTCTTCCACCAGCCGAGAATGTTGTAGTGCCATACTTTTCGGAGGATTGTCTTCCACTTTCAATTGCTCTATAGAAATTAGAATCCTATTTTCATTCCCTTTGACATCAAATGATGCTTTCTCAGAGTCTGCACTGAATGATTTGGAGTAAGCCTCAACCAGTTCTGATTTAAAGATCAAGAGTCCCATACGATTCTCTTCAACGGTACAATAGCAATTTTCCAGTTCCACCTGAAGACTCCATATTTCCTGTTCTTTATTGGTCAATACAGACTTATATGTAGCAATATCTGCTTCCATCTTTGTCAATTGATCACTCCATTGAGATTCTTTAGACCTGAGAATTGACGCACAGCTTTTATGCACATCTTCCAACCGTCTAAGCTTGTTACGGAGCTTTGATGTCAGAGAATTTGCACCACCATTATTGATCTGAGCTTCCCTGAGTTCTTTAAGTAAATCTCCCAATTCCTTATTATCATGTTCAAGTTGAACAATTTTATGATCCAGTTCTCTCACCACCATCTCTTTCTCCCCTAGTGAGTTTCTCAGCTGTGCTATCTCGTCATTTCTCAGAATGCTTAATTGTTGAATCTCTGAATTCTTCTTCTCACACTGAGCATAAACATTTTCAAAACTAGTCTTAAACTCGGATATTTCAGCCTCCAGGAGTTTTCTCTTGCTCTCTTCATGAGCCAATGCATGGTTACACATCTCCAAACGGGATTGCAACCCCTCCACATTTCTTGTCTGAGAATCCAACCTAACTTGCAAGGAAGACATTTCCTCGAGCAATGCAGTTCTCTCCTTCTCCCACTCCTCCTTGCACAATCGGAACTCAACTTGAAGCTTTTCGTGAGCTTCTTCAAGATGCTTAAACTGTTCATTCCTCCATTTAATCTTATCTTGCATTCTTATATTCTCTTCCTCCAATTGCAGTATCACACCATCTCTCCCTTTCAACATTATACCATGCTGCACTTTTTCCTCCGCTTCTGAACACTTCTTCTCCGCGGCCAACAAGAATGCCCTAAGACTCAAAATTTCCTGACTACTGGCACAGGCATTCTGCTCCAGAGATTCATTTCTTAATCTTAACTCATCCAAAGCCAACACCAGCTCTCTATTACTCTCCTCCAATTTCACCAACCTATCAGCAGAACTTGTTTGGATCCTTTTATTCTCCGAACTCAAACGCTCCACGTGTGCTTCCTTTTCATGCAAACTAGACTTCAATTCTTCTAGAACTTTCTTCAGCTCATGGATCTCCTCGGACTTGAGATCAAGCTCGCGTGCCTGTTCCTCAACCCGCTTCCTAGATTCTTGAAATTTGAGAAATTCTTGTGCGCGATCTTGCTTCAAACCCTCAAAGATTTGAGCTTTGAGTCGACATTCGGCCTTGAGCTTCTCCACCTCCGCTCTGGCATCGTCCAACTCGGCGTACACATTTTCCATCCCTTTATCTCCCTTCCAACACAGATTTTAACTCACTGATAACATAATAAAGTGCACAACACACGCATTCAGTGTTAATTGGATTCAAGCATGTATTAAGCCATACAATACACAAATCAAAATCAAACAAAGGTTGAACAATGGCGACTTTAGCGGATCTGATTGCAAAATCGTATTTTTAAAACGTAACAATACATGAAAAGCGAATATGCAATTAAGAGTACATTAGGTTAGGAGTTTTACCTGACGCTGCGCGAGTGTGCGTTGTTCAGAAAGCCAACCGAAGAGCGTCGCTTCACTCATCAAACTGCGGCTGCGCCGGTCGCGCTCTTTTTCGATTTTGAATTTATTCAAAACAAAGGCTCCTCTTATCGCGCCTGTGTTCAAAAATAATAAAGTAAAATAAATAGAAAAAATAATTTAAAAAATATGTAAAAGTGACCGTTAATTTTAAAAAATTTAATAAATAATTATATTATAAAAGATAGAATTAGTATTACAAGAGGTAGACATAAAAGAGGAATTACTTTTATATATTATTATAAATATATATATGAGATGACAAAAATATCTGTATTTGTGAGTATGGATATTTTAATTCTTGTTTATAAACGGGTTGAATACGGATATCATATTATCTGTACCCGTGAATATCGTTAACCGAAAAAATTAAAATTAAAATTAAATTTATGTTTTATTAAGTTCAATTTAATTAAAATTAAAATTAAATTTTAATTTATATTTATATTTTATTAGATTAATTTAAATTTAAACTTAAATTATGTTTAATTTAATTTATATTTAATTTTACATTTTTTTGTAATTTTATTTAATTTCAATTTTAAACATTTATAATTTTTTTAAATATTTGCGGCTATCCACTAGTACACGCGAGTCTTAAATTATTCACAAATATTTTATGAACAAATACTCATACAGATAACGAGTAAATTTATTTTGTAAATAAACACTATGTATATCAAATCCGACCCATTTTCATATATATATATATATATATATATATATATATATATATATATATATATATATATATATATATAATAAATATAAATATAAATTAACTTTCGGATTTATGTTTTGGTGCACTAGTTAAATCATTATTAGTCACGGGATGAATGTAATTATATTACTACCAAAATAATCAAAATACTATTTATAAGGTATAAATATTGATTTGGTACCTCAATTTTTTGGGAAAGTTCAATTTGGTACCCAAACTTTAGGAATGTTCAATTTGGTACCCAAACTTTTAAAACGGATTTATTTTGGTACCTTCCATTAAACACTACATAACGTTGTTTGGCTTCTGTTGAGGTGGCACTGTGCAGGACATACGTGGCAGAAACATGGTGGGGCACATGATTTTTATGGTAAAAAAAAATCGAAGTAAATAATTTGTGAAGTAAAAAATTTTACAAAAGCGTTGTTGTCGATTTGGGGAAAAAATTAGGGATGTGAAATCGAAAAATTTGCAGAACGGAAAATTAGGGTAGAAGCTAAATTTGGGAATTAGGGTTCGGTGGTTGATTTGCGTTTGATCGGAGAAGAAGGACGAAGATTTCCTTCTGTTCGTTGGAGAGGGCGAAGCTAGCAAGAAGAAGCTTCAGCCGTTTTCCAAAATTGTCTCCCACCATTCTTGATAGTTCTAGCCGTTCTCAGCACAACTTCCACTCTGCAATTGCATGTGGGTGCTTCACCCAACCCTCTATAGCCACCACTATTACAAGACAAGCTTTGATTTTGCATCAACCATGAATTGTGAGAGCAAGAGGAAGATAATTGAGCCCTTGACATTTCTTCAATGTCTAGATAAATCAGAAGAAGAGAAAACCACCTATTAAGGCACTCTCCACAAATTAGGGCACTTAAAGTTTACAAATAAAATGGAATTCCAACTCATTTTATCCGAACGTTTCTGCCACATATCCCCAGCACAGTGTCACTTCAACAGAAGTCAAACGTCGTTATGTAGTTTAATGGAAGGTACTAAAATAAACCCATTTAAAAAATTTAGGTACTAAATTGAACATTACTAAAGTTCGGGTACCAAAATTGAACTTTTCCAAAAAGTTAGGTACCAAATCAGTATTTATACCTATTTATAACTATCGATAACATTCAATGACATTACATGTGATTTAAAACATAATATATAATGACTTGCATCATCATATGAAAAAGAGCCCGCGCATCATTGATAAATTTCAAAATAAATTAAGTATAAAATATTAAATAAATTTAAAGAGAAATTTAAATTATTGTTAGCAAAGTTGTTTTAAATAATACCTATATTATCTCTTGTAGAAAGATAATTCTAAAATAGATATTAAGATCTCAAAATCTCCTAATTTTTTTATATATGATATTCACATTCCATAAACTTTAATACTTTAATACGGTGGCACCCACTTTCCTTGTTTTATTTAAAACTATCGTATTGATTAAATTTAAAAGAAAAATAATACTAAAGTTAAATTTGAAATATAAAAAGTAAAGGATTTATATAAAAGAAAAAACAAAAAATTAGTTGTACTGTATGATCAATTAACATTCCTAGCCAGACCTTCGGTCAGGCGGCTTAAGGATAAGCGGTCGAAGGCTGTCCACTACAGACGGATAATCTCTTGGGTTGTTGATATGACAATTTTTCCAGAGTAATTTTAGGGAGCTCACGACCCGAGCGACCACAGCCCATCCGTGACAGTGAAACTTTGTCGCCATAACATAAATATGGGCCCTCGACAACACGCACGGATCCTTCGGTCGAGAACATTAGACCAAATCTGAAAATTAATGTAAAACAAGTCAATAATCAAGTTTAAAAAGTAATTGGGTCATGATTAAGAAAATCCTAATCACAGACCCATGTCAACCACTATAAGCAGGAACCCAAGGTAACTTGATAAAGACTTTTACTTCGCATTTATTACAGTATTAATTGCATTTACCCAAACATACTTGAACTGACTTAAACATCAAAACACATGTACCCCGATTGTCTGAACAAGGAGAAAGTAAAGACAAATTGAGTATTTTAAATAGGTGATAGATATCTATACCTGAAACATTAGTTATCATATATTAAAAGTTAAAAGAAATATACTTATGGTGCAACAACTAAAATTCATTCTTTTGTGCAAAAAAGAAAAGTGCAAAAAAGAAAAGAAAATTATTAGTTTTCATACAATAATTAATGAGTTTAATTTTAGTTTAGATTTAATGAGATTCGTAAATTAAAAAAAAATGTGACGTAACGATGATGACTAGTGTGAGAATGTTCCACAGGTATGATTAAACGATGTGTGTGGAATACTTCTTGAAATGACAAAATTATTCAACAGGTTTAATGTGCTAAAATTAAAACAAACACAACAAAAAAGAATATGTTCTAAAGAGAAAAGAAAGTGTACAGATCCTAAGACAAATTTTAGAACATAAAAGACCTGAAAGAAATTATATTTTGGAGAAACATTCTTGTTATAGTTGGAAAAAAAGATGAATTTTGTTTTGAATCAAGACAAATTTGTTGGTCAAGGTAAAGTTGTAATTTTCAATCTATTTTTATTTTGTGTCGTTTGTGTTTCATGGGTGGTATATCATTTTCGCGTATAATGTTACAATATAATTAAAAAAAAAACATGTTAATAGAGCCCAGAAATGTCAAAAATTCCATATTTTTCTATATATCATCATTAAATCATAATAAACCTTAATATAAAAGGTATTTGAAGAACAAATATTTTAATATAAAAAATTAAATAAATAAATATGAAAATATATTATTTGATTTATTAATTAATTATTATAAAGTGAGGAATATGATTGTTTCTCTAACCCTCTAGATTAGAACCTAATTTCACATGCAAGTTTAAAAAAATTTTATACATGACCAAGGGTCGAAAATAAATTGTTAGATACAATATGTGAGCGTTTTTCTAGAATATCTTAGAAAATATAAAAGTGATCTCTTTATGATTTTATATATTTAAAAATATTATATTTTAATTTAATCTTCAATTTATTTCATTTATATTTTGTAAGTATAGTATTTTAAAATAAAAGAAAAAAAATAATATATGAAATATACAAATCTCGTTTTTATTAAGTAAGATTATATTTAATTTAATTTCACAAAATCAATTGTAATCTGTTTATAAATTTCAATTTCTTTTACCATCAAATTATAATTCTTGCTACAGGAACTAATGTATGGTAAAGAGTTTATCTGAACATTGGTCATGAGGAATCTTTTCGAATATTACTTCTACATGTTTACACAACAGGTCAATTTTCCCTTAAAGAATGCAATTAATTTGTTTCATAGAATGAAAAAGTATTACAGTAGTAGCCAACAGCACTGCCATAAACCGGTATTCATAGGTTGTTGCCCGTGGAGGTTTTGTTCGGTGCGAAATGAGACAATTTCAGCACTACTTTCAAAAGCTTCAACCTATTCTGTAATAAGCAGTTGCTCAAGTTCTTCTCTACGGCGTTCCAACTCCTGTTAAGTGTTCATAGAAGCAAGTAAATTTCGGTTGATCTTTTAGTAAAAATTAAGAATTAAATGGAGATAAGAAGGTTTCTGAGAGATAATATTATGAACTCTGAGGGAAAAACAGAAGTCCAAGTTATGAATCTTTGTGCCCAATGTGCACGAAAGATGATGGAGAATGGTAGTATTGTAATCTGAAAACGATGTTGTTGACAACGAAACCTCTAAGGATTACTGAAATAACAAGTATGGTACATCTTGTGGATATAATCTTTTAAAGAAAAGAAATAATAATATGGTTTCTAAAATCCTTGATTTCTTTTCTCTGTTCTTTAGCTCATTAAGAGAAGACGTCAATTAATATCTTGATTTGAAACAATGCATTTGGAGCTGAAAAAATCATGGGCTATTATTATGAGGTAGATAAAAAAAGATTGCAATAAAAGGTCATGGAAAAGGTTCCAGAATTTAAATTTTCACATAGTGAGTGCAATGTTATGTTACGAAGGTATTTAGGAAAGACAAAAACTACTGATATGCACGTGGATGCAATACAATATATGCTACGTTACCTCAAGATCCTTTTCTGCTTGCTCTCTGGATATCTCTTGCTTCTGGCGGGAACGTTTCAGAAAACCAATGCAAAGAACTCCCTTAAAATGGTAATACATGTAACAGAAATTCTTATTTAGAACTCTTAGAATATTGACTAGGGAAGCTCATATATAAATATCTATCTATTTATAATATATATATATATATATATATATATATAAAAGAATAATCTAATAAAATAGAAAATTGTTAGTTCATTGAACCATGTCCAAAGGCAGCAGAAACGAATTAAGTAGGAATTCTGCTCAGAAATATGATATGCCCGTTAAAATATTTTAGAATGATTTTTTTAAAGTGAAATTGAAAAGTATTAAAACAAGAGCAAAGGTAAGATGTTATAGAACCTGGTTTAATACAGGTCATGATGCTTTCAAAAATATTAACCTCTGTCTAATTGGAAAACACTCACAGCGAAATAATTTGAAGAATCAACAAAAAAAAAATATAAAATGCAAATTGAATATGACTTTGCACATATATACAATAGGCATCAATTCGTTTAAATCATGTACAAACATCCGAGCATACACGACTACAGAAACCTAGTCATTTGACTAATTAGTTTGTTCTTTTCAAAAATCTTACCGACACAACGTAAATTACGCCACAAGCAAGAAGCATATAGCACGCTATGCTCTGAAGAACTATCAGCTCTTTTCGCTCCCCACTATAGTCAGGGAAGGCCCTAGTCATGACTGCAACACTGCAGAAACAGAAAAAACACGACTAAGAAGCAAATTTGTGCATTATCAATTCATAATACAAACAAACAAAATCTTGCAATTCTACGCCGTACACTACATTTATTGGACATTAACAACAGGCAGTGGTAGCAAAACCAATTATGCAATACAAGTATTCTGAACTCAAAAACATCCACATGCAAAACACTCAAGTATTCTCTAATTTTAGAAACTCCTGTCTATGGTGTCAATTGAGATTTGTTCCACACATTATTACCTTTTTTCTTATTCATGAGAGAGAATTAATAAAGATAATGTAGGTACTAAGAGAAAAAAAAAAACAAAGATAATTGAATCGAAAGCAAAAAAAGCATCAACGTTAAAGAGAAAACGTACAAAATGTGCAGCAAACCCCTGGCAACCCAATACTCTATAACCTGTAACGATGCATGAAATTAGATAGCAGGAAGTGAGAACAGCAACATCATTTATTTGCTCAGCATCCACGTTCCGATAACAATAAATTAGAAAAGAACGAAACTACTAACTAATTAATTAATTAACCTTCCAGAACTTGATGATGAAGCTCCATTCCGTCTCAGCCAGAACCCCGAAGCACGCTATGAAAACGGCGTAACACCGAAATATGCCATCGAAGATCTGAAAGACACAACACGCAATTAAAACTGAACACGAAACGAATAATATTATACTTTAGAGAGAGAGAGAGAGACATCGGATTGGTTTTTGAATGAGCGAATTGCAGAGAGGACGTTAACGGCGATGCAGAAAAAGGAAGAGAGAATGACAAGGAAGCTGAAGCATCTGCATAGTGACAAGAAAGGGTCTGGTCTGAATTTCGTTCTCAACCTTCTCCTGGTGGAACTTGCAGTTAGTTGAGGCACGTTCTCTCTCTCACCTTCACCTTCTCTACGCATTTTTTCACTCTTCAAATCAACTTTTCAACTCCTAATTAATATAACAAACTCTGTCTCATCTAATGGCTTAATATAATTTCTTCATTCTGATTTTTCTTCCCTCACACTTTTATTTTCAATTTCAATTCCAATTCCAACTTTGTATGTCACAGTTTGCTTCTCCAGGGTGCGATTCTTCACCTGCCATTCAAGCCATGCATACAACTTACACGTGTCGGTATACAAACCCTTATTTAACCCCTTTGAAAATTTTATATCATATATATGTAACTAAATATATTATTATTTTATTTTAAAACTTTATATTTTATTTTTAAAAGGAATGGCTGTCAACAAATTGTTTTAATTAAGTCGAATTCAAGTTACCTAATATTGTTTCTAAAACTATTGGCCTGTGGTATGTGCGTTGAGAATTAAACAAATCAGCTCACTTCAATTTAAAACTAATAATAACAAATTTTACTTTTAGAATTTTTATATGTATTTAATCAAATATAAAAAATAATATTTATATAATTAATAATTAAACATTACACATAATGTATTAAATAAATGAACATGTGATGACATCAATTCATTTTCAACCCAATTTTTTTTTTAATTTTAATATTACTATTGTCCATCTACATAAAATTTTATATATTTTTATATAATACATAAAAAAATCAAATAATTAAAGTTGTAATTGAATATTAGTTTTCTAATTATATGATCAATTTATTTCCTTCCCCCTAATGCCCTACTACATCACAACGAATTCAGCTTGAATGGACTGGTTCTAATTTTTAAACATTGCAGAAATTATTCATCCTCAAATTTAGTTTGCGTGGATTACTTTACACTTTATTTTGACAGTATGAGTTAAATATTGTTAAAATAATTAGAAATAAATCTTAAATCTACATAAAATAGGTATCTAATATAATTTCTTTTATTTATATATAAAGGAATGCTACCAAAAATTACTTCCACTTTTTATAATTATAGTTTCCATTATATTTAACTACTTTTTATCGTTATATTTCTAATGGCGATTTTCATTAGTGTATAATGAAAAAAAAACTAATGTTCAACCATTTTTTTGCCTAACAAATCCGAACTGAATTCTTTCTTGGTGTTAAATTCGAATGTAGGTTGACTTGTAAGTAAGGAACTAAGGGTAAATTAGTAAAATTATCAGCAAATTAATTAGTTGTGGTTCGTTATATTCAATCAGATTTTACTACATAAATAAACAAGAATGAGTATTATTTATTTCCAACTCTCACATGTGTATTAGACTTAGTACACTAGATAATTAAAAAAAAAAAGATAAAAAACGAATTTAATAAAAAGTATGTAGCTTAATATTCATGATCGAAATGTCTCCATTAAAACTTTTGAAACGTTTTTAGTGTCGCATATATAATGGGTGGTTTTTACGTTTTTCATAGAAAAATATGCATCATTACGTTTCATCTCTTGCTAGCAAAAAAATTATTTATAGATGAAAACAAAATTTTCAATTATGTGCTCCGGGGATTGAATTATCCATCTAATATAGAAAATATATTGGGAAATTCAACTCTCTAACGCGCGTTTCAATACATGGTTGGAGAATTTTGATTTTGAATAAAATTAAATGTACAGTATGATTTAAATGAATAGGTTTATTGTTAAAATAAATCAATAGTACTATTCAATATGATTTTTTATCCAACATAGAGTTATTCAAAATTAATTTTATAACAATAATCAACATGAAGCTAAATATTTGAAAATATTTCAACATAATTTTGGAAAATGTAAACGAAACAGTTAATTAAACGTATAAGGTTGGCGAAATTTTAAGAAGAATATTTAAATGTTACTGTAGTTCACCCAAAAATTCAATTCACTTATTAAGACATAGAATAATTTGTATACACGACTTTTTTGGTCTCCTAGTTGATTTTCATATTAAATTCACCATATTCAATATTTAAATACTTACTATTTTAAAATATGTTAAGTTTGAATTATTTTTCTATAATATTATTGTTTTGAACTAGATAAATAAATAAAAGTGAATGAACAAGTATTATTTATTATAGGTATCAAAATTGGTTTTACTGGGTAGAATGTGAAAAAATTATCATTTTTTTTTTAAATATAGTTCAGATGTCACAATAAATCGATTTATTTAATCTACAAATTAAAAAGTTAAAGTCGGATTGGAATTTGTTGTTCCATGACAAATCAATAACCACTGTTTATTATTTTTTACTTTTTTTTCATAATTTTTTTATTATAATTATTTATTACTTTTTTAATTATGTAGATCGATAATTTAATATTTTTAAAAATGATAAATTTATTTAATAATATTTGAATAATTTTGATACATAATTAATTAATTTATTTATCTAAAATTTTAATTTGTATTTTATAATTGTGATTGATAAAAAAAATTAAGTGAAAAATCGACTTATAATAAATATATAAAATAATTTAGGATAATAATTCATTTTGAAGTAAATCAACCTAACTTATCTATAAATATGTTAGATTGAATTGATTTGTAAAAAAAATTATTCATTGAAAAATTAAGCTACTTAGGGATTTGAATTCTCTTGAAATTTTTGTATTGATTTTTACGTTGTACCTTCAAAACATATAATTGTACACCAATTTTTATGTTCTAAAAGTATATTATCTTTTTTAATATAACGAACAATAGCTATTTTGAAGACGACAAAAACATAAAAACAAATTACAAAATAATCTGTACTCTCATTTTTAATTCATTCAGTAGTAAATGATCCACATCAGTTAGATTAACTTATTAATAACAACCTTACTATTTATTATAATTATTAAATGATTATATTTGATTATATAACAATATTTATTAACTAAATTTGAGAATATGATAATCATGTCTTATAAATTTTCAAATAAAATCTTATGTCTGAATTAAATTTATTACTTTTTAAATCTGTTTTTTATAATATCTAAAAGCATATCTCACATATTTATCTTTCTAGTAAGTATTTAAGTTTTTAAGTTGTGACTCTAATATAAAGATAAATAATTAATAAAGTGAGGGGGGAAAAAATAAAAAGGTAAAATTAAAAATAATAATATTGTTATAACTAACTTAACAAAAAGATTCAAAACTATTATAGAAATCAAAATCACATGAGAAATTAAACTTAATATGACATCTGTCACCTATACATGTGCATTAGTTTAGCATTATAACAAAATTAAATTATAACCAAATTAAAAGTTAGTTATTTTTGTTTTATAAATTTCCCACTTTTAAGAACTAGATTCACCACCGCGTGCCGTTTTAGTCTCTGACCAAGTTAAGGTGATGACAAATCACGGAACCATGGAACCGAAGTTAGTCCTTATCCCTTGCTCTGCTCAAACCAACCGTTTCTAGCCATAGCGTGAACTTCACCGCCTCATATTCATTCGTTCCTCAGTAGTCACAACTTTTGCACACTCACAACACAGCACACTCACACATCCACCATGGCTTCCATAACATCATCATCATCGTCTCCAACACCAACAACACACTTCAACTTTCCAAACTCCAAATTGTGTTCCTCTTTTCACTTCTCATTCTCTCCATGCTCGCTTCCACTTCCTTCCATATCCCACGCCGTTTCCAATTCCCTCAACAAATTCAATTCCTACTTTAATTCTCTGCGCTGTTCTGCCTCCGTGGAAGACGCGGAATGGGATTGGGAACAATGGCGCCACCACTTCCACGAGGTCGATGAACAGGAGCGTCTCCTCCACATTCTCAAGGTACACACTCACTATTCTACCTAGTTCAAATTTTTTGCTGCGAATATCCAGGTAAAAAGCTATTTTTGACGAACGAAACGACAGGACATTAGTCTTCAAACAAACGAATAAAACAAATTAAGCCTCTAAAAGGTGCAATTTTTCAATACTAGCAGATGTTTAGAGATTGAAAGAGAAGTCTCTGAAATAGTCACAAATTTCAAGGACTTATTTGAAATTTCCTTAATTTTCTATCCTACACCTGTTCAATGATGTTTTCAAAGACCAAAATGAAATATTCAAAGACTTCTTTGATTTTAGACCACACATGACGCTTTCAGGATCAAAGAGATGATTTACAGTACATTGTTCGTTTGAACTTTTAATGATGCTGCTAATAAATGACGATGACATGTTTTTGTGCTCAACGAAACAGTCTCGCTTCGGTGTTGCTGTGAATTTGGAGGATTATGATGATGCGGCTGCGCTTAAGGTGGCCATTGCAGCTATAGCTACCAATGACACTGTTGGAACGGTCATATCTCTTCTAAATGTATAAATTTTCAGTCCAATTGCCTTTATTTCTTCTGCTTTCTCTTTGCATTCCATTGGACTTTCTTTATTTTCCTTCCGAATATTTCAGAGGGCCATAGAGGAAGAGCGGTACAGTGATGCAGCTTTCTTCAGAGATGAAGCTGGCACCGGACTTGTGAGTTCTCATTGCAAGAATGTCTTCGTATATTTTTTTATGGAAACGAATCTGAAATGCAACGTCAAAGGTGATCCTAGAGTCTGTAATAATTGTAACTATACTTAACTTGCTATCACATAGGTTGGAAAATTGTATGCGCTATCAAGACACTCCTTGCTATAGCTCATACTCGTGATTTGAACTGTTTTAGTTCAGTTAAATCTAAGAATGTGGACCAGGATGGAATAATGTCTTGGTGTGGCTCTTTTTGTTTTCCTTACCAGCCTATAACGTGCTCATATTTTTGGACATGTGATCTTCACCTATTGGTTATGTTTGAATTGATACAGTGGTGTAGGAAAAGGTTTGAAACCCAAGGTTTGGGATATTTTAAGCAATAAACTGAAATGGGAAATGATGGGAACCATAACCATTGTATGATGTCTCCCTTCTCCCTTACTTTTTGGTGGCCTGATATGGTGGATTTGAAAATGGCACATCCCGTTAATCTCTTTTTTCAATTATCCAAAACTCTCCAAATTTTTAGTGAATACCTATCTTCCATGATTGGGACTTGATGAGGGTTTCCCTAGCGCCAATGGGACTCCTGTTCGGCTTAATGGTCTGAACTACTCTTCACTTTATTTTATTCAAAGCATCCAAATATAACCATGATGTGGTAACATCTCAAGACTTGAGCTTACCGGTAATGATATACTTTGACATCAATATGTTCTGGCTTTTGCAGGTGGGTTGGTGGGCTGGAATGTCGAAAGACACCAATGGTCCACGTGGTCTAATTATTCGCATAACTCCAGAGCATGGAAGATACGTGGCAAGGAGTTATAGTCCTAGGTATTTTCTATTACTTATGGTTCTTTCATGAAAGGGAAAATTATTTTTGGGGAAAGAGATGCTACCTTAGAATTTAGATATGTATGTTAGAACTTCAATACTTTTATATACCTTAGAAATCCCACATTAACTAGAGATGGGATTGAATTATCGTATATAACGTAGAACTGATTTGGGCTTATTTGCTTACACAATTGTAACTTTAATTCACTAGAAAGTAAAAATATGGTTTGAAATGAAACGTCTTTCTCTACCAGCTTGTTGACTGCATGATAGTGTGACAGGGGCAGAGTAAGTGGAGAAGACAGACCAGCCTAATCTTGAAGTGTATAATTTGGTTTGCACACTTAGATATAAAAATACAGAAGATTCTAATGGAGTAATTTGGTTATAAGTCTAAGATAGAAATCAGATTTCTGTACAACATAAGTGTTACAAGGTTCAGTTGATTTGAACTTGACTTCAACTTCCTCTTTATGAATTTGTGCCTTTTAGTAGTGTGGGAAATTTATAATCTATTTTGTCCTTTGTTGCTTACCTTTGATCAACTTGATGACAGTGGGTTTAACCTCACAATTCCTTCATCACCTTTAACCACTCAATCATATATTGGGGTATCTCTAAACTGTGTCTTTCGATTCTTGAAACAATTGTAGGGCAACGTACTTTGTATAATTGGGGGTATCTAAGTAGTTTTAAATTGTGGGCAACCACAACACAGGTACGTTACCAGCAGCCCTGCCTGTTAATGACTAAAGAAGTAATTCATTTATTTTGCCTGCAAATACCTGTTAAACTGTCCAAATCTAATCCGTAGCATGTTGTACTTGTGAGCATCTATGAGTGCGGTCCCTAGTCATAATGGTGATGCCTTGAACTAGGTTGAGAAAGTTATCAATGATTGAATGAAATACTTTAAAGGTAGACAACAATATTCCAGATAATGAGATATAATTGTTTTATGAATTTCATGTTCCATAAGTTCATGCCGTGATTGCTTCGTGTGCTCCTTGTCCATATCCTATGGTGTTAATTTACTATGACAAATTTTTAAAGAAGGAAATCTTAGTAAAATTTTCTAAATTAGGTACAATATTCAATCAGTTATGTCAATAAGTGGTTACTCACCAACCATTTGAGTGTTCCCCCCCAAAAAAAAAATTGTTCCCAAGCTAGAGATACGTTTACCAAGTTTTTTTTTGGTGTCTACCTCTTCTATCATAGAAGATGTTCTGTTCTGTTTTTTAAGAGCATTTCTTTTTCATAACTTGAGACATTTTAGGTGGTCACGGTGCTGACCTTCATTGTAATTTTTCAGGCAACTTGCTACTTCTGCCGCTGGTGTTCCTCTATTTGAGTTTTTTCTTATAAAGAATAAGAGTGGTGAATTTAAGTCACAGGTAGCTCTTCTAAACTAATCCCTTAATTTTTTATAATTTTTATTGGAATCATTCATTACAACATAAGCAATTAGCATTCCTCTAAAAAATTTGAGTTCAATTACCTTATTTTATTTGCCAACTAATTGCACTCAAAATGGATTGTTGTTCATTGAACTTTTTTGTAACTGAGTATGGATGAGTGTGCTTACGATGATATTCTGTAGGCCGTTACAAAAGTTTCTTTCAATAATTTGTTGGTAAATAATTTTTTATCATAAGCATTATGATAGAGGAATCAGGGATTATATGCAACAATGGAATATATTGCTTATGATCCAAAGACTTCGTTCACTTCACAGGCCATACTATCTGAATTGTTCATGAAATCTTTTACACAAATATTTGTATTTCTATAAATTAAGAACAGTCTAGAATAGAAATCAATTTGTATTATTAACACTGTGTTGGATTTAGAATATTGATGGACATGATTCTCTTTTGCATTGTTTTTTAGTTTAAAATATATACTGACTTAGGCCAAACAAGCATGCTAGTTCATTAGGAGGTTCATATTGCTTGACTCTTAATTTTCAAATGACGAATGTCACCAAATTTAAAAACTTGTTTTTCATGGCAAATTAAGAGTGGGTTACAAACACAAATTAATAGTGAAAACTTAGGACAACTTATATTTCTAGCTGTGGCCTATATTGGTCATGTTGCCGCTTAATTTGCTTGAGGATCAAAATTTTACTCAACCATGCTTCACAGTTTACATATTTCAGAAACCTAACCAAGTGACAAGTCGTTTATTTAAGAATTGCCTAACCAATCCATGGTTTGATTTGGATTTAATTCTTTGTTTGTTGCAAACTCAATAGTACCTTTGGTCTTATTCATTCTTATGCTTTTCAGGCTGTATACTTCAAGCAGAGAGGAGATTCCTATAGTCCCCCAACAAAATCCACTAAAGCTTTGGATGCTGCTGAGAGATTGAGTTCTGTTGAGTCACCAGAAGATAAAAGTGAGCTATTTGTTGAGAGTCCTGAAGATCCGGAGGTTATTGATGATAGGAATGATAGCTCTGATCCAACTGATGGAATGCCTGTATTTCAGAATATCTTGAAGGATACAATCCCTGGTGTTAAGATGAAGGTTTTGAAGTTCACAACTCCAGACAAAGTAGACAAGGATATAATATCTGATGTGATTGAGCAGATAACTGAGGAAAAAGGGGATGAAGATGAAGATGAAGATGTATATTCTAACAAGGACAATGAGACAGAAACTCCAGAACTGAAAGATGTTGAGTCTGAAACTGATGATGAGAATGAATTAAGATCTGGTCTGGAAGCTTTTGATCTTGCAGAAGAAGATAAAGCAGTCAAAGCTGTCATTGGTGGTCTGGTTCAGAAAATTTCCAGCAGTTTGCCTACAAGAGAATTGTTGCTTCGAGTTCCTGCGAAGCTGGAGATGTCCGGACACGGTTCATTTTTGTTTACCATAAAGGAATTAGTCAATGAACAGGTTGGTCATGGCAAAGGGAAACGTTCACCAGATAAATCAACAAAAATTCAAGGCCAACATTCTGTTGACAGTATTATGTTTAATCTTGCTAAGTTCATTGGAAAGGGGAAATTACCCTCAAAGGTAGGTTAATGTTTACTATCTGATAATTAATATGATCTTATTCTGAGTAAAATATTAACCTCCAAATTGTAGTGTTTGCAAAGTTTGTCGCATTTGTTGAGTCTAGCTGCAAAATTGCTTATGTGATAATGTTTTGCTTCAATCTTTTAGGTTCTTAAAGATTTGGGAGAGTTAGTAAGACGTAATCTTAGCCGGGATGGACCCCTTGAACGATTGTCTGGGTCTACTATGTTCAGTCGCATTGAAATACCAACTTCTTTAGATCCTTTGAATGGTGATATTCTAGAGAACTTGTTAATTTAGTATTTTTGAGGTGCTGAGATTGCCTGCTCACTGTAAGATTTTAATCTGAGTGTATACTGAATATTAAATATTTTCACTTTCATCAGGTCTATATATTAGTGCACATGGGCTTTACTCATCTGAAGTAATTCAATTGAGATGTAGATATGGCCATTGGCAAGAAGATGGTGGGAATAAGGAGTCTTCTGATCTTGAATTTTATCAGTATGTGGAAGCCTTGAAACTGACTGGGGATCCTTATGTGCCAGCAGGCCAGGTAATACTCTAAATTTATTGGATAGATTTAATAAACAATGTAAAATATTTTATGCCTCCATCCTTTACTATTTTGTTATATTGCTTTCTTTGTAGCAACTTAGACCCCACTACCCTGTTTTTTTCTTTTTTTTTTGGAAAAAGGAGTCTTGTATCTGAGTCCGAGAAGAGCAGCAAGTCTTGCTTTGATTTGTTTAAATTATTTTTGAAGAAATTGCAATTTCATGTATTTTATCT
Source organism: Vigna unguiculata (assembly GCF_037176805.1). Taxonomy (NCBI): domain Eukaryota; kingdom Viridiplantae; phylum Streptophyta; class Magnoliopsida; order Fabales; family Fabaceae; genus Vigna; species Vigna unguiculata. The sequence goes on along the minus strand of NC_140797.1, from coordinate 48,341,844 downwards.
TTATATATATAGGTTTTCAGATTCTTGGAAGTAGGACAACGCATTAACCTTTATCCGGCAAATTGACATGTTTAATAATTTTCAGATCAAAAAGAGTGTGCTAGTCTGACTCTGAAGACATACATGTCAGTCTGACTCTGAACACTGAAGCACCAGTGTGAACCTCCTATTAATTAACATTTTATTTCCCGCTAAGTTTTAAACATGTCTTTAATATACCTTGTTTGACACTCACACCAGTAATTACAAATAAAAACTGTTCAAATAAAAAGTTACATTAATTTTAATATTATTAAACATTTTTTCTAAATAAATAAACAAAATGTATTGCTAACTCAATTAATAAGTTTATTTAGGTAATTAGATACTTAAAAATCGTGTCGATATATATAGACAAACTCGAATTGCATCTGCGTGGTAAAGATTTTTAAATTTTGATACCTTCGCACATTTTCACTCACTTGCATGGTGAATTGATGACTTAGGTCACATGGGTTGTAGTGGTTGAACATGAAATCAAACAACATTACTGTAATTTAATTTGTGACTTAGGTCACACGGGTTGTATCTGAGTTTGCGAGCCATTTTGTGGCCCTCAATCTATTGCCGTGATTTTTTCTGGAGTTTACTGCTGTAAGTTGGGTATGTCTCATCGAGCTTATATCAGTGTCGGGATTAAGTATACAATAGACAAAAAGGCCACTATTACACGTTAACTCAAACACAGTGCTTTCAGTTGGTGCAAACTCTATGTTGTGGGAAATTATTCAATGTATTCTGTTTGGTTATGTAAGCACCAAAACATCAAGCTTGTTACTAGGTTGACCGTTTAGGGAAAGTATTCAATTTGTTCTTTTAGCAGTTTTTCCTCTGGGAATTAGCTAATCAATGTTGTATTGGCCTAAGCTTTACTATAAGCTAAATCATTTCTTTGTTGCTGTATTAATCTGCATTTACTTTTTTGAGCTACTTTTGTCAAAGTGTCATGTTCCTTTATCTTCTTAGGTAGCATTTCGAGCAAAAGTTGGAAAGAGGCATCAGCTTCCTCTCGGTGGAATAATTCCCGAAGAGTTTGGATTGGTAGGCAATGCGTTTTCACTTGGTACCCCAATAGTTGTTTCCACTGTTTTCTCTATCATTTTCCTCCTCTTTTCATTAGTTCAGAGTGAAAAAAAAATGATTATTGCTGTTTGCTTAATATTCTGACATAATTGGCATCACAGATTGCACGCTATAAAGGTCAAGGGAGGCTTGCAGAGCCAAAATTTCAAAATCCTCGATGGGTTGACGGTGAACTTGTGATACTAAACAGAAAGGTTCTTGTTCAGTTTTGTCTAATTGCTTTATCCTGCCATTTTGAGTCCGGTTCGAACTCATCCTTACAATTTATCATGCAAATGTCTGTGATTGAAGTTTTTATGTTTGATTTGCAGTACAACAAAATAGGGCCTGTTATTGGATTTGTGTACTGGGTCCCTGAACGTCCTTTTTTGGTATTGTTTACTCGGCTGAGGCTTCAAGAATAGGATTGGTTTTGTTCTACTTGTACAAAATGTCAACCTGTAAATTCTTTCTACTGATTCTGAAGCTATGCTGACCACGTTTAAGATTATATCATATTAATCTTCAGCTCAGAAAATTTATTTATTTATTTTTCCCTTCTCAGCAATAAATTGTAGTGTTGGCATGGTTAATGAGTAAAATTGATCTAATATGCAATTATCTTCTTGGGTGGAGCAAAAAGAGCTTGTATTTATAACAGAGTATTTGAATCTAGCTTTTCTGTAATGAATTTTATGGCGTCTCAATCTTTGTTAGCACGTGGTTTCCTTTCTTTATACTATGGTGTCTCCTTGCTAGACAAGAAGATGGAATGAAGAGCTCGTTTGAGTTACGTCTTGGCTTTGTATTGTCCATTCATTTTCTGTTGTTTTCTCTCGGTTATGAACTTGTAATCCTATCGCCATACGCAAACACCAGCATTTGTATTAGAATAAAAGTATAATGATAGATCACTAATATAATATAATATAATATTTTTGTTACAGAATATTTCCACTACACAATCTTCTGTATGTGTTGTGGTGGAAACACCATTATTGGCTCATCATTATTAGCTACACCGTGTTATTATTAGCCAAGAAAGAATTTTGTAAACAGTTTATTAAATATAGTGTTCCCCGCATAAACAAAAAGGTGCAAGGAAAACCCGAAAGAAAGATACTGTAAATAACAAAGAAATAAAAAAAAAAAGGCCTAACACAAAAAAATGTTTATAGTTAGAGAGGCTTCCTTGTATTCATTGAAGGTACTAGTAAATTCAATTCTTAACTAGTGTCAAAACTATTAATGGGACATCAAAAAGTGCTGGGGTGGTACAAGTAATACATTTTGTAAGTTATGAGAACAACTATCATTCTTAGCAATTGAGTGTTATTCACAAATAACATCCTAATATGAATGGCAAAGGATAATTTTGAGAAAACTATCACTAAAATTTTAAAAAATAAAGACTCAGTTTTTAGGCTTCCTTTTTATCAACTAATATTTCATCTATAATTCCAAACACGAGCTTTAATTCAATTCGATTTCTCACTCTGTGTGCTAAATTAGCTAATTTATTTTAATCCTAGCGACTAGTTTTACCCATAATTCTCCACTGTCTTGATTTAGGGATCTAACAATTCGAACCTTCATGCCACAATAATTCCTAATAATAGTTATTTATTCAACCCAGACATCTGCAAACTCTTCAAACCATTTCCATTTTTTAATAAAATAAAGTTCCTTAGGAAACTGTTTAAATGGTCGTAAATATACCAAAGCGGGCTCATAAAATTTAAGCTTAAAAAAAAAAGGTTAAGTCCCATGGACTAGGTGGAGCTATAAGATCCTAGTCAAGGTCAAATATTATTCGTTATTTTATTTTATTGTAACATTTGTGTATATTTAGTTTAAGAAAAACAAATTATTTTGGCTTGATCTAATGAGCTGAATTACAAATATGAAACCCACTAGAAATTTAAGTCAATTAAGTTGTACTAATTTCACATGTTAACCCAAGGAAATAGAGATGAGAAATATAGTAACTATCTTCTTTCATGAACTTCCTTACTAATAGTCTAACATTTCCATACAAAGGAAACCCAAATTAATTTCCATTCCATACAAATATGAATTCTCTTCCATTATGAGAGAAATAATTAGCATTGAAAACACAAACTTCCTAAATGTTTTTTTCAGAAAACATCCTAAATGTTTTACTATTCACATTTATTCATGATGATCTAATCCTATACAATTTCATTTTTTTATTATTAAATAATAACTGTGCATGTTTCTCATGCCTTAATACCAACACTCCATTTTAAGTAATCACTATTTTTCTTTAAAACATGACTTTTACATGTGTCCCTTAAATAATACTTAACTATATATCCATATATCCATGGCAGCCATTATATTTATGCCAAAGATTAAAGTCTTTATACTTTAGATTAAAGTAATATTACCAAGTTTTAAACATCACTTAATTTAATGTAATCTCAACTCAAACATAATAGTTTTACTCCTTACTATATTCATTGATAAAATATCATCAACAATAATAAGTAGACTATAAATATTTCACGTGTAAATAGAAAAAAAAGCGGCCATACATGTCTTTATTTATTATCTAACATTTGTTATCATTTTACAAGTCAACATCTAAATAATGTCATGTAAATTATGAACAACAGCGTAGTCCCAATTTTCTCTTAAATTATGGATTTATAGTGACTTTTATTCTCTTTTAATGGATAACCCAGAAGATAACCAATATTATTAAATTACCATTAAATCTTTGTATATGGTAACTATAATTAAAAAAATATATAAAAGAACACCTAAAAACATTTTAAAAGGATTTGAAAAATGCTTTAAATAGAAAACACACAAACAATCTGCATATGAAAAATCCATACTTTTAACTTGCACTTATGGAAACACAACATAAAATCTAGAATCTACATGGTCACATTCAAGTAATGATAAAAAATATTGTTTAGAGCAATATTAACTATGTCTGGTATACAACTAAAAAAATGTGTGTGAATTAACTGTTAATTCCGAAAAATCTAAAGGAAAAAATAAAATTTGAGATACCGAAGTACTTTTAAATTCTCTTAACTTAAATCCAAATATATACATTCTATACATTCTATAATAAAAAGCTATTAATAAAACCCTTTAGTAAAATTGAATATATATAAAAGCTTTGGTGGTGACGCTAAGTAGTGACGTCACCCCATCAAGTCGTCAACGTCGTCGTCTCATAATGATACTGAAATATATATGTCATTTTATTTATATTATATATATATATATATATATATATATATATATATATATATAAAATAAAAGAAAAAAGTGACAAAGCAAAGCCTCTGTTTGCGCGCGTTGAGAAACCCTAGGCGCGGTGCGCACCGGCGTTTCTCCCTCTGCGCATTTTAGCGTCAGAGTGCAGAACCCTCTCATTCGCTTCCTCTTTCTGCAACTCTTACTTTCAAAAGTTTGTCGAAATTTTTTATTCATTTGTAGAGAGAAAGAAGATAACTATGGGAAGCACCTTTCATTCTCCGCCAGCAAAGCGTTCCGCACCCGACCCGAACCCGTTTCCTCCAAACGGGCCTTCCAAGCGCTCCAGGTCGTCCAGGCCTCCGCCGCTGCCGCTCTCCGTGCCGCCGGGCCACGCGTCTTTCCGCCTGCTCTGTAACGCCTCTCGAATCGGCGGCGTTATCGGCAAGTCCGGCTCCATCATTAAAAAACTCCAACAATCGACCGGTGCCAAGATCCGAATCGAGGACGCGTCGCCGGAGTCGCCGGACCGCATCATCCTGGTCATTGCCGATGCTGCCGTCAGCGGCAAGGTTCTGCTGAGAAATGATGAGGCCGTTGAGGTTTCGAAGGCGCAGGAAGCGCTGCTGTTGGTGTTCGATAGGATCCTCGATGTGGCAGCGGAGACGGAGGGCGTTGACGTCGGCGACATGCTCATGTCTTGCCGGCTTGTGGCGGACGCGGCGCAAGCCGGCTCCGTCATCGGTAAGGGCGGGAGAGTGGTGGAGAGGATCAAGAAGAACACCGGATGTAAAATTAGGGTTTTAACTGATGATTTGCCGCTTTGTGCCTCCTCTTCGGATGAAATCATTGAGGTAGTTTTGCTTCTCGCTCTGCTTCACATTTGGATTTGTCACTTGAACTTTTAGGATAACACTGCTGAGGCATTCGATTACCACTGCTATTGTTTATTCTGTTGCTTCGTTGTCTAGTATCGTTCCAGTTTTTATGATCAAGCGCTTCATCTGTTAGATATGGTTTGTTAGTTTATTGTAGTGGATTAGTTTTTCTGTTTAGACATGAATGGGTTTCGGGGTCAAGTGTGTGTTCATTTAATATTTCAGGGTCAAGATTTTAGTTTTCATTCAAGCTTTTGGGGTAAAGTGTTTCATATTTCTATATGGATTGTTAGTTTATTGTTGTGGGGTTAGTTTTTCGTGTTTTGGAGGTAATTAGGCTTCAAAATTTTTATGGTGTGAAGATTTTTCTTATGCTGAGATAATATCTTTGGGTTGTGTACTGTGACAGATAGAAGGTAGAGTGTCATCCGTAAAGAAGGCACTTGTTGCGGTCTCCCAACGTCTTCAAGATTGTCCTCCTGTTGATAGAACAAAGATAATGGGAAGCAAACCTTATGAAATGGTTCAGTATGAAGCCATAGATGCACTTCCTCGTGAGGCTTTAACTGCAGTTACTGCAGTACCACATGAAACTATAGATCGTCTTCCGCTAAGGAGCTCTGCATTGTCTTCTTTGTCCAGTTGCTCTAACAGCTATGGTACCAGAGTTCACTCATTGCCAGCGGAAGTTAATAGAGTCTCCTCCCTGGAACCAAAGGCACTTCAGCAGGAAGTCACCTTTAGAATACTTTGTTCAAATGATAGAGTTGGAGGTGTTATTGGAAAGGGAGGCAATATTATTAGAGCTCTTCAGAGTGAGACCGGGGCTAGAATAATTATTGGTCCTTCAGTAGCTGGTTGTGAGGACCGAGTAATTACTATTACTGCTTCCGAGGTCTGATAAATATATTCTTTCCATTTTTACTTATTTTGTGTCTTTCAGTTCTGTGTGTATTATTATTATAATTACTGTTTTTTATCAACTTATTAAGCGTGGGTTCAATTTATACAGAATCCTGAGTCAAGATATTCCCCAGCACAAAAGGCTGCTGTGCTTGTTTACTCCAGGTCCATTGAATCTGGTTTTGAGAGGGGGCTAGACTCTGGATTAAGTAACAGGTCAATTGTTACTGCACGACTTGTAGTCCCATCAAGCCAAGTTGGTTGTTTGTTAGGAAAAGGTGGACTAATAATATCAGAAATGCGGAAGGCTACTGGGGCTAGCATAAGAATAATTGGGACTGAGCAAGTGCCAAAATGTGCTTCAGATAATGATCAAGTTGTGCAGGTTTGGAGATTAGACCTTCTTTTCCTTTTTTTTTTTTTCATTTTACAATTAAAATATGCTGAAGAAAACTTTCTGTGTATCTGGCAACACCAATAAATTGTTACGCATCAAACTAAAATATAATTTCTCATCCTTCATGGGGCTACTTTGGTAATGATAGTCACCTTTTTCATCTTGATTATGTGATATTTGAATATTTTAAATTATATGCATCTGTTCTTTCGTCATTCATTCTGAAATATTTATCACCCTTAAGTGTTTATCTGTAGTTTTTCCTTGCACTGATAAGAATTTACCAGAGATCAATCTTGTTTCCCAAAGCATTTATATGTTTGCCTAAAACTCCTAGGATATGTATTTCGCTATATTTGTTTTAGGCATGATAATGATGTTTAGGTGTTTATAAGTTATACCATTTATATTGTCTTCTTCCCTCAGATATCAGGAGACTTTTCAAGTGTGCAAGATGCACTATATAATGCAACTGGTAGACTGCGAGATAATCTTTTTGCCAGCACTGAGAATAGTGCTGGAACAAGGAGTCTTTCTTCTCTACGAGTTGATAACAGCCCCTATGGGAGACTGCATGATGTTGTTCCTCTTGGAAGCCAACTACCCGCAGTCACTTCTCATAGTTTGAATAGGCATACTTTTTCTCGTGACATTGATCATCTTGCTCATTCTAGAAGTTTAGATCGTCCTTCTTCCCCAGGATTATGGACTAGAAATTTAGACCGTCCTCCTTCGCCAGGGCTGTGGGCTAGAAATTTAGATCGTCCTTTTTCACCAGGGCTGTGGACGAGAAATTTAGATCGTCCTTCTTCACCAGGGTTATGGACACCACCTGTACATCTCTCTCTCTCTCTCTGCTATCAATTTTACCCTAAGAAATTATTATTTTTATTAACTATTTCTTATTTGAATTTGATGCAGACAATGGCTGGGATAAATTCAAGAGGAGTGAATGATTTTAATTGGGGATTGACATCTCGTAGAGGAGGCTTAGAACTTGTCAGGTTGTTGATTTACTAAACAAACTAGCCTTGTTTTAACCCAAATAGCAAATCTACATATATATATATATATATATATATATATATATATATATATATATATATATATATATATATATATATAGGTCAAAAACTAACGTCAAGGTTTCTTGTTATCTCAATTTTTAAGATTTTAGTATCAGTAATGTGCTAATTTTTCTAGTGTGATGTAATGTAATGTGGATGAGTCTTGAACTTCCCTTGACATTTTCAAGTAGCGCTCTCGAGAATTTGCCTAACTTTGCCGTCTTGTAATATTTTCTAACTTGCAATACTGAGGGTGCCTTCTCTTTTCTGAACTCAAGAATATTTAGTGACATTGTATCATGCATTATAAATACTTTGTATGTGATGGAAAAATGAAAATAATTCTTAAAAAGTTGAGTGTTTTTAAGGTATAATTTAGTTATAACTTTCACACTGGCACAAGTTAGGAAAGTTAATTTATTATTTGAACATGCAATAGAAACTACCATATCCTGCGCCAGGTGTTCTGTAATAAGTCTGTATTAGAATTAGAAACTGCCTTTCTCTATTTTACGTGACTTCTGTATTCATTCATTTGATTGATGTTCTGTGTCTGGTGACAAACCATTGTATATATACTATTTTTGCCACTGCTTTTCTTGTGCTATTGTTCATTTTCTCTTATTTGAAATCCTTGCTTTTGGGTAAAGTTGTAGGCAACATAAAGTGATGAAAATACAGCTGAACATATAAAATAGAATGCCACAATTGTCAATTTCTTATTATTCTTTTTATGTTTTGCAGTGGAAGTAAATCTGCCATCGTGACTAATACGACAGTAGAAATTGTGGTTCCTGATGATACTATTGATTCTGTATACGGGGAAAATGGTAGCAATTTGGCTCGTCTAAGACAGGTGCATAAGCTTGAATAAGTTATATATGTTAAACTTTTGTTAACTTGTTCACCACTTATCATGTCATCCTTATGAACTTGCATTTGTGATCCACATTTGATTTGATTTCTAAATTATCTATCTGTTAGGGAAGTGTCTGTTTTCAGTCTGCCATTTTCGAAAATCATGTGATTTTTTTTTTTTATCATTATCAACTTGGTCTCTTGATATTTTCACCAATGGACTGAGCAAAGGGTTGATGGAATGACAATTTTATACTAGATGATAAAATAGTCCTTTTTTTCTTGCATTTTCAATAATTGAGGTGCTTTTTAATATTTTTATAATTGATATTATGAATCATTTTTCTTATTTTACTTTGTCATATGAAGTTAATTTGTTTATTTTTATTGTCCCTATCAGATATCGGGTGCGAAGGTGGTTGTCCATGAACGTCGTCCTGGAACAAGAGACAGGACTATTATCATATCTGGTTCACCTGATGAAACCAAAGCAGCGCAGAGCCTTCTCCAAGCATTTATTCTTAGTGGCTCATCATGACAGGATAGAGGACATGACAAATCTTGTAATATCCAGCCTTGTATGATTTATTCAATCTCAAAAACAGTCACCAACTATCTTTGGTTAGTGACGTTAGTGTAGTGTAGTGTAGTGTAGCTATTTAACATCAATCATTACTTGATTCTTTAGTGCATACCAAGCAGCAGTTTAGCTCGATCGATGGTTTCATTTTAAGATTTCATCTGATTAGTATCTCTACTACCAGATGTCTTCTTTCAACTCGTACAGTTTACATCGGATATTTATAGGCTCCGTTTTAAGAAAATGAAAACTTAATTCATATTAATTATGATGCATCGTAATGTATTGATGTGTATGCTTTTTTATGCTGATTATAATTTTAGTCAATTAGGAAAAAAAATTATGATGACTACAGGAGAAAGGAAATAGGGAAATGAATCATAGAATATGAACTAAGATACGGTATTTTGGGTTTTTTTTCCAAACTGGTGCAATTTTTTTTCTAATTTCCTAAAATGGTGCAGTTTTTTTTTTTTAAATTTTCGACAGAGGTAAGTTGTGAAAAAATGGTATTACTTCATCCCGAAGAAGTCGTGCCAAATTAAGACGAATTTGATTAAAATAAGCTGTAGTCGTGCCAACATGGAGAGACTTCTGTGTTATGAAGAAGCTGTGTCATATTCAGACGACTTTAATTAACGTTTAAAGCAAAGTCGTGCCAATATGGAAAGACTTCAGTATTAAATTGTTAATGAAGAAGTCGTCCCATATTGGAGAGACTTCAGTGTTGTATTGATAATGAAGAAGTCGTATCATATTGGAACGACTTTAGTTCGAATAAAAATTAAATATTTTTTAGTCATGTTAATTAGTTAAATAATAATGCATATAAGTAATTAAAACTTTTATGATGATTTTGGTTTCTTATAATAGGGCATGAAAGTTATTTATGAGAGCCTGTGCCACAAGGAGGTCTTCTTCGGTGTCGTCTCTGAACTGGATCGTCATCATCATTATCTTCACCTAGACCTTGACGACACCGAAGAAGACCTCCTTGTGACACAGGCTCTCATAGATCACTTTCATGCCCTATTATAAGAAACTAAAATCATCATGAAATTTTTAATTACTTATATGCATTATTATTTAACTAATTAATATGACTAAAAAATATTTATTTCTTTTCAAACTAAAGTCGTTCCAATATGGTACGACTTCTTCATTATCAATACAACACTGAAGTCTTTCCAATATGGGACGACTTCTTCATTAACAATTTAATACTGAAGTCTTTCCATATTGGCACGACTTTGCTTAAAATGTTAATTAAAGTCGTCTGAATATGGCACGACTTCTTCATAACACAGAAGTCTCTCCATGTTGACACGATTTCAGCTTATTTTAATTAAAATCGCCTTATTTTGGCACGACTTCTTCAAGATGAAGTCGTGCCATTTTCTCACGACTTACCTCTGCCGGGAATTAAAAAAAAAAACTGCACAATTTTAGGAAATTGAAAAAAAATTGCACCAGTTTGGGAAAAAAACCCGGTATTTTGATACGTTGATATACTTTTCATAAATTTTAAATTTATTAAATATTTAAATTTGTTGCTAAGTAACATTTTTCAACTATGTCGATTTATGCACAAAGATTGCCGATGAATCTTTCGTCATACTACTAAAGCTTCGAAGTGATTTGAAGTCACATTATGGGCAATTCTGTAGGACTACCACGCATAGTCAAGGGTGATTCACTAATCACCATAATTTTACTAGAAAAAACAAACATGAAAGTGGGGATAAGAAAATTACTTTTGACTAAACAATCATCAAATAATTATAACTATAATTTTATATCATTTTAATTATTCATATAAAACTTTAATTTTATAAAAGTAAACAACACCAAAGTGATCTAATGATTCATATTTTAAAAATATGTATCGCGTTGATTATAAGACAATATATACTTTTATATGTAAAAAGAATTTTCAATCTAACTGTGAGTATCTGAAAGACATGATCTAATTGAAAGATATTTGAAGGGTGTAGCATATGGTAGAAGTGAGAAAGATGTAATTTGATCTCTTTCCACTCTTTTGTTATCTATCCCCACAAAAATATAGCCACTTGGATTCATACTTCTTTATAAGCTCTAGTAGAAAAATAAAACAAAATAATTAAACTTCTCATATAGTTAAATTCAATTAATTTTTTACTTCAATCAAAAACCTTGATTCATTATACCTTTACAATTTATTTTATCTTCTTTTATAAACAATTATTAATAATTTTATCTAAATTTGATTTTCACAGTACAAAGTTTACTTCTAAGAACTAGATTTAGTAGCATATTCCAAAAGAGATGGTTATTTAAGAGAATTTATTACTTTCTTAAAAGAAATACTTTAATAAAAGCTTCTCTAATACCAAAATAGTATAAGAGAAATACAGTTGATTAGAATTTAGTCTACGGCTTTTCATTGGATTGGAATTTGAAGTCTGAAATTTTTTTCTTGGAGATGTTAAAAAACTATCCTATTTGGTAAAAAGTTAGGAAAGCAATCTCGCTAAGAAAATCACAGAATTCTGCAATGAAGTCTTTGAGTACTCCTGAAGGTACACTAGTGTTTCATGCAGACCTAAACAGTCTTTTGGTATATGCACCAGCTTCTTTTGCTTTCTCGCAAGCACATTTCAAAATACCTTTTATTTCTTCCACTGTTTGAAGTTTCGTGCAGACCTAAACAATTATTCTACTAAAAGGGGCTCTGTTACTTCCCGTATTTTATACAGAGAAGTTCTCGAGCTAAAAAATTACTTTTGTGGTTACAATTGTTTTGAAGATTTTCCAAGGTGGGGTCAGAAGTGGGAATCAACATTTATGTATAGAAACAATTCCTTGCCAATTTTGAGTCCAGGTTACAATTGTTTTGCGGATTTTCGAACGTGGGGTCAGGAGTGGTGAATCAACTTTTAAGTACAGAAACAATTCCTTGCTTTCTATAACACTGCGTAAATTCATTGAAAAAATCAGTACCTAATCAGATGGCGGCGTAGCCAGAGTTCATACATGACCATATGAAATGCATCTAGTCTGACAGGAGGTGTATTCCAAGTGAAATGCTTTTGGATCTGAACAACAAAAGCAACAAATTAAAAGAGAGATAGGAAAAATAGGAGTTATCATCTTCTGACGAGCAATACTCAATGTCTCATTTCCTTTCTTTGATTTAGAAATTTGGAAGGATGATGTAACTGAAAAGAAAGTAGATGTCAAACTTCCAACTTCTTATACTACGATAACCAACATCAGTTCTTTTACTGCTACCCTACCCTCATCATCTCTCATCGAATCGCATAATATTTATAGGTTGATAAACTGAACTTTATATTGATAGTACCTTTACTAAGTTCTGATTCAATATCATGAAATTTTTGTCAGACATGCTTTTGAGAATATCTTTGAGCCGATAAACGTCCCTCTCCTTCAGTATAACAGAGAATTTCCTCCAATCCAGAATATCATTAAAAGGCAAGTCATAATAGTTTGACATGATAACTGTAGAAAGACCGACAAGAGCTTCCATTAGGGAACAGTATTTCAAGACAAATAAGGGAGATGATCAACAGCATATTTTTTATTTATGGCAACTAAAGGCATAGCTTATATGTGAAGTAAGACCAAAAGTTTGAGGTAACTAACAAAATATTGAGCACAAGAAGTTGTGATTTTCAGGTGCCGGATATGGTTTACCTGGTACACACCCAAAGTGGATCGAGTCTGAGATACGACTGCTGCCGATAGGCCCCTGAGGGCACAAACAAAACTTGGATTTATAAAGTCTGTCCATGAATACCACACGTCCAGTCGATCGAAAATCAATTCTGTTGTTCTGGATGTCTAGTTCAGTATCATTGTTCCACATAGCTCTTAGATTATCTTTCAATCTTGAATCAGAAAGACCAGCCCAGAAAGCAAGTGTGTTCCTGCAATATTTCCATTGTCATGAAATGAAATTTCTGTTTCTGGTGGGTTAAAGAATTCTAGTTTTTGTTCAGATACCAATTCTGTTGGATTGATTTAGAATATAACAAAATAAAATATTAAGCTAACCTATTCTTGAAGTCATTCCCTCCTGGAGGGTTATAAAATGGTAGCTGCACTTGTGGTAGGGTAACATCCTTGTGTGGAATATAATCATCGTCGTCATAACGTGATGAACAAACCACTCTAATAGAATTTTTCATCAGATGCGGAACACCTTTAGTAGCCTTGACTCCAATATCGTGGCAAGTCACAAAAAAATGATCAGCACCCAAGGTTCTGTTCCAGTAAGGGTACTTAAATTTTACGTATTGTACATACTTCTTTACTTCATCAGTCATTCGCTCGTTAGTCAACCCCTGCATAATTAGTTTGTGCATTACAACTCACATCGAAAACTAGGATAGGCAGCTTCCACCACCACTATATAACACTTGAAGGTCATAGACACAAACATATCCACTATTCGAGAATCTATTGCAGATTTATGAACAATTTAAATTTAAGCAAAATTAACTTGGAATGAATAAATAATTAGGTATTGAGAGTGTTATATCCTTTTTAATCTATTGAGTAACATGAATAAGGAAGAAGTTTCATATTAAGTTTTAGTTAGGAGGCAATGTAATTTTTTTGTATAAGTTTAACATAGGTCTTATTGTTGTTAAATTTTTCCAGGAATCCCCTCCAAGAATGAGTCACAAATGCTAGATAGTTTTGAAATTATTAATAATTATTTTATATAAAAATGTAATTAAGAAGTTTAACTAAATAGGCTTGTTGAATGGTTAAACCATTTGAGAACGACTAAAATACCGGTTTCCTCATATTATCCTCTCTCCTAAATGGAAGTAAGTAATCTTAGTAGTGGTATAAATCATGTTAGGTAATTCTTCAATATTAAAAAATAATTCAAATTAGTTCCTAAAATTTACTTAAATTCATACATTTAGGGACTGAAGTGATGAATATTCAAATGCTTCAAGAATTAAACAGTTTCATCACTGACTACATACAGTGAGGTTAAAGTTTCGGAGTCAAAATTAGTGGTATTTTCATTTCAGAACAGATCGAATCCAATGGTGAAATTTATCTTATTAAGCTATTAACTGCAATATGGCAATAATTTAGTTACATTATTACACAATCCGATCGATATGGTTGAGATCACGCTGTGAATTCATTCACAAATTAGCTTTGGATAATTGATTCGACTAGTGTCGAAACGAAAAAAAAAAGGACATACTCTGCCTCGCATTTTGTGGCAAGAAATAGGGAGGAAGAAGAGGTGAGCTCGGCGCGGATCGTCGGTGACGAATCGGCTCTCTCTGATGTTCTTGAAGAAGTATCCTTCGCTGGCGTATTTGCCGGTGAGTTTCCTTGGCGTGTGAAAATACGTTTCAGGATCTCCATCAGGATACACGAACACCTTGAACTCCTCCTCCATCCGCTCGTAGTCTAGGTGGAAAGCTTCCTCCGGAGAGTGGAACACAGTGGAATCCAACAAGAAGACACGCTGCGCATAGGAATCGAACTTCGATGTGACGAAATGGTGTGAATGTAAGATTGGATTTGGAAGTAAAGTAAGATGAGAGCACTTGAAAGGAACCTGGCGGAGGGGAGAGTGTAGTTGCTTGAAGCAGACGTAGAGCACGAGCATATAGATGATGTTGACGACTATGCACGCGGCGGTGGTGCGGTGTACGCAGCCGCAAGAGCCGCGGGGGTGGTTTCTGATCCCCAGAAGGTTTTCGACGGAAATTGATCTTTCTTGGGAAGGTGACATTGTGGCGGGAAAATGAGATTCGTTGTAACGATCTTCTTCCTGCTATATGGAGGTCTGAAGAAAGGTGCCTTAAATTGAGTTTTGTTATAGTTTTCTAAATTATTTTGCGAAATTAATTTTCAGAATTTACAAAGCAGAAAAGTACAACAGAGAATTATCTCAATTATTGTATTTTTAAAATAATAACTTCTTCCGATGATAAAAAATGACATTTTAAAATATTTTGGTTTAAAAAATATTTTAAACTATAATATATTAAAAGTACTTATTACGCATTCAAAATTAATATATTTCGAAATAGTGATTTTATAATACATTGTAAAATATAAAATCCATAAATAAATTTCAACTGTTTAAATTATTAATTTTAAAATGTCTCGTAATAAAAATAATTTTAAATTTATTCTATAATATGTTTTTTCTTCAAAATTGTAAAATTTAAGACCTCAAGAAAATATTTAAACATAGAAAAACTTAAAAAAAAAAAAAACACTTGACCCTTTCAAATTTCATGGAAAGGACGTCATAACTTTGTTAGAAATATCAAGAATAACTTAGCTTGATTTATAACAAAAGATTTTCTTTAAACAACATTTTTATGTTTTTTAAACGTTATTGAAACGGAAGAATGAGCTTTATTATATATCATTTTTTAAATACAACTAGTCAAACAGTGGACGTTAGGAACGGGTGTATTTTAATAAAGAAGTAATAAAAAATTATTTGTAAGAGAACAAAAATTTCTTGGAAAATCAAATAATCTTTAACTATCATTTCCTCACAACTGTTATATAATAAACTCAATTGATTTTATAATAAACAGTATTTTATTCTAAAATGATAATGCAAATTTATTATATAATAATATATAATCATTAAATGTTTTTTTGCTTGAAAATGTAAATTAGTATCTCGAAGACATTGAGAAATTAAAATGATTTTTATTAAAATTAAAAACTCTTTTACGTTTTTTTAATGTAACTTTTTAATAAAAATATTTAAAATTTTGAATTAATGTTCTCGAAAACATTTGGAAGAACAGAAACTTTTTAGTTTACTCTGAATATGAATTTGTAAAACAATTTTGATTTATCTTTTACGAAATAACATTTTAATATTCTGAGAATAAGTTATGACAAATTTCCAAAAAATATATATAAGATGAAAATATAACTTCCTTGATAATATTACTTTTATTAAATTATTTACTATAATGATAATTTTATTTTAAAGCAAAAATAACACTTTGATTCTTAGAATTTAATTGTTTCCTAAAACCATTAATTTCAGAAATAATATCCACATTTTTTAATGTAACGCCCCATTTAATTTATATACGTAAAATTAAAGGAACGCCACACAACAGAGATAATCAACAATGCAGTCCTGGGGTTCATAAAGCTACCCCTACAACTAGGCACAACGCGATGCCAACCAAAACAGAATAACGGTTCGACCGAAAGTTTACAAAACCAAGAACAACGACATACAGGGTCATAGCCCTAAAGAAAAGTACAACAACGAATATAATCCAATCCACGCGGACTAAGCGGCAGAATCTCCATTTCCTTGCTGACCACGAGGACCTCGCCCATCTGCTCCCATCAACCAAGTTGATGATCATCACAAGAAAGAACAGCCACATACATCACAACCATGCAACAAAACGGGTAAGCTAGAGCCAATCAACATATTCAACATGCAATCAAATATTTTTTCATCATCTCATCCACATAGCAACCAAACAGGTTATGACTCTTCATTCAATACACTACGACTCGACTCGACTCGACTCATCCGGATACGTATAACTCGGTCGGATTCAGCGGATGCTTGCACTTGTGGTGGATACCCCTACTCGACCCTGAGCTGCTCGATCCTGAGCTATGTGTTACCAGTGTTACGATGAATCAAAAATCTCTCCCACCACAAGGTTAGTCCTAAATGAGTTTCAGGCCTCCTGCTACTCCCACCACAAGAGTCAGTCCGCTCTAAGTGAGACTAACTGGCTCCTCGGAGCGTCAGGATGCAACCTTACCTTGAATCCTTACCTAGTTATACAGATGGGGCACCACCAAGAACACCCACTAGCAGGGGCCATGGAATTACATCCCGACCACTGAAGCGCGACCCCGAAGGTCTCACCTAGAGACCCCAAGGAATTACACGCTGACACGGACCAACGTTCATAAATTAGCAATAAGAGAATATTGAATTATGTTTTTCAATTCCATATCAACTCGAAATTTAATCCTCATGTCAATCACATCTCAAATCCATACCCCTGATCATCACCACCCCCAATGAGTCTGGGGTTTAGTCTCGTATTTATACCATGATCCTTTAGTTTCAAACCGCATACTCATTTCACATGCTAAGTCCCCACCACTCTCATCATTCATCATTCATGAGTCATGTCACGCACATATAGCAACCCATTAGGCATATATTCATACTTCAGTACATGCATCTTATCATAGCAGTCATACCCAAACAAGTCCAAGCACAAAAGAACAAATATGCAACCCAACACCGCACTGTCTCGCCCAAACCCCTCGCTCAGGCTGAAGGGTCTCGCTCAGGCGAGACAGGCTCGCTCAGGCGAGCCCCCCTTCGCCTAGGCGAGGGCTCAAGGAAAACCAGGGCCTGGGCAACACGAGATCTCGCTTAAGCGAGATCCCTCTCGCTTGGGCGAGTTGCCTGCTCGCTCAAAAGTTGAGCGAGCCGCCTGGGCGACTTTTCGCGCAATAAACCTAGGCGAGCTCCCTGTTTCATCTCGCCTAGGCGAGATGGACTTGCTTGGGCGAGATTAACAGGTCTCGCCACTGTTCTTCACTGTCACAGCCATGTTTATCAAATCCATCAAGCATAACAAGCATTTAATCACACCAAAACGAAGGATTCATTCATGAAATCATTAACTATCTCAAGAACAGCCAAGACAACACCCAAAAGACTGAAACCCTTACTTCCCGTACCTGGAAAGCGGCTAACAGAACTTCGACGCGGGACCTTGGAGCACAGCAGCTCGAGTGATGGACCTAGGAACTGACGGAACAGCGAAGGACACGATTATTTTCGGGCTTTAATCGGTGGAAAACGAATGTAAAGCTTTAGGAGGTAAGTACAATAGGGTTAGAGTTACTTACGTGGAGCAGGAATCGTTAGTTGGGACGAACTGGTTCGAGACAAGAACAAACCCTAGCAGAGCTCTAGTGCGGAAGGGCGACGGCTGCTGATTTCTGCAAGTGTGGGAGTAAATTGTGAAATTAGGGCAGACTTAGTGACTTTATATGTTGGGCCGGCCTTAGGCCCACTAACTTTAGGACAGAAAAGTTAACATATTTTAAATGGGTCTTACATTTTACGGTAAGAATTTCCTTTTAATAGTGTTGATAAAGATAATATTTTATTAAAATAGAAAAGAACTCTTTTAATCTTTTTAACGTGTTCAAATATAATTTTTAATCAAAATAATTTTTAATTAATGTTCTAAGGAAATATTTGGTAGATGAGAAAATTTTTAAGTTACTGTTAATAAAAAAATAAAAACAATTTTTTACATTTGATTTGTCCTTTAAAAAATATCATTTTTTTATTTTCTAAGAATAGATTTGAGGAATATCCACACACACAAAAAAAAATCAACTTTTTTGATAATATTACTCTTCTTAAATTTCTTTAATGCAATAAATTAAGTTTTTACTAAAAATAACACATTAATTTGTAGGATTTAATTACTTCTAAAGATATTTTGTATAGAAATCCCAATGATCCCGTTTGGAGGTAGTAATCACGTACCGTAAGAAACTGTTTTTAAGTTAAAAAACAACATCTAAAATAATTTTCATTATTTTTTCCACTTTACTTTGATTTCAAATTTCAGATTTGTGTTACCCCTTCTCCAATCCATGCTCACTTTTCCTTTCTTTGTTCCTTCATTTGGCCTGATTTATTTATTTAGACATTAAGCCAAGCAATTGGTGGTCACACAATTAGGAACTGAGATGGTAACAAACACTCTTCCAGCATAAAGCCCCACAACAACTCTCACACGTCACAAGCAGAGGCAACTCTCAAGTCTAAAAGTCTTATATTATTATTCATTCATTCATTTTGAACTTTCTCCAACGCCAACGCAAGACGAATTAGAATAGACGGTGAGGGAAAGCCGAGCCAGCAACGGGAGAGTTGGTCCCCACTCCACTCCAATCATTCAATCGATCGCTTCGAACCCAAACCCTAGCTAGGGTTTCTTCCATCGGTTGATCCATCCATCATGGCAGAAGAGGTTTCTTCTTCTTCTACTACTGCTCCCGCGGCATCTGCTACTTCTCCTCTTGGTTCTAGCGTGATCTCCCTCGTGAACCGCCTCCAGGACATCTTCGCCCGCGTCGGAAGCCAATCCACCATCGACCTCCCTCAGGTCGCCGTCGTCGGCAGCCAGAGCAGCGGCAAGTCCAGCGTCCTCGAAGCCCTAGTTGGCCGCGATTTTCTCCCCCGAGGCAACGACATCTGCACTCGTCGTCCACTCGTCCTCCAGCTCGTCCAGACCAAGCGCAAGCCCGACGCCCCCGATGATGAGTACGGCGAGTTCCTCCATCTCCCTGGCAGAAAATTTCACGATTTCTCCGACATTCGCCGGGAAATTCAGGTGCTGAACTTTTTATCTCCACCCTCTGCTTTTGTCTTTTACATGTTTGTGACGCCGACAGCTTATCGTCATTGATTACTCGCTAGGTGATTACCGTTTTAGGTCATTGAATAAATAATAGTGAAGAAGAGAAGTAGAATATTGTTATCATGTTCGGTTCGCGTTTGCCTTGTATTTTGAATGACTATTGAACACTAGAGTTCTGCTTTCCCTTTTGTAACATTACTTTCGCTTGCCGGCATCTAAGTGGAAGGGAGAAGAGACTCCTTTAATAAGGAGGGTGACCCTTTCATTAATGTAGATTATTTTGTCTCTCACACTTTTTTTGTATCCAGTTTTCTTTACTTATTCACCCATTAACAAGATATGCACACACTTTGGCATATTAACCGCTACTGAACTGAGTTGAATTTGGGTATGATCTGATGGCTATCCGTGGTGCTAATGTGCGTGTATCGTGTTTGGCTTTGGTATTAGATGGCTTCCAATGCTCCAACAGTAAAATGGAATACATGGACACTTTAGATACTTGGTTCTTTGAAACTAGTATAATGGAGTATAATAGAATGTGTAAGTTAGTTGAATGAACTTTGAGGAATATTGATTGCTTGACAGTCGTCAATGTTTTTATCATATCTATCGGTGATACTGTTTTGGTTGAGGGTCCATTATCTACTTAAAGTGATTTCTGTGCTTTAAGCTTGAAATGTGGTTAAATTTGAGACATTAGTTGCATCTATATAGAATGTAATACCGTTGCTAGTGATGTGCTGATGAGTTATTGTGTACTAGTTTAATCCCTTTCATTTACCTTTATATATACATTCACTCTCTTTCTGTAGGCTGAAACTGATAGGGAAGCAGGGGGGAACAAAGGTGTCTCCGACAAGCAGATTCGATTGAAGATTTTTTCACCAAATGTTCTCGATATCACACTTGTAGATCTCCCAGGCATTACGAAGGTTCCTGTCGGTGACCAACCTTCTGATATTGAAGCTCGAATCAGAACAATGATCATGTCATACATCAAAACTCCTACATGTCTCATTCTGGCTGTCACACCGGCAAATTCAGATTTGGCTAATTCAGATGCTCTTCAGATGGCAGGGATTGCTGATCCTGATGGTGAGTTTTTACTTCCATGTGTCTGAAACTTCAATCTTTTCATACCTCTTTAACTTGATTTTTAAAGGTTCTTGTTTCCATTATAGGTAATAGAACAATCGGCGTAATCACAAAGGTTCGGTACACTCTTGTAACACTTTATCCGACACAATTGTGAAATTTGTTAAGCTTTTGCCTTGTTCTGACAATATTAGGCTCTTATTATTTGGAATGTAGTTGGATATCATGGACAGAGGTACTGATGCCCGAAATCTGTTACTCGGAAAAGTTATCCCCCTCCGACTTGGTTATGTAGGTGTTGTAAATCGTAGTCAGGAGGTAATGATGTTATACTATAGTTCTAATAGCTCTGTTTAATTACTTTGACCTGTGTGCATGTTCTTATTGATATTTTGTTAAAAGTATTGGTCATTGTTTAATAATACCGTAAATAAGGATACCTCGTAAATACAAATAACTAAATATTTGTAATTTGCTTGATTGATGTGGAGGTAAATATGAGTTGATTGCTGAAATATATTTTGGTTATTGTTTCATCATATTAGGATATTCAAATGAACCGGAGTATAAAGGATGCTCTTGTTGCTGAAGAGAAATTTTTCCGAAGTCGTCCTGTAAGGAAGTTCTTATTTGTAGTTAATAGTCAAGTTCTTTTACTTATACACGCTTACTCATCCATTTATGTTATTCATAGGTATACGGTGGTCTGGCAGATAGTTGTGGTGTTCCTCAACTAGCAAAGAAATTGAACCAGGTAGAGTCTTCATGACACTAACAACATGCATATTTATTGTTTATAATACTAACCTTATTTAAGGATTTCAAATGCAGGGTAAAAGTTTGGTTTTTCACACTTTTTCATTCTTTAATTGATACTTTATATTTAGGTTTTTTCTTTATACAAAAGCAGTCAAAATTGTCATAGTATATCCTTTATCTTTAGGAGGGAGGTATCAAAGAAATGCACTTAGTTATTTCACCTTCATTGTTGATTTTGATGGTGGCTCTTGAATTCTTCTTTGAATCATTTGTATCTTTTTTTGGAAGGGAGAAGAGGAAGGAGGGTTGAAAGACTGAAGTTTCTTTTCTTTTTAGTGCTGTGAAAGAATGAACTTTATTTTTTGCATGGGTCTGTAAAGGATAAGAGCATGGTAGTTGAATCGTGAATCGTATCGTGTATCGGAGAGCTTAAATTTTGAATCGTGAATCGTATCGTATCGTGAATCGTACGATTCATAAACATTAAAAAAATGTAACATATACTTAAATATATAAGATATATAAATATGCAAAGAGACAATTAATAACAAAACAACGTCATAGTCAATTTCACCAATGTATATATACCACATAGATTCACAATTTCAGCAACACAGCCTTCAAAAAACATTGTGGTTGCTGCCTAAGATTTCTTTAAGTATGGCTATATGCTACTAAACAAGTGTTGCATTATAGCCATCCAAAAAATAAGTGTTGTTGTTGCTTGGATCCTAAAGAACCTCAAAAAAACATTCTAGTCTAAATCATTCATATTTCATCATCATCATTTCCAAGATCTACATCACTTAAGTCATCTTCATCTTCTAGTGAAAGTTCTTCTCCTTCATTAATGTCTTCAAATTCCTCCTCATCTCCTACTACGGATTTTCCTTTTTTATTGGTCTTGGCATTTAAGTTTCTTGGTCCTATATTAGCAAAAGAAAAAGAAATAAAGTTTAGTTCTAGTTTGTTGACATTCAAATTTCAACTTGTGAATAGAAATAATTACCTCTCTTCCTTTTTTTATTTGGAGCTCCCTCTTCATCATCAAAGCACTCATGTATATCCATCCATGACGAATCAATAGGCAAACAAGGATTTTCTTTTTCTGTAATCCATTCATCATCTGATTCAATATCTGACAAACATATGGGATCATAAGTTTCCCCCTTCTCTTCTCTACTCTTTTGTCTCAACTCAAGTTGGAGATTGTACTTGACATAGACAAGAGCATTTAGTCTTTGTTGTTCCAATCTATTTCTTCTCTTAGTATGAACTTGGTCAAAGGTGCTCCAATTCCTTTCACACCCTGTTGCACTACATGTGAGACTCAAAATTTTCATGGCTATCTTTTGTAGCTCTTTACCTTCTCCTCCATAACTCTCCCACCAAAGAGCTATCAAAATAAAGAAGTATTGAATTATAATTTAATGTAATTAAAAATTATAAATCATATAAAAGTGGTAATGAGAGTAATTTCATTACCAGGTTGTTTCTTGTTTCTAGTAGCTATTGCCATGTGCATTCCAAAAAGCCCCTTAGCTCCCTTGAACTTTTCAAGTTGTTGATCAATTGTAACTCTTGTGCTAACATCCAAAACCATTTTTTCAAATGTTTCATATAAACCAATCAAGACCTCCCTATCCGGATTGAAATTTTTGTCATAGTGATATCTAACACAACAAAAATAAATTGATGACATGAGAAGAACGAAAATAAAGGTACTTGGTAGGAAAAATTTAGGTGAAATATGCATTACCTAGGATTGAGATAATAGGCTGCTGCATGGAGAGGCCTATGTAGTTGCAAATTCCACCTAGTGTCAATAATCTTCCACACTTTTTTATACCTTGTTTCTATCTTTTGGAAATTTTCAGCAATTTGCTCCTTTGCTCTATCCATTGCTTCATAAATGTATGGCATTGCTGGTTTTGCATCACCATCTACAAGCCTCAACACTTTTACAAGTGGAATCACACATTTTAAGCAATAGGTGATTGATCTCCAAAATCTACCATCACTCAACACCAAATTCATAACTTGCTTACCCTCACTTTTATTAGCATGTGGACTAGTAGCCCATTCCTCTGAAGCAAACATTGATCTAAGAGCATTCTTTTGTTGCTTAATACAATTTAATGTGAGAAAAGAAGTAGCAAATCGTGTGACAGCGGGTCTTGCTAATTCTCTTCCATTAGAGTAGCTTCTATACAAATTAAGGACCCATGTATGCCTATATATGTATGTGGTGATTTTCTTTGCATTGCTAATAGTATTGTAAAAGACTGGAAGCTCTCCAATATCTTCAAGAACCAAATCAAGGCAATGTGCTGCACATGGGGACCAAAATAATTTGGTTCTTTTTTCCATTAACATTCTTCCCGCTGCCACAAGGTTAGAAGCTCCATCAGTAACTACTTGGACAACATGGTCCTCTCCAATTTCCTCCACCATGCTGTCCAACAACTCAAACATTTTCTTCCCATCTTTAATGACATCACTAGTATCAATAGATTTCAGAAAAACAGTCCCACTTGGACTGTTAACAAGAAAATTAGTCAATGATCTTCCTTTACCATCCGTCCATCCATCACACATCAATGTACATCCCCATTTTTCCCAATCAGTTTTATACTTTTCTAGACCTTGTTTAACATTATCCACAGCTTTTTTCAGATATGAAACCCTTACCTCATGATAAGAAGGAGGTTTTAATCCTTTGCCATATTCTCCAACAGCCTTCAACATTTGTATAAAAAGAGGGCTCCTTACAAGGTTAAATGGCAATGCATTGCCATA
The DNA here is from genome assembly GCF_037176805.1 of Vigna unguiculata. Lineage (NCBI taxonomy): Eukaryota > Viridiplantae > Streptophyta > Magnoliopsida > Fabales > Fabaceae > Vigna > Vigna unguiculata. Next base: position 48,317,710 of record NC_140797.1, on the reverse strand, counting down.
AATACAGCTGCAAATTTCTCTGATTACATCTTCTCTATTTTTATATGTTGCATTGATTGTCATTTGTTGAAGATCATTTTTTCCCTTTGTCACCTCTCTTGATAAGTCTCCTCCACAATCAAAGCTGCCATCCTCTGTCTTTTTTTCTTTACCTTTTAGCATCTTCACAAATATATCTTTCACATCATCAGGGACACTACAACATGGAATAACATCTTTTTTTGTTCCAGCAAGGTGTTGCTTCATTCTTGCTATACCACCCCAACAAGTGTGAGAACAAAACTTGCATTTAACCTGTAGCCTATTTGGTGGAACATTGTCACAGTAATTCCAAGTAATGTCGGCCTCCCTTTTCGACTTACTCATGTTTGAAGTTCAGCAGCTGCACATATGAAAAATCCCCTACCCAGAACCCCACACCACCACAGAACCACCCCGCAACTACCACAAAACCACTGCACACACAAACAGAAGATGAACAGAGTAGTTCGCAACACAAAAACGCAACCACCGCGTGACCACCGCGCGACCACCAGAACCACCGCGCGACCACCAGAACCACCGCGCGACCACCACAGAACCACCACACACACAAACAGAAGACGAAAAGAGGCGTTCGCGAGACGAAACGCAGCAACCACCGCGCGATGACGGCACGACCACCGCGCGACCACCGTGCGACCACCGCGCGACCACCGCGCGACCACCACAGAACCACTGCGCGACCACCACAGAACCACCGCACACACGAACAGAAGACGAAAAGATGCGTTCGCGAGACGAAACGCAACCACCACCGTCGACCACCGCGCGACCACCGTTCGACCACCGTGCGACCACCGCGCGACCACCGTGCGACCACCGTGCGACCACCACAGCACCACCTCGTCACCACCACACTGCAAGTAAAGGTCGAAGTCGAGGTCGAGAACGAGAGTCGAGAGGTTCGTTAATGTTAATATGTTTGGAAGAGAGAGAGTTTCAATGTGAATAAAATAAAGGGGGGAAAATTTAGGGTTTTAAATTGGGGGTAAATTGGCAGGGGGGAAAAATTTAGGGTTTTAATTTGGGGGTATTTTTGTATCGCGAATCGAATCATGATTCTTACGATTCGCACCTGTATCGTACGATACGTTTACGATTCGGGAGTAAAAACGATACATCGAACGATTCGTATCGCGGAGAGGATGTATCGTATCGTACGATTCGTATCGTGAATCGTACGATACTTACTACAATGGATAAGAGTTTGAAGAGTGTATGCAAATAGCAAGATTAATACTAGCCTGGGGTAAAGGCTTACAGTGTCAAATTTGGAGAAAGAATATTGTTAGATTCTTCTTCGATAGAACTGAATTCTTTCAAATCCCATAAAATATTAAACCATTATGGATTGATACTAAGATTGAGATTTCTGGTCTAATGCAAGCCAATACATGGTATGCACATTTACCTGTCTATCCTTTTGCAGATTCTAGCACAACATATAAAGGCTGTGCTACCTGGGCTGAGAGCACGTATAAGTACTTCACTAGTCTCTGTTGCAAAGGAGCACGCAAGCTATGGAGAGATTACTGAGTCCAAGGTTTGTGTTAATACTAAGTATGCCGCACATATGTTCTCCTTATTTTGTAAAAGAAGCGGCATTTTTTCTACTTTGGCTGTAATTATGCAATGCATTATTTATAAGTGTTAATCTCTAACAGGCTGGTCAGGGTGCACTTCTCCTGAATATTCTTTCAAAATATTGTGAAGGTACTTAACTATCCCAAGAGCCTAGTTTCTTATCTTTTATTAATGAAGTTGTGTTTTCTTTTTTTCTGTATTTGTTAACTGCTATGCCACATATTGTTACTTTTCCATGTTAAGCAAATGGTATCTTCAATTTCATTCTTCTTGAAAACAGCATTCTCCTCAATGGTTGAGGGAAAGAATGAAGAGATGTCTACATCCGAATTATCTGGTGGAGCACGAATCCATTACATTTTTCAATCCATATTTGTCAAAAGTTTAGAGGTATATAATTCTTCTGTATTTCCATATGGTACTGTTAGAAATGTCTTTTCTCATGCTACAATTCAATTAAAAATGGAAAATGCGGAGGAGGCTATAGTTAACTCATTAGCCTGTCAACCGTATTGGATTTCATGGATGGAGGCACTATTATCCTACCTTTTATTATTATTTATATATACTACGCATATGATATTAATCAAACATTGTTAAACAAACAAAACTGAATATTTGTGATTGTATGTATGATTTAACTATGAAAATATGTAATTTCATTTTTGTTGCTAAACAGATTTTCATCTTAATTTTGTAAATGATATGCTGAATGTTATCATTTTATTATTATGGGTTAAGCAAATGACAGACTATAATTCAGCAAATTCAGAGAAATAATGATTTTATTATAAGCACAGCATATGATGTCGAGTTGTAAGCAATAGGCAAAATGCGCTAATTCCTTGTGACTCAATGCTATCATGAAGGAGGTGGATCCATGTGAAGGCCTGACTGATGATGACATTCGTACTGCCATACAGAATGCTACAGGGCCTAAATCAGCATTGTTTGTTCCAGAAGTAGGTCTTTTTACCCAACCTTTTTCCTTAAAAGTTTGAGATAGAAATTATATTTTAAAATAAGAATATAAATTACATTTTAAAATTTTGGTTGGTTTTGTAAATGTTTCATAATAATTTGTGAATCCAAATGCATAAATATGTTTATAAAAAAAACCTACTCTAGAATAAGTTTATCTATTTATTTCCATCTCATCAGGTGCCATTTGAGGTCCTTGTGCGAAGGCAAATATCTCGTTTATTGGATCCAAGTCTTCAGTGTGCCAGGTTTATATATGATGAATTAATAAAGGTAGTGAAAGGTTTTTAAGCTTGACATCTCTCTTGTCTTGCATTATCAAGTATGTGCCTAAACAACACCCCTTCTCTTCAGATCAGCCATCGCTGTATGGTTACTGAACTGCAGCGATTCCCTTTCTTGCGAAAGCGTATGGATGAAGTTATTGGGAACTTTTTACGAGAAGGCCTTGAACCATCGGAGAATATGATTGCGCACATGATAGAAATGGAGGTGTGCTGAAATTTAACTTGTTTAAGTATAAATGTATACTCTCTACTTAAAATAGCTTATCAGAATTGGTTGTTGAGCCAAAACTGTGTCAATTACATAATACCCAAAATGTCATTCTTCATACTGCTTTCAGTTTCAACTGTAAATGAGTAGTCATATGTGACGGGCAATCTATTAGAGTGAATCATCAATTTCCTTGTCCATGATTTCTTATTCGAACTACTCAATAATTCCACAGATGGACTACATAAACACTTCCCACCCAAATTTTATTGGTGGAAGCAAGGCACTAGAAATTGCTGTGCAACAGTCCAAGTCTTCTCGGGCTGCTATACCAGTTTCTAGGCAGAAGGTATACTTATTACGTAATATGCCCCACATTTTCATGAGATATGTATTGTAATTTATGCAAGCCTTTCTTTACTTTTAAAATTTTCTTACCATACTCCCATAGGATCCTCTGGAGTCTGATAAAGGATCAGCCTCTGAGAGAAGTGTGAAATCCTGGTCTATTCTTGCAAGACAAGCTAATGGAGTAGATACTGATCCGGTTTGTAATTCTATATTGTTTAATTCACAATAAATTTTTCTTAGTGGGAATCTAGTTAAGGGCTACTAAATTTAGTATCTCGTTGTTATTACTGTATTCTTATTATATAAATGATAAACAGGGTGTCCGAGCAGCATCAGATGTTGAAAAAAGTGTGCCGTCTGGTAATTTACATGTGCTGTTTAATGTTTTGGTTTTTGCATTTATTTTATTATGGACTTGTTTTGAAGATTATCGTTTAGTTGTCCAATCTTTAGTCAAGTGATTTTATTCTCTGGGGGCTTTATTTTTATTTTGAGGCATTCATGATTTTAATGCTTAATATCTTTCAGGAAACACTGGTGGATCAAGTTGGGGTATATCATCCATTTTTGGTGGAGGTGATAGCCGAATGACCGTGAAGGAGAATATGGCTAGTAAACCGCCTACTGAACCAATTCACAGTGTGGAGCATTCATTCTCTATGATCAACTTGAGACAGGTTTGTGTACATGACACATTTATTGTCAGCTTGAGCTTGATCAATATGTTCTATAGGTATAAATTTCACAATGTTCTTCGGATTTTGTAGCCACCTCCTGTCTTGAGGCCATCTGAGAGCAATTCAGAGACAGAAGTTATTGAAATAGCAGTGACAAAATTGCTTCTGCGATCGTACTATGACATTGTCAGGAAAAATGTTGAGGATCTTATCCCTAAAGCAATTATGCACTTCTTGGTACTTTACTGCCTCATCTACTTCTTGCAATTAGAAATAAGTAGTTTCCTCAGCGTGTTTGATTGCGTTATTTTCTTTAGTTTGTAAAAATTGTTTAATGAAACAATTTTCAAAAGCAATTTGTAGACAGAAGGGGGAGAAGATGTGTGTAAAGAAGAACACGAATAAGAAGAAACTGATAATAGAAAAGTAAGAAAACCTAAACAACTCGAAGATAATCTATTTTTTTAATGTAAAAAATTAAAAATGCTGGTTTTAGAATATTTTTCAAAAACTATCGATTGAGTTGCTTTTCTTAAAAGAAACATAACCGAGTTTTATCCATTTTGTAATGAGAAAGCTTCTATTCCACTTTCTTTTATCCATTTTTGTAATGAAAAAGCTTGTGTAGACAGGTGTGTACACAATTTGTTGTGTGAACTAAACCAATAAACATCTAACAGTTATGGTACTCGAATTTATGCGAGTATGTAAATAAAATAATTCTATTCTGCACTGGAATTTCTTTGTACTTTTAAACTAAATGACATTGTCTACTAGATCTGAGGTATATTGTGTCTCCCACTGAAAATGGTGAGTGTACTCAAGAAGTTGGTTTTTATTGAGTAGACACCTACTTTTTTGCACTGTTGCAAGCAATATCAGTATTGTGATATCTCGTTTCTGAATTTAAGTTTGCTCAGCATTTCACTTTGTTTTTTAAGACGGGGTGTCCTATTGCTTATGCTCTTAATATTTGATTTGATTATGTACTATATGCTATTTATTTTCGAGTGGTTGACAATACTTGATTTTTCATGCATTCAATAAAATACTGGTGACTGTCTTTTTTACGAAATCATATCAGGTAAACAACACCAAGAGAGAGCTGCACAACGTCTTTATTAAAAAGCTATACAGGTAACATATAGTGGCTGTGGCATGCTAATTCATTCTGATGTATGCTTCTCTGACTTGGATTACTGCTTGTACTGTGTATGTTAAAATTCAAACCAGAGACAACCTGTTTGAAGAAATGTTGCAAGAACCTGATGAGATAGCCTTGAAAAGAAAGCGTTGTAGAGAACTTCTTCGAGCTTATCAACAGGCTTTTAAGGTTGATAGTCCTAGCACTTTCAATGGGCATTGTTTATAAAATTTCTGTATTACTTGGCATGTTAGTTATGTTCTATTCTATTTAAGTTGGTTGCTTTCTCATGTTACTCATCTCTAATTGGAGGTGTATGTTATTGGAAGTGGTGAGAAACTAATCGTGACACTTAAATCATATACATAAATGGCCAAAATTAAATTTATGTGATCAGTTGAAATAGTAAGTCAATTACAAGGGTTGTAGTTGCAACATGATGTGCCTTTTCTTTTATAAATTCATGTTTATGGTTGTAATATGATGTGATGCTTCTTTTCTACTCGCATGATTTATTTATGCGGTCCAAGATTTATTTATTTTATTTAGGTTTTCTGCCTAACCTAGCAACATATAGCCACTGATCTGATAACTGTATTACGTGTTTGTAGGACTTGGAGGAACTGCCAATGGAAGCTGAGACGGTTGAAAGAGGATACAGTTTGCCCGAAACAACTGGATTGCCCAAAATTCATGGATTGCCAACATCATCTATGTACTCAACTAGCAATTCTGGAGACTATTATGCAGCTTCTCCAAAGTACTCCAAGTCGAAAAGGTCTTCACATTCAGGGGAACTTCCATCACCGATGCATGTTGCTATATCAGATTCCAATGGAAGTGGAAGGCCATTCACGTCAGGCTTTTATCCCACGGTTGATGCATGAGCTGTACGTGACTTGAATGTGCTCACTGGTCTGTTGAAGAGTTAACCCAAGGCATTTTATTCATTTGATTACGCTACAACTTTCGGGATATAGAACTCTGCCTCCCGGAGCTGGACTTCATGAAATTACTCTATCTAACTAAAATGGTCTTTGTATGTTGGCCATTGCTTTCTTTCATAAGTTCACTTTTTCTCTCATAGCATTGGCATTTTTTACTAGGCTCCAGAGAAAGAATAATAGGAGCAGGTGATCTTTCACATTTTTGAGAATCGGCTTTCTATACATTCGTGTATATGAATTTGTCTTTGTTCGTTAGTCAGATTCAGATGTTTTTTCAAAAAAGATCGGATGAATTGCTATTTTGAAGTAATAGGACGTCATGGCTATATGAATTTGCAAGCAATATGGAGTTACCAATTTTAGTTATAATGTAGGTTTGTGACTGATATTACACTATTATTTATTATACCTATCAATGAAGAGGATTCTTTCTATAATTGTTGTATGACTGTCATTTATTTTTTCTATACAATTTATTATTAATTGTAGTCTTATTAGCATATCTCATCTTATTATTTTTCTATTTAAGTTTTTTAAATTTAATTATGTACTATAAAAAAAGGTATGATAAAATTATGAGAATTATATATTTTACAACTATTTATAATATATATTTTAAAATATATTCACATTTTTTATTTTAATAATTTTAATAATTATTTTTGTTTTATAATCTAAAGTGAGCGCATTGTATCCACTCTTATACATCTTAATCAGAAATGTAAATTCTACTTATTTGATGAATTTTGCATTTAATAGTAAATGATATTAAAGTAATAGAGAACATTAATAATATTTCTTAAGAACTACTGGTGAAGAAATTATTTTCCTTTTACCCTTGTCTCATTATTCAATGTTTTTGAAATTAAGCACATTATTAAACAATCATAAAAAAGATGCCCACAGAACATTAAAGTGTTGCAGAAGAAAACAAATCATAAAATAACTGTAAAATAACGATTACATCTTAAATTATTTTTAAAATAATAGGTGAAATAGGAATTAAAAAGATAGGCACAAAAGAGAAACACGTCATCATCTATTAAAGAAATACATATACAACGTTTGTGTTTATGCTTATATATATATATATATATATATATATATATATATATAAAATAGTCAATTAATTTAGTTTTTGTTAATAATTTTTTTAAAACCCTTTTTCTTCGCCCGCAAGGAACTGCTGTCAAAATCCAAGAAAGTGTAACTGCCTCAAACCTTAGCAACAATAAACATAGCGTTAGAAGTGTAACTGCTTTTTGTGTTGTTCATCCTTCAAATTCTATAGCAGGATCAGAGTCGATATTCAGATTCTCCCTTCTTTGTCTTGAGTAAAATGCCTCGCCGTAGTGGTCAGCCTCTCCATCTCTTCCCATCCATTTTCTTTTGTTCGATTTTCTTTATTTTAATCAATCCTAGTTTTACAATTTCTAGTTTTCTATGCGTCTCAGTTGTTTGATTCAATGATTGTGCCCAGTGTTTTCTTTTTCTCCTTTTTTTTTTATGGTAATTTAATCGCAGTTTTTGTTTATAAATATTCTCGGTTCGGTTGGTGTATGTGTTTTTAGGTATGTACAATGCCGATGATTATTATACTTTGTGATATTTTTGTAAATCAATCTTTCTTAGCCATGTTTAATTCTGTTTCTGCCATGATATAGCCATATAGGATCGGGATCACAATCGAAGAATGCGTTGAATAAACGTGTTGGTGTTATTAATATTAGTTAAAAGAGATTGTTCTGGCCGATCAAATAGTATTTGTTTATTTATAGAACATGGTTTTTGCATTTCGATGCCCTTTTTCTGGTTATGTCAATCATATTGAGTTGTTGTTTATTATGTCTGCAGGTGGATCTGACCGTTCAGCTCCACGTCCTGCTCCACGGACAGGTCAGAATGAATACGCTAGTATACTTGGCTAAGTTTTGCTGAACCCTTAATAATATATAATGTATCTTTTGAAAGAAGATGTGGTTATTTAGTTTTTGTCTTGTTACTTTCTTATCTAAATTATTTTGCAGATTTGCATTATATATGAATTTCTTAATTCTTGATGCAGTTAACCCTGCTCCACCTCCAGCTCCTGCTCAGAATGGCAACAGTGGATCTCTCTTAGGAACCGTAGCTGAAGGTATGTCATATGTATCACTACGATTTTTCATCCGTCACATGTACATTCTGGTACTGAATTAAGTTTATTTTCCTTTTCATTTTCTAGGAATGGCTTTCGGTGGTGGAGTTGCTGTGGTCAACAGGGCTTTGGATTCTGCTTTGGGTCCTCGAATTATTCAACATGAAACAGTAGCTACTGGGTCTTCTACTGTCCCAGCTGCAACTGCTAACAGTTTTGGTAGTGATGCATGTAATCTTCACTTGAAGGCTTTCCACGATGTACGTTTCAATATGTTCTGGCTCTGTTCTTTTCTGTTGATAAATCCCCATTTTATTGTAGTAATGAAGTTGTGTTTTTGGTGGTAGGCTTAATTAAGGTTTTGTTTCTCTACTGTTTTCTAAAATTTGTTTGTCCTGTGAATACATTTGCATGTGTTTTCCTCCTGAACACATTTGAAAGCATTTCTCTTCCAATTGTTTCTTTTTTCTGGTTTCTGAAATACCTTTTTACAAGTAATTTTCAAAACTTGACACATTTTGTATGAGAAATTGATTCTTGAGTTGCATGAACTTGTTTTATAAAATAATTTAAAACTAACAGGTGAAACAAGAATCGAACATGTACAAAATCTTCTCGTATCTCTGTATTGTGTTCTATGTAAATGCAAATTTGTTTTGTATGAGAATATTACTGAAGGTGATGTTGAATTGCTTGCAGTGCCTGAACAGCTATGGGAGTGACATTAGCAAGTGTCAGTTTTACATGGACAGCTTAGCACAGTGCAGAAGGAACTCCGGAGCCACATTGAGCTCATGAAGAAGAACATGTTTCCTTCGTTTGTTTTGCCTTGCAATGCTATTACTTAAGACTTTGCACTACTTATTTTATTATAGCACATATTCCACACTAGTGCAGAATTGGATTTTTACCTCGTCTTATAGGCCTCGGTTGGCCAGGAACCGAAGCCTATAATGGCGCGGTGGCAATTTTGCAACTATTGGCAACTTTTATGCCTCGGTTCCCCTATAACCCGAAGCCAAAACCAGTGATAGGCCTCGGTTGTAAAAAACCCGAAGCCAAAAGCCCTGTTAGGCCTCGGTTAAGAAGGCCCGAAGCCAAAAAGGATGCCCAAAATTTCAAAAATGCCATTCTCGTTTTGACTTATAGGCCTCGGTTGTGAAAAACCCGAAGCCAAAAGCCCTGTTAGGCCTCGGGTGGTGGGGACCCGAGGCAAAATGGTGTATATGCCTCGGTTCTAAATTGAACCGAGGCCATAGTGTTTAATTAGGGCTCAAAACTGCAGCCCCTTTCTTCCTCGCGCGCTGCTCCTCCATTTCTCTCGTCCATTTCTCTCTGCAGGAGCAAAACCAGCGGCAGCAACAACCAGAACAGCCGTCGCGGAGCTGCGCGAGGTAGACGGACCCAAACCCGTCGTCGCCGATTTTCCGCTTGGGGTCGAAGTTGTGGGTAGCAGCAGCGAGGTCGTCGTAGGAGAAGACCGGGGGCAGTAGAGTGGCAGAGCGGTGGAGGCGGAGGAAGAGCGTGGTGGGGTCTTGCTGCGTGGCGGCGGAGGAGGCCTTTGATCTGGCGGAGCGGAGGATGGCGGTGGCTACTGAGATGAGGAGAAGCAGGGAGGTGATGGCGATGACGGTGCTGAAAAGGGCCATTTTGTTCGGTTTGAATTTGCGAATCCATGGTGGGGCGAGGGTGGATTGGGAGCGGTAGCCGAAGCAGAGGAACTTTTTGTTCTGGGAGGAAGAGTTGAAGCCGCAGGTGCTGTTGTTGGCGCGGCAGATGGTGCAATTAGTGAAGTAGGGAGAGTATGGAGAAGGAGAGGTTGTTGATGGAGATGAAAGAATGGGGGCTGGTACAGGTTATGTGGAAGGAGGGGTGGCCACAGCCTGGTGTGGAGGAGAAAGGGAAAGGAGGGTGAGAGGAGAACGGAGGACACGGGTTTGTGTTACTGGAAGAGCATGTTTGAGTGTTGCAGGGTCTGAAGAGGGAGAGGAAGAGGAAAATGATGACGATGGAGGATTTCGAATTTAAAAAAAAAAAAAAAAAGCAGCTCATATGGCCTCGGGTGGCACAGAAAACCGAGGCCAAAAGGTGGGCTCTATGGCCTCGGGTTCGTCTGAACCGAGGCAGAAGGGCACTCTATGGCTTCGGGCCTTAACCGGGGCCAAAAGCTGTGCTCTTTTGGCCTCGTCCCAATATGCTTCGGTTCGCAAACTGGTGCAGAATATGATAAACAACCGCTGCCAAAGGCCCTTCCTGCACTGGTGCCATTTTTAACAACCCGTGTTGGTAAACACTTACAAACTGGCATGAACCCGTTATGAATTTGTTCTACATTGCTAATTTATTACAAATAAATTATAATTGGTTTTGTCCCAAATTTGCACTGGATTGTTACCACATAGAATAAGAATTTTGAGTAACGAATGCTGGAATGTAGTGTTAGGTAAACTTAAATGTGGGTAGTTAGTAGTTGGAAGGTGTGTAGTTGGTAGTTGGAAGGTGTGTAGTTGGTAGTTGGAAGGTGGGTAGTTAGAAGTTGTTGTATTAATTGTGAGTTAGGTAGTAGTTATATTTAATGAATGTAGTTGAAGGGTAATGTCCAAAGGCCTATAAAAGGACCATGTAGTGCTTCATTTCAAGATACAACAAAATCTGAATACAAAGAGTGTTTATCTAGAGAGACTTGTTTGTCAACAAATTGGCATCAGAGCTTGAGAGCCTGAGTGTTTGAGTGAGTTAGAGAGTTTGATCGAGATGGCCAACTTAGCTAACAGCATGCCCCTGCCGAAGTTATCAAAAGGCGTCAGCTATGATAACTGGAGCCTGCAGATGAAGGCTCTCCTTGGTTCCCAAGAAGTATGGGAGGTGGTCGAAAATGGGCACCAAGAACCAGAGGATATTGGAGAAATGACGATAGCCCAGATTGCTACGTTAAAAGCAACACGAGCAAAGGACAAAACGGCTTTGTACGTGCTGTACCGAGCTGTTGATGAGTCCGGCTTTGAGAAGATAGCAAATGCTATGTCTTCAAAAGAAGCGTGGGATATTCTGGAGAAGGCATACAAAGGGGATAACCGTGTGAAGCAAGTTCGGCTTCAAACTCTCAGAGGCGAGCTTGAAAGGATGAGGATGAAGGAAGATGAAGGGGTTGCCGAGTACGTCTCCCGAGTTGAGACCGTAGCGAATCAGCTCGGTAGAAATGGAGAGACGCTGCCTGCTTGCCGAGTGGTGGAGAAAATCTTGAGGTCATTAACCGACGACTTCGAGAATATAGTTTGCGCAATAGAGGAATCAAAGGACTTGACAGCGCTCTCGGTGGAAGAGCTTGCTGGGTCGCTTGAAGCGCATGAGCAGCGGAGAAAGAGAAAGAAGGAGGAGTCCCTTGATCAAGCACTCCAAGCAAAGGCAACCATTAGGGAGAAGAAGGTTCCTTATACTCAGAACACTCGAGGCCGAGGTGGTAGAGGCAGAGGAGGATATGAAAGAAGTCAAGAACAGGTCGGCCAACAAAACTGGCGTGGACGAGGACAAGGTGGAGGTCGTGGTGGTAGAGGCCGAGGAGGTCATTCGAACAACTCAGGAGTTGAGTGCTTCAAATGTGGTAAGTACGGTCATTTTGCTAAAGACTGCTACTCAGGAGTCAAATGTTACAATTGTGGGAAGGTTGGACATTTCGCGAAGGATTGCCGATCTGAAAGCAAGAAGGAAACGAACTTCCTTTCTGAAGACGCTGAGGAAGAAGGAATATTGATGATGTCCAGGAGATCAGGTGCCGAGCTAAGTCCGAGTTGTTCTGACAACTTAGTTTGGTACCTTGATACAGGAGCAAGCAACCACATGTGTGGGGACGAGAATCTTTTTAAGGAGCTCACCAAAGTTGACGCTGGACACGTATCATTTGGAGATGCATCAAAGGTGGCAGTAAAAGGTCGGGGTAAAATCTGGTACCTACAGAAGAACGACCAAGTTGGAGAAATCAGAGATGTGTACTATGTACCCGATCTCAAGAGCAATATATTGAGCATGGGCCAGCTGATGGAGAAAGGCTACTCGGTTTTGATGAAAGATCGAGTACTATACTTGAAAGACAAGTCGGATCGATTGATTGCCCGTGTAGAGATGAAGAAGAACAGGATGTACAAGCTGGACTTGAAAATAGTCCAAGAGAGGTGCTTGAAACTTGACGTGAAGGATGAAGCTATGATGTGGCACTTCCGGTTTGGCCACTTGCATTTTGGTGGACTAGCTGAGTTGGTGAAAAAGGAGATGGTGCGAGGACTCCCGACTGTGGAGTTTGAAAAGAAATTCTGTGAAGAGTGCGTGCTCGGGAAGTATCCAAGGACCTCATTTCCGAGGACTGCCGAGTACCGGGCAAAGGAACAACTTAGATTAATTCACACAGACATTTGTGGACCAATTACCCCTTAATCTTTCAGTGGAAAAAGGTATTTCATTTCTTTCATAGATGATTTTTCAAGAAAAACATGGGTGTATTTTTTGAAGAAGAAATTCGAGGTGTTCCAAGTGTTTAAAAGGTTTAAAGCAATGGTTGAAAAGGAGACAGACATGCCTATCAAATCAGTTAGGTCTGACCGAGGAGGCGAGTTCATCTCATCCGAGCTCATGAAGTATTGCGAGGAGCAATGAATAAGGAGATTTCTGACAACACCATACTCACCCCAACAGAATGGAGTAGCTGAGAGGAAAAATCGAACCATACTTGACATGGTTCGTACAATGTTGAAAAGCAAGAACTTGCCTAAGGAGTTCTGGGCGAAAGCAGTGCAATGTGCCATCTATGTGCAAAATAGATGTCCACATGCTAAGTTGAACGAAAAGACACCGCAAGAAGTCTGGAGTGGAAGAAAGCCGAGTGTGTCTCACCTCAAAGTGTTTGGCAGCATTGCTTATGGTCATGTTCCAGCTCAACAAAGGACCAAACTTGAAGATCGGAGCAAGAAGTACGTGTTTATTGGGTACGATGAAAAAACCAAGGCGTATAGGTTGTTCAACCCAATAACAAAGAAGGTGATTATGAGCCGAGATGTTCAAGTTGATGAAGAGAGCGAGTGGAAGTGGAACAACGCGGAGAAGGAGTTTAGAAGTTTGGAAGTAGATACACCACCAGCTGTGAGAGATCATGAGATCTCTGATGAAGAAGATGAACCTCTACAGCCTAGAGCACGAAGCTTGCAAGACATATACAACTCGACTGACGAAGTACATGTTGTATGTTTCTTGGCAGATTCGGAAGACTTGAACTTTGAAGAGGCCGTGCAGGAGGAGAAGTGGCAAATTGCAATGAATGAAGAGATCGGAGCAATCGAACGCAACAACACATGGGAGCTAACCGATTTGCCCAAAGGAGCTCGGCCTATTGGCGTAAAGTGGGTGTACAAGAAGAAAACAAACGCTGAAGGAGAAGTTGAGCGATACAAAGCTCGACTCGTAGTGAAGGGGTACAAGCAAAAGGAAGGAATAGACTATGATGAAGTATTCGCTCCAGTGACGAGGATGGAAACAATCAGGTTGTTGATTTCCTTAGCAGCTCAACACAGATGGACAATCTTGCAGATGGATGTGAAGTCAGCATTTCTGAATGGAGTCTTAGAGGAGGAAGTATATGTTGAACAGCCACTTGGATACATGCGAAGAGGCGAAGAGAAGAAAGTGTTGAGATTGAAAAAGGCACTTTATGGCCTGAAGCAAGCTCCACGAGCATGGAATGAAAGAATCGACACTTACTTCAAGAAGAATGGGTATGAGCAGTGCCCTTATGAACATGCTCTTTACATAAAGAAGAAAGGAGAAGATGTGATGTTCATTGCCCTCTATGTCGATGATCTTATCTTCACAGGAATAATGCTGAGCTAATTGAAGCATTTAAAGAAGTGATGAAGAAGGAGTTCGAGATGACCGACTTAGGTCTTATGAAGTATTTCCTTGGTTTGGAAGTCATTCAAGGGAAGGACGGTATCTTTGTGTCGCAGGAAAGATATGCTGAGGAGGTCTTAAAGAAGTTCAAGATGACAAGTTGCAACCCGGTTTCCACCCATATGGAACCTGGCACAAAACTTTCTAAGTATGTAGATGGAGACCGAGTTGATGCGAGCAAATACCGAAGTCTGATTGGAAGTCTCAGGTATCTTACAAATACCAGACCAGATTTAATGCTGAGTGTTGGAATAGCAAGTCGGTATATGGAGGAACCAAGGTATACTCATTGGAAGGTCCTAAAGAGAATTTTAAGGTATGTGAGAGGAGCTGTGTCACTTGGTCTGATGTATACTAGGACGGATGATTATCGACTAGTCGGCTACTCAGACAGTGATTGGTGTGGAGATGTTGATGACCGGAAAAGCACGTCTGGATATGTATTCTTCATGGGGAGCACGGCGTTCACCTGGCTTTCAAAGAAACAGCCCATTGTAACACTGTCAACATGTGAAGCAGAGTACGTTGCAGCATCCTGGAGTGTCTGCCATGCAGTTTGGCTTAGAAACCTTCTAAGCAAACTGGAATTGAAGCAAGAAAAGGGGACTGTGATCCAAGTTGATAACAAGTCGGCCATTGAATTGGCAAAGAACCCGGTCAATCATGAGAGAAGCAAGCACATTGATGTTCGATTTCACTTCATCCGAGAACAAGTGAAAGAAGGAAATGTAGAGTTGGAGCACGTTGAAAGTCGTGCACAAGCTGCAGATATGTTTACAAAGCCGCTGCCATCCTCTCTGTTTGAGAACAACAAGATGATACTTGGAATGAAGGACAAGAAGAGCATTTAAGTTTATGGGGGGATTTTGTTAGGTAAACTTAAATGTGGGTAGTTGGTAGTTGGAAGGTGTGTAGTTGGTAGTTGGAAGGTGGGTAGTTAAAAGTTGTTGTATTAATTGTGAGTTAGGTAGTAGTTATATTTAATGAATGTAGTTGAAGGGTAATGTCCAAAAGCCTATAAAAGGACCATGTAGTGCTTCATTTCAAGATACAACAAAATCTGAATACAAAGAGTGTTTATCTAGAGAGACTTATTTGTCTACATGTAGAACATGTAATTCGGAAGTGTTTTTTCTCTGCATGGAACTATTGTAGGTTTTCTGGGTGTGAGTTTCTCTCAGTCACCGTTCATCTCTTCATCGCATACCACTCCTTAAACCTACCATCATCAAAGCTTTGGATCAGAAGGTGTCTAAGGCTTCATGTTGAAACCTGATAGAAAATAACGAAAGAAAGAAGAGGAAAAAGAATTAGGATAATATTATCGAGGTTCGCTCGAATTATTATTGAACACCGATATTACAAGTTAGGTTACATATCTATTTTCAATACATATATATGTGTGTCAAATCATTTACCAGAAATATTTAACGAGGGTTCAAACACTTTTTTTATGTCTAACATTGAAACGATACGTTAAATAAGATAAAAAGCTTAAAAAATATTATACAACACATAAAATATCAAATAAATTTAACTTGATTAAAATAAAATTAAATTCAAACATTTTTAGAAGTTAGAAAACTAATTGGTAAAAAAAAATTAATAGAGATTAATTCTAATTTTAAATATTTAACCATTTTAATAAATATTAGTATTATTTACTGTACATTCTTGTTATTATTAATTAATACACGTTTCCTTAGCACTAAAGTTGTCAAAACAGATAACCCGGTCCGATCCGGCTTGACCCACCACGGGTTGATGATTTAGTGAGCCAACCCAACTTGACTCACTTTTTAGCGAGCCAAAAAAATTCGAACCCGACTCGACCCACCACGAGTTGACGGGTTAAACGGGTTGGCTCACGGGTTCACTTAATTAAAAAAATATAATTTTTTTATTTTTTTTTCAGTCAAAACTAAAATGTAATTATAATTAAAGTCTAAATAAACTTTTATACAATCCAAATACAAACCAAAATAAAAAAAAAATACAAATTGTTTATGTTTTGGATAAAAAAATAATTTAACATGACCCAAATGTAAAACACAATTTAATAAAAAAAATATATTTGTGTGACCCTTTTATCTGTGGATAAGTGAGCTAACCCGGCTCACTACGGGTTCAACCCGGATGAGTCGGGTTCCAAATGAGCTGGGTCAAAAATCAACACATATTAAAATTTGTAGATAAATTTCAACCTAACCCAATCTGAATCAGTGATGAGCTTAATTGGCTAGGAAATTTTAACCTATTTTGACAGCTCCATTTAGCACTATACAAAAATGGAAAACATAGTTCATCAAAAGCTGACACTATGATTGAAAACGTGCGTTATTATTATTAATACACGTTGTCTTAATGGAGAAAAGAGTCGATAAAAAGCACACACTATCATTGAAAAACCCACTCTAAATAAAAAAATAGAGACGGTCATGCGTCCATGCTGAAAACGTGGGTTTCACTCACCTTTAATGCGACATCACTAAAAAATTAATTAATTAATTTTAAAATGCAGCGCGTGTGTCTACCGGCTTCAATAAAAGAATTAAAAAACTTATCGTCGGTTAATTTTAAAATATTTTTATTACTGTTGCTGCTAGCCATCGCTTTTAAGTCATAATCATGCTTAAAATTCACATTCATATTCATTTAGAAAACATAACATTCGCATTCAATATTTTTGCATGCACTAATATAAAATTGTCACGATACCCACTGCATTGAGTTTATTTATACAAATCCGTTAATAAACTACATTCAACATTGAACGGATCAAAATCTGAAAGAGTACATGAATATAAAATCCATTTACAAGCTAATTAAAATAAAAAAAAATGGATATACAATTGATCCACAAGCTTATTGAAATCCAAACAGCCAAAAATGAAATTGACTTTAGAATGTAAAACCAATTTCAAATATAAAATTGATCCACAAGCTTATTAGAATCCAAACAGCTATAACATTTGTGTTGATTTAAGCTTAGTTTATTTCGACTCAAAAGATAAACTTTATTATTTTTTATTTTTTTGACACTTTGCGTCGTTTATTTTATTATTTTATTAAAATTATAAGATTTAGTAGGAAATTATAGGAATATCCTTTTCTCCACTGAGTATGTTTGCAGTGGAATTTTTTTGTGTTTGTAATATAATCACACAAATTTTATGAAATAAATTAATCATGATAAGATAATAATATAATAAACGATAAAGTAACTATTATAGAAAGTGATACAAAAAAAAGTACTATGTGAATATAATTAATTAATAATATGATGTCTTTCATTCTTCGTTAGTTTATGAAAGTTGTTTTAATAAATAGTCAGCGTTATTTACTATACATTCTTTGTTATTATTAATACACGTTGTTTTAGAGTTTTTTAAGAGATCCAAAATACGTGTTCTGAAATTTGTATCCATTGCTTTCTAGAATAAGCGTTTTGGATTCATGATACTTATGTGTTTTTTTCCGAATCATTGCATAAAAAATCCTTTAGAATCATACCATTTGTAGCATTAAAAATTAGCAATCACTACAATTTTGGATTGTCCTATATATCCAAATAGTATACTCCTAGATAATATTGTATTATGTAAAAGTTGGCAACCACCATTAAAGAATGCATGCTCCACCACTACCACAACTCAGATAAAACGTGCGAGAGTTCAAAAACTAGGGGTTGCAGGTGAAAACAAATGGGGTGTAAGAAGAAACCACCCTAATCACTTTGGTCATAATTATATATAGATTGTTGTCTTCTTCTTATTTAACGTAATAAGTTAAAGAAGCATTGTGTATTTTCTTGGAATATATAAAAATGTATGTTAACGTGTTGTGATATTATCTTTAGACAATAATACTTTTATAATTATTTCTTTTTATAATATGAGATGACATTTTTTCAATAGTTTTAAAATATAAAAAAATAAAAATAAAATAAAAAGCTACTTAAAATATATAATTTCATATCGTAAAAGAAAGTTATTAATATTTAGTCGTTAAAAAATTATTTTTCATAATATTTTGGTTAATGCTTACACTTTGGAAAGTTTCAAAAGCACTCTGTATATGCTATTTGTCTTTTCCTCCATTTATAAAACAATCTAATAACTCCTGTATCTTTCAAATTGAATGAAGTATCTACCTTAATCCAAAATAGAGACTATTGTGTAAAAATTATTTGGAAATTTTGATTGAAAGAGCAAATAAAAGGATTATTTAGGTTGATGTCGTGTGTGAATATTGAAGAATATTTGTAATACTTTACAATTAGTAATGCATGAAAGGTTTTCGTAGGTACTACCCAAAAATCAGTTTGTGCTGATAAAAAATAATGTAAAATATATTTGTGTAATTTTTTTCCCTTCTCTATCCAAATCTGCTTTTGCGAAAAAATAAAAAAGGAATAAATTTTAAAGTGCCATAATATTTTTTGATGACACAATTCAAGTCTCCCTCCTCTTGTGTTACTTTTACATAAAACCTCAAGCAATATATATGATAACAGGCTAAAATATTATAAATCGATAATTTTCCAGGGATCCACAGAACTTTAACCTTAATGGTGGAACTGAAATATTATACATCGCCAATTTCTTAAAGATACATTAATTTGTTATAATCTTTTGTATCAAAGTTATATATTAAATAAGGTATTGAATATTACGAAAATATAACTTAGGTTGCATACTTTTTCCGACTATAATTTATTTCAATATTAAACTAGTTTTATTACAGGAATATTAATTTAGTTCTGCGCCTTTTATATTTCGCAAGAGATTCTTATAAAATTTTATTGAAAAGATCTGGATTCTCATGTTAAATTTAATCCTCATATTTGAAAGGAGTTTATTCTCAACTAAAAGAGAATAGGATGCTATGGATTACACCAAAAAATAAGGGCTTAATCAGCGTGGGTGGACTTGGCATCATTTGTTGATAACGTAAAATACTAATAAATTTGAAGTATTAAGAAGAAAAATTCGGATTTACCTAAGATCATTATTGTGGAATTCTGGTACATTACACTCATTCTTCATAATGGATGCCAACATAGCATTAGCATGCCAAATATTAATCAGACTAATAATAACATCTCAAATATTACCACGCTGGTACTATTTTACAGTGTTGATCTTATTGAATAGTAGCAAGTGATGAGAGTCACAATCGCCCCTTCAGAAAATTGACGCATAATGTTTTCAAAATGTCCTTGTCTGGTTTTAGTAGTGCCGCCTTATCCTTTGCATCCAAAGCAAAAGCTTCCTAAAATATTCCAAACAAAACACCATAAAACTCGACCACATAGACAGATCAGAAGAAACAGTACAAGACAAGACAAAACAAAACATAAAATACCTGGACCAAATTTCGTGTAATAATACGGTCTATAAAGTGGAAGAGGATGTCGTGGGTGAATTCTGGGTGGCCTTGGATGCAAAAGATGTGATCTCCATAGCTGAACATCTCAATTCCAGTCATTTCTGAGGAAGCAATGAGGTGTGCTTTAGGAGGGAGCTCTAGAATCTGCAGTTCAATATAACATGTGTACCATAATTCGAAGAAGAAGAAAAAGAAATGGAAAATGATTTTTTGACTATTAAATTTTGATAATTTTTGTTTACGTGACATCTTTTAAATGGTTCTCCATCTCTATATTTTTTTATTCTCAATATTTCAAAATCACTTAAAAGATGGCACATCATATTATAAGAGAAAGTTATCAAAATTTAATAGTCAGAATATACTTGTCCAAAAGAAAAAGTTACAGATATACTGACCTCGTCCCTGTGGCATTTGTGTATGGAAAGGTGTGATGGGAGGTTGAGAGAAGAGAAAGAGAATGGCAGAGATGATGAGATGTTTATAGATTTAACACCAATGTCCCAACCCTTCGTAGACCGACCCACCTTCCCTCCCAATGCACGCCCAATTATCTGTTACACATATTCAACACATTATACACTTTCATCTCAAATTCATTCAACTCACATCATCATTTTCTCTTTGTTAATCCAAACAAAACCAATTCATCCGGTCCAAATTTTCTATTAATTTTTTTTATATATTTTCTATTGAACATTAAAAATACACTATATTATTACTTTAAAAATCTTTTCAAAATATTTTAAAATTTTAAAATCAGTCACTGTCAATGTAATTTGAAGACAAGACAAAGAAACAACACAGAAAACCAGTACAAGATCCAAATTCTACATTCCCCTTCATCCCCTCAAATTATTAACTCCGCTCACTCTTTTTTAAATTCTCTTTTCAATAAGATATTTTAAAAATGAAATTACATCATTGTGCTCGCTTTATTTTGCCTTCTATCAGAACACAGGCTCACCTCTTTTCTTTTTTTTTGTTGGACCAAAATAGACAAATTAGGAGCATGAGCATGCAAGAAGGGAATATTATCTTGGCACAAAAATTCCAAAAAGAAGAATGTTATTAATATACAATAAATTTCCATACACGTATACTAGTTTTTCAAATTTTAGAATGTCTGAGAATTATATGGTTTGGAAGAGAGAAATGTATATTAAATGAAAGAATAACAACATTCAATTATCACGAAGAGAGTTTCTTTTAGATAAAAATATTGTTTCTTTATATCTAAAATCTTGACATAAATCTAAAATACGAGGTAATGAAAAGAAACAAAATTCAAAAAGAAAAAAAAAATTAACTCCATTTTGAAAGAACTAAAAATAAATAAATAATTTGAAGTTTTCACTCAATGAAAAACTTAAATTATTTATAAACATTGTAATGAAAAAACAAAAGAAATCATCCAAAATATTCTTGAAATTATTAAAAATGTATAATATTCCTCACGAAAAATAAAAATTAATTATGAAACACAAGACAATTAATCCGACCGTCCCAAAATTCACAACTTTTCGAGAATGCTCTTAACACCATAAATGTGTACTATGGTGTATGTACGTTCAATTTAAAAACTAAAAAGAATAAGTTACAATTTTTCAGAATTAATATTCAGTTAAGATAATGTGAATGAAAAATTACATTTATACTATCTTAATATATAATTTTTTTCATGTGTAATTATATAACTTTTCACGTCCTTTTATCTTATCAAATCTATGATTTTGATCGGTGAAAAACCAATAATACTAAAACTTTTTCATCGTTAAAGAAAAAAGTTTCCCATTAAATACGTAAAAATAACATTTTAATTAAAAAAAATGTTTTTAATAAATTAATTTTGATGGATTGTCTAAGAATTGAAATAATAGAATTAACTGCCCAACAAATTTTTATAATTAAATATCGTTACTGAATAATTAGATTTAGATGCGGCACTGACAAATTTTAACCTGGGAGATGTGACGTGGAGAAGACAGGATAGAGCAGTGCAGTGTTTAGTTACAAAATGTAAGACATTTCAAACATTAATCTCCTGTTAAAAGATCATTGTGGATAGGACCACCAACCCTTCCAACATCACTGACAAGAGTACGACAAAATGAGACTTATCTATATTGTTATTAGAATATTGGTGAGGTCCTTTTTGTGAAGATTTAAAAATGAAACAATAATAGATTGTGAGATCTATGAGATATGAGAGAGAAAGTAATTAAAAAAGCATAAACATTATTGAAGGGAGGAAATTGAAATATGAGAAGTAGGAACCTGGTGGCCGAAGCAAATGCCAAGGATTTTCTTGTGCATAGAGTGCAATCTGTTAACGAGTTCCAGAAGTTCAAGAATCCAAGAATCGTTAGCATGGGCGTCGTAACAGCTTCCGGTGATGACAAACCCATCGTAGAGAGAGAGGTGGTGGTTGGCCGGAAACTCTCCCTGCACCACCTTGTACAGGTCCCACCTCTCTCCCTCCTCCGCCAACACTCTCCCGAACATCCCGTAACAACCTCCGTGCATCTTCAACAAGTACTCCGAATCCTCACCGCACATCAGCACCGCATACCTCTTCTCTCCGACCTCACCCATCTCAGAGAGACACACAGAGAAACGATTTGGTGTTGTTCTCGTTGGCTTCCTCTCAGGGACATAACTAACTTTCCCACTCTCGCCTCCTTTTTAAAGGCCCACCTTTTCACCTTTATTACTAAATTGTCCTTTCCTCTTTATTTGTCTTTTTTATTGGAATGACAACGTGGGTTTTTATATCTCTAAAGTTAATAGATAATAAAAAATAAAAATATTTAAGTTTAATTTTTTTTTTAGTTTTTGTTTTTGTCAAAAATTGACAGTAGAATTATATTAATTATATCAACAAAGCAAATCATTCATATTAAGAGTTTCAATTTTGATGAAAGAATCATTGATCCGTTTTAAGATATTTAAAGAAATGTATCCTAAAAGACCAAATTGCATTAGTTTTTTAAAAAATCAAAACCAAATTAAGACTAAAAAAAACTAGAGAATCGACTTAATATTTTAAAAAAATAACATGAATCAAAAGATTAATTAAACCAAATATTTATTAAGATAACTTTTTTTTTCATTCTTATTGTGTTTTTAGTTTTTTGCACAAATTGTAATTATATCTCACTCTCGTATGTTTTCTTTTTCTTTTTGAAGAAAAAAAAAAGTTAGACACAAACTCATTATTTCTGCTCTCATTTCTCAATTATTCTATTTCTTTTTTGTCTCTTGTCCCATTTGATAATAAAAACATTATTTTTATCTCATCAGCTTTTTGTTCATTTTTGTATTATAGACAGTGGCGGAGCCACGTTAGAGCAGGCGGGGGCCACGGCCCCCCCAACTTTTTTTTTTTTTTTTAAGTTTTATGTGTTTAAAATTTTTTAAATTATATATTTTTAAATGTTTTAAATTATGTATATCATTTTAAATTAGACAGTAATATATTAAAAATTAATAAAAAATAAATTAGATATTTTTTTATGAAATACATAATTTAATTTTAATAAATAGTACAATATAAAATTAAATATAATAAAAAAAAAATTGTTAAGATAATTTTTATCTTTTTTTATATTGTTTTTTGTGTTTTTTCATGTTTTGTATTCGTTTCTTACTCTTATCTGATTTCTTTTGTTATTGAAAAAAAAAAGTTAAGCAGAAACGTCATTACTTTTGTCTTCATCTTTTTCATATCTTCTCTTATTCTTAAAGGAAAAAAATTTCTCTTGTTTCACTTGGTAGTGCAACACTTGTTTAATATTTAGTCCTTTTTTTTTATCTCATTACCCTTTTGTATATTCATTTTTTTATGAAAAGAGAAAAGCAAATAATGTATTATGTGATCTTTTATAGAGGATTTTTAAGTGTAACTTGATTATCATAGTTATTTGTAGTAATTATGTCTCTCAATTTTTGATTAAATTATAATAAATTATTTTTTTAGTCTTAAACTTGTTTTATAGACAGGTATATTGATAAAAAAAATTAAAGAATAAATTTATTTTTTAAAATTGATAAAAAAGAAGTGAAGATGAGAACAAAAACTTGTGATGACTTTTGAATCGATATGTACATATTAGTAAAATGGAAAATCAATATTTTGCAGATAATATGGTTATTTACATTGAAAAAAAAAAGCTAAAAAATATAGTTATGATTCAATTATTTAATAAGTTCAAGAATATGAAAAAACGAATGACAATATTATTTAGATATATGTATTTTCTGTTATAATTATAGCTATATTAAATTATGTATTACTTTTTCCTGAATTAATGACAAAAATCTTAAATATATAAATTGAGTATATTATTTTGGCTCCCCCATAAATTTTTGCCAAGATCCGCCACTGATTATAGAACAAATATAATGCATCATGTGTTCTTTCATACCCGATCTTTACGTGTCTCAATTTTTTATTAGATTATGATAAATTATTTTTTAATATTATTTACAAAAAAAAGTGTACATTGATAAAAAATAAAAGAATAAATTTATCGTTTAAAAGTGATAAAAAAAGAAACTATGAATGAAAACACATTCTTTGAAGTATTATATTAATAATCAAATTTAATGATCTCAAAATTATATTATTTTGGTCCCTCCAACATTTTTTTGTCAAGATCCGCCGGTGCTTCTTATCTTAACTTTTTTGTGGTTGATGAGTTGTTTTATTGGAATGTTATGATGTTGTTTATTGGACTTCTTTTGATGTTATAGGATTTTTTTTATTATTTAAATGTTTTCATATTTCAAATATTAAAATTATGATGTCTAAAACTTTTTTTTTTAATTCAAAATGTTCAAATATACAAATTGACTTGTAGGCCCATGTAAGACAGATCACGTTTTCAAACCTGCAACTTCTCTGTATGACAGGTCAATCCAACCCATAATGTGTGAACTTGGCCTAAACGAACTGGATCGACCGCATTGTTATCCCTATTTTTCTTATACATCGCCTTACCTTTTACCATTTGGTTTAGTTTTTTTTTTTCGTCCTAATAATTTTTAAATTTTATTTTACTATTTTTAACGTTATTAAATCAGTTCATTATTTTTAAAAGCAAATTAGTATTATTATTAGTTGTTAACTCTTAAACAAAGTTTTTGTGAATTTTTTATGTATATTGAATCTGGAAGAGTAAAGAAACAGTTTGTGTTGGATATCCTAGTATGTGACCATTTTTTCCTAGGTTTACATAGGTGATCGTAAATCAGTGAAATTGCTCTGTGGGTATGCGTATGCGTGTGAAGTAGGTTTACACGTTGGAAATGTTTGGGTGCGCGTTTTGGAAGCTTCCACACGTTGTTTTTGCGTGGCTTTTATTACCATATATTTGACGTGAAGGGGTGTTAATAAAGTGCGTGGGTAACAATTCCATTAACAATATTCTCTTTCTTCTTATTATTATTATTATCAGTGGCCCATATTCGCTATATTTTTATTTATTTCACACACTGAAATATTACGGAAACTGAGAGCAAATAAAGGAGACTTTAACATAAAAATAATAATAATAATAATAATAATAATAATAATAGCGTGAAGGGAACAATGTCACTGTTTAATTTGACTTTCGTATTCTGTCACGTGAAAATGGATATTGGCCTGATCAACTTTTTCTTTAAGTAAAATATAAATTCATTTTTGTTATATTCATTGTTAATTTTTTTTCATTAAATTTAATGTAATGTTTGTTAATTTTATCATAAGCATCATCGGTATATGATTAGAGATATTAATTTGGTTAATAGACTCAAATGAGGGAAAAAAAAGTTTAAGTTCTTAAAGTCTCGTCGAGTGACTTAAGGTCAAGACTAGTTAGGCTCTCATAACAATAATATTTTAAGTCAAATTAAAAGATTAAGTCAAGTATTTTCAGTCGGTCACAACCAAAGATCAAGTCATCAGATCCAGACTGACTACCTACACAGGCCGACGACTCAGACATACTGTCCGATCCGACAATCCAAACGGATCGACCCGATCCAACCACCTATATGAGTTGGACCGACCTAGATCAACAACCTAGACGAGCCGATCCACAAGGCTTTTGTGAAGTTTTTTTGCCCTCTGAACTTCTTTAATTGGAGCTTTTTGGTCTTATAGATTTTTTTTGTCCTAGTTCACGTGGATGAAGAACAAAATCTTATAGATTGAACTAAATTGACACTTCTGTATATATGATATCAAGTTTAAGATAAGACTATTTTACTTTTATTTATTAAAAATCATATTGTTTATTACATATGAACACATTTTACCTACTTTATTTTACTATTTTTTCTTATAATAATAATATGTTTTTATTTGTTTTACGATATTTTAGGAAAATTTCCATTATAGCAGTAAAATAAAATAAATAAATAAATAAACTTAACTTTGTCTTATGAATGAACTTTTTTTTTTCTTGAGTACAAGAAAAGAGATAGTAATTAATGTATTTAGAAGAATTAAGAAGTCACGTTGACAAAATATATTTTGGCATTATGGGAAGATGATTTATGGACAAAGTTCTCTCTAAAGGCTTCAACGAGAGGAAAATATGAAAAAGAGAAATTGATTTTTACATGGGCTAAATATGAGATTCTGTACAAATTGACTGATTTATGAGCTGATTTTAACTTATAAAAAAATTAATATAATTTTTATCATACTTTACTTTTCTATAAATTCTTACCAAGAAGTTAATTAAAGTAACCCTAAAACTCCTGATAATATAATAAATAACTTGGTGAAAGATAAATTTGATTAATAAAATAAATTTTAATACAACAACTATTCATTACTCTTTCACTTTCTCTTTAAATCCTACAATCACGACAATTTAACTTACAAAATCGCATAATTTTATGTAGAACTTTAAAAACAGTGAATTAAATATAATTATTTCAAGAATGTTAGTGATTTTCGTTATTTAGTATATCCTTCGTGATAAATTTAGTTGTTAAATATTGATTATAGAAAATTATTAGATTTTTTTTAAAAAAATGTGTTACTTTCTTTACCTTGGTCCCTTAAACATGTTACTTTATATTTTTACTATTTGCAATTATTTTTTAGCTTTTAGTCTATTTGATATGTCATTTTTAACTTTTATCATCACAAATATATCGTTTTTTAGTCCGCATATAAATAGCATATTTGTTTTATTTTGGTTCTTATTAGTATATAATCTTTTATTCATTCTCGTTATTCGCCAGACATTTTTTTATAACATCAACATTGTTAATTTGACAATTTTACTGACATTACATTTGTTGATTTCTTTACTTTTGAGAAAGTTAATAATAATGACAAACAAAAAGGAAAAGACAGAGAGGAATGAAAACTAAAAAAAAATGAATACCAAAACTAAATACTTATACATTCTATAAAATATTAGTCTAATATCTTAATTTAATTTTAATGTCTATAAAAATGTATAGATATCATCATACATAACTTTTAATTTCTTTATTTAAACAGTTTTCAATGTTTGATAAAATTAAAATAAGGATATAGTTAAAAACATATATTATCTTCAAATTTTAAAAATAACACTTAGAAAGTAATTTTTTTTTTTCAAAAAGTTACTAATGTATATGAACTTTGAAAGAGAGGAAGTACACATTGAAAAGGTCATTTTGGTTAATCAAATTCTCAATTCATTGTCCTAGACATTTGTCAACATTTTCATAAGAATTCTAAGAAGCATTAAACTTAAATGGATTGATGTAAGGTAGGGAATTTCTTCGTGCACCCCATATTTTCGTTTTTTACCTCCATATTTTTGTAATACCCATTATACCCCTATTCTATTTATGGTTTTGATAATCTATAGATATTCAGGATTTTACTATCTACATTATAAAAACTTGTTTTTTAGATTATATAATCCGTAATACAAAATTATATTTCGGATTATACAATTTATAAATTTATAATGCAAATGAATTATGAAATAAAAAACTTACATTCCACATATTTTATTCGTGATTTTAATTTTATTCCTTACCCTTCATATTTTATGCTTTTTTTAATTTGTTTTAATGGATATTTATGAATTTTTTTTAGGATATACGTAGAAGAAGATGATGGGGTGGAGTTGGAACAAGAAGATGGGTGGAGGTGGGAGAAGATAAGGTAGAGTTGGAAGTGGAAGAAGAGAATATAATAGACATGATATAACCTACTTTTGAAAAACTCATACTTTAAAATACATTCAAAATTTTTGCATATATAATAAAATCATTAATTCCCTATTATAAAGAAGATTATGAGGATGAGAAAACAATAAATAAAAAAAACAATTCAAAGACGATTCTAATAATAATTTTCAAATTAAACACATTTATCTAATTCAATACGCCATTTTTAAAAATAAAAAATGAATTATTTTAAAATTACAATACTTAAAAAGGCAACTTTCAAATTTGGGACTAAAAATATTTTTAAACTTAGAAGATTAAAATTTTATTTTTAAATTTTTGAAATTCAATTTTGAGTGAGTAAAAATCATTTAAAAAAACGGGTTAAAAATTCTTTTTCATATGATTATTTTAAAAGCATATATTATTATCAAAAAAATGTATTTTCTGAAATTAGAAAAATCTAAAAGAATTTTTTAATTTTGAGTTATAGAATAAAAAATATACAAGTTTAAATAATTAGAAACATATTAGATCAAAATAAAAAATGTAATTAATTCCCAAACATGCAAATGGAAGCAAGTTCTAAACACTAATAAATTAAGGGCGCCTTTTCCTTACACCTCCAATTCTTCTTCAATACTTCTCAAATTTACCATTTTACCCCTAATTAATTTGTGGGTGGCAGTGGGTAAAAACGGGTGGAAGAGCGGTAAATGATATTTACTGCAACAACTATTTTGCTTATCTGAGCTGCATCCCCAAATTATTTCGATAGATTCTTTCTTGTCTCTGTTTCTTCTCCATTATGAATGTGGCCCCATTTATGAGTGGTCCCTTCATTTTAATTTTCTTCTCTGTGCTTCATTCTTTCCTTGAAGGTGGTCCCTAGTCCGATGTTTGTGTGTTCAGTTACATTAATTTTATTTTTGAAAGCTCTCCTGTTTATTCTCTTCTCATTCTCACTGTGCTTCATTCTGTCATTGAAGGTGTTCCCTGTCCGAGGTTCAGTTTCATTCATAATTTTTTTTGGAAAGCTCTCCTTTTGTCTTCTCTGCAGGTTATCCTTCTTCCATAATGTTTTGGAATTTGATTTGAATGGTTGGAATGTTAATATCATTTTTGTATTTTCTTTTTCCTTTTTATTATGTGAAATGAATTTCGTGATACGTTTCAAGAGAAAGCGAAATGAATTTCAAAAACCGTTTGGTAATTTTTTTTCCAGAAACGGAATTCGTTTTAGAAAAGTATGAAACAGATTTTGAAATCCGTTTCATAAGTTTCCATGTTTTTTTGATGAAATGGCTTTTGGGATCCGTTTCATACTTTTTTGAAACGGATCACGAATTCCGTTTCACAAATTTTAAATTTTGTTCAAAAAACAGAATATGTGATCCGTTTCAGAAAAGTATGAAACAGATCCCAAAATCCGTTTCATAAATTTTCATGTTTTCTTCATGAAACGAATTTCCAAAAAATATATATAAGATGAAAATATAACTTCCTTGATAATATTACTTTTATTAAATTATTTACTATGATGATAATTTTATTTTAAAGTAAAAATAACACTTTAATTCTTAGAATTTAATTATTTCCTAAAACCATTAATTTCAGAAATAATATCCACATTTTTTACGGTAAGAAATTCCTTTTAATAGTGTTGATAAAGATAATATTTTATTAAAATAGCAAAAAAACCCTTTTAATCTTTTTAACGTGTTCAAATATATTTTTTAATTAATGTTCTAAGGAAATATTTGGGAGATGAGAAAATTTCTAATTTACTGTTAAAAAAACTCAAAACGTTTTTTTTTTACATTTGATTTATCCTTTAAAAAATAACATTTTTTTTTATTTTCTAAGAATAGATTTGAGGAATATCCACACAAAAAAATTCAAATTTTTTGATAATATTACTCTTCTTAAATTTCTTTAATGCAATAAATTAAGTTTTTACTAAAAATAACACATTAATTTGTAGGATTTAATTACTTCCAAAGATTTTTTTTTTTAGAAATCCCAATGATCCCGTTTGGAGGTAGTAATCACGTACCGTAACAAACTGTTTTTAAGTTAAAAAACAACTTCTAAAATAATTTTCATGATTTTTTCCACTTTTCTTTGATTTCAAATTTCAGATTTGTGTTACCCCTTCTCCAATCCTTGCTCACTTTTCATTTCTCTGTTCCTTCATTTGGCCTGATTTATTTATTCAGTCATTAAGCCAAGCAATTGGTGGTCACACAATTAGGAACTGAGATGGTAACAAACACTCTTCCAGCATAAAGCCCCACAACAACTCTCACACGTCACAAGCAGAGGCAACTCTCAAGTCTAAGGGTGTGTTCCTTTGATAGGATGGATATGGTGGAGAGTGTGAAGATGAATTTGTGTAGATTTGGGTGGATGAATTTTTGTGTTTTTTTGAGTGGATTTAGAGATTAAAGTGAGTAGATTTGGAGATAAATTTTATGAAAGTTAGTGAAAGATTTGATTGATGTGATAAATAAAATAAATTGTAAAAATAGATAGAATTAGAAAGTTACCAAAATACCCTTGACGAAAAAAGAGAATAATTTTGTAATTTGATGTTATAAAAATAATTATAATTAATTAATACGCTTAAAAAAATATTAAAATTATATAAAATTTTAAAATAAAAAAATTAAATTTTTATGAATGTAAAATAATTATACAATTAAATTTTAAAAAAATTATAGAATTAAATTTTAAACTAAAGTTAAATAAAGTTAAAAAAAAGTTAAAAAATTAAAAAAAAAAGTCAAGAAAAAGGTAAAAAAAAAAAAAAATAGACACCCACGACACCGGTTTCGCGCTCCTTCAACAAACTAGGCACCGGTTACATAACCGGTGCCATCACCCCATGCAAAGCAGCACACCGGTGCCACCGGTGTCACCCCACAGAACACCTCACCACCAAACCGCACCGCCACAGAAAACCTCACTCACCACCCTCACTCCACCTCCAACACCACTCACTCCACCACCCCGCTGACCACCCTCTCGCATGCGAGACTCAAAAATGAAGGATAAAATGGGTAAAGCACTATTTTATTCGCTAATCCTCTCTTCAAAGCGCGGATTGAAAAATCGAGGAATCCCTTAAACCCTCGCTCTTAAATCAGCTGAATTCCTTCAATGGAATACCATATATTTGATGATCCGCGCTCCCAAATTCATTTAACAAGACCTAAAAGTCTTATATTATTATTCATTCATTCATTTTGAACTTTCTCCAACGCCAACGCAAGACGAATTAGAATAGACGGTGAGGGAAAGCCGAGCCAGCAACGGGAGAGTTGGTCCCCACTCCACTCCAATCATTCAATCGATCGCTTCGAACCCAAACCCTAGCTAGGGTTTCTTCCATCGGTTGATCCATCCATCATGGCAGAAGAGGTTTCTTCTTCTTCTACTACTGCTCCCGCGGCATCTGCTACTTCTCCTCTTGGTTCTAGCGTGATCTCCCTCGTGAACCGCCTCCAGGACATCTTCGCCCGCGTCGGAAGCCAATCCACCATCGACCTCCCTCAGGTCGCCGTCGTCGGCAGCCAGAGCAGCGGCAAGTCCAGCGTCCTCGAAGCCCTAGTTGGCCGCGATTTTCTCCCCCGAGGCAACGACATCTGCACTCGTCGTCCACTCGTCCTCCAGCTCGTCCAGACCAAGCGCAAGCCCGACGCCCCCGATGATGAGTACGGCGAGTTCCTCCATCTCCCTGGCAGAAAATTTCACGATTTCTCCGACATTCGCCGGGAAATTCAGGTGCTGAACTTTTTATCTCCACCCTCTGCGTTTGTCTTTTACATGTTTGTGACGCCGACAGCTTATCGTCATTGATTACTCGCTAGGTGATTACCGTTTTAGGTCATTGAATAAATAATAGTGAAGAAGAGAAGTAGAATATTGTTATCATGTTCGGTTCGCGTTTGCCTTGTATTTTGAATGACTATTGAACACTAGAGTTCTGCTTTCCCTTTTGTAACATTACTTTCGCTTGCCGGCATCTAAGTGGAAGGGAGAAGAGACTCCTTTAATAAGGAGGGTGACCCTTTCATTAATGTAGATTATTTTGTCTCTCACACTTTTTTTGTATCCAGTTTTCTTTACTTATTCACCCATTAACAAGATATGCACACACTTTGGCATATTAACCGCTACTGAACTGAGTTGAATTTGGGTATGATCTGATGGCTATCCGTGGTGCTCATGTGCGTGTATCGTGTTTGGCTTTGGTATTAGATGGCTTCCAATGCTCCAACAGTAAAATGGAATACATGGACACTTTAGATACTTGGTTCTTTGAAACTAGTATAATGGAGTATAATAGAATGTGTAAGTTAGTTGAATGAACTTTGAGGAATATTGATTGCTTGACAGTCGTCAATGTTTTTATCATATCTATCGGTGATACTGTTTTGGTTGAGGGTCCATTATCTACTTAAAGTGATTTCTGTGCTTTAAGCTTGAAATGTGGTTAAATTTGAGACATTAGTTGCATCTATATAGAATGTAATACCGTTGCTAGTGATGTGCTGATGAGTTATTGTGTACTAGTTTAATCCCTTTCATTTACCTTTATATATACATTCACTCTCTTTCTGTAGGCTGAAACTGATAGGGAAGCAGGGGGGAACAAAGGTGTCTCCGACAAGCAGATTCGATTGAAGATTTTTTCACCAAATGTTCTCGATATCACACTTGTAGATCTCCCAGGCATTACGAAGGTTCCTGTCGGTGACCAACCTTCTGATATTGAAGCTCGAATCAGAACAATGATCATGTCATACATCAAAACTCCTACATGTCTCATTCTGGCTGTCACACCGGCAAATTCAGATTTGGCTAATTCAGATGCTCTTCAGATGGCAGGGATTGCTGATCCTGATGGTGAGTTTTTACTTCCATGTGTCTGAAACTTCAATCTTTTCATACCTCTTTAACTTGATTTTTAAAGGTTCTTGTTTCCATTATAGGTAATAGAACAATCGGCGTAATCACAAAGGTTCGGTACACTCTTGTAACACTTTATCCGACACAATTGTGAAATTTGTTAAGCTTTTGCCTTGTTCTGACAATATTAGGCTCTTATTATTTGGAATGTAGTTGGATATCATGGACAGAGGTACTGATGCCCGAAATCTGTTACTCGGAAAAGTTATCCCCCTCCGACTTGGTTATGTAGGTGTTGTAAATCGTAGTCAGGAGGTAATGATGTTATACTATAGTTCTAATAGCTCTGTTTAATTACTTTGACCTGTGTGCATGTTCTTATTGATATTTTGTTAAAAGTATTGGTCATTGTTTAATAATACCGTAAATAAGGATACCTCGTAAATACAAATAACTAAATATTTGTAATTTGCTTGATTGATGTGGAGGTAAATATGAGTTGATTGCTGAAATATATTTTGGTTATTGTTTCATCATATTAGGATATTCAAATGAACCGGAGTATAAAGGATGCTCTTGTTGCTGAAGAGAAATTTTTCCGAAGTCGTCCTGTAAGGAAGTTCTTATTTGTAGTTAATAGTCAAGTTCTTTTACTTATACACGCTTACTCATCCATTTATGTTATTCATAGGTATACGGTGGTCTGGCAGATAGTTGTGGTGTTCCTCAACTAGCAAAGAAATTGAACCAGGTAGAGTCTTCATGACACTAACAACATGCATATTTATTGTTTATAATACTAACCTTATTTAAGGATTTCAAATGCAGGGTAAAAGTTTGGTTTTTCACACTTTTTCATTCTTTAATTGATACTTTATATTTAGGTTTTTTCTTTATACAAAAGCAGTCAAAATTGTCATAGTATATCCTTTATCTTTAGGAGGGAGGTATCAAAGAAATGCACTTAGTTATTTCACCTTCATTGTTGATTTTGATGGTGGCTCTTGAATTCTTCTTTGAATCATTTGTATCTTTTTTTGGAAGGGAGAAGAGGAAGGAGGGTTGAAAGACTGAAGTTTCTTTTCTTTTTAGTGCTGTGAAAGAATGAACTTTATTTTTTGCATGGGTCTGTAAAGGATAAGAGCATGGTAGTTGAATCGTGAATCGTATCGTGTATCGGAGAGCTTAAATTTTGAATCGTGAATCGTATCGTATCGTGAATCGTACGATTCATAAACATTAAAAAAATGTAACATATACTTAAATATATAAGATATATAAATATGCAAAGAGACAATTAATAACAAAACAACGTCATAGTCAATTTCACCAATGTATATATACCACATAGATTCACAATTTCAGCAACACAGCCTTCAAAAAACATTGTGGTTGCTGCCTAAGATTTCTTTAAGTATGGCTATATGCTACTAAACAAGTGTTGCATTATAGCCATCCAAAAAATAAGTGTTGTTGTTGCTTGGATCCTAAAGAACCTCAAAAAAACATTCTAGTCTAAATCATTCATATTTCATCATCATCATTTCCAAGATCTACATCACTTAAGTCATCTTCATCTTCTAGTGAAAGTTCTTCTCCTTCATTAATGTCTTCAAATTCCTCCTCATCTCCTACTACGGATTTTCCTTTTTTATTGGTCTTGGCATTTAAGTTTCTTGGTCCTATATTAGCAAAAGAAAAAGAAATAAAGTTTAGTTCTAGTTTGTTGACATTCAAATTTCAACTTGTGAATAGAAATAATTACCTCTCTTCCTTTTTTTATTTGGAGCTCCCTCTTCATCATCAAAGCACTCATGTATATCCATCCATGACGAATCAATAGGCAAACAAGGATTTTCTTTTTCTGTAATCCATTCATCATCTGATTCAATATCTGACAAACATATGGGATCATAAGTTTCCCCCTTCTCTTCTCTACTCTTTTGTCTCAACTCAAGTTGGAGATTGTACTTGACATAGACAAGAGCATTTAGTCTTTGTTGTTCCAATCTATTTCTTCTCTTAGTATGAACTTGGTCAAAGGTGCTCCAATTCCTTTCACACCCTGTTGCACTACATGTGAGACTCAAAATTTTCATGGCTATCTTTTGTAGCTCTTTACCTTCTCCTCCATAACTCTCCCACCAAAGAGCTATCAAAATAAAGAAGTATTGAATTATAATTTAATGTAATTAAAAATTATAAATCATATAAAAGTGGTAATGAGAGTAATTTCATTACCAGGTTGTTTCTTGTTTCTAGTAGCTATTGCCATGTGCATTCCAAAAAGCCCCTTAGCTCCCTTGAACTTTTCAAGTTGTTGATCAATTGTAACTCTTGTGCTAACATCCAAAACCATTTTTTCAAATGTTTCATATAAACCAATCAAGACCTCCCTATCCGGATTGAAATTTTTGTCATAGTGATATCTAACACAACAAAAATAAATTGATGACATGAGAAGAACGAAAATAAAGGTACTTGGTAGGAAAAATTTAGGTGAAATATGCATTACCTAGGATTGAGATAATAGGCTGCTGCATGGAGAGGCCTATGTAGTTGCAAATTCCACCTAGTGTCAATAATCTTCCACACTTTTTTATACCTTGTTTCTATCTTTTGGAAATTTTCAGCAATTTGCTCCTTTGCTCTATCCATTGCTTCATAAATGTATGGCATTGCTGGTTTTGCATCACCATCTACAAGCCTCAACACTTTTACAAGTGGAATCACACATTTTAAGCAATAGGTGATTGATCTCCAAAATCTACCATCACTCAACACCAAATTCATAACTTGCTTACCCTCACTTTTATTAGCATGTGGACTAGTAGCCCATTCCTCTGAAGCAAACATTGATCTAAGAGCATTCTTTTGTTGCTTAATACAATTTAATGTGAGAAAAGAAGTAGCAAATCGTGTGACAGCGGGTCTTGCTAATTCTCTTCCATTAGAGTAGCTTCTATACAAATTAAGGACCCATGTATGCCTATATATGTATGTGGTGATTTTCTTTGCATTGCTAATAGTATTGTAAAAGACTGGAAGCTCTCCAATATCTTCAAGAACCAAATCAAGGCAATGTGCTGCACATGGGGACCAAAATAATTTGGTTCTTTTTTCCATTAACATTCTTCCCGCTGCCACAAGGTTAGAAGCTCCATCAGTAACTACTTGGACAACATGGTCCTCTCCAATTTCCTCCACCATGCTGTCCAACAACTCAAACATTTTCTTCCCATCTTTAATGACATCACTAGTATCAATAGATTTCAGAAAAACAGTCCCACTTGGACTGTTAACAAGAAAATTAGTCAATGATCTTCCTTTACCATCCGTCCATCCATCACACATCAATGTACATCCCCATTTTTCCCAATCAGTTTTATACTTTTCTAGACCTTGTTTAACATTATCCACAGCTTTTTTCAGATATGAAACCCTTACCTCATGATAAGAAGGAGGTTTTAATCCTTTGCCATATTCTCCAACAGCCTTCAACATTTGTATAAAAAGAGGGCTCCTTACAAGGTTAAATGGCAATGCATTGCCATAAATACAGCTGCAAATTTCTCTGATTACATCTTCTCTATTTTTATATGTTGCATTGATTGTCATTTGTTGAAGATCATTTTTTCCCTTTGTCACCTCTCTTGATAAGTCTCCTCCACAATCAAAGCTGCCATCCTCTGTCTTTTTTTCTTTACCTTTTAGCATCTTCACAAATATATCTTTCACATCATCAGGGACACTACAACATGGAATAACATCTTTTTTTGTTCCAGCAAGGTGTTGCTTCATTCTTGCTATACCACCCCAACAAGTGTGAGAACAAAACTTGCATTTAACCTGTAGCCTATTTGGTGGAACATTGTCACAGTAATTCCAAGTAATGTCGGCCTCCCTTTTCGACTTACTCATGTTTGAAGTTCAGCAGCTGCACATATGAAAAATCCCCTACCCAGAACCCCACACCACCACAGAACCACCCCGCAACTACCACAAAACCACTGCACACACAAACAGAAGATGAACAGAGTAGTTCGCAACACAAAAACGCAACCACCGCGTGACCACCGCGCGACCACCAGAACCACCGCGCGACCACCAGAACCACCGCGCGACCACCACAGAACCACCACACACACAAACAGAAGACGAAAAGAGGCGTTCGCGAGACGAAACGCAGCAACCACCGCGCGATGACGGCACGACCACCGCGCGACCACCGTGCGACCACCGCGCGACCACCACAGAACCACTGCGCGACCACCACAGAACCACCGCACACACGAACAGAAGACGAAAAGATGCGTTCGCGAGACGAAACGCAACCACCACCGTCGACCACCGCGCGACCACCGTTCGACCACCGTGCGACCACCGCGCGACCACCGTGCGACCACCGTGCGACCACCACAGCACCACCTCGTCACCACCACAGTGCAAGTAAAGGTCGAAGTCGAGGTCGAGAACGAGAGTCGAGAGGTTCGTTAATGTTAATATGTTTGGAAGAGAGAGAGTTTCAATGTGAATAAAATAAAGGGGGGAAAATTTAGGGTTTTAAATTGGGGGTAAATTGGCAGGGGGGAAAAATTTAGGGTTTTAATTTGGGGGTATTTTTGTATCGCGAATCGAATCATGATTCTTACGATTCGCACCTGTATCGTACGATACGTTTACGATTCGGGAGTAAAAACGATACATCGAACGATTCGTATCGCGGAGAGGATGTATCGTATCGTATCGTACGATTCGTATCGTGAATCGTACGATACTTACTACAATGGATAAGAGTTTGAAGAGTGTATGCAAATAGCAAGATTAATACTAGCCTGGGGTAAAGGCTTACAGTGTCAAATTTGGAGAAAGAATATTGTTAGATTCTTCTTCGATAGAACTGAATTCTTTCAAATCCCATAAAATATTAAACCGTTATGGATTGATACTAAGATTGAGATTTCTGGTCTAATGCAAGCCAATACATGGTATGCACATTTACCTGTCTATCCTTTTGCAGATTCTAGCACAACATATAAAGGCTGTGCTACCTGGGCTGAGAGCACGTATAAGTACTTCACTAGTCTCTGTTGCAAAGGAGCACGCAAGCTATGGAGAGATTACTGAGTCCAAGGTTTGTGTTAATACTAAGTATGCCGCACATATGTTCTCCTTATTTTGTAAAAGAAGCGGCATTTTTTCTACTTTGGCTGTAATTATGCAATGCATTATTTATAAGTGTTAATCTCTAACAGGCTGGTCAGGGTGCACTTCTCCTGAATATTCTTTCAAAATATTGTGAAGGTACTTAACTATCCCAAGAGCCTAGTTTCTTATCTTTTATTAATGAAGTTGTGTTTTCTTTTTTTCTGTATTTGTTAACTGCTATGCCACATATTGTTACTTTTCCATGTTAAGCAAATGGTATCTTCAATTTCATTCTTCTTGAAAACAGCATTCTCCTCAATGGTTGAGGGAAAGAATGAAGAGATGTCTACATCCGAATTATCTGGTGGAGCACGAATCCATTACATTTTTCAATCCATATTTGTCAAAAGTTTAGAGGTATATAATTCTTCTGTATTTCCATATGGTACTGTTAGAAATGTCTTTTCTCATGCTACAATTCAATTAAAAATGGAAAATGCGGAGGAGGCTATAGTTAACTCATTAGCCTGTCAACCGTATTGGATTTCATGGATGGAGGCACTATTATCCTACCTTTTATTATTATTTATATATACTACGCATATGATATTAATCAAACATTGTTAAACAAACAAAACTGAATATTTGTGATTGTATGTATGATTTAACTATGAAAATATGTAATTTCATTTTTGTTGCTAAACAGATTTTCATCTTAATTTTGTAAATGATATGCTGAATGTTATCATTTTATTATTATGGGTTAAGCAAATGACAGACTATAATTCAGCAAATTCAGAGAAATAATGATTTTATTATAAGCACAGCATATGATGTCGAGTTGTAAGCAATAGGCAAAATGCGCTAATTCCTTGTGACTCAATGCTATCATGAAGGAGGTGGATCCATGTGAAGGCCTGACTGATGATGACATTCGTACTGCCATACAGAATGCTACAGGGCCTAAATCAGCATTGTTTGTTCCAGAAGTAGGTCTTTTTACCCAACCTTTTTCCTTAAAAGTTTGAGATAGAAATTATATTTTAAAATAAGAATATAAATTACATTTTAAAATTTTGGTTGGTTTTGTAAATGTTTCATAATAATTTGTGAATCCAAATGCATAAATATGTTTATAAAAAAAACCTACTCTAGAATAAGTTTATCTATTTATTTCCATCTCATCAGGTGCCATTTGAGGTCCTTGTGCGAAGGCAAATATCTCGTTTATTGGATCCAAGTCTTCAGTGTGCCAGGTTTATATATGATGAATTAATAAAGGTAGTGAAAGGTTTTTAAGCTTGACATCTCTCTTGTCTTGCATTATCAAGTATGTGCCTAAACAACACCCCTTCTCTTCAGATCAGCCATCGCTGTATGGTTACTGAACTGCAGCGATTCCCTTTCTTGCGAAAGCGTATGGATGAAGTTATTGGGAACTTTTTACGAGAAGGCCTTGAACCATCGGAGAATATGATTGCGCACATGATAGAAATGGAGGTGTGCTGAAATTTAACTTGTTTAAGTATAAATGTATACTCTCTACTTAAAATAGCTTATCAGAATTGGTTGTTGAGCCAAAACTGTGTCAATTACATAATACCCAAAATGTCATTCTTCATACTGCTTTCAGTTTCAACTGTAAATGAGTAGTCATATGTGACGGGCAATCTATTAGAGTGAATCATCAATTTCCTTGTCCATGATTTCTTATTCGAACTACTCAATAATTCCACAGATGGACTACATAAACACTTCCCACCCAAATTTTATTGGTGGAAGCAAGGCACTAGAAATTGCTGTGCAACAGTCCAAGTCTTCTCGGGCTGCTATACCAGTTTCTAGGCAGAAGGTATACTTATTACGTAATATGCCCCACATTTTCATGAGATATGTATTGTAATTTATGCAAGCCTTTCTTTACTTTTAAAATTTTCTTACCATACTCCCATAGGATCCTCTGGAGTCTGATAAAGGATCAGCCTCTGAGAGAAGTGTGAAATCCTGGTCTATTCTTGCAAGACAAGCTAATGGAGTAGATACTGATCCGGTTTGTAATTCTATATTGTTTAATTCACAATAAATTTTTCTTAGTGGGAATCTAGTTAAGGGCTACTAAATTTAGTATCTCGTTGTTATTACTGTATTCTTATTATATAAATGATAAACAGGGTGTCCGAGCAGCATCAGATGTTGAAAAAAGTGTGCCGTCTGGTAATTTACATGTGCTGTTTAATGTTTTGGTTTTTGCATTTATTTTATTATGGACTTGTTTTGAAGATTATCGTTTAGTTGTCCAATCTTTAGTCAAGTGATTTTATTCTCTGGGGGCTTTATTTTTATTTTGAGGCATTCATGATTTTAATGCTTAATATCTTTCAGGAAACACTGGTGGATCAAGTTGGGGTATATCATCCATTTTTGGTGGAGGTGATAGCCGAATGACCGTGAAGGAGAATATGGCTAGTAAACCGCCTACTGAACCAATTCACAGTGTGGAGCATTCATTCTCTATGATCAACTTGAGACAGGTTTGTGTACATGACACATTTATTGTCAGCTTGAGCTTGATCAATATGTTCTATAGGTATAAATTTCACAATGTTCTTCGGATTTTGTAGCCACCTCCTGTCTTGAGGCCATCTGAGAGCAATTCAGAGACAGAAGTTATTGAAATAGCAGTGACAAAATTGCTTCTGCGATCGTACTATGACATTGTCAGGAAAAATGTTGAGGATCTTATCCCTAAAGCAATTATGCACTTCTTGGTACTTTACTGCCTCATCTACTTCTTGCAATTAGAAATAAGTAGTTTCCTCAGCGTGTTTGATTGCGTTATTTTCTTTAGTTTGTAAAAATTGTTTAATGAAACAATTTTCAAAAGCAATTTGTAGACAGAAGGGGGAGAAGATGTGTGTAAAGAAGAACACGAATAAGAAGAAACTGATAATAGAAAAGTAAGAAAACCTAAACAACTCGAAGATAATCTATTTTTTTAATGTAAAAAATTAAAAATGCTGGTTTTAGAATATTTTTCAAAAACTATCGATTGAGTTGCTTTTCTTAAAAGAAACATAACCGAGTTTTATCCATTTTGTAATGAGAAAGCTTCTATTCCACTTTCTTTTATCCATTTTTGTAATGAAAAAGCTTGTGTAGACAGGTGTGTACACAATTTGTTGTGTGAACTAAACCAATAAACATCTAACAGTTATGGTACTCGAATTTATGCGAGTATGTAAATAAAATAATTCTATTCTGCACTGGAATTTCTTTGTACTTTTAAACTAAATGACATTGTCTACTAGATCTGAGGTATATTGTGTCTCCCACTGAAAATGGTGAGTGTACTCAAGAAGTTGGTTTTTATTGAGTAGACACCTACTTTTTTGCACTGTTGCAAGCAATATCAGTATTGTGATATCTCGTTTCTGAATTTAAGTTTGCTCAGCATTTCACTTTGTTTTTTAAGACGGGGTGTCCTATTGCTTATGCTCTTAATATTTGATTTGATTATGTACTATATGCTATTTATTTTCGAGTGGTTGACAATACTTGATTTTTCATGCATTCAATAAAATACTGGTGACTGTCTTTTTTACGAAATCATATCAGGTAAACAACACCAAGAGAGAGCTGCACAACGTCTTTATTAAAAAGCTATACAGGTAACATATAGTGGCTGTGGCATGCTAATTCATTCTGATGTATGCTTCTCTGACTTGGATTACTGCTTGTACTGTGTATGTTAAAATTCAAACCAGAGACAACCTGTTTGAAGAAATGTTGCAAGAACCTGATGAGATAGCCTTGAAAAGAAAGCGTTGTAGAGAACTTCTTCGAGCTTATCAACAGGCTTTTAAGGTTGATAGTCCTAGCACTTTCAATGGGCATTGTTTATAAAATTTCTGTATTACTTGGCATGTTAGTTATGTTCTATTCTATTTAAGTTGGTTGCTTTCTCATGTTACTCATCTCTAATTGGAGGTGTATGTTATTGGAAGTGGTGAGAAACTAATCGTGACACTTAAATCATATACATAAATGGCCAAAATTAAATTTATGTGATCAGTTGAAATAGTAAGTCAATTACAAGGGTTGTAGTTGCAACATGATGTGCCTTTTCTTTTATAAATTCATGTTTATGGTTGTAATATGATGTGATGCTTCTTTTCTACTCGCATGATTTATTTATGCGGTCCAAGATTTATTTATTTTATTTAGGTTTTCTGCCTAACCTAGCAACATATAGCCACTGATCTGATAACTGTATTACGTGTTTGTAGGACTTGGAGGAACTGCCAATGGAAGCTGAGACGGTTGAAAGAGGATACAGTTTGCCCGAAACAACTGGATTGCCCAAAATTCATGGATTGCCAACATCATCTATGTACTCAACTAGCAATTCTGGAGACTATTATGCAGCTTCTCCAAAGTACTCCAAGTCGAAAAGGTCTTCACATTCAGGGGAACTTCCATCACCGATGCATGTTGCTATATCAGATTCCAATGGAAGTGGAAGGCCATTCACGTCAGGCTTTTATCCCACGGTTGATGCATGAGCTGTACGTGACTTGAATGTGCTCACTGGTCTGTTGAAGAGTTAACCCAAGGCATTTTATTCATTTGATTACGCTACAACTTTCGGGATATAGAACTCTGCCTCCCGGAGCTGGACTTCATGAAATTACTCTATCTAACTAAAATGGTCTTTGTATGTTGGCCATTGCTTTCTTTCATAAGTTCACTTTTTCTCTCATAGCATTGGCATTTTTTACTAGGCTCCAGAGAAAGAATAATAGGAGCAGGTGATCTTTCACATTTTTGAG
Organism: Vigna unguiculata; assembly: GCF_037176805.1. NCBI lineage: Eukaryota > Viridiplantae > Streptophyta > Magnoliopsida > Fabales > Fabaceae > Vigna > Vigna unguiculata. The sequence continues at coordinate 48,274,967 of NC_140797.1, read as the reverse complement.
AATCGGCTTTCTATACATTCGTGTATATGAATTTGTCTTTGTTCGTTAGTCAGATTCAGATGTTTTTTCAAAAAAGATCGGATGAATTGCTATTTTGAAGTAATAGGACGTCATGGCTATATGAATTTGCAAGCAATATGGAGTTACCAATTTTAGTTATAATGTAGGTTTGTGACTGATATTACACTATTATTTATTATACCTATCAATGAAGAGGATTCTTTCTATAATTGTTGTATGACTGTCATTTATTTTTTCTATACAATTTATTATTAATTGTAGTCTTATTAGCATATCTCATCTTATTATTTTTCTATTTAAGTTTTTTAAATTTAATTATGTACTATAAAAAAAGGTATGATAAAATTATGAGAATTATATATTTTACAACTATTTATAATATATATTTTAAAATATATTCACATTTTTTATTTTAATAATTTTAATAATTATTTTTGTTTTATAATCTAAAGTGAGCGCATTGTATCCACTCTTATACATCTTAATCAGAAATGTAAATTCTACTTATTTGATGAATTTTGCATTTAATAGTAAATGATATTAAAGTAATAGAGAACATTAATAATATTTCTTAAGAACTACTGGTGAAGAAATTATTTTCCTTTTACCCTTGTCTCATTATTCAATGTTTTTGAAATTAAGCACATTATTAAACAATCATAAAAAAGATGCCCACAGAACATTAAAGTGTTGCAGAAGAAAACAAATCATAAAATAACTGTAAAATAACGATTACATCTTAAATTATTTTTAAAATAATAGGTGAAATAGGAATTAAAAAGATAGGCACAAAAGAGAAACACGTCATCATCTATTAAAGAAATACATATACAACGTTTGTGTTTATGCTTATATATATATATATATATATATATATATATATATATATATATATATATATATATATATATATAAAATAGTCAATTAATTTAGTTTTTGTTAATAATTTTTTTAAAACCCTTTTTCTTCGCCCGCAAGGAACTGCTGTCAAAATCCAAGAAAGTGTAACTGCCTCAAACCTTAGCAACAATAAACATAGCGTTAGAAGTGTAACTGCTTTTTGTGTTGTTCATCCTTCAAATTCTATAGCAGGATCAGAGTCGATATTCAGATTCTCCCTTCTTTGTCTTGAGTAAAATGCCTCGCCGTAGTGGTCAGCCTCTCCATCTCTTCCCATCCATTTTCTTTTGTTCGATTTTCTTTATTTTAATCAATCCTAGTTTTACAATTTCTAGTTTTCTATGCGTCTCAGTTGTTTGATTCAATGATTGTGCCCAGTGTTTTCTTTTTCTCCTTTTTTTTTTATGGTAATTTAATCGCAGTTTTTGTTTATAAATATTCTCGGTTCGGTTGGTGTATGTGTTTTTAGGTATGTACAATGCCGATGATTATTATACTTTGTGATATTTTTGTAAATCAATCTTTCTTAGCCATGTTTAATTCTGTTTCTGCCATGATATAGCCATATAGGATCGGGATCACAATCGAAGAATGCGTTGAATAAACGTGTTGGTGTTATTAATATTAGTTAAAAGAGATTGTTCTGGCCGATCAAATAGTATTTGTTTATTTATAGAACATGGTTTTTGCATTTCGATGCCCTTTTTCTGGTTATGTCAATCATATTGAGTTGTTGTTTATTATGTCTGCAGGTGGATCTGACCGTTCAGCTCCACGTCCTGCTCCACGGACAGGTCAGAATGAATACGCTAGTATACTTGGCTAAGTTTTGCTGAACCCTTAATAATATATAATGTATCTTTTGAAAGAAGATGTGGTTATTTAGTTTTTGTCTTGTTACTTTCTTATCTAAATTATTTTGCAGATTTGCATTATATATGAATTTCTTAATTCTTGATGCAGTTAACCCTGCTCCACCTCCAGCTCCTGCTCAGAATGGCAACAGTGGATCTCTCTTAGGAACCGTAGCTGAAGGTATGTCATATGTATCACTACGATTTTTCATCCGTCACATGTACATTCTGGTACTGAATTAAGTTTATTTTCCTTTTCATTTTCTAGGAATGGCTTTCGGTGGTGGAGTTGCTGTGGTCAACAGGGCTTTGGATTCTGCTTTGGGTCCTCGAATTATTCAACATGAAACAGTAGCTACTGGGTCTTCTACTGTCCCAGCTGCAACTGCTAACAGTTTTGGTAGTGATGCATGTAATCTTCACTTGAAGGCTTTCCACGATGTACGTTTCAATATGTTCTGGCTCTGTTCTTTTCTGTTGATAAATCCCCATTTTATTGTAGTAATGAAGTTGTGTTTTTGGTGGTAGGCTTAATTAAGGTTTTGTTTCTCTACTGTTTTCTAAAATTTGTTTGTCCTGTGAATACATTTGCATGTGTTTTCCTCCTGAACACATTTGAAAGCATTTCTCTTCCAATTGTTTCTTTTTTCTGGTTTCTGAAATACCTTTTTACAAGTAATTTTCAAAACTTGACACATTTTGTATGAGAAATTGATTCTTGAGTTGCATGAACTTGTTTTATAAAATAATTTAAAACTAACAGGTGAAACAAGAATCGAACATGTACAAAATCTTCTCGTATCTCTGTATTGTGTTCTATGTAAATGCAAATTTGTTTTGTATGAGAATATTACTGAAGGTGATGTTGAATTGCTTGCAGTGCCTGAACAGCTATGGGAGTGACATTAGCAAGTGTCAGTTTTACATGGACAGCTTAGCACAGTGCAGAAGGAACTCCGGAGCCACATTGAGCTCATGAAGAAGAACATGTTTCCTTCGTTTGTTTTGCCTTGCAATGCTATTACTTAAGACTTTGCACTACTTATTTTATTATAGCACATATTCCACACTAGTGCAGAATTGGATTTTTACCTCGTCTTATAGGCCTCGGTTGGCCAGGAACCGAAGCCTATAATGGCGCGGTGGCAATTTTGCAACTATTGGCAACTTTTATGCCTCGGTTCCCCTACAACCCGAAGCCAAAACCAGTGATAGGCCTCGGTTGTAAAAAACCCGAAGCCAAAAGCCCTGTTAGGCCTCGGTTAAGAAGGCCCGAAGCCAAAAAGGATGCCCAAAATTTCAAAAATGCCATTCTCGTTTTGACTTATAGGCCTCGGTTGTGAAAAACCCGAAGCCAAAAGCCCTGTTAGGCCTCGGGTGGTGGGGACCCGAGGCAAAATGGTGTATATGCCTCGGTTCTAAATTGAACCGAGGCCATAGTGTTTAATTAGGGCTCAAAACTGCAGCCCCTTTCTTCCTCGCGCGCTGCTCCTCCATTTCTCTCGTCCATTTCTCTCTGCAGGAGCAAAACCAGCGGCAGCAACAACCAGAACAGCCGTCGCGGAGCTGCGCGAGGTAGACGGACCCAAACCCGTCGTCGCCGATTTTCCGCTTGGGGTCGAAGTTGTGGGTAGCAGCAGCGAGGTCGTCGTAGGAGAAGACCGGGGGCAGTAGAGTGGCAGAGCGGTGGAGGCGGAGGAAGAGCGTGGTGGGGTCTTGCTGCGTGGCGGCGGAGGAGGCCTTTGATCTGGCGGAGCGGAGGATGGCGGTGGCTACTGAGATGAGGAGAAGCAGGGAGGTGATGGCGATGACGGTGCTGAAAAGGGCCATTTTGTTCGGTTTGAATTTGCGAATCCATGGTGGGGCGAGGGTGGATTGGGAGCGGTAGCCGAAGCAGAGGAACTTTTTGTTCTGGGAGGAAGAGTTGAAGCCGCAGGTGCTGTTGTTGGCGCGGCAGATGGTGCAATTAGTGAAGTAGGGAGAGTATGGAGAAGGAGAGGTTGTTGATGGAGATGAAAGAATGGGGGCTGGTACAGGTTATGTGGAAGGAGGGGTGGCCACAGCCTGGTGTGGAGGAGAAAGGGAAAGGAGGGTGAGAGGAGAACGGAGGACACGGGTTTGTGTTACTGGAAGAGCATGTTTGAGTGTTGCAGGGTCTGAAGAGGGAGAGGAAGAGGAAAATGATGACGATGGAGGATTTCGAATTTAAAAAAAAAAAAAAAAAGCAGCTCATATGGCCTCGGGTGGCACAGAAAACCGAGGCCAAAAGGTGGGCTCTATGGCCTCGGGTTCGTCTGAACCGAGGCAGAAGGGCACTCTATGGCTTCGGGCCTTAACCGGGGCCAAAAGCTGTGCTCTTTTGGCCTCGTCCCAATATGCTTCGGTTCGCAAACTGGTGCAGAATATGATAAACAACCGCTGCCAAAGGCCCTTCCTGCACTGGTGCCATTTTTAACAACCCGTGTTGGTAAACACTTACAAACTGGCATGAACCCGTTATGAATTTGTTCTACATTGCTAATTTATTACAAATAAATTATAATTGGTTTTGTCCCAAATTTGCACTGGATTGTTACCACATAGAATAAGAATTTTGAGTAACGAATGCTGGAATGTAGTGTTAGGTAAACTTAAATGTGGGTAGTTAGTAGTTGGAAGGTGTGTAGTTGGTAGTTGGAAGGTGTGTAGTTGGTAGTTGGAAGGTGGGTAGTTAGAAGTTGTTGTATTAATTGTGAGTTAGGTAGTAGTTATATTTAATGAATGTAGTTGAAGGGTAATGTCCAAAGGCCTATAAAAGGACCATGTAGTGCTTCATTTCAAGATACAACAAAATCTGAATACAAAGAGTGTTTATCTAGAGAGACTTGTTTGTCAACAAATTGGCATCAGAGCTTGAGAGCCTGAGTGTTTGAGTGAGTTAGAGAGTTTGATCGAGATGGCCAACTTAGCTAACAGCATGCCCCTGCCGAAGTTATCAAAAGGCGTCAGCTATGATAACTGGAGCCTGCAGATGAAGGCTCTCCTTGGTTCCCAAGAAGTATGGGAGGTGGTCGAAAATGGGCACCAAGAACCAGAGGATATTGGAGAAATGACGATAGCCCAGATTGCTACGTTAAAAGCAACACGAGCAAAGGACAAAACGGCTTTGTACGTGCTGTACCGAGCTGTTGATGAGTCCGGCTTTGAGAAGATAGCAAATGCTATGTCTTCAAAAGAAGCGTGGGATATTCTGGAGAAGGCATACAAAGGGGATAACCGTGTGAAGCAAGTTCGGCTTCAAACTCTCAGAGGCGAGCTTGAAAGGATGAGGATGAAGGAAGATGAAGGGGTTGCCGAGTACGTCTCCCGAGTTGAGACCGTAGCGAATCAGCTCGGTAGAAATGGAGAGACGCTGCCTGCTTGCCGAGTGGTGGAGAAAATCTTGAGGTCATTAACCGACGACTTCGAGAATATAGTTTGCGCAATAGAGGAATCAAAGGACTTGACAGCGCTCTCGGTGGAAGAGCTTGCTGGGTCGCTTGAAGCGCATGAGCAGCGGAGAAAGAGAAAGAAGGAGGAGTCCCTTGATCAAGCACTCCAAGCAAAGGCAACCATTAGGGAGAAGAAGGTTCCTTATACTCAGAACACTCGAGGCCGAGGTGGTAGAGGCAGAGGAGGATATGAAAGAAGTCAAGAACAGGTCGGCCAACAAAACTGGCGTGGACGAGGACAAGGTGGAGGTCGTGGTGGTAGAGGCCGAGGAGGTCATTCGAACAACTCAGGAGTTGAGTGCTTCAAATGTGGTAAGTACGGTCATTTTGCTAAAGACTGCTACTCAGGAGTCAAATGTTACAATTGTGGGAAGGTTGGACATTTCGCGAAGGATTGCCGATCTGAAAGCAAGAAGGAAACGAACTTCCTTTCTGAAGACGCTGAGGAAGAAGGAATATTGATGATGTCCAGGAGATCAGGTGCCGAGCTAAGTCCGAGTTGTTCTGACAACTTAGTTTGGTACCTTGATACAGGAGCAAGCAACCACATGTGTGGGGACGAGAATCTTTTTAAGGAGCTCACCAAAGTTGACGCTGGACACGTATCATTTGGAGATGCATCAAAGGTGGCAGTAAAAGGTCGGGGTAAAATCTGGTACCTACAGAAGAACGACCAAGTTGGAGAAATCAGAGATGTGTACTATGTACCCGATCTCAAGAGCAATATATTGAGCATGGGCCAGCTGATGGAGAAAGGCTACTCGGTTTTGATGAAAGATCGAGTACTATACTTGAAAGACAAGTCGGATCGATTGATTGCCCGTGTAGAGATGAAGAAGAACAGGATGTACAAGCTGGACTTGAAAATAGTCCAAGAGAGGTGCTTGAAACTTGACGTGAAGGATGAAGCTATGATGTGGCACTTCCGGTTTGGCCACTTGCATTTTGGTGGACTAGCTGAGTTGGTGAAAAAGGAGATGGTGCGAGGACTCCCGACTGTGGAGTTTGAAAAGAAATTCTGTGAAGAGTGCGTGCTCGGGAAGTATCCAAGGACCTCATTTCCGAGGACTGCCGAGTACCGGGCAAAGGAACAACTTAGATTAATTCACACAGACATTTGTGGACCAATTACCCCTTAATCTTTCAGTGGAAAAAGGTATTTCATTTCTTTCATAGATGATTTTTCAAGAAAAACATGGGTGTATTTTTTGAAGAAGAAATTCGAGGTGTTCCAAGTGTTTAAAAGGTTTAAAGCAATGGTTGAAAAGGAGACAGACATGCCTATCAAATCAGTTAGGTCTGACCGAGGAGGCGAGTTCATCTCATCCGAGCTCATGAAGTATTGCGAGGAGCAATGAATAAGGAGATTTCTGACAACACCATACTCACCCCAACAGAATGGAGTAGCTGAGAGGAAAAATCGAACCATACTTGACATGGTTCGTACAATGTTGAAAAGCAAGAACTTGCCTAAGGAGTTCTGGGCGAAAGCAGTGCAATGTGCCATCTATGTGCAAAATAGATGTCCACATGCTAAGTTGAACGAAAAGACACCGCAAGAAGTCTGGAGTGGAAGAAAGCCGAGTGTGTCTCACCTCAAAGTGTTTGGCAGCATTGCTTATGGTCATGTTCCAGCTCAACAAAGGACCAAACTTGAAGATCGGAGCAAGAAGTACGTGTTTATTGGGTACGATGAAAAAACCAAGGCGTATAGGTTGTTCAACCCAATAACAAAGAAGGTGATTATGAGCCGAGATGTTCAAGTTGATGAAGAGAGCGAGTGGAAGTGGAACAACGCGGAGAAGGAGTTTAGAAGTTTGGAAGTAGATACACCACCAGCTGTGAGAGATCATGAGATCTCTGATGAAGAAGATGAACCTCTACAGCCTAGAGCACGAAGCTTGCAAGACATATACAACTCGACTGACGAAGTACATGTTGTATGTTTCTTGGCAGATTCGGAAGACTTGAACTTTGAAGAGGCCGTGCAGGAGGAGAAGTGGCAAATTGCAATGAATGAAGAGATCGGAGCAATCGAACGCAACAACACATGGGAGCTAACCGATTTGCCCAAAGGAGCTCGGCCTATTGGCGTAAAGTGGGTGTACAAGAAGAAAACAAACGCTGAAGGAGAAGTTGAGCGATACAAAGCTCGACTCGTAGTGAAGGGGTACAAGCAAAAGGAAGGAATAGACTATGATGAAGTATTCGCTCCAGTGACGAGGATGGAAACAATCAGGTTGTTGATTTCCTTAGCAGCTCAACACAGATGGACAATCTTGCAGATGGATGTGAAGTCAGCATTTCTGAATGGAGTCTTAGAGGAGGAAGTATATGTTGAACAGCCACTTGGATACATGCGAAGAGGCGAAGAGAAGAAAGTGTTGAGATTGAAAAAGGCACTTTATGGCCTGAAGCAAGCTCCACGAGCATGGAATGAAAGAATCGACACTTACTTCAAGAAGAATGGGTATGAGCAGTGCCCTTATGAACATGCTCTTTACATAAAGAAGAAAGGAGAAGATGTGATGTTCATTGCCCTCTATGTCGATGATCTTATCTTCACAGGAATAATGCTGAGCTAATTGAAGCATTTAAAGAAGTGATGAAGAAGGAGTTCGAGATGACCGACTTAGGTCTTATGAAGTATTTCCTTGGTTTGGAAGTCATTCAAGGGAAGGACGGTATCTTTGTGTCGCAGGAAAGATATGCTGAGGAGGTCTTAAAGAAGTTCAAGATGACAAGTTGCAACCCGGTTTCCACCCATATGGAACCTGGCACAAAACTTTCTAAGTATGTAGATGGAGACCGAGTTGATGCGAGCAAATACCGAAGTCTGATTGGAAGTCTCAGGTATCTTACAAATACCAGACCAGATTTAATGCTGAGTGTTGGAATAGCAAGTCGGTATATGGAGGAACCAAGGTATACTCATTGGAAGGTCCTAAAGAGAATTTTAAGGTATGTGAGAGGAGCTGTGTCACTTGGTCTGATGTATACTAGGACGGATGATTATCGACTAGTCGGCTACTCAGACAGTGATTGGTGTGGAGATGTTGATGACCGGAAAAGCACGTCTGGATATGTATTCTTCATGGGGAGCACGGCGTTCACCTGGCTTTCAAAGAAACAGCCCATTGTAACACTGTCAACATGTGAAGCAGAGTACGTTGCAGCATCCTGGAGTGTCTGCCATGCAGTTTGGCTTAGAAACCTTCTAAGCAAACTGGAATTGAAGCAAGAAAAGGGGACTGTGATCCAAGTTGATAACAAGTCGGCCATTGAATTGGCAAAGAACCCGGTCAATCATGAGAGAAGCAAGCACATTGATGTTCGATTTCACTTCATCCGAGAACAAGTGAAAGAAGGAAATGTAGAGTTGGAGCACGTTGAAAGTCGTGCACAAGCTGCAGATATGTTTACAAAGCCGCTGCCATCCTCTCTGTTTGAGAACAACAAGATGATACTTGGAATGAAGGACAAGAAGAGCATTTAAGTTTATGGGGGGATTTTGTTAGGTAAACTTAAATGTGGGTAGTTGGTAGTTGGAAGGTGTGTAGTTGGTAGTTGGAAGGTGGGTAGTTAAAAGTTGTTGTATTAATTGTGAGTTAGGTAGTAGTTATATTTAATGAATGTAGTTGAAGGGTAATGTCCAAAAGCCTATAAAAGGACCATGTAGTGCTTCATTTCAAGATACAACAAAATCTGAATACAAAGAGTGTTTATCTAGAGAGACTTATTTGTCTACATGTAGAACATGTAATTCGGAAGTGTTTTTTCTCTGCATGGAACTATTGTAGGTTTTCTGGGTGTGAGTTTCTCTCAGTCACCGTTCATCTCTTCATCGCATACCACTCCTTAAACCTACCATCATCAAAGCTTTGGATCAGAAGGTGTCTAAGGCTTCATGTTGAAACCTGATAGAAAATAACGAAAGAAAGAAGAGGAAAAAGAATTAGGATAATATTATCGAGGTTCGCTCGAATTATTATTGAACACCGATATTACAAGTTAGGTTACATATCTATTTTCAATACATATATATGTGTGTCAAATCATTTACCAGAAATATTTAACGAGGGTTCAAACACTTTTTTTATGTCTAACATTGAAACGATACGTTAAATAAGATAAAAAGCTTAAAAAATATTATACAACACATAAAATATCAAATAAATTTAACTTGATTAAAATAAAATTAAATTCAAACATTTTTAGAAGTTAGAAAACTAATTGGTAAAAAAAAATTAATAGAGATTAATTCTAATTTTAAATATTTAACCATTTTAATAAATATTAGTATTATTTACTGTACATTCTTGTTATTATTAATTAATACACGTTTCCTTAGCACTAAAGTTGTCAAAACAGATAACCCGGTCCGATCCGGCTTGACCCACCACGGGTTGATGATTTAGTGAGCCAACCCAACTTGACTCACTTTTTAGCGAGCCAAAAAAATTCGAACCCGACTCGACCCACCACGAGTTGACGGGTTAAACGGGTTGGCTCACGGGTTCACTTAATTAAAAAAATATAATTTTTTTATTTTTTTTTCAGTCAAAACTAAAATGTAATTATAATTAAAGTCTAAATAAACTTTTATACAATCCAAATACAAACCAAAATAAAAAAAAAATACAAATTGTTTATGTTTTGGATAAAAAAATAATTTAACATGACCCAAATGTAAAACACAATTTAATAAAAAAAATATATTTGTGTGACCCTTTTATCTGTGGATAAGTGAGCTAACCCGGCTCACTACGGGTTCAACCCGGATGAGTCGGGTTCCAAATGAGCTGGGTCAAAAATCAACACATATTAAAATTTGTAGATAAATTTCAACCTAACCCAATCTGAATCAGTGATGAGCTTAATTGGCTAGGAAATTTTAACCTATTTTGACAGCTCCATTTAGCACTATACAAAAATGGAAAACATAGTTCATCAAAAGCTGACACTATGATTGAAAACGTGCGTTATTATTATTAATACACGTTGTCTTAATGGAGAAAAGAGTCGATAAAAAGCACACACTATCATTGAAAAACCCACTCTAAATAAAAAAATAGAGACGGTCATGCGTCCATGCTGAAAACGTGGGTTTCACTCACCTTTAATGCGACATCACTAAAAAATTAATTAATTAATTTTAAAATGCAGCGCGTGTGTCTACCGGCTTCAATAAAAGAATTAAAAAACTTATCGTCGGTTAATTTTAAAATATTTTTATTACTGTTGCTGCTAGCCATCGCTTTTAAGTCATAATCATGCTTAAAATTCACATTCATATTCATTTAGAAAACATAACATTCGCATTCAATATTTTTGCATGCACTAATATAAAATTGTCACGATACCCACTGCATTGAGTTTATTTATACAAATCCGTTAATAAACTACATTCAACATTGAACGGATCAAAATCTGAAAGAGTACATGAATATAAAATCCATTTACAAGCTAATTAAAATAAAAAAAAATGGATATACAATTGATCCACAAGCTTATTGAAATCCAAACAGCCAAAAATGAAATTGACTTTAGAATGTAAAACCAATTTCAAATATAAAATTGATCCACAAGCTTATTAGAATCCAAACAGCTATAACATTTGTGTTGATTTAAGCTTAGTTTATTTCGACTCAAAAGATAAACTTTATTATTTTTTATTTTTTTGACACTTTGCGTCGTTTATTTTATTATTTTATTAAAATTATAAGATTTAGTAGGAAATTATAGGAATATCCTTTTCTCCACTGAGTATGTTTGCAGTGGAATTTTTTTGTGTTTGTAATATAATCACACAAATTTTATGAAATAAATTAATCATGATAAGATAATAATATAATAAACGATAAAGTAACTATTATAGAAAGTGATACAAAAAAAAGTACTATGTGAATATAATTAATTAATAATATGATGTCTTTCATTCTTCGTTAGTTTATGAAAGTTGTTTTAATAAATAGTCAGCGTTATTTACTATACATTCTTTGTTATTATTAATACACGTTGTTTTAGAGTTTTTTAAGAGATCCAAAATACGTGTTCTGAAATTTGTATCCATTGCTTTCTAGAATAAGCGTTTTGGATTCATGATACTTATGTGTTTTTTTCCGAATCATTGCATAAAAAATCCTTTAGAATCATACCATTTGTAGCATTAAAAATTAGCAATCACTACAATTTTGGATTGTCCTATATATCCAAATAGTATACTCCTAGATAATATTGTATTATGTAAAAGTTGGCAACCACCATTAAAGAATGCATGCTCCACCACTACCACAACTCAGATAAAACGTGCGAGAGTTCAAAAACTAGGGGTTGCAGGTGAAAACAAATGGGGTGTAAGAAGAAACCACCCTAATCACTTTGGTCATAATTATATATAGATTGTTGTCTTCTTCTTATTTAACGTAATAAGTTAAAGAAGCATTGTGTATTTTCTTGGAATATATAAAAATGTATGTTAACGTGTTGTGATATTATCTTTAGACAATAATACTTTTATAATTATTTCTTTTTATAATATGAGATGACATTTTTTCAATAGTTTTAAAATATAAAAAAATAAAAATAAAATAAAAAGCTACTTAAAATATATAATTTCATATCGTAAAAGAAAGTTATTAATATTTAGTCGTTAAAAAATTATTTTTCATAATATTTTGGTTAATGCTTACACTTTGGAAAGTTTCAAAAGCACTCTGTATATGCTATTTGTCTTTTCCTCCATTTATAAAACAATCTAATAACTCCTGTATCTTTCAAATTGAATGAAGTATCTACCTTAATCCAAAATAGAGACTATTGTGTAAAAATTATTTGGAAATTTTGATTGAAAGAGCAAATAAAAGGATTATTTAGGTTGATGTCGTGTGTGAATATTGAAGAATATTTGTAATACTTTACAATTAGTAATGCATGAAAGGTTTTCGTAGGTACTACCCAAAAATCAGTTTGTGCTGATAAAAAATAATGTAAAATATATTTGTGTAATTTTTTTCCCTTCTCTATCCAAATCTGCTTTTGCGAAAAAATAAAAAAGGAATAAATTTTAAAGTGCCATAATATTTTTTGATGACACAATTCAAGTCTCCCTCCTCTTGTGTTACTTTTACATAAAACCTCAAGCAATATATATGATAACAGGCTAAAATATTATAAATCGATAATTTTCCAGGGATCCACAGAACTTTAACCTTAATGGTGGAACTGAAATATTATACATCGCCAATTTCTTAAAGATACATTAATTTGTTATAATCTTTTGTATCAAAGTTATATATTAAATAAGGTATTGAATATTACGAAAATATAACTTAGGTTGCATACTTTTTCCGACTATAATTTATTTCAATATTAAACTAGTTTTATTACAGGAATATTAATTTAGTTCTGCGCCTTTTATATTTCGCAAGAGATTCTTATAAAATTTTATTGAAAAGATCTGGATTCTCATGTTAAATTTAATCCTCATATTTGAAAGGAGTTTATTCTCAACTAAAAGAGAATAGGATGCTATGGATTACACCAAAAAATAAGGGCTTAATCAGCGTGGGTGGACTTGGCATCATTTGTTGATAACGTAAAATACTAATAAATTTGAAGTATTAAGAAGAAAAATTCGGATTTACCTAAGATCATTATTGTGGAATTCTGGTACATTACACTCATTCTTCATAATGGATGCCAACATAGCATTAGCATGCCAAATATTAATCAGACTAATAATAACATCTCAAATATTACCACGCTGGTACTATTTTACAGTGTTGATCTTATTGAATAGTAGCAAGTGATGAGAGTCACAATCGCCCCTTCAGAAAATTGACGCATAATGTTTTCAAAATGTCCTTGTCTGGTTTTAGTAGTGCCGCCTTATCCTTTGCATCCAAAGCAAAAGCTTCCTAAAATATTCCAAACAAAACACCATAAAACTCGACCACATAGACAGATCAGAAGAAACAGTACAAGACAAGACAAAACAAAACATAAAATACCTGGACCAAATTTCGTGTAATAATACGGTCTATAAAGTGGAAGAGGATGTCGTGGGTGAATTCTGGGTGGCCTTGGATGCAAAAGATGTGATCTCCATAGCTGAACATCTCAATTCCAGTCATTTCTGAGGAAGCAATGAGGTGTGCTTTAGGAGGGAGCTCTAGAATCTGCAGTTCAATATAACATGTGTACCATAATTCGAAGAAGAAGAAAAAGAAATGGAAAATGATTTTTTGACTATTAAATTTTGATAATTTTTGTTTACGTGACATCTTTTAAATGGTTCTCCATCTCTATATTTTTTTATTCTCAATATTTCAAAATCACTTAAAAGATGGCACATCATATTATAAGAGAAAGTTATCAAAATTTAATAGTCAGAATATACTTGTCCAAAAGAAAAAGTTACAGATATACTGACCTCGTCCCTGTGGCATTTGTGTATGGAAAGGTGTGATGGGAGGTTGAGAGAAGAGAAAGAGAATGGCAGAGATGATGAGATGTTTATAGATTTAACACCAATGTCCCAACCCTTCGTAGACCGACCCACCTTCCCTCCCAATGCACGCCCAATTATCTGTTACACATATTCAACACATTATACACTTTCATCTCAAATTCATTCAACTCACATCATCATTTTCTCTTTGTTAATCCAAACAAAACCAATTCATCCGGTCCAAATTTTCTATTAATTTTTTTTATATATTTTCTATTGAACATTAAAAATACACTATATTATTACTTTAAAAATCTTTTCAAAATATTTTAAAATTTTAAAATCAGTCACTGTCAATGTAATTTGAAGACAAGACAAAGAAACAACACAGAAAACCAGTACAAGATCCAAATTCTACATTCCCCTTCATCCCCTCAAATTATTAACTCCGCTCACTCTTTTTTAAATTCTCTTTTCAATAAGATATTTTAAAAATGAAATTACATCATTGTGCTCGCTTTATTTTGCCTTCTATCAGAACACAGGCTCACCTCTTTTCTTTTTTTTTGTTGGACCAAAATAGACAAATTAGGAGCATGAGCATGCAAGAAGGGAATATTATCTTGGCACAAAAATTCCAAAAAGAAGAATGTTATTAATATACAATAAATTTCCATACACGTATACTAGTTTTTCAAATTTTAGAATGTCTGAGAATTATATGGTTTGGAAGAGAGAAATGTATATTAAATGAAAGAATAACAACATTCAATTATCACGAAGAGAGTTTCTTTTAGATAAAAATATTGTTTCTTTATATCTAAAATCTTGACATAAATCTAAAATACGAGGTAATGAAAAGAAACAAAATTCAAAAAGAAAAAAAAAATTAACTCCATTTTGAAAGAACTAAAAATAAATAAATAATTTGAAGTTTTCACTCAATGAAAAACTTAAATTATTTATAAACATTGTAATGAAAAAACAAAAGAAATCATCCAAAATATTCTTGAAATTATTAAAAATGTATAATATTCCTCACGAAAAATAAAAATTAATTATGAAACACAAGACAATTAATCCGACCGTCCCAAAATTCACAACTTTTCGAGAATGCTCTTAACACCATAAATGTGTACTATGGTGTATGTACGTTCAATTTAAAAACTAAAAAGAATAAGTTACAATTTTTCAGAATTAATATTCAGTTAAGATAATGTGAATGAAAAATTACATTTATACTATCTTAATATATAATTTTTTTCATGTGTAATTATATAACTTTTCACGTCCTTTTATCTTATCAAATCTATGATTTTGATCGGTGAAAAACCAATAATACTAAAACTTTTTCATCGTTAAAGAAAAAAGTTTCCCATTAAATACGTAAAAATAACATTTTAATTAAAAAAAATGTTTTTAATAAATTAATTTTGATGGATTGTCTAAGAATTGAAATAATAGAATTAACTGCCCAACAAATTTTTATAATTAAATATCGTTACTGAATAATTAGATTTAGATGCGGCACTGACAAATTTTAACCTGGGAGATGTGACGTGGAGAAGACAGGATAGAGCAGTGCAGTGTTTAGTTACAAAATGTAAGACATTTCAAACATTAATCTCCTGTTAAAAGATCATTGTGGATAGGACCACCAACCCTTCCAACATCACTGACAAGAGTACGACAAAATGAGACTTATCTATATTGTTATTAGAATATTGGTGAGGTCCTTTTTGTGAAGATTTAAAAATGAAACAATAATAGATTGTGAGATCTATGAGATATGAGAGAGAAAGTAATTAAAAAAGCATAAACATTATTGAAGGGAGGAAATTGAAATATGAGAAGTAGGAACCTGGTGGCCGAAGCAAATGCCAAGGATTTTCTTGTGCATAGAGTGCAATCTGTTAACGAGTTCCAGAAGTTCAAGAATCCAAGAATCGTTAGCATGGGCGTCGTAACAGCTTCCGGTGATGACAAACCCATCGTAGAGAGAGAGGTGGTGGTTGGCCGGAAACTCTCCCTGCACCACCTTGTACAGGTCCCACCTCTCTCCCTCCTCCGCCAACACTCTCCCGAACATCCCGTAACAACCTCCGTGCATCTTCAACAAGTACTCCGAATCCTCACCGCACATCAGCACCGCATACCTCTTCTCTCCGACCTCACCCATCTCAGAGAGACACACAGAGAAACGATTTGGTGTTGTTCTCGTTGGCTTCCTCTCAGGGACATAACTAACTTTCCCACTCTCGCCTCCTTTTTAAAGGCCCACCTTTTCACCTTTATTACTAAATTGTCCTTTCCTCTTTATTTGTCTTTTTTATTGGAATGACAACGTGGGTTTTTATATCTCTAAAGTTAATAGATAATAAAAAATAAAAATATTTAAGTTTAATTTTTTTTTTAGTTTTTGTTTTTGTCAAAAATTGACAGTAGAATTATATTAATTATATCAACAAAGCAAATCATTCATATTAAGAGTTTCAATTTTGATGAAAGAATCATTGATCCGTTTTAAGATATTTAAAGAAATGTATCCTAAAAGACCAAATTGCATTAGTTTTTTAAAAAATCAAAACCAAATTAAGACTAAAAAAAACTAGAGAATCGACTTAATATTTTAAAAAAATAACATGAATCAAAAGATTAATTAAACCAAATATTTATTAAGATAACTTTTTTTTTCATTCTTATTGTGTTTTTAGTTTTTTGCACAAATTGTAATTATATCTCACTCTCGTATGTTTTCTTTTTCTTTTTGAAGAAAAAAAAAAGTTAGACACAAACTCATTATTTCTGCTCTCATTTCTCAATTATTCTATTTCTTTTTTGTCTCTTGTCCCATTTGATAATAAAAACATTATTTTTATCTCATCAGCTTTTTGTTCATTTTTGTATTATAGACAGTGGCGGAGCCACGTTAGAGCAGGCGGGGGCCACGGCCCCCCCAACTTTTTTTTTTTTTTTTAAGTTTTATGTGTTTAAAATTTTTTAAATTATATATTTTTAAATGTTTTAAATTATGTATATCATTTTAAATTAGACAGTAATATATTAAAAATTAATAAAAAATAAATTAGATATTTTTTTATGAAATACATAATTTAATTTTAATAAATAGTACAATATAAAATTAAATATAATAAAAAAAAAATTGTTAAGATAATTTTTATCTTTTTTTATATTGTTTTTTGTGTTTTTTCATGTTTTGTATTCGTTTCTTACTCTTATCTGATTTCTTTTGTTATTGAAAAAAAAAAGTTAAGCAGAAACGTCATTACTTTTGTCTTCATCTTTTTCATATCTTCTCTTATTCTTAAAGGAAAAAAATTTCTCTTGTTTCACTTGGTAGTGCAACACTTGTTTAATATTTAGTCCTTTTTTTTTATCTCATTACCCTTTTGTATATTCATTTTTTTATGAAAAGAGAAAAGCAAATAATGTATTATGTGATCTTTTATAGAGGATTTTTAAGTGTAACTTGATTATCATAGTTATTTGTAGTAATTATGTCTCTCAATTTTTGATTAAATTATAATAAATTATTTTTTTAGTCTTAAACTTGTTTTATAGACAGGTATATTGATAAAAAAAATTAAAGAATAAATTTATTTTTTAAAATTGATAAAAAAGAAGTGAAGATGAGAACAAAAACTTGTGATGACTTTTGAATCGATATGTACATATTAGTAAAATGGAAAATCAATATTTTGCAGATAATATGGTTATTTACATTGAAAAAAAAAAGCTAAAAAATATAGTTATGATTCAATTATTTAATAAGTTCAAGAATATGAAAAAACGAATGACAATATTATTTAGATATATGTATTTTCTGTTATAATTATAGCTATATTAAATTATGTATTACTTTTTCCTGAATTAATGACAAAAATCTTAAATATATAAATTGAGTATATTATTTTGGCTCCCCCATAAATTTTTGCCAAGATCCGCCACTGATTATAGAACAAATATAATGCATCATGTGTTCTTTCATACCCGATCTTTACGTGTCTCAATTTTTTATTAGATTATGATAAATTATTTTTTAATATTATTTACAAAAAAAAGTGTACATTGATAAAAAATAAAAGAATAAATTTATCGTTTAAAAGTGATAAAAAAAGAAACTATGAATGAAAACACATTCTTTGAAGTATTATATTAATAATCAAATTTAATGATCTCAAAATTATATTATTTTGGTCCCTCCAACATTTTTTTGTCAAGATCCGCCGGTGCTTCTTATCTTAACTTTTTTGTGGTTGATGAGTTGTTTTATTGGAATGTTATGATGTTGTTTATTGGACTTCTTTTGATGTTATAGGATTTTTTTTATTATTTAAATGTTTTCATATTTCAAATATTAAAATTATGATGTCTAAAACTTTTTTTTTTAATTCAAAATGTTCAAATATACAAATTGACTTGTAGGCCCATGTAAGACAGATCACGTTTTCAAACCTGCAACTTCTCTGTATGACAGGTCAATCCAACCCATAATGTGTGAACTTGGCCTAAACGAACTGGATCGACCGCATTGTTATCCCTATTTTTCTTATACATCGCCTTACCTTTTACCATTTGGTTTAGTTTTTTTTTTTCGTCCTAATAATTTTTAAATTTTATTTTACTATTTTTAACGTTATTAAATCAGTTCATTATTTTTAAAAGCAAATTAGTATTATTATTAGTTGTTAACTCTTAAACAAAGTTTTTGTGAATTTTTTATGTATATTGAATCTGGAAGAGTAAAGAAACAGTTTGTGTTGGATATCCTAGTATGTGACCATTTTTTCCTAGGTTTACATAGGTGATCGTAAATCAGTGAAATTGCTCTGTGGGTATGCGTATGCGTGTGAAGTAGGTTTACACGTTGGAAATGTTTGGGTGCGCGTTTTGGAAGCTTCCACACGTTGTTTTTGCGTGGCTTTTATTACCATATATTTGACGTGAAGGGGTGTTAATAAAGTGCGTGGGTAACAATTCCATTAACAATATTCTCTTTCTTCTTATTATTATTATTATCAGTGGCCCATATTCGCTATATTTTTATTTATTTCACACACTGAAATATTACGGAAACTGAGAGCAAATAAAGGAGACTTTAACATAAAAATAATAATAATAATAATAATAATAATAATAATAGCGTGAAGGGAACAATGTCACTGTTTAATTTGACTTTCGTATTCTGTCACGTGAAAATGGATATTGGCCTGATCAACTTTTTCTTTAAGTAAAATATAAATTCATTTTTGTTATATTCATTGTTAATTTTTTTTCATTAAATTTAATGTAATGTTTGTTAATTTTATCATAAGCATCATCGGTATATGATTAGAGATATTAATTTGGTTAATAGACTCAAATGAGGGAAAAAAAAGTTTAAGTTCTTAAAGTCTCGTCGAGTGACTTAAGGTCAAGACTAGTTAGGCTCTCATAACAATAATATTTTAAGTCAAATTAAAAGATTAAGTCAAGTATTTTCAGTCGGTCACAACCAAAGATCAAGTCATCAGATCCAGACTGACTACCTACACAGGCCGACGACTCAGACATACTGTCCGATCCGACAATCCAAACGGATCGACCCGATCCAACCACCTATATGAGTTGGACCGACCTAGATCAACAACCTAGACGAGCCGATCCACAAGGCTTTTGTGAAGTTTTTTTGCCCTCTGAACTTCTTTAATTGGAGCTTTTTGGTCTTATAGATTTTTTTTGTCCTAGTTCACGTGGATGAAGAACAAAATCTTATAGATTGAACTAAATTGACACTTCTGTATATATGATATCAAGTTTAAGATAAGACTATTTTACTTTTATTTATTAAAAATCATATTGTTTATTACATATGAACACATTTTACCTACTTTATTTTACTATTTTTTCTTATAATAATAATATGTTTTTATTTGTTTTACGATATTTTAGGAAAATTACCATTATAGCAGTAAAATAAAATAAATAAATAAATAAACTTAACTTTGTCTTATGAATGAACTTTTTTTTTTCTTGAGTACAAGAAAAGAGATAGTAATTAATGTATTTAGAAGAATTAAGAAGTCACGTTGACAAAATATATTTTGGCATTATGGGAAGATGATTTATGGACAAAGTTCTCTCTAAAGGCTTCAACGAGAGGAAAATATGAAAAAGAGAAATTGATTTTTACATGGGCTAAATATGAGATTCTGTACAAATTGACTGATTTATGAGCTGATTTTAACTTATAAAAAAATTAATATAATTTTTATCATACTTTACTTTTCTATAAATTCTTACCAAGAAGTTAATTAAAGTAACCCTAAAACTCCTGATAATATAATAAATAACTTGGTGAAAGATAAATTTGATTAATAAAATAAATTTTAATACAACAACTATTCATTACTCTTTCACTTTCTCTTTAAATCCTACAATCACGACAATTTAACTTACAAAATCGCATAATTTTATGTAGAACTTTAAAAACAGTGAATTAAATATAATTATTTCAAGAATGTTAGTGATTTTCGTTATTTAGTATATCCTTCGTGATAAATTTAGTTGTTAAATATTGATTATAGAAAATTATTAGATTTTTTTTAAAAAAATGTGTTACTTTCTTTACCTTGGTCCCTTAAACATGTTACTTTATATTTTTACTATTTGCAATTATTTTTTAGCTTTTAGTCTATTTGATATGTCATTTTTAACTTTTATCATCACAAATATATCGTTTTTTAGTCCGCATATAAATAGCATATTTGTTTTATTTTGGTTCTTATTAGTATATAATCTTTTATTCATTCTCGTTATTCGCCAGACATTTTTTTATAACATCAACATTGTTAATTTGACAATTTTACTGACATTACATTTGTTGATTTCTTTACTTTTGAGAAAGTTAATAATAATGACAAACAAAAAGGAAAAGACAGAGAGGAATGAAAACTAAAAAAAAATGAATACCAAAACTAAATACTTATACATTCTATAAAATATTAGTCTAATATCTTAATTTAATTTTAATGTCTATAAAAATGTATAGATATCATCATACATAACTTTTAATTTCTTTATTTAAACAGTTTTCAATGTTTGATAAAATTAAAATAAGGATATAGTTAAAAACATATATTATCTTCAAATTTTAAAAATAACACTTAGAAAGTAATTTTTTTTTTTCAAAAAGTTACTAATGTATATGAACTTTGAAAGAGAGGAAGTACACATTGAAAAGGTCATTTTGGTTAATCAAATTCTCAATTCATTGTCCTAGACATTTGTCAACATTTTCATAAGAATTCTAAGAAGCATTAAACTTAAATGGATTGATGTAAGGTAGGGAATTTCTTCGTGCACCCCATATTTTCGTTTTTTACCTCCATATTTTTGTAATACCCATTATACCCCTATTCTATTTATGGTTTTGATAATCTATAGATATTCAGGATTTTACTATCTACATTATAAAAACTTGTTTTTTAGATTATATAATCCGTAATACAAAATTATATTTCGGATTATACAATTTATAAATTTATAATGCAAATGAATTATGAAATAAAAAACTTACATTCCACATATTTTATTCGTGATTTTAATTTTATTCCTTACCCTTCATATTTTATGCTTTTTTTAATTTGTTTTAATGGATATTTATGAATTTTTTTTAGGATATACGTAGAAGAAGATGATGGGGTGGAGTTGGAACAAGAAGATGGGTGGAGGTGGGAGAAGATAAGGTAGAGTTGGAAGTGGAAGAAGAGAATATAATAGACATGATATAACCTACTTTTGAAAAACTCATACTTTAAAATACATTCAAAATTTTTGCATATATAATAAAATCATTAATTCCCTATTATAAAGAAGATTATGAGGATGAGAAAACAATAAATAAAAAAAACAATTCAAAGACGATTCTAATAATAATTTTCAAATTAAACACATTTATCTAATTCAATACGCCATTTTTAAAAATAAAAAATGAATTATTTTAAAATTACAATACTTAAAAAGGCAACTTTCAAATTTGGGACTAAAAATATTTTTAAACTTAGAAGATTAAAATTTTATTTTTAAATTTTTGAAATTCAATTTTGAGTGAGTAAAAATCATTTAAAAAAACGGGTTAAAAATTCTTTTTCATATGATTATTTTAAAAGCATATATTATTATCAAAAAAATGTATTTTCTGAAATTAGAAAAATCTAAAAGAATTTTTTAATTTTGAGTTATAGAATAAAAAATATACAAGTTTAAATAATTAGAAACATATTAGATCAAAATAAAAAATGTAATTAATTCCCAAACATGCAAATGGAAGCAAGTTCTAAACACTAATAAATTAAGGGCGCCTTTTCCTTACACCTCCAATTCTTCTTCAATACTTCTCAAATTTACCATTTTACCCCTAATTAATTTGTGGGTGGCAGTGGGTAAAAACGGGTGGAAGAGCGGTAAATGATATTTACTGCAACAACTATTTTGCTTATCTGAGCTGCATCCCCAAATTATTTCGATAGATTCTTTCTTGTCTCTGTTTCTTCTCCATTATGAATGTGGCCCCATTTATGAGTGGTCCCTTCATTTTAATTTTCTTCTCTGTGCTTCATTCTTTCCTTGAAGGTGGTCCCTAGTCCGATGTTTGTGTGTTCAGTTACATTAATTTTATTTTTGAAAGCTCTCCTGTTTATTCTCTTCTCATTCTCACTGTGCTTCATTCTGTCATTGAAGGTGTTCCCTGTCCGAGGTTCAGTTTCATTCATAATTTTTTTTGGAAAGCTCTCCTTTTGTCTTCTCTGCAGGTTATCCTTCTTCCATAATGTTTTGGAATTTGATTTGAATGGTTGGAATGTTAATATCATTTTTGTATTTTCTTTTTCCTTTTTATTATGTGAAATGAATTTCGTGATACGTTTCAAGAGAAAGCGAAATGAATTTCAAAAACCGTTTGGTAATTTTTTTTCCAGAAACGGAATTCGTTTTAGAAAAGTATGAAACAGATTTTGAAATCCGTTTCATAAGTTTCCATGTTTTTTTGATGAAATGGCTTTTGGGATCCGTTTCATACTTTTTTGAAACGGATCACGAATTCCGTTTCACAAATTTTAAATTTTGTTCAAAAAACAGAATATGTGATCCGTTTCAGAAAAGTATGAAACAGATCCCAAAATCCGTTTCATAAATTTTCATGTTTTCTTCATGAAACGAATTTCCAAAAAATATATATAAGATGAAAATATAACTTCCTTGATAATATTACTTTTATTAAATTATTTACTATGATGATAATTTTATTTTAAAGTAAAAATAACACTTTAATTCTTAGAATTTAATTATTTCCTAAAACCATTAATTTCAGAAATAATATCCACATTTTTTACGGTAAGAAATTCCTTTTAATAGTGTTGATAAAGATAATATTTTATTAAAATAGCAAAAAAACCCTTTTAATCTTTTTAACGTGTTCAAATATATTTTTTAATTAATGTTCTAAGGAAATATTTGGGAGATGAGAAAATTTCTAATTTACTGTTAAAAAAACTCAAAACGTTTTTTTTTTACATTTGATTTATCCTTTAAAAAATAACATTTTTTTTTATTTTCTAAGAATAGATTTGAGGAATATCCACACAAAAAAATTCAAATTTTTTGATAATATTACTCTTCTTAAATTTCTTTAATGCAATAAATTAAGTTTTTACTAAAAATAACACATTAATTTGTAGGATTTAATTACTTCCAAAGATTTTTTTTTTTAGAAATCCCAATGATCCCGTTTGGAGGTAGTAATCACGTACCGTAACAAACTGTTTTTAAGTTAAAAAACAACTTCTAAAATAATTTTCATGATTTTTTCCACTTTTCTTTGATTTCAAATTTCAGATTTGTGTTACCCCTTCTCCAATCCTTGCTCACTTTTCATTTCTCTGTTCCTTCATTTGGCCTGATTTATTTATTCAGTCATTAAGCCAAGCAATTGGTGGTCACACAATTAGGAACTGAGATGGTAACAAACACTCTTCCAGCATAAAGCCCCACAACAACTCTCACACGTCACAAGCAGAGGCAACTCTCAAGTCTAAGGGTGTGTTCCTTTGATAGGATGGATATGGTGGAGAGTGTGAAGATGAATTTGTGTAGATTTGGGTGGATGAATTTTTGTGTTTTTTTGAGTGGATTTAGAGATTAAAGTGAGTAGATTTGGAGATAAATTTTATGAAAGTTAGTGAAAGATTTGATTGATGTGATAAATAAAATAAATTGTAAAAATAGATAGAATTAGAAAGTTACCAAAATACCCTTGACGAAAAAAGAGAATAATTTTGTAATTTGATGTTATAAAAATAATTATAATTAATTAATACGCTTAAAAAAATATTAAAATTATATAAAATTTTAAAATAAAAAAATTAAATTTTTATGAATGTAAAATAATTATACAATTAAATTTTAAAAAAATTATAGAATTAAATTTTAAACTAAAGTTAAATAAAGTTAAAAAAAAGTTAAAAAATTAAAAAAAAAAGTCAAGAAAAAGGTAAAAAAAAAAAAAAATAGACACCCACGACACCGGTTTCGCGCTCCTTCAACAAACTAGGCACCGGTTACATAACCGGTGCCATCACCCCATGCAAAGCAGCACACCGGTGCCACCGGTGTCACCCCACAGAACACCTCACCACCAAACCGCACCGCCACAGAAAACCTCACTCACCACCCTCACTCCACCTCCAACACCACTCACTCCACCACCCCGCTGACCACCCTCTCGCATGCGAGACTCAAAAATGAAGGATAAAATGGGTAAAGCACTATTTTATTCGCTAATCCTCTCTTCAAAGCGCGGATTGAAAAATCGAGGAATCCCTTAAACCCTCGCTCTTAAATCAGCTGAATTCCTTCAATGGAATACCATATATTTGATGATCCGCGCTCCCAAATTCATTTAACAAGACCTAAAAGTCTTATATTATTATTCATTCATTCATTTTGAACTTTCTCTAACGCCAACGCAAGACGAATTAGAATAGACGGTGAGGGAAAGCCGAGCCAGCAACGGGAGAGTTGGTCCCCACTCCACTCCAGTCATTCAATCGATCGCTTCGAACCAAAACCCTAGCTAGGGTTTCTTCCATCGGTTGATCCATCCATCATGGCAGAAGAGGTTTCTTCTTCTTCTACTACTGCTCCCGCGGCATCTGCTACTTCTCCTCTTGGTTCTAGCGTGATCTCCCTCGTGAACCGCCTCCAGGACATCTTCGCCCGCGTCGGAAGCCAATCCACCATCGACCTCCCTCAGGTCGCCGTCGTCGGCAGCCAGAGCAGCGGCAAGTCCAGCGTCCTCGAAGCCCTAGTTGGCCGCGATTTTCTCCCCCGAGGCAACGACATCTGCACTCGTCGTCCACTCGTCCTCCAGCTCGTCCAGACCAAGCGCAAGCCCGACGCCCCCGATGATGAGTACGGCGAGTTCCTCCATCTCCCTGGCAGAAAATTTCACGATTTCTCCGACATTCGCCGGGAAATTCAGGTGCTGAACTTTTTATCTCCACCCTCTGCGTTTGTCTTTTACATGTTTGTGACGCCGACAGCTTATCGTCATTGATTACTCGCTAGGTGATTACCGTTTTAGGTCATTGAATAAATAATAGTGAAGAAGAGAAGTAGAATATTGTTATCATGTTCGGTTCGCGTTTGCCTTGTATTTTGAATGACTATTGAACACTAGAGTTCTGCTTTCCCTTTTGTAACATTACTTTCGCTTGCCGGCATCTAAGTGGAAGGGAGAAGAGACTCCTTTAATAAGGAGGGTGACCCTTTCATTAATGTAGATTATTTTGTCTCTCACACTTTTTTTGTATCCAGTTTTCTTTACTTATTCACCCATTAACAAGATATGCACACACTTTGGCATATTAACCGCTACTGAACTGAGTTGAATTTGGGTATGATCTGATGGCTATCCGTGGTGCTCATGTGCGTGTATCGTGTTTGGCTTTGGTATTAGATGGCTTCCAATGCTCCAACAGTAAAATGGAATACATGGACACTTTAGATACTTGGTTCTTTGAAACTAGTATAATGGAGTATAATAGAATGTGTAAGTTAGTTGAATGAACTTTGAGGAATATTGATTGCTTGACAGTCGTCAATGTTTTTATCATATCTATCGGTGATACTGTTTTGGTTGAGGGTCCATTATCTACTTAAAGTGATTTCTGTGCTTTAAGCTTGAAATGTGGTTAAATTTGAGACATTAGTTGCATCTATATAGAATGTAATACCGTTGCTAGTGATGTGCTGATGAGTTATTGTGTACTAGTTTAATCCCTTTCATTTACCTTTATATATACATTCACTCTCTTTCTGTAGGCTGAAACTGATAGGGAAGCAGGGGGGAACAAAGGTGTCTCCGACAAGCAGATTCGATTGAAGATTTTTTCACCAAATGTTCTCGATATCACACTTGTAGATCTCCCAGGCATTACGAAGGTTCCTGTCGGTGACCAACCTTCTGATATTGAAGCTCGAATCAGAACAATGATCATGTCATACATCAAAACTCCTACATGTCTCATTCTGGCTGTCACACCGGCAAATTCAGATTTGGCTAATTCAGATGCTCTTCAGATGGCAGGGATTGCTGATCCTGATGGTGAGTTTTTACTTCCATGTGTCTGAAACTTCAATCTTTTCATACCTCTTTAACTTGATTTTTAAAGGTTCTTGTTTCCATTATAGGTAATAGAACAATCGGCGTAATCACAAAGGTTCGGTACACTCTTGTAACACTTTATCCGACACAATTGTGAAATTTGTTAAGCTTTTGCCTTGTTCTGACAATATTAGGCTCTTATTATTTGGAATGTAGTTGGATATCATGGACAGAGGTACTGATGCCCGAAATCTGTTACTCGGAAAAGTTATCCCCCTCCGACTTGGTTATGTAGGTGTTGTAAATCGTAGTCAGGAGGTAATGATGTTATACTATAGTTCTAATAGCTCTGTTTAATTACTTTGACCTGTGTGCATGTTCTTATTGATATTTTGTTAAAAGTATTGGTCATTGTTTAATAATACCGTAAATAAGGATACCTCGTAAATACAAATAACTAAATATTTGTAATTTGCTTGATTGATGTGGAGGTAAATATGAGTTGATTGCTGAAATATATTTTGGTTATTGTTTCATCATATTAGGATATTCAAATGAACCGGAGTATAAAGGATGCTCTTGTTGCTGAAGAGAAATTTTTCCGAAGTCGTCCTGTAAGGAAGTTCTTATTTGTAGTTAATAGTCAAGTTCTTTTACTTATACACGCTTACTCATCCATTTATGTTATTCATAGGTATACAGTGGTCTGGCAGATAGTTGTGGTGTTCCTCAACTAGCAAAGAAATTGAACCAGGTAGAGTCTTCATGACACTAACAACATGCATATTTATTGTTTATAATACTAACCTTATTTAAGGATTTCAAATGCAGGGTAAAAGTTTGGTTTTTCACACTTTTTCATTCTTTAATTGATACTTTATATTTAGGTTTTTTCTTTATACAAAAGCAGTCAAAATTGTCATAGTATATCCTTTATCTTTAGGAGGGAGGTATCAAAGAAATGCACTTAGTTATTTCACCTTCATTGTTGATTTTGATGGTGGCTCTTGAATTCTTCTTTGAATCATTTGTATCTTTTTTTGGAAGGGAGAAGAGGAAGGAGGGTTGAAAGACTGAAGTTTCTTTTCTTTTTAGTGCTGTGAAAGAATGAACTTTATTTTTTGCATGGGTCTGTAAAGGATAAGAGTTTGAAGAGTGTATGCAAATAGCAAGATTAATACTAGCTTGGGGTAAAGGCTTACAGTGTCAAATTTGGAGAAAGAATATTGTTAGATTCTTCTTCGATAGAACTGAATTCTTTCAAATCCCATAAAATATTAAACCATTATGGATTGATACTAAGATTGAGATTTCTGGTCTAATGCAAGCCAATACATGGTATGCACATTTACCTGTCTATCCTTTTGCAGATTCTAGCACAACATATAAAGGCTGTGCTACCTGGGCTGAGAGCACGTATAAGTACTTCACTAGTCTCTGTTGCAAAGGAGCACGCAAGCTATGGAGAGATTACTGAGTCCAAGGTTTGTGTTAATACTAAGTATGCCGCACATATGTTCTCCTTATTTTGTAAAAGAAGCGGCATTTTTTCTACTTTGGCTGTAATTATGCAATGCATTATTTATAAGTGTTAATCTCTAACAGGCTGGTCAGGGTGCACTTCTCCTGAATATTCTTTCAAAATATTGTGAAGGTACTTAACTATCCCAAGAGCCTAGTTTCTTATCTTTTATTAATGAAGTTGTGTTTTCTTTTTTTCTGTATTTGTTAACTGCTATGCCACATATTGTTACTTTTCCCTGTTAAGCAAATGGTATCTTCAATTTCATTCTTCTTGAAAACAGCATTCTCCTCAATGGTTGAGGGAAAGAATGAAGAGATGTCTACATCCGAATTATCTGGTGGAGCACGAATCCATTACATTTTTCAATCCATATTTGTCAAAAGTTTAGAGGTATATAATTCTTCTGTATTTCCATATGGTACTGTTAGAAATGTCTTTTCTCATGCTACAATTCAATTAAAAATGGAAAATGCGGAGGAGGCTATAGTTAACTCATTAGCCTGTCAACCGTATTGGATTTCATGGATGGAGGCACTATTATCCTACCTTTTATTATTATTTATATATACTACGCATATGATATTAATCAAACATTGTTAAACAAACAAAACTGAATATTTGTGATTGTATGTATGATTTAACTATGAAAATATGTAATTTCATTTTTGTTGCTAAACAGATTTTCATCTTAATTTTGTAAATGATATGCTGAATGTTATCATTTTATTATTATGGGTTAAGCAAATGACAGACTATAATTCAGCAAATTCAGAGAAATAATGATTTTATTATAAGCACAGCATATGATGTCGAGTTGTAAGCAATAGGCAAAATGCGCTAATTCCTTGTGACTCAATGCTATCATGAAGGAGGTGGATCCATGTGAAGGCCTGACTGATGATGACATTCGTACTGCCATACAGAATGCTACAGGGCCTAAATCAGCATTGTTTGTTCCAGAAGTAGGTCTTTTTACCCAACCTTTTTCCTTAAAAGTTTGAGATAGAAATTATATTTTAAAATAAGAATATAAATTACATTTTAAAATTTTGGTTGGTTTTGTAAATGTTTCATAATAATTTGTGAATCCAAATGCATAAATATGTCTATAAAAAAAACCTACTCTAGAATAAGTTTATCTATTTATTTCCATCTCATCAGGTGCCATTTGAGGTCCTTGTGCGAAGGCAAATATCTCGTTTATTGGATCCAAGTCTTCAGTGTGCCAGGTTTATATATGATGAATTAATAAAGGTAGTGAAAGGTTTTTAAGCTTGACATCTCTCTTGTCTTGCATTATCAAGTATGTGCCTAAACAACACCCCTTCTCTTCAGATCAGCCATCGCTGTATGGTTACTGAACTGCAGCGATTCCCTTTCTTGCGAAAGCGTATGGATGAAGTTATTGGGAACTTTTTACGAGAAGGCCTTGAACCATCGGAGAATATGATTGCGCACATGATAGAAATGGAGGTGTGCTGAAATTTAACTTGTTTAAGTATAAATGTATACTCTCTACTTAAAATAGCTTATCAGAATTGGTTGTTGAGCCAAAACTGTGTCAATTACATAATACCCAAAATGTCATTCTTCATACTGCTTTCAGTTTCAACTGTAAATGAGTAGTCATATGTGACGGGCAATCTATTAGAGTGAATCATCAATTTCCTTGTCCATGATTTCTTATTCGAACTACTCAATAATTCCACAGATGGACTACATAAACACTTCCCACCCAAATTTTATTGGTGGAAGCAAGGCACTAGAAATTGCTGTGCAACAGTCCAAGTCTTCTCGGGCTGCTATACCAGTTTCTAGGCAGAAGGTATACTTATTACGTAATATGCCCCACATTTTCATGAGATATGTATTGTAATTTATGCAAGCCTTTCTTTACTTTTAAAATTTTCTTACCATACTCCCATAGGATCCTCTGGAGTCTGATAAAGGATCAGCCTCTGAGAGAAGTGTGAAATCCTGGTCTATTCTTGCAAGACAAGCTAATGGAGTAGATACTGATCCGGTTTGTAATTCTATATTGTTTAATTCACAATAAATTTTTCTTAGTGGGAATCTAGTTAAGGGCTACTAAATTTAGTATCTCGTTGTTATTACTGTATTCTTATTATATAAATGATAAACAGGGTGTCCGAGCAGCATCAGATGTTGAAAAAAGTGTGCCGTCGGGTAATTTACATGTGCTGTTTAATGTTTTGGTTTTTGCATTTATTTTATTATGGACTTGTTTTGAAGATTATCGTTTGGTTGTCCAATCTTTAGTCAAGTGATTTTATTCTCTAGGGGCTTTATTTTTATTTTGAGGCATTCATGATTTTAATGCTTAATATCTTTCAGGAAACACTGGTGGATCAAGTTGGGGTATATCATCCATTTTTGGTGGAGGTGATAGCCGAATGACCGTGAAGGAGAATATGGCTAGTAAACCGCCTACTGAACCAATTCACAGTGTGGAGCATTCATTCTCTATGATCAACTTGGGACAGGTTTGTGTACATGACACATTTATTGTCAGCTTGAGCTTGATCAATATGTTCTATAGGTATAAACCGCCTACTGAACCAATTCACAGTGTGGAGCATTCATTCTCTATGATCAACTTGAGACAGGTTTGTGTACATGACACATTTATTGTCAGCTTGAGCTTGATCAATATGTTCTATAGGTATAAATTTCACAATGTTCTTCGGATTTTGTAGCCACCTCCTGTCTTGAGGCCATCTGAGAGCAATTCAGAGACAGAAGTTATTGAAATAGCAGTGACAAAATTGCTTCTGCGATCGTACTATGACATTGTCAGGAAAAATGTTGAGGATCTTATCCCTAAAGCAATTATGCACTTCTTGGTACTTTACTGCCTCATCTACTTCTTGCAATTAGAAATAAGTAGTTTCCTCAGCGTGTTTGATTGCGTTATTTTCTTTAGTTTGTAAAAATTGTTTAATGAAACAATTTTCAAAAGCAATTTGTAGACAGAAGGGGGAGAAGATGTGTGTAAAGAAGAACACGAATAAGAAGAAACTGATAATAGAAAAGTAAGAAAACCTAAACAACTCGAAGATAATCTATTTTTTTAATGTAAAAAATTAAAAATGCTGGTTTTAGAATATTTTTCAAAAACTATCGATTGAGTTGCTTTTCTTAAAAGAAACATAACCGAGTTTTATCCATTTTGTAATGAGAAAGCTTCTATTCCACTTTCTTTTATCCATTTTTGTAATGAAAAAGCTTGTGTAGACAGGTGTGTACACAATTTGTTGTGTGAACTAAACCAATAAACATCTAACAGTTATGGTACTCGAATTTATGCGAGTATGTAAATAAAATAATTCTATTCTGCACTGGAATTTCTTTGTACTTTTAAACTAAATGACATTGTCTACTAGATCTGAGGTATATTGTGTCTCCCACTGAAAATGGTGAGTGTACTCAAGAAGTTGGTTTTTATTGAGTAGACACCTACTTTTTTGCACTGTTGCAAGCAATATCAGTATTGTGATATCTCGTTTCTGAATTTAAGTTTGCTCAGCATTTCACTTTGTTTTTTAAGACGGGGTGTCCTATTGCTTATGCTCTTAATATTTGATTTGATTATGTACTATATGCTATTTATTTTCGAGTGGTTGACAATACTTGATTTTTCATGCATTCAATAAAATACTGGTGACTGTCTTTTTTACGAAATCATATCAGGTAAACAACACCAAGAGAGAGCTGCACAACGTCTTTATTAAAAAGCTATACAGGTAACATATAGTGGCTGTGGCATGCTAATTCATTCTGATGTATGCTTCTCTGACTTGGATTACTGCTTGTACTGTGTATGTTAAAATTCAAACCAGAGACAACCTGTTTGAAGAAATGTTGCAAGAACCTGATGAGATAGCCTTGAAAAGAAAGCGTTGTAGAGAACTTCTTCGAGCTTATCAACAGGCTTTTAAGGTTGATAGTCCTAGCACTTTCAATGGGCATTGTTTATAAAATTTCTGTATTACTTGGCATGTTAGTTATGTTCTATTCTATTTAAGTTGGTTGCTTTCTCATGTTACTCATCTCTAATTGGAGGTGTATGTTATTGGAAGTGGTGAGAAACTAATCGTGACACTTAAATCATATACATAAATGGCCAAAATTAAATTTATGTGATCAGTTGAAATAGTAAGTCAATTACAAGGGTTGTAGTTGCAACATGATGTGCCTTTTCTTTTATAAATTCATGTTTATGGTTGTAATATGATGTGATGCTTCTTTTCTACTCGCATGATTTATTTATGCGGTCCAAGATTTATTTATTTTATTTAGGTTTTCTGCCTAACCTAGCAACATATAGCCACTGATCTGATAACTGTATTACGTGTTTGTAGGACTTGGAGGAACTGCCAATGGAAGCTGAGACGGTTGAAAGAGGATACAGTTTGCCCGAAACAACTGGATTGCCCAAAATTCATGGATTGCCAACATCATCTATGTACTCAACTAGCAATTCTGGAGACTATTATGCAGCTTCTCCAAAGTACTCCAAGTCGAAAAGGTCTTCACATTCAGGGGAACTTCCATCACCGATGCATGTTGCTATATCAGATTCCAATGGAAGTGGAAGGCCATTCACGTCAGGCTTTTATCCCACGGTTGATGCATGAGCTGTACGTGACTTGAATGTGCTCACTGGTCTGTTGAAGAGTTAACCCAAGGCATTTTATTCATTTGATTACGCTACAACTTTCGGGATATAGAACTCTGCCTCCCGGAGCTGGACTTCATGAAATTACTCTATCTAACTAAAATGGTCTTTGTATGTTGGCCATTGCTTTCTTTCATAAGTTCACTTTTTCTCTCATAGCATTGGCATTTTTTACTAGGCTCCAGAGAAAGAATAATAGGAGCAGGTGATCTTTCACATTTTTGAGAATCGGCTTTCTATACATTCGTGTATATGAATTTGTCTTTGTTCGTTAGTCAGATTCAGATGTTTTTTCAAAAAAGATCGGATGAATTGCTATTTTGAAGTAATAGGACGTCATGGCTATATGAATTTGCAAGCAATATGGAGTTACCAATTTTAGTTATAATGTAGGTTTGTGACTGATATTACACTATTATTTATTATACCTATCAATGAAGAGGATTCTTTCTATAATTGTTGTATGACTGTCATTTATTTTTTCTATACAATTTATTATTAATTGTAGTCTTATTAGCATATCTCATCTTATTATTTTTCTATTTAAGTTTTTTAAATTTAATTATGTACTATAAAAAAAGGTATGATAAAATTATGAGAATTATATATTTTACAACTATTTATAATATATATTTTAAAATATATTCACATTTTTTATTTTAATAATTTTAATAATTATTTTTGTTTTATAATCTAAAGTGAGCGCATTGTATCCACTCTTATACATCTTAATCAGAAATGTAAATTCTACTTATTTGATGAATTTTGCATTTAATAGTAAATGATATTAAAGTAATAGAGAACATTAATAATATTTCTTAAGAACTACTGGTGAAGAAATTATTTTCCTTTTACCCTTGTCTCATTATTCAATGTTTTTGAAATTAAGCACATTATTAAACAATCATAAAAAAGATGCCCACAGAACATTAAAGTGTTGCAGAAGAAAACAAATCATAAAATAACTGTAAAATAACGATTACATCTTAAATTATTTTTAAAATAATAGGTGAAATAGGAATTAAAAAGATAGGCACAAAAGAGAAACACGTCATCATCTATTAAAGAAATACATATACAACGTTTGTGTTTATGCTTATATATATATATATATATATATATATATATATATATATATATATATATATATATATATATATATAAAATAGTCAATTAATTTAGTTTTTGTTAATAATTTTTTTAAAACCCTTTTTCTTCGCCCGCAAGGAACTGCTGTCAAAATCCAAGAAAGTGTAACTGCCTCAAACCTTAGCAACAATAAACATAGCGTTAGAAGTGTAACTGCTTTTTGTGTTGTTCATCCTTCAAATTCTATAGCAGGATCAGAGTCGATATTCAGATTCTCCCTTCTTTGTCTTGAGTAAAATGCCTCGCCGTAGTGGTCAGCCTCTCCATCTCTTCCCATCCATTTTCTTTTGTTCGATTTTCTTTATTTTAATCAATCCTAGTTTTACAATTTCTAGTTTTCTATGCGTCTCAGTTGTTTGATTCAATGATTGTGCCCAGTGTTTTCTTTTTCTCCTTTTTTTTTTATGGTAATTTAATCGCAGTTTTTGTTTATAAATATTCTCGGTTCGGTTGGTGTATGTGTTTTTAGGTATGTACAATGCCGATGATTATTATACTTTGTGATATTTTTGTAAATCAATCTTTCTTAGCCATGTTTAATTCTGTTTCTGCCATGATATAGCCATATAGGATCGGGATCACAATCGAAGAATGCGTTGAATAAACGTGTTGGTGTTATTAATATTAGTTAAAAGAGATTGTTCTGGCCGATCAAATAGTATTTGTTTATTTATAGAACATGGTTTTTGCATTTCGATGCCCTTTTTCTGGTTATGTCAATCATATTGAGTTGTTGTTTATTATGTCTGCAGGTGGATCTGACCGTTCAGCTCCACGTCCTGCTCCACGGACAGGTCAGAATGAATACGCTAGTATACTTGGCTAAGTTTTGCTGAACCCTTAATAATATATAATGTATCTTTTGAAAGAAGATGTGGTTATTTAGTTTTTGTCTTGTTACTTTCTTATCTAAATTATTTTGCAGATTTGCATTATATATGAATTTCTTAATTCTTGATGCAGTTAACCCTGCTCCACCTCCAGCTCCTGCTCAGAATGGCAACAGTGGATCTCTCTTAGGAACCGTAGCTGAAGGTATGTCATATGTATCACTACGATTTTTCATCCGTCACATGTACATTCTGGTACTGAATTAAGTTTATTTTCCTTTTCATTTTCTAGGAATGGCTTTCGGTGGTGGAGTTGCTGTGGTCAACAGGGCTTTGGATTCTGCTTTGGGTCCTCGAATTATTCAACATGAAACAGTAGCTACTGGGTCTTCTACTGTCCCAGCTGCAACTGCTAACAGTTTTGGTAGTGATGCATGTAATCTTCACTTGAAGGCTTTCCACGATGTACGTTTCAATATGTTCTGGCTCTGTTCTTTTCTGTTGATAAATCCCCATTTTATTGTAGTAATGAAGTTGTGTTTTTGGTGGTAGGCTTAATTAAGGTTTTGTTTCTCTACTGTTTTCTAAAATTTGTTTGTCCTGTGAATACATTTGCATGTGTTTTCCTCCTGAACACATTTGAAAGCATTTCTCTTCCAATTGTTTCTTTTTTCTGGTTTCTGAAATACCTTTTTACAAGTAATTTTCAAAACTTGACACATTTTGTATGAGAAATTGATTCTTGAGTTGTATGAACTTGTTTTATAAAATAATTTAAAACTAACAGGTGAAACAAGAATCGAACATGTACAAAATCTTCTCGTAACTCTGTATTGTGTTCTATGTAAATGCAAATTTGTTTTGTATGAGAATATTACTGAAGGTGATGTTGAATTGCTTGCAGTGCCTGAACAGCTATGGGAGTGACATTAGCAAGTGTCAGTTTTACATGGACAGCTTAGCACAGTGCAGAAGGAACTCCGGAGCCACATTGAGCGCATGAAGAAGAACATGTTTCCTTCGTTTGTTTTGCCTTGCAATGCTATTACTTAAGACTTTGCACTACTTTTTTTATTATAGCACATATTCCATTTTTAACAACCCGTGTTGGTAAACACTTACAAACTGGCATGAACCCGTTATGAATTTGTTCTACATTGCTAATTTATTACAAATAAATTATAATTGGTTTTGTCCCAAATTTTCTCTGGATTGTTATTACTGTGTATACCACATAGAATAAGAATTTCGAGTAACTAATGCTGGAATGTAGAACATGTAATTCGGAAGTGATTTTTTCTCTCCATGGAACTCTTGTAGGTTTTTTGGGTGTGAGTTTCTCTCAGTCACTGTTCATCTCTTCATCGCATACCACTCCTTAAACCTACCATCATCAAAGCTTTGGATCAGAAGGTGTCTAAGGCTTCATGTTGAAACCTGATAGAAAATAACGAAAGAAAGAAGAGGAAAAAGAATTAGGATAATATTATCGAGGTTCGCTCGAATTATTATTGAACACAAATATTTCAAGTTAGGTTAGATATCTATTTTCAAAATATATATATATATATATATATATATATATATATATATATATATATATATATATATATATATATATGTCAAATCATTTACTAGAAATATTTAACGAGGATTCAAACACATTTTTTTGGTCTAACATCGAAGCGATACGTTAAATAAGATAAAAAGCTTAAAAAATATTATAAAACACATATAAAATATTAAATAAATTTAACTTGATTAAAAAAAAATTCAATTCAAAACATTTTTAAAAGTTAGAAAACTAATTGGTAAAAAAAATTAATAGAGATTAATTCTAATTTTAAATATTTAACCATTTTAATAAATATTAGTATTATTTACTGTACATTTTTTGTTATTATTAATTAATACACGTCTTAGCACTAAAGCTGTCAAAACGGATAATTTGGGCCGATCTGTCTTGACCCACCACGGATTGATGATTTAATGAGCCAACCCAACTCGGCTCATTTTTTAGTGAGCCAAAAAAATTTGAACCCGACCCGACTCATCACGGGTTGACGGGTTAAACTGGTTGGCTCACAGGTTCACTTAATTAAAAAAATATTTTTTTTTCAGTCAAAACTAAATTGTAATTATAATTAAAGTCTAAATAAACTTTTATACAATCCAAATACAAACCAAAATAAAAAAAAAATACAAATTGTTTATGTGTTGGATAAAAAAACAACTTAACATGACCCAAATGTAAAGCCCAACTTAATAAAAAAAAACACTTGTGTGACCATTTTATCTACGGATAGGTGAGCTAACCCGGCTCACTACGGGTTCAACCCGGATGAGCCGGGTTCCAAATGAGCTGGGTCAAAAATCAACACATATTAAAATTTGTAAAAAAATTTCAATCCAACCTTGTCTAAACCCGTGATGAACCGAGTTGGTTCACAAATTTTAACCCATTTTGACAGCTCTACTTAGCACTATACAAAAATGGAAAACATAGTTCATCAAAAGCTGACACTATGATTGAAAACGTGCGTTATTATTATTAATACACGTTGTCTTAATGGAGAAAAGAGTCGATAAAAAGCAGACACTATGATTGAAAAACCCACTCTAAATAAAAAGTAGAGACGGTCATGCGTCCATGCTGAAAACGTGGGTTTCACTCACCTTTAATGCGACATCACTAAAAAATTAATTAATTAATTTTAAAATGCAGCGTGTGTGTCTACCGGCTTCAATAAAAGAATTAAAAAACTTATCGTCGGTTAATTTAAAAATATTTTTATTACTGTTGCTGCTAGTCATCGCTTTTAAGTCATAATCATGCTTAAAATTCACATTCATATTTATTTAGAAAACATAACATTCGCATTCAATATTTTTGCATGCACTAATATAAAATTCTCACAATACCCACTCCATTGAGTGTATTTATACAAATCTGTTAATAAACTAAATTCAATATTGAACGGATCAAAATCTGAAAGAGTACATGAATATAAAATCCATTTACAAGCTAATTAAAATATAAAAAAATGGATATACAATTGATCCACAAAGCTTATTGAAATCCAAACAGCTAAAAATGAAATTGACTTTAGAATGTAAAATCAATTTCAAATATAAAATTGATCCACAAGCTTATTAGAATCCAAACAGCTATAACATTTGTGTTGATTTAAGCGTAGTTTATTTCGACTCAAAAGATGAACTTTATTATTTTTTATTTTTTTGACTCTTTGCGTCGTTTATTTTATTATTTTATTAAAATTATAAGATTTAGTAGGAAATTATAGGAATATCCTTTTCTCCACTGAGTATGTTTGCAGTGGAATTTTTTTGTGTTTGTAATATAATCACACACAAATTTTATGAAATAAATTAATCATGATAAGATAATAATATAATAAACGATAAAGTAACTATTATAGAAAGTGATACAAAAAAAAGTACTATGTGAATATAACTAATTAATAATATGATGTCTTTCATTCTTCGTTAGTTTATGAAAGTTGTTTTAATAAATAGTCAGCGTTATTTACTATACATTCTTTGTTATTATTAATACACGTTGTTTTAGAGTTTTTTAAGAGATCCAAAATACGTGTTCTGAAATTTGTATCCATTGCTTTCTAGAATAAGCGTTTTGGATTCATGATACTTATGTGTTTTTTTCCGAATCATTGCATAAAAAATCCTTTAGAATCATACCATTTGTAGCATTAAAAATTAGCAATCACTACAATTTTGGATTGTCCTATATATCCAAATAGTATACTCCTAGATAATATTGTATTATGTAAAAGTTGGCAACCACCATTAAAGAATGCATGCTCCACCACCACAACTCAGATAAAACGTGCGAGAGTTCAAAAACTAGGGGTTGCAGGTGAAAACAAATGGGGTGTAAGAAGAAACCACCCTAATCACTTTGGTCATAATTATATATAGATTGTTGTCTTCTTATTTAACGTAATAAGTTAAAGAAGCATTGTGTATTGTGTATTTTCTTGGAATATATGTCATCATCTTGAAGAAACTCGACCACAATAATTACATATAAAAATGTATGTTAACGTGTTGTGATATTATCTTTAGACAATAATACTTTTACTACTTTTTTTTTTATAATATTTGATGACATTTTTTAAATAGTTTTAAAATATAAAAAAATTTAAAAAGCTACTTAAAATATATAATTTCATATCGTAAAAAGAAAGTTATTAATATTTAATCGTTAAAAAATTATTTTTCATAATATTTTGGTTAATGCTTACACTTTGGAAAGTTTCAAAAGCAGTCAGTATATGCTATTTGTCTTTTCCTCCATTTATAAAACAATCTAATAACTCCTGTATCTTTCAAATTGAATGAAGTATCTACCTTAATCCAAAATAGAGACTATTGTGTAAAAATTATTTGGAAATTTTGATTGAAAGAGCAAATAAAAGGATTATTTAGGTTGATGTCGTGTGTGAATACTGAAGAATATTTGTAATACTTTACAATTAGTAATGCATGAAAGGTTTTCGTAGGTACTACCCAAAAATCAGTTTGTGCTGATAAAAAATAATGTAAAATATATTTGTGTAATTTTTTTCCCTTCTCTATCCAAATCTGCTTTTACAAAAAAATAAGAAAGGAATAAATTTTAAAGTGCCATAATATTTTTTGATGACACAATTCAAGTCTCCCTCCTCTTGTGTTACTTTTACATAAAACCTCAAGCAATATATATGATAACAGGCTAAAATATTATAAATCGATAATTTTCCAGGGATCCACAGAACTTTAACCTTAATGGTGGAACTGAAATATTATACATCGCCAATTTCTTAAAGATACATTAATTTGTTATAATCTTTTGTATCAAAGTTATATATTAAATAAGGTCTTGAATATTACGAAAATATAACTTAGGTTGCATACTTTTTCCGACTATAATTTATTTCAATATTAAACTAGTTTTATTACAGGAATATTAATTTAGTTCTGCGCCTTTTATATTTCGCAAGAGATTCTTATAAAATTTTATTGAAAAGATCTGGATTCTCATGTTAAATTTAATCCTCATATTTGAAAGGAGTTTATTCTCAACTAAAAGAGAATAGGATGCTATACACCAAAAAATAAGGGCTTAATCAGCGTGAGTGGACTTGGCATCATTTGTTGATAACGTAAAATACTAATAAATTTGAAGTATTAAGAAGAAAAATTCGGATTTACCTAAGATCATTATTGTGGAATTCTGGTACATTACACTCATTCTTCATAATGGATGCCAACATAGCATTAGCATGCCAAATATTAATCAGACTAATAATAACATCTCAAATATTACCACGCTGGTACTATTTTACAGTGTTGATCTTATTGAATAGTAGCAAGTGATGATCGACCCTTAAGAAAATTGACGCATAATGTTTTCAAAATGTCCTTGTCTGGTTTTAGTAGTGCCGCCTTATCCTTTGCATCCAAAGCAAAAGCTTCCTAAAATATTCCAAACAAAACACCATAAAACTCGACCACATAGACAGATCAGAAGAAACAGTACAAGACAAGACAAAACATAAAATACCTGGACCAAATTTCGTGTAATAATACGGTCTATAAAGTGGAAGAGGATGTCGTGGGTGAATTCTGGGTGGCCTTGGATGCAAAAGATGTGATCTCCATAGCTGAACATCTCAATTGCAGTCATTTCTGAGGAAGCAATGAGGTGTGCTTTAGGAGGGAGCTCTAGAATCTGCATGCAGTTCAACATAATATATCTATATATATAACATAATTCGAAGAAGAAAAAGAAAAAGTTACAGAGACACTGACCTCGTCCCTGTGGCATTTGTGTATGGAAAGGTGTGATGGGAGGTTGAGAGAAGAGAAAGAGAATGGCAGAGATGATGAGATGTTTATAGATTTAACACCAATGTCCCAACCCTTCGTAGACCGACCCACCTTCCCTCCCAATGCACGCCCAATTATCTGTTACATATTCAACACATTATACACTTTCATCTCAAATTCATTCAACTTACATTTCCATTCGTTAATCCAAACAAAACCAATTCATCGAATCGAGATTCTCTATTGAATTTTTTTATTGTTATTCTCTTTTGATCATTAAAAATACACTATATTTCAAGATATTTTAAAATTTCAAAATTAGTCACTGTGGATGTAGTTTGAAGACAAGACAGAGAAATAACACAGAAAACCGGTACAGAATCCAAATTCTACATTCCCTCTCATCTCCTCAAATTATTAACTACGCTCGCTCTTTTTTAAATTCTCTTTTCAATCCAAACACACTCTTAAAGATATTTTAAAAATGAAATTACATCATTGTGCTCGCTTTATTTTGCCTTCTATCAGAAGGCTCACCTCTTTTTTTGTTGGACCAAAATAGACAAATTAGGAGCATGCAAGAAGGGAATATTATCTTGGCACAAAAATTCCAAAAAGAAGAATATTATTAATATACAATAAATTTACATACACGTATACTAGTTTTTCAAATTTTAGAATGTCTGAGAATTATATGGTTTGGAAGAGAGAAATGTATATTAAATGAAAGAATAACAGCATTCAATCATCACGAAGAGAGTTTCTTTTAGATAAAAATATTGTTTCTTTATATCTAAAATCTTGACATAAATCTAAAATACGAGGTAATGAAAAGAAACAAAATTCAAAAAGAAAAAAACAATTAACCCCATTTTGAAAGAACTAAAAATAAATAAATAAATTGAAGTTTTCACTCAATAAAAAAACTTAAATTATTTA
Source organism: Vigna unguiculata (assembly GCF_037176805.1). Lineage (NCBI taxonomy): Eukaryota > Viridiplantae > Streptophyta > Magnoliopsida > Fabales > Fabaceae > Vigna > Vigna unguiculata. The sequence goes on along the minus strand of NC_140797.1, from coordinate 48,233,611 downwards.
TAAACAATGTAATAAAGAAGCAAAAGAAATCATCCAAAAATATTCTTGAAATTATTAAAAATGTATAATATTCCTCACGAAAAATAAAAATTAATTATGAAACACAAGACAATTAATCCGACCGTCCCAAAATTCACAACTTTTCGAGAATGCTCTTAACACCATAAATGTGTACTATGGTGTATGTACGTTCAATTTAAAAACTAAAAAGAATAAGTTACAATTTTTCAGAATTAATATTCAGTTAAGATAATGTGAATGAAAAATTACATTTATACTATCTTAACTTAATATATAATTTTTTTCATGTGTAATTATATAACTTTTCACGTCCTTTTATCTTATCAAATCTATGATTTTGATCGGTGAAAAACCAATAATACTAAAACTTTTTCATCGTTAAAGAAAAAAGTTTCCCATTAAATACGTAAAAATAACATTTTAATTAAAAAAAATGTTTTTAATAAATTAATTTTGATGAATTGTGTAAGAATTGAAATAAGAGAATTAACTGTCCAACAAATTTTTATAATTAAATACCGTTACTGAATAATTAGATTTAGATGCGGCACTGACAAAGTTTAACCTGGGAGATGTGACGTGGAGAAGACAGGATGGAGCAGTGCAGTGTTTAGTTACAAAATGTAAGACATTTCAAACTTTAATCTCCTGTTAAAAGATCACTGTGGATAGGATCACCAACCCTTCCAACATCACTGACAAGAGTACGAGAAAATCAATACAGTATCACACGTCAATTCCCAAATATGTATCTCTAAACTTGTTTTTTTTCCTCGTACTAAATTCTCTAACTCAGCTTATTGGTTTATTTTTCGAAACGCTAAAAGAGTTTTATCACTGCAGGAGTAAATCGAATGGAAAAGGTATTCACCCTCTTCTCAAATTTGAACCAAACTATATTAACAACAGATGGATTCAATCTTTTATTTCATTCCAGTCTGTGATGAAGAAGGTTCGAACTGTTTAACATTTACCTAACCATGATGTTTTAAATACTATAAAAAGAAAAAAAGTCAACTAAATATGCTGCTTGAAAAGAGATGAACATTCTTAACAGTACAATGGGCATTTAGGTAAGTTAAAAAAGTGTACAATGGTCATATAATAATGAAACAAATAACTATACACCAATGAGACTTATCTATATTGTTATTAGAATATTGGTGAGGTCCTTTTTGTGAAGATTTAAAAATGAAACAATAAATAGATTGTGAGATCTATGAGATATGAGAGAGAAAGTAATTAAAAAAGCATAAACATTATTGAAGGGAGGAAATTGAAATATAACAAGTAGGAACCTGGTGGCCGAAGCAAATGCCAAGGATTTTCTTGTGCATAGAGTGCAATCTGTTAACGAGTTCCAGAAGTTCAAGAATCCAAGAATCGTTGGCATGGGCGTCGTAACAGCTTCCGGTGATGACAAACCCATCGTAGAGAGAGAGGTGGTGGTTGGCCGGAAACTCTCCCTGCACCACCTTGTACAGGTCCCACCTCTCTCCCTCCTCCGCCAACACTCTCCCGAACATCCCGTAACAACCTCCGTGCATCTTCAACAAGTACTCCGAATCCTCACCGCACATCAGCACCGCATACCTCTTCTCTCCGACCTCACCCATCTCAGAGAGACACACACAGAAACGATTTGGTGTTGTTCTCGTTGGCTTCCTCTCAGGGACATAACTAACTTTCCCACTCTCGCCTCCTTTTTAAAGGCCCACCTTTTCACCTTTATTACTAAATTGTCCTTTCCTCTTTATTTGTCTTTTTTTATCGGAATGACAACGTGGGTTTTTCACCTCTAATGTTAATAGATAATAAAAAATAAAAATATTTTGGTTTAATTTCTCTTTTAGTTCTTGTTTTTATCAAAAATTAACAATAGGATTATATTAATTACATCAACAAAGCAAATCATTCATATTAAGAGTTTTAATTTTAATGAAAGAATCATTGATCCATTTTAAGATATTTAAAGAAATGTATCGTAAAAGACCAAATTGCATTAGTTTTTTAAAAAATCAAAACCAAATTAAGACTAAAAAAACTAGAGAATCGACTTAATATTTTTAAACAAAAACATGAATCAAAAGATTAATTAAACCAAATATTTATTAAGATAACTTTTTTTTTCATTCTTATTGTGTTTTTAGTTTTTTGCACAAATTGTAATTATATCTCACTCTCGTATGTTTTCTTTTTCTTTTTGAAAAAAAAAAAGTTAGACACAAACTCATTATTTCTGCTTTTATTTCTCAATTATTCTATTTCTTTTTTGTCTCATGTCCCATTTGATAATAAAAACATTATTTTTATCTCATCAGCTTTTTGTTCATTTTTGTATTATAGAAAAAATATAATGCATCATGTGTTCTTTCATAACCGATCTTTACGTGTCTCAATTTTTTATTAGATTATGATAAATTATTTTTTAATATTATTTACAAAAAAAGTGTACATTGATAAAAAATAAAAGAATAAATTTATCGTTTAAAAGTGATAAAAAAAGAAACTGTGAATGAAAACACATTCTTTGAAGTATTATATTAATAATCAAATTTAATGATCTCAAAATTATATTATTTTGATCCCTCCAACATTTTTTTGTCAAGATCCGCCGGTGCTTCTTATCTTAACTTTTTTGTGGTTGATGAGTTGTTTTATTGGAATGTTATGATGTTGTTTATTGGACTTCTTTTGATGTTATAGGATTTGTTTTATTATTTAAATGTTTTCATACTTCAAATATTAAAATTATGATGTCTAATTTTTTTTTTAATTCAAAATGTTCAAATATACAAATTTACTTGTAGACCCATGTAAGACAGATCACGTTTCTAAACCTGCAACTTCTCTGCATGACAAGCCAATCCAACCCATAATGTGTGAACTTGGCCTAAACGAGCTGGATCGACCGCATTGTTATCCCTATTTTTCTTATACATCGCCCTACCTTTTACCATTTGGTTTAGTTATTTTTTCGTCCTAATAATTTTTAAATTTTATTTTACTATTTTTAACGTTATTAACTCAGTTCATTATTTTTAAAAGCAAATTAGTATTATTATTAGTTGTTAACTCTTAAACAAAGTTTTTGTGAATTTTTTATGTATATTGAATCTGGAAGAGTAAAGAAACAGTTTGTATTGGATATCCTAGTATGTGACCATTTTTTCCTAGGTTTACATAGGTGATCGTAAATCAGTGAAATCGCTCTGTGGGTATGCGTGTGAAGTAGGTTTACACGTTGGAAATGTTTGGGTGCGCGTTTTGGAAGCTTCCACACGTTGTTTTTGCGTGGCTTTTATTACCATATATTTGACGTGAAGGGGTGTTAATAGAGTGCGTGGGTAACAATTCCATTAACAATATTCTCTTTCTTCTTATTATTATTATCAGTGGCCCATATTCGCTATATTTTTATTTATTTCACACACTGAAATATTACGGAAACTGAGAGCAAATAAAGGAGACTTTAACATAAAAATAATAATAATAATAATAATAGCGTGAAGGGAACAATGTCACTGTTTAATTTGACTTTCGTATTCTATCACGTGAAAATGGATTCTTGGCCTGATCAACTTTTTCTTTAAGTAAAATATAAATTCATTTTTGTTATATTCATTGTTAATTTTTTTTCATTAAATTTAATGTAATGTTTGTTAATTTTATCATAAGCATCATCGGTATATGATTAGAGATATTAATTTGGTTAATAGACTCAAATGAGAGAAAAAAAAGTTTAAGTTCCTAAAGTCTCGTCAAGTGACTTAAGGTCAAGGCTAGTTAGGCTCTCCTAATAATAATATTTTAAGTCAAACTAAAAGATTAAATCAAGTATTTTCAGTCGGTCACAACCAAAGATCAAGTCATCAGATCCAGACTGACTACCTAGACAGGCCGACGACTCAGACATACTGTCCGGTCCGACAATCCAAACGGATCGACCCGATCCAACCACCTATATGAGTTGGACCGACCTGGATCAACAACCTAGACGAGCCAATCCACAAGGCTTTTGTGAAGTTTTTTTGCCCTCTGAACTTCTTTAATTGGAGCTTTTTGGTCTTATAGGTTTTTTTTGTTCTAGTTCACGTGGATGAAGAACAAAATCTTATAGATTGAACTAAATTAACACTTCTATATATATGATATCAAGTTTAAGATAAGACTATTTTACTTTTATTTATTAAAAATCATATTGTTTATTACATATGAACACATTTTACCTACTTTATTTTACTATTTTTTCTCATAATAATAATATGTGTTTTTATTTGTTTTACGATATTTTGGGAAAATTACCATTATAGCAGTAAAATAAAATAAATAAATAAATAAACTTAACTTAGTCTTATGAATGAACTTTTTTTTTTCTTGAGTACAAGAAAAGAGATAGTAATTAATGTATTTAGAAGAATTAAGAAGTCACGTTGACAAAATATATTTTGGCATTATGGGAAGATGATTTATGGACAAAGTTCTCTCTAAAGGCTTCAACGAGAGGAAAATATGAAAAAGAGAAATTGATTTTTACATGGGCTAAATATGAGATTCTGTACAAATTGACTGATTTATGAGCTGATTTTAACTTATAAAAAAATTAATATAATTTTTATCATACTTTACTTTTCTATAAATTCTTACCAAGAAGTTAGTTAAAGGAACCCTAAAACTCCTGATAATATAATAAATAACTTGGTGAAAGATAAATTTGATTAATAAAATAAATTTTAATACAACAACTATTCATTACTCTTTCACTTTCTCTTTAAATCCTACAATCACGACAATTTAACTTACAAAATCGCATAATTTTATGTAGAGCTTTAAAAACAGTGAATTAAATATAATTATTTCAAGAATGTTAGTGATTTTCGTTATTTAGTATATCCTTCGTGATAAATTTAGTTGTTAAATATTGATTATAGAAAATTATTAGATTTTTTTAAAAAAAATGTGTTACTTTCTTTACCTTGGTCCCTTAAACATGTTACTTTATATTTTTACTATTTGCAATTATTTTTTAGCTTTTAGTCTATTTGATATGTCATTTTTAACTTTTATCATCACAAATATATCGTTTTTTAGTCCGCATATAAATAGCATATTTGTTTTATTTTGGTTCTTATTAGTATATAATCTTTTATTCATTCTCGTTATTCGCCAGACATTTTTTTATAACATCAACATTGTTAATTTGACAATTTTACTGACATTACATTTGTTGATTTCTTTACTTTTGAGAAAGTTAATAATAATGACAAACAAAAAGGAAAAGACAGAGAGGAATGAAAACTAAAAAAAAATGAATACCAAAACTAAATACTTATACATTCTATAAAATATTAGTATAATATCTTAATTTAATTTTAATGTCTATAAAAATGTATAGATATCATCATACATAACTTTTAATTTCTTTATTTAAACAGTTTTCAATGTTTGATAAAATTAAAATAAGGATATAGTTAAAAACATATATTATCTTCAAATTTTAAAAATAACACTTAGAAAGTAATTTTTTTTTTTCAAAAAGTTACTAATGTATATGAACTTTGAAAGAGAGGAAGTACACATTGAAAAGGTCATTTTGGTTAATCAAATTCTCAATTCATTGTCCTAGACATTTGTCAACATTTTCATAAGAATTCTAAGAAGCATTAAACTTAAATGGATTGATGTAACGTAGGAAATTTCTTCGTGCACCCCATATTTTCGTTTTTCACCTCCATATTTTTGTAATACCCATTATACCCCTATTCTATTTATGGTTTTGATAATCTGTAGATATTAAGGATTGTACGATCTACATTATAAATTTGTATTTTAAATTGTATAATCCGTAATACAAAATTATATTTCAGATTATACAATCTATAAATCTATGATGCACATGAATTATGAAATAAAAAACTTACATTCCACATATTTTATTCGTGATTTTAATCTTATTCCTTACCCTTCATATTTCATGCTTTTTTTAATTTGTTTTAATGGATACTTATGAATTTTTTTTAGGATATACGTAGAAGAAGATGATGGGGTGGAATTGGAACAAGAAGATGGGTTGGGGTGGGAGAAGATGAGGTAGAGTTGGAGGTGGAAGAAGAGAATATAATGGACATGATATAACCTACTTTTGAAAAACTCATACTTTAAAATACATTCAAAATTTTTGCATATATCATAAAATCATTAATTCCCTATTATAAAGAAGATTATGAGGATGAGAAAACAATAAATAAAAAAAAAAACAATTCAAAGATGATTCTAATAATAATTTTCGAATTAAACACATTTATCTAATTCAATACGCCATTTTTAAAAATAAAAAATGAATTATTTTAAAATTACAATACTTAAAAAGGCAACTTTCAAATTTGGGACTAAAAAATATTTTTAAACTTAGAAGATTAAAATTTTATTTTTAAATTTTTGAAATTTAATTTTGAGTGAGTAAAAATCATTTAAAAAAACGGGTTAAAAATTCTTTTTCATATGATTATTTTAAAAGCATATATTATTATCAAAAAAATGTATTTTCTGAAATTAGAAAAATCTAAAAGAATTTTTTAATTTTGAGTTATAGAATAAAAAATATACAAGTTTAAATAATTAGAAACATATTAGATCAAAATAAAAAATGTAATTAATTCCCAAACATGCAAATGGAAGCAAGTTTTAAACACTAATAAATTAAGGGCGCCTTTTCCTGCACCTCCAATTCTTCTTTAATACTTCTCAAATTTACCATTTTACCCCTAATTAATTTGTGGGTGGCAGTGGGTAAAAACGGGTGGAAGAGCGGTAAATGATATTTACTGCAACAACTATTTTGCTTATCTGAGCTGCACCCCCAAATTATTTCGATAGCTTCTTTCTCGTCTCTGTTTCTTCTCCATTATGAGTGTGACCCCATTTATGAGTGGTCCCTTCATTTTAATTTTCTTCTCTGTGCTTCATTCTCTCCTTGAAGGTGGTCCCTAGTCCGATGTTCGTGTGTTCAGTTTCATTAATTTTATTTTTGAAAGCTCTCCTGTTTATTCTCTTCTCATTCTCACTGTGCTTCATTCTGTCCTTGAAGGTGTTCCCTGTCCGAGGTTCAGTTTCATTCATAATTTTTTTTGGAAAGCTCTCCTTTTGTCTTCTCTGCAGGTTATCCTTCTTCCATAATGTTTTGGAATTTGATTTGAATGGTTGGAATGTTAATATCATTTTTGTATTTTCTTTTTCCTTTTTATTATGTGAAACAGATTTCGTGATATGTTTCAAGAGAAAGCGAAATGAATTTCAAAAACCGTCTGGTAATTTTTTTTCCAGAAACGGAATTCGTAATTCGTTTTAGAAAAGTATGAAACAGATTTTGAAATCCGTTTCATAAGTTTTCATGTTTTTTTGATGAAATGGCTTTTGGGATCCGTTTCATACTTTTTTGAAACGGATCAAGAATCCCGTTTCACAAATTTTAAATTTTGTTCTAGAAACAGAATACGTGATCCGTTTCAGAAAAGTATGAAACAGATCCCAAAATCCGTTTCATAAATTTTCATGTTTTCTTTATGAAACGGATTTTGGGATCTGTTTCATACTTTTCTGAAACGGATCACGAATTCCGTTTTTGAAAATTTTAAATGCGAATTTCGTTTTTGAAATTTTTAAATGAAGGGTTCTTGACGTTTTATTAACCCTAATATTTTGTTTCCATTAATGAAATAGAATAATGTTGTTTATGTGCGTGTTGATTGTGGATTTGGTGTGTTGGTGAGTGAGTGCAGTGGTGTGCGTGAGTTTGTGAGTGAGTGTATATTGTGTGCATGAGTGAGGTGAAAATGGTTTGTATTCTCTATCACCACCATGCAATCAGTTTTGAATGTGAATTGACTAAAACAGTTTTGAAATTGATGAATCGTTGGCAGAATTTGTGTCTCACTTCGTGTTTGTCTGAGAACTTTGCATCTCTATGAGAACTTTACTTTGCATATGTAGTGTGTGTTGTGTAATAGGTGAGACAATCCAGTGAGATGTCATGTTGTGTTGCATTGTTTTCTCTGATATCGGTTGCATTGTTTTCTAATATTCTTATCTGTTATTATGTGCTTGCCCTTAATAGGGTTGTTTGACAAAATATTTTATTTTTTTATTATAGCTCATTATGGAAGATCATCATTTTAGTTATTTGAGTTTCTTGGATTCTCAAGTGGATTCTCAATTATATTAAAAAATATGAAAACATAATAAAATAAAACAAAAAATAATAAATAATAAAAAACATTTAAAATTTAAAAAACATATACTTTAAATAAATTAAAAATAGTTATAATACAATTTTTTTAATTTACAAATTAAGTATTTTTTTAATTTAATTTGTATTACTATTTTTCTTTTATATAATTAATTAAGAAATAAATTAAATAAAAAAGTAAAATTTAAAATGAGTTTAACTTTAAATTAATATATATATATATATATATATATATATATATATATATATATATATATATATATATATCACTCTGTTTCCCAAAATAAATATTAAAACTGAAATAAAATAAAATAAAATATTAAAAAAAACACGAAACGAATATCAAAATCTGTTTTCCAAATACATGAAACGGAACGCAAAATCAGTCTCAGAAATAACAACACCAAATTACAAAACGGATCTCAAAATCCGTTTCTGGAAGTTGTGAAACAGATTGCGTAATCTGTTTCATATAAAAAAATGCAATATTTACAAAACGACTTTCGGACTCCGTTTATAAAAAACATGAAACGGATTCTGTAATCCGTTTCATATAAACAACGCAAGAAACGACTTTTGGTATCCGTTTCTAAAAATCATGAAACGAATTTTGTAATTTGTTTCATAACACAAAAAAATATCAAAAACAAGTTTTGGCACAGATGGAATCATGATATATATATATATATATATATATATATATATATATATATATATATATATATATATATATATATATATGTTCATCAATCATCGTATACATTCACGAAAAAACATTAAAAATTTGACAAAACTTAACTGTACGACGTGTGTGGATTAACTGCAGAAGGAGAAGGCTGTATGTGAATGCTGGAAGCGTCGTCACAGACTGCTCTTGGGTTGATGCTTGCTGGTGCTCGATGATCTTCTCCACACAACAACTCAGCAACGTCAATGGGTGAATGGAAAAATGAAAACAAAGAAGGAGGCAGCAGCAGGCTGAATTTAAATGTGCGTTTAGGTCAACAAGATTCTTTGATTCTTTGATTTTTTGGAGTGCAAAAGTCTACAACAAAAACATATTCGTTGGCTGGTGCAAGGGTGTAGTGAAATTAATATTTTTTTACTATTTTTTCTCTTTTTTCATTTATCTTTTAATTGTGGATAAAATTGGAAATGGGAAAAGTTTTGGTACAGGAAAAATGGTTTGAGGTACAGGGAGAAGCCCCTAAATTAAGTTCCCCTAAATTAAGTTCAGGCTGGGCCATGAACTGAAGAGTTAGGCCCGGTCAATAATTACACAAAACCTACCAACATCCTTAAAAGGCCCACGTCAATCATGTTATGCGATCTGGTTTTATTTCACCAGAGGAATCTGTCTTCAATCAAATTCTTTTACAAAATGTTTAGAATTTAAATATTTTATTTTAAATGATATAATTTAGTTTTTCTTTCTTTTTAATGTTTTGCATTGTTGTACAGATGCTAAACAACACATTCCTATTCGCATTTCTTTGAAGCAATTTACTCTATTAGCTACGTAATAATAATTTTGAAAGTAAGTTAATTTTCTTTGGTAAATTTATATAAGTTGTGTTTGGAAGAGATTTCTTCAAAAGGAATACTGTACAAATATTTTTTTATAAATTTAAACTACTTTGTGAAAAATTAATAAGTAAATTTTGGAGAAATTATAACGTTTTTTATTAACTAACTTACATATTAAATGATTTTCATATAAGGTTTTTTTTTTTTTTTTACAGAAAATTTTGTCCAAATATTATTTTAGACACAGCATAAATTTTTGAATAAATTATATTAAAAGAGGAACATGTAATAGTAAATTGGAGGCGCAACAAGACAAGCATTAAATGCATTGACTTCGACGTAACAAGACAACAACCATTCTAATTTCAAATATTTTGAAAATATAATAAATATATACGGACAGAATTATTACATCCCGGAGGTAGAGATGACAAATAAACTCGTTCCCGTGAATATTGTCCGCGTTCTCGTGAATATTGTCCGAATCCGTTTCCGTTTTGACGGAAAATTCCCGCATTGACTGGGTATGGATATGGGGAATTTCTGATTTTTTCAATTGGGTATGAGGATGGGGATGGGGATAAATATATCTCCGCCATGATACCCGTCCCCGCCATATCTCCATCCTCGTTTAAATTATTAAAATATTCACAATTAATTAAGTAATCATATATATATATATATATATATATATATATATATATATATATATTCTATTTCTTATTTCTTCTGAATATTTGGTTTGTCATGAAACTCATTCGCATCTCCAATATATTTTTCTATCTTATCATAATCTTTATGTAATTATGTTAAAAGGATGTATGCCAATTAAAAAAATTTTATGTCTAACATTTGAATATTTATATTATTTTTTAAATTTTGATTTATTGTATATTTTTCTTTCACATTAAAATGTTTAATACTCTCAATTTAAGTGTTTAATAGCATAAACATTTCATTTACTAGGTAATATAAAAAAAATTCTTTACTTATAATTATTATTAATTTTTGTTTCATTTGAAGAACTGTTTTATTTCGCTAAAACAATTTTTGTTATTTCTCAACCATTGAGTATATATGTTGATATTTGAAAAGTTTTCTTAGATCTCTAATCTTATCATAACCTTAATTATACATTTTTTTTGTGCAATTCCTTCCAATAGTTTCCAAATTGTTTATAAGACACACATATGTTAATTTTTTAATCTTTTTATTTTTGTTTATTTTCATCATGTAGAATACTATTTCGATAAATTTTATCTAATTATTTTTTATTTTCTAACTCATTACAATCATACTTTAATTTTTTCACTATAATTGTATAAATAATTTTTATTTACTATAATATAAAAATTTAATGTAATTGCTATGAATATTTTTTTATCACCATCCAATATATATTGGAGTTTAAAAGATACAAGATCTATGATAAAATTTTATTATGTTTATTATTTGTTCTTTGTGTCATTTTTTTATCAACTATTGAGTATATATGTTGATATTTAAAAAGTTTTCTTAGATCTCTAAGATATTTTTCATCTTATCATACCCTTAATTATATATTTGTTTTCCTTTGTGTGATTCCTTCCAATAGTCTACAAATTGTTTATAAGACACACATTTGTTAATTTTTTAATATTTTTATTTTTTGTTTATTTTCATCATGTAGAATACTATTTCGATAAATTTTATCTAATTATTTTTTATTTTCTAACTCATGACAATCATACTTTAATTTTTTCACTATAATTGTATAAATAAGTTTTATTTACTACAATATAAAAATTTAATGTAATTGCCATGAATATTTTTTTACCATCATCCAACATATATTGTGGTTCAAAAGATACAAGATCTATATTAAAAATTTATTATTATGTTTATTATTTGTTCTTTGCATCATTTTGATCAAGTGATGTATTATAACTTTTATTAGTATATAAAAAATATATTCATTATAATTTAAAAAATTGAAGTAAACAAACATTTAAAATATATTTTAATTTAAATATTTTTTCCTTTTATATTTTTTTAAAAATATTTTTAAAATTTATCAACTAGGTTTCATTAATGTTTGCAAATTTAATAAATGTTTTGGTTCTCACTAAATTTTATTTGGTATTATAATCTAAAATGTAAACAATTATAATTTATTTCAAAGTATTTGATATCGAAGAAACAACTATACTCCTAATATTGAATATTTGATAATATTATGTTTCCTTTACCGTAATTTTTTATTATTTTATAAAAATTAATTAAAATTAATATTAAAGTAGTAAGAAAATGGGTACGGGTATGGGTACGGGATTATATCCGTTACCCGGTGGGGATGAGGATGAGACAAAAGTTTGATACCCGTTAATTTTGGATATGTGGATGATGATGAATTTTTTTTACGGAAATAAATATGGAATAGTGAAACCCGTCCCCGTCCCGCCTCGTTGCCATCCCTACCCAGAGGTGCTGCAACTTTTATTTTAAGATGAATATTTGAAACACAAATATATTATTTTATTTAAAGCATAAGATTTTAAGATATTTTTATTACAGAAATTATAAGCTGTTCATATTCTCCTATTCCTTTAATTTTTCTCCTCAATTACTTTTATACACTACACATCAATTAATACTTTTCTCCTATTACAGAAATTATAAGCTTTTCACACTTGTGGTGCTTCATGGGGTATAGGCTTTAATACATTTGAAAGAGTTTATACGTATTAGGTAATTCTAAAGTAAGAAAAAAAGTTCATTTCAATTTTTATTAAAAATCCTTGGAAAAAAAAAATTGTTACCGGAGAGTGACCTTCTGTTCACGTGGTGCTAAGGGATTTATAACCCCAACCACAACTTGAATGGAAGGAACTCGAAAGAAGAAAAAACAAGGGAGATGATCATATTTGATTAATTTTAACATTTTTTTATATGAAACTACATTTAATAATTTTGTACACTTATAATATATAAGAAAATTCTTAATTAAAAAATAATTTTAAAAACAAAATTTAATTTTTTTTAATGATTTTAGTAACTAATAATTTTTAATTTTATAAATTGTTATCGAAATTATTATTATAGTCCCAAAAATTTATAAGTTCTTTTGGTATTTTTATTTTACCTTTTATTTTTTTACAAATAATTATTTGTCTAAAAAATAGAAAAAAAATATATGAATGGATGTAAAGTGGACAAGTAGACACTTCCCAGATAGATGGTGAAGGAACGGTTGATGGAATCATGAATATATATTTAAGTGTTGAGAGAACTTCAAAACTCCATTGCTCTGATTTCTCTGAGATAAAATTATGGCAAATTCAGAAGAGAAGAAACATGTTGCAGTGTTTTCTTTCCCCTTTGGAAGCCACCCTACTCCTCTCTTAAACCTGGTGCTGAAGCTGGCTAATGCTGCTCCCAACTTGCAATTCTCATTCATAGGCACTGAACACTCCAACAACCCTCTTCTCATCTCAAATCCCCACATCCCAAACACCATCAAGTTCTACAGTATAAGCGATGGAGTCCCAGAGGGTCATGTTCCAGGTGGCCACCCAGTTGAAAGAGTCAACCTTTTTCTTCAGGCTTGTCCTCACAACCTGCAGAAGGGAATAGACATGGCAGTGGCTCACACAAAACAGAGAGTTACTTCTGTCATCGCTGATGCTTTTGTCGCACCCTCTCTCACCGTGGCTCAGCGCCTGAACGTTCCATGGGTTGCGGTTTGGCCTCCTTTGTCATGCTCGCTCTCTGCACATTTCTACACCGATTTGATACGCCACAGGTGTAACTCTGCAGCACGAGACACCCCTTTGGATTTTGTTCCTGGATTGTCTAAGATGCGAGTTGAAGACTTGCCAGAAGATGTGATCCAAGGTGTCGGTGAAGAGGAGACACTGTTTTCGAAGACACTAGCGTCATTGGGAAGTGTGTTACCTCAAGCCGAGGCAGTGGTTGTGAATTTCTTTGAGGAACTAGACCCACCCTTGTTGGCTAAGGACATGAAGTCAAAGTTCAAGTACTTTCTTTACGTTGGTTTCCTCACTCTTTCACTGCCTCTGCCACCCTTGCCTCCATCAGACACAGACGGCACTGGGTGCTTGTCGTGGTTGGACAAGCAGAAGGGTGGGTCAGTGGCGTATGTTAGCTTCGGGACAGTGGTGACACCACCGCCACATGAGATCGTGGCGGTGGCGGAAGCGTTGGAAGCAAGTGGCTTTCCCTTTTTGTGGTCTCTGAAGGAGCATCTGAAGGGTGTTCTGCCAAGTGGGTTTCTTGAGAGGACAAGAGAACGTGGGAAAGTTGTGGCTTGGGCTCCTCAGACTCAGGTTTTGGGACATGGTTCTGTGGGAGTGTTCGTGACTCACTGCGGTTGTAACTCGGTGTTTGAGAGCATGTCGAATGGAGTGCCTATGATATGCAGGCCTTTCTTTGGCGACCATGGGTTAACTGGGAGGATGGTTGAGGATGTTTGGGAGATTGGTGTGAGAGTGGAAGGTGGGGTGTTCACGAAAGATGGGTTGGTGAAATGCTTGAGACTGATTCTGGTGGAGGAAGAGGGGAATCTGATGAAGAAAAATGCTGTGAAAGTGAAAACAACAGTGGTGGATGCAGCTGGAGCACAAGGTAAAGCAGCACAAGATTTGAACACTTTGGTGGAAGTGGTTTCTAGATCTTAATTAGGTCATTGCTGTTGTCAGAATGCAGTTTATAACTGTAATTTTCTTTTTACATATTTTCTCTTGTCGAGGAATAATAAGATCAATGTCTCATCTTTCACTGGTGGGAGTAGTTGACCATAAATAAAAAGTGGAGAAAGTTGGATGAGGATTCCCACACGTCAAGTGAGAACGAAAACTTAATTTTCAGCCATGAATGTTATTTTCTTTACCTTTTTCTTGCAGTTATTTTTCAAGAAAATTAATAGAATATACGATAAGTCTTCAAGGCCGTGATTTTTTAGGAATGATCTGAGTGAGATGGAGATAAAGAAATTGAAAAAATTAAACATCACTTACGACATTTGAACCAACAAAAAAAAGATGTGGCTTTGATTTCATCATCGTCATCACAAATAGCGATCACAGTATCCTGTCATGAATTGGGTTATAAAATCACCTATTAAAAAATAGGGACTGGTTTAGTAACAAGAAAAAAAGTCTCTGCAAAATCAAATTGAAGAACTTTGATTAAACCCTTTTGCGAGCAACGTGTCTTATTTCTATTGACAGGACCATATGCATTTTATTTGATTCTGAAAACCCATTTAAACCCGAATAGTTTTTCTTGAGAGGAAGAGGAACACCTTCCCAGGTTTTATTCTTCATCGAGGCATTGTGTTCTTGTTGCATTGCTTCATGAGAGGGAAACATAGGATATGCAGTGGTGGTAGAAGAAGGTTTGGATGCTGGAAAAAGATCTTGATTGGGAAAGCTTTGTTCCATTAAAAACAAGATCTTATGAGAAAAACCAAGAAAGAGGCTTTCAAGAAATTGTAGTCAGATATTCTTGTTTAAAACAAAACATTGTAAGGAACTTACAAATTGAAAAGGGTTGAAAAAGAGGATTGCAGCCAAGACTAAGTAATCGATGTTGTTGTTCCCATATAACACGTATTCTGGATTCACTTTTCCTGTTTTTCCGATTGATTTCACTCAAGAAGAGAATCTTTGAAAAAACAACAAAATAATAAAAGTGTTGCGTTATCTATTTGTTTTGAACCACGTGACATTACCAACTAAACAAAATAATAGAACGTTAATTTGGTTGAGATATTTAGGGAAGACCATTATAAGAAAAGTAGTCATGAAGCATAATGCAATTGAAAAACTGAGATATCTGACTGATGATTTGAAGTCATATTAGAAGACAATTGAAAAACTGAGTGCATATATATTTTTGGTTGATGATGATTTTGAATAAGTTTGTAGAGAAATCTTATACAAGGAAGTGACTATTGATTTATTAGATAAATACTATGCATGGATCTGAGAAGAATAATTATGCATTCATCCCCATACATAATGACAAGAAAGCAAACAAAGCTATCAAAATATTTTGAAAAGAGAAACTAAAAGTGTAGTAGGCAACGACGGATCTTATCATGAACTTTGGGACAACAAAAAATAAAATATTTAAAATTTATAGATTTTATTATTATCAATAATATAACAAAAATAAATACATAATATAATATAATTATAACTATAAAAGAAATTAGATATTTTTTTTTAATTTAAAACCAAATTAGTAAATATATTTAATTATAATTTATATATTATATATGTATGTTAAAATAACTCTTTTTGTTTTATATATTAAATCATTATATCTAAATATTCAAATTATTTTATTTTTTACGAATGTACAAAATTTTATTTTTGTAAAACATTATAAAAGTAAAAAATGTAAAAAATAAAATAATTTGGGTATTTGAACAGAGTGATTTAATATATATATTCAACAAAATTATTATGATATATATATATATATATATATATATATATATATATATATATATAATTTTAATTAAGTTTGTTTAATAACTTGATTTCAAATCAGAGAAGACAAGATTGAATCGTAGCTTGAACAAAAAATTTAATTAAAAGATTAAACCGAAAAAAATTATTATTAAAATTATATGTCAAAACAGTAATACGACGGATAATCTGACACGTAATAATTTATAAATTTTTTTTAAAAAAGTTAAAGATTTCACTGATTTAACATGTGTTTATATATGGTTTTAATTCTAACTTAACGAAAAATTATAAATTAAACTTTTTTAACTAATCGAAAGACTAAATTAAATTAAATTAAAAAAATAAAATTAGAGGAGTAAAAGTATACCCAATTTATATAAGAGTGAAGCTTGAACGAAGTGGGCATGCAGTGTCTGTGACTCTGAATTTGGAGTATCTCTGCCCTGCATGTCCTTCTTCACCCGTCGCCTTTTCACCACTGTGGCCCCCACATGTTCTTCCCCTTCCGACCAGATCAAAACGTTCCTTTCAAAGGGTCTGCATCATCACATACTTCAACTTTTCACTCAACTCCATTTCTCTGCCCACTCTTCCATTCCCTTTGTTCTTCCTTCAGTCATCAAGGCAAGCTCCTCTGCTCAATCTCATGCTTTTGGCACACAGCTTCATTGCTTGGCTCTCAAGACAGCCTCTCACTCCGAAGCAGTTGTGTCCAATTCTATCATCTCCATGTATGCCAAGTTTTCAGATGTTGAATCAGCACGGCAAGTGTTCGACACAATCTCTCACAGAGACCCCATCACCTGGAACTCCTTGATTAATTGTTATCTGCAAAATGGGTGTTTCCAAGAAGCTTTGGAAGTGTTGAAAGATGTGTATTTTCATGGTCTTGTTCCTAAGCCTGAGTTGCTAGCTAGTGTGGTGTCCATGTGTGGGAGGAAAATTGGTTCAAGGGGAATAGGGAGACAGATTCATGCTCTTGTTGTTGTTGATGAGAGGATAGGAGAGTCGGTGTTTCTGTCAACAGCTTTTGTGGATTTTTATTTTCGGTGTGATGATTATTTGATGGCTTTGCGTGTGTTTGATGGAATGGAGGTGAAAAATGAGGTTTCATGGACTGCTATGATATCTGGATGCATTGCTAACCAAGATTATGATGAGGCTTTTGCATGCTTCCGAGAAATGCAGGCTGAGGGAGTTTGCCCAAACAGAGTGACATCAATTGCTCTGTTACCAGCATGTGCCGAGCCAGGCTTTGTTAAGCATGGGAGGGAGATTCACGGATATGCATTTCGTCGTGGGTTTGAATCAAGTCCTAGTTTCTCATCGGCACTTATAAATATGTATTGTGATTGTGGAGAATCACTGCACCTTGCGGAGTTAATTTTTAAAGGGTCTTGTTGTAGAGATGTGGTGTTATGGAGTTCGATCATTGGGAGCTATTCTCGAAGAGGGGATAGCTACAAAGCATTGGAGCTTTTTAATAAGATGAGAAGTGAGGAAACTGAACCAAACTATGTAACCTTGTTGGCAGTGATCTCTGCCTGCACAAATATATCTTCACTAAAGTATGGTTGTGGACTACATGGCCATGTCTTTAAATGTGGATTTACTTATAACATCTCTGTGGGGAATGCACTCATAAACATGTATGCCAAGTGTGGTTGTTTGGATGGTTCCCGTAAGATATTCCTAGAAATGCGGAACAGAGATTCTATTACGTGGAGTAGTTTGATTAATGCCTATGGCATTCACGGATGTGGTAAACAAGCTTTGCATCTTTTTCATGAAATGAAAGAGAGAGGTGTGAAACCTGATGTAATCACCTTGCTTGCAGTTTTATCTGCTTGTAATCATGCTGGCCTTGTAGCTGAGGGACAACAGATATTCAAACAAGTAAATGCAGATTGTGAAATTCCGTTAACCATTGAGCATTATGCATGCCTAGTTGATCTTCTTGGAAGGTCAGGTAACCTTGAAGATGCTTTGGAAATAGTGAGAACAATGCCCATGAAACCAAGTGCAAGAGTATGGAGCTCTCTGGTATCGGCTTGTAAGCTTCACGGAAGACTGGACATAGCAGAAATGCTAGCTCCACATCTTATAAGATCAGAACCAAATAACGCTGGTAATTACACATTGCTGAATATGATCTATGCAGAACATGGTCATTGGCTTGATACAGAACAAGTGAGGAAAGCCATGAAACTACAAAGGTTGATTAAATGCTACGGGTTCAGCCACATTGAGGCTGGAGATGAGAGTTTCTAGCATAGCAGAATGCATAGCTTTATACAAAAATGGAAAAGAAAATCATGATTATGGATACCAATGTACATTGTGCACTGGTTAGTCTATTTCTTAGCAAATGTCATCTTTATTTTTTGTGCAAAAACATATGTGCTAACAAGTCTTCCTGGTGTATTTGTTGAATTTGGGCATAAGATGTATTAAACTTAACATTTTTATAACAGATTCGCAATTTATTTAGTACAAAAACAAAGGCTAACAATCTCCATACACAGAAGAACTCAAGGCCAAGAATCTCTTCCTGAAGAATTCAAGATAAGTCCCTAAATATTAAAATCTTTACTCAATTTTGTTTTGTCATTAGAAAAGATATATTAAAGTTGATGTCTATGCTCACATAACATGATAGTGTAATCAATTCAACTTAAGTGAAAGTTGATGTGAAAATTAGTTTTGTTCTTAGTTTACCAAAAATCATTTACTATCATTTAAATAGTAGTCTATTAGCAAAGTCGTCACCTTGTAATTTTAAGATGAAAATACCAAAGTATGTTGACTTCTGGTTCAAAAGATAAGTGTGGAATTTGAAATAATTTTTTATATTGTTGATGTTTTGATTTTTGTTTTTACTAAATAAATATGTAAAAGTGAATGAGATTGTATGATTCATAGTACTTATGGATATTTGATTAAACTAAAACTACAATTCAGAAATCTGTTAATATATCTTAAATTAATTTTTGCATGATAAGTATTTAAATTTTAAATGATGAACTTGATAAAAAAAAAATAATATGGGTTATAAAGGAGGTCAAAAAATATACGGAAGTAGATGGTAACGCTTTTGATAATAATTTATATAAAAATGTAAGACTTGATTAAAAGTTCATATAGTTCTCTCCTGGATCAAAATATGAGTAGCGGGTTAAGTTTAAGAATTAAATAAATTAAAAATGAGTCGTTGTAACGTTATAATTCTTGAAAAACTAAAAAGAAAGAATAAACTTTCACTTTAACTGAATTTGGTAACTTCTTTTTTTTACATTTAAGGACTTTTAATTAACCATTTTATTAGTTATGTTAGTTCCAAGGACTAACTTTTTTGTTACATTTAATTAGAGAAGTCAGTTTCAAGAATTTCATCATTTAAGCTTATATATGAGACCAGATTTGAAGTCCAGAATCAATAATTAATGCCCCCACCTACTATTTTCATTACTAACAATAGCCTTCTTCTTTTTCCCTCTATTTGACATATTTCCTTTAACCTTTTTTTTACACTCGCGTATTTCTTTAAACTACATAATAGAAACGTGTTTTTTCCACTTAAAAGAAGGCTTTAAGAAAAATACATAGCTTGGTCCAAATTTTGTTTTGAGGGAGGGATTACAATTACATTGTTACCTATTTGTATACAAGAAATCTATGGTTATTTAACCTTTTACATCATTCTAAAAATAGAAAAAAGAAATATCGAGTTACTAGATATACAATGTAACGGGCATGTCTTCAAATGTTTTGTGTTGTCAATATGAATGCATTTATTAAATTATATAAAATCATAATATTAGATAATATATTACAAAAATTACATTTTACTATTATTATTATTATTTAAAATTCACATTTTTAGTCACTTCAATTGAACTATATTATTTCATTTTCTTTTTCATTTCGGAACTCACGTAAAGAGTGCAGGAGGACGCCTTGAAACTTTTCAGAAATGTTCAAGTCCCTTATTAACTAGGACGAAAGGTTTACGAAATATTTTTATTTTATCAAATTCTAATAAAATATGAAAGTTAGAATTTGGTTTTGGGTCCCCCCAAAAAACTATAACTCATTCGTATGTCGATCAAAAGACGATAAATTTGATTTCTACAACAATTTTTATTTCTGTATCTTACAATTAATGTTTAATATCTTCTTCAAATCTCAATACCAGAAGATTGAAATGGCTGTAGGCAGCATCTTGGAGCCTAAGGGAGTTTTGGAATTGAGATGAACTCCTGCAGTAGTTTATACAAACTTTCATGCAACTAAATCCAAAACACTCAGAAATTAACTTCTGGTTATGAATCTCCTAAAGATGTAAAGAACGAAAAAGTAGAACACTTTAGGCAGAGACCAGTACAAGCCTGAGTAGAAGTTTTTTAGTAATAAAGTAGAGAAGAAAAGAAAGGTCACTCTCAAAGGACACCCGACAAACGCCACTTGACACTAGCACTGGCCCATTTGATTCAACGAATCTCTACAGGACCCACTTCACTGGGTTGTTTGCTTCCTCATTCATGACATAGCTAACTCTAGCACTCATTAAATGAAACTAGCAACTCCTATATTTTTCTATGGTGAGGTTTTTGACAAAAATATTTTCCAACAAACCAGATACAAAAGCAACAAACCAGAAGGTAAAGGAATGCAACAAAACCAATTTGAAACCTGATCACGAGACAGATACTTGTGCAATGTTAAATGTGCATCATGAAATTCACTCACACACACAATTAATACAGCAAAACTGAGCCAACTTTGAACCTATATTCCTGTGTAGCTATTTCACCATCACTGTCAATGAAACAAGTGGATAAAACAAACAGCAAAGAAATATATAAAAGAAAATTTACATTTGAAAGGCAAAAACGGCACTTTTTTTTTTTTTTCATTGAACAATCATGTCCATGTGCATCATGTGAACTTACAAGTGCTGGGGTGTTTGTGTGGGAGAGGGATTTTGCGAAGAGGCCGCATCTAAATCATCATTATATTCAACAGAGAAATTCAAGAACCCGCTACCACTATCGGCATCCTCATCACGTTCAATATCTTCGTCAACTACGGCAAGATCAAGATCGAGATCGACATCACTGGCTGTGCCTTGTTCATGCTCCGGTTCATGTTCCAGTTCCTTTTCTTGTTCCTTTTCTCGTTCCTTTTCTCGTTCCTCTTCTCGTTCCTTTTCTCGTTCCTCATCTTGTTCCTTTTCTCGTTCCTTTTCTTGTTCCTGATCTTGTTCCTTTTCTTGTTCCTTTTCTTGTTCCTTTTCTCGTTCCTTTTCTTGTTCCTGATCTCGTTCCTTTTCTTGTTCCTGATCTCGTTCCTTTTCTTGTTCCCGTTCTTGGTCCTGTTCCCCTTCCTGGTCCTGTTCCTGAACCCGCTGCTGAATGTCGTGATCATTGAGGAAGTCTCTGAGCCTCTCCCTTAAAACCCCTAACTGCCGTTCGAGAAGATTCTTCTGTGACTCCACCTGCTCCACCGTCCACTGTAGCGACTCAATCACTTCGAGATCGTACTCCTGTTTCTGCTCCACCACCCTCCGAAACTGCGTCGCCTGAATCTCCACTGCACTCTTCTCGCTCTGCAGCCGCAGGATCATCGCCATCGCCTCCTCGGCCGCGGAGGCCGCTGCCCCCCTCTCCTTCTCAATCTCCGCGCACGCCGCATTGAACCGTTGCCGCTCCGACTTCACCATCTTCCTCAGGGACACTACGTCGAACATCTCATCCTCCAAATTCTCCTCCCTGGAACCACTACCACCACTACTGCTATTGTTGTTATTTTCTATTTCCTCCTTGAGATTTTCCTCTCTGGGCGGTTTTCCGATCGGAGACCGGAGAAACCGGAGACAGGAGAGGAAGATCAAGAGGAGACCAAGGATGTTGAAGATGCGCGAAACGTAACCTAGGAGGAGAAAACCGCAACCGAGTTCAGTGAGTTGGGTGAGGAAGTTGAAGGTTGATGGGATATCCATGAACATGAGGAGAATGAAGCGGATAAAAAATCGGAGGAACCTGTGGTAAAATCCAAGAACAGGAGCCACCAAACCCAGAGTCTGCATCTGCGTCTGGGTTGGGTTGGGTGAGGCTAACCGGTTTTGACACCACAAGCAATCTTAGCGTCAAAGGGACGATGCAATAAGACGCACCCAATCCAAAATTGGGATTGGGATTGCGATTGCGATTGCGATGGGAAAGAGAGAGAGAACGAGAGGGTGGTGGTGTGATTGGCTTTATCGAGGTGTGTGAGGAAATGAAATGGATGATGATGGCGTTGGGTTGGCGTTACAAGGATAGAAAGACAAGTTTCGTCACTCTTGTAAGCGCAGAGAGAGAATGAGTATTGTAGTTATGTATGTAGGAACAACATCATCAACAACCGACTACCGAAGAAATAGAGCTGTGACCATTTCAGACATCCATTTTTTCATACCGTTACACTTTTTTTCATAACATATATATACACAGCACTAAACATCACTTTTTCTTTTATTCATAAATTAATATTACATTTTCACCGTTTCTTTCGCTCTTTCTCCCTACAGTTACAAAATCATGTAATTAAGTAATAATATATTCTAGGGACCCAGATAAATAACACGACCGTTGCTAATCATTAATAATTAATACTCATAATATATATATCTAGGGTAACCAAACACAAATCCTACGCTGTGTAACCGTTTTTTCTAATTATTAGTGGATTTCATTTTTTTTATAGTAACAAATTTTATTTTGTTAAAAATTCACTTTTAAGAATTGGACTCTCTCGCATTTAAAATGAAAAAGAATATATTAAGAAAAAAGAAAGAGTACTGAAACAGTTTTCCTACAAAATAAAGGTAATACAATACTTTGTCACAGTGAAAAATAAATACTGTAGAAATGAGTCAGATTCACCATACAAATATATTTATAACTGGGGATCTTTGAAGCAAACTAGTTAGGTTATTTATTTTTTTGATTCTGGTACATTTTTCTATTTTAGATTGGAGTTCATATCTTTATTGACATTTTTTCTGTAAAAATTGAATAAGTACGCATCAATTTTGTTAATAAATTAATTTACTTGATGAGATATTAATTTATATTTTTATGGGAAAATAATTTTCCTTTGTTTTTTTCATTAATTGATATATGTAAAACAAAATTAAATTGTTACGCACTAAGTAAATTCCTAATGTTTATCTTAATTTTTTTCTGTAAATAAACAATTAAGCGCCAACGTTGATAAGACATTAATATAATTAATAATTATTCATTTGTAATTTTATATGACAAAATAACTTGTCTTTTTTATAAATTAAAATATGTAAAAAAAGTAGAAAGTATTTTATTATTATTCGATGCAACTAGAGGATAATTAATATTTATCTTCAATTTTTCTAGAAGACATCAATACTCATCACCGCCTCTGATAATAGATTTCCTTTTAAAGAAATCTGATAGTAAATCAGTGTGCTTCGATAACTTGTAATTCATAGTTTTTTATGACAAAATAAATTTTCCTAGCTTTTTCTATCAGATTAAAATACATAATCTCACTTTATTGAAATATTTAATATGGAAAAAAAATAATACTTTAATAAAAATAAGAAGAAATTGTGTTTTTAACTCTGATGTTAGATGCACTTAGACTCGTTGTACTTTTAAAATATACATCAACAATCCTTGCGTTCTTAATTATACTCTATAATTTTTTATGTAGGCACGCTTTTTTCTTATTTGTTTTTAGATAAATAAAAATCATTGACCATATTTTTTTTGTATAAAGTGACACACATTTATATTATCTGATTTAAAAA
The DNA here is from genome assembly GCF_037176805.1 of Vigna unguiculata. Taxonomy (NCBI): domain Eukaryota; kingdom Viridiplantae; phylum Streptophyta; class Magnoliopsida; order Fabales; family Fabaceae; genus Vigna; species Vigna unguiculata. The sequence goes on along the minus strand of NC_140797.1, from coordinate 48,209,508 downwards.
TACATGATAACTAAAACTTACAAATTGTGAAAATTTAAAATTAAAGTTTGAAAAATATTAAAATATAAAGAAGTTTATACATACATAAGGAATTAATAGCTCATTTATAGAAAAAATACACTTATATTTTTTATGATCTTTTAAATGACGTGTTAATGATTTAGCGAAATTATATTCAAGCCACTTAATTAAGGTTCGTGTGAAAATTCATAAATAAGGATAATCACATTATTGTAAATGATTACTTTCTAACTTAGTAACTTGAGAAAAAATCATGATAGAAAAAATAAATAATAATGATATTAAAATTATATTTTATTATTATCGGATGCAATAAGTGGATAATTAATATTTATCTTCAATTTTTCTATAAGACATCAATGCCTATGCACCCACTCTGATAATAGATTTCCTTTTAAAGAAAGCTGATAATAAATCAGTGTGCTTCGATAAATTGTAATTCATATTTTTTTTATGACAATATATTTTCCTAGCCTTTTCTATCAATTAAAGTACATAAAACCTCACTTTATTGAAATATTTAATATGACATTATATTTAATTTGGCAAAAAAAATGTAATACTTTAATAAAAATAAGAAGAAATTGTACTTTTAACTCTCATGTTCTAGTTTTAAAATATACATCAACAATCCATGTGTTCTTAAGAAAATGATATTTATACTCTTTATAACTTTTTATGTAGGCACGCTTTTTTCTTATTTGTTTTTAGATAAATAAAAATCAGTGACCATATTTTTTTTTATAAAGTGACACACATTTATAATATCTTATTTAGATATACATGACCACTACAACTTACAAATTATGAAAATTAAAAATTAAGTTTGAAAATATAAAAAAATAAAGAATATATATATATATATATATATATATGAATAGCTGATTTATAGAAAATTTGCACTTATATTATTTTATGATCTTTTACACGAATCTTTTAAATCATATTTCTTTTAAATTATATTAAAATAATATTTTCTTAAAAATATTTTTATTTCATTTATATAAAATGGATTATAATTTTATGATTATACAAATTTTATGATATTTTAAAGAGATAATAATTAAATCATCAATTTTATTTTTAAAAAATATTTAACTTTTAATTTTAAAACTTTAATTTGTAATCTTTTTATAATATTTTATGTAATATGATATTTCAAAATGAAATAGTTAAATAGGGTGTCATGTCAGTAACAACAATTACAAATAACCAAATTAAAATTCACCAAATTTATCGATAATATAAAAAATCAAGACATCAAAATTATTTTAAGAAAATCCACCACTTTAGTTGTTGATAATTAAAATGAAGGGATTAAAGTTGAGAAAAAAAAATAATGATTTTATAAAATGTAAGGAACAAAATTACCTTTCGCCTAAAACATAGTTGATCAATTTCTAAATATATCACAAGAATAAAAAAACATATAGAAACATATTTACCTGCTTGGGACACGTACAAATTTCCTTTATATATATATATATATATATATATATATATATATATATATATATATATATATATATATATATATATATATATATATATAATATTAATTGGTAAAGGGAAAGTATACAAATTAAAAAAACATATTTTTTAATTTATGAGAACTAGTGGTTAATTTTCGCATTCCTATTTATCAATTGTGATGCGGAATTGAGGATACCCATAGGAATGATGGATCATTCATGAAAATGTGTTACTTTCATTGTGGACAGTGTGGTCAAAGAATGGTTACGTCACACAAGATTCAGTGTGCCAAAGCCACCAGAAAATGAATTCTTTCTAGGTTAGATCTTATCAACAATGATGCATTCTTCATAAACCCAAAAACTCCATCTACAGCTCCTGTTGGAAATTGGAACATGCACATGATGACCATATCAAGAAATATCAATTATTAAATGTCTCGCATTCTTAAAGCTATGTTTTGTTTTTTAAGGTTCAGTGCAAGCAACGTGTTTGAGAAAAAAACACGTTAGGTTAAAGATTTGAAGCAATTCAAGACTGATAACATTTGTTGAAGAGTGAAGAGGTGTGATGATGTTAACTTCAATAAACACTTGCCTTTCAAACAAACCAATAAAATGTGGATCCCATTTTGTTTCCAGAACAGTGCACCCTAATTCAGTTCTAAATTGATTTAAAACTGACAAGAAAAAGACTTCAAGTAACAGGTACGTAATCACAGTTATTTATTTCATTTTCTATGTTTCTGCAACACAAATTTACAATTGTACGTAATCACAAGAACACAAGTGTGCGTGAACAAATGCAAAGAGTGTAAAAGATCTTTACACATAACTGTAAAATTGGCATAACTCGCTATAACTGTAGCCTATGCTGTACTAGAATTGAGATATATCAGTACCAAACTCAAGAAACATGAACATTCCAATAACTTTATGTACATCAAATTCCTCTATTGGTTACAACTTACATTGTATTTGGTTCTAACATGTGGCCGGAGAGGGGAGAAGAAATTGAAGCAAATATTGTACTCATAGTTGGAGAATGATAAAATGGCTCAGCTAATTTTTGTGGGAGAACTGGTAAAGGAGCTTCAAACTTAAGCACTTGAATCAATTGCCTCACAGAGGGTCTAGATGTATGATCTGGATTGGCACACCAAAGGCCAACAATCACTAAATGTTTCATTTGTTCCTCATCAAATGCTCCTCCAAGTTTTTTGTCTACCACTTCAAGTAACTTTCCCAATTTATGAAGCTCCCAAACCCACTCAAATATGGTTATTTGACCTTCCATGGCATTGAGATCAACCGGTTTTCTTCCGGTGGCTAACTCCAGAAAAACAACCCCAACACTGTATATATCAGATTCCTTCCTAGCCTTCCCTGTAGTGAAGTATTCAGGGGCTATGTACCCTCTTGTCCCTGCTAGAATTGTAGTTTGGGACCCTTTCTCATGATCAACAAACCTAGCTAAGCCAAAATCCCCAAGCTTAGCGTTGAAATTTGAATCCAACATAATGTTGCTTGATTTAATGTCCCTGTGAAGCACACACTGCTCCCATTCTTCATGAAGGTACAACACTGCCAGAGCCAAGTCCATGGCTATGTTGTACCTCATCTCGCATGTCAAGATGCTTTTCCCACGATATAGGTGGGAATCTAAGCTACCATTTTGCATGAACTCGTATATAAGAAGGAGATCTTTCTTCATGTGGCACCAGCCAATTAATTGCACTAAATTCCTGTGCCTTAGTTGGCTTATGATCTTAACTTCACTTGCATATTCCTTCGCTCCTTGCCTAGATTCTCTTGATATCCTCTTTATAGCAACGTTGGTGTTCAGTTCTTTCAAATAGCCTTTGTACACACCACCAAAACCACCCTGTCCAATCTTCTGTGACTCTGCGAAGTTTTTTGTTGCACTTGCCAACTCCTTATAGCAAAATCTTCTGGGTCCAATTCCCTTTTGGAATTCATCATCCATGCTCAGATCAAGAATTGTTGAATCTTCCTTTTTCCCTTTACCCCTTTTCTTCCACATTAAAACACAAACCAACCCTAAAATAAGGAAAGTTGCAGCTATGCCTACCCCAACTTCTAGTCCCATCATTAAACCTTTGTTCCCCTCTTGTTTAGGGCTAATAGTGTCAGTTGAAAACGGTGAAGGGCTTGGTGACACTGCAATTGGAGGTATCTTGTTTGACACATTCTCATCACTCTGTAAAGTTGAATGGAATGACCATGACTGCAGTGTGTTCAACTCAAACATAACTCCTGTAGCAGCTGAGAAACCAAATATAACCCACTCTGGTAGGTAATATCTCAGGTCAACATTGCATGAGATATATCTTTTCATTGGCTTGGGACCGAGCTTGTTTCCAGTGAAAGAAACACTTAAATTAAGAGTAGTTGCATTGTACTCAATTACACAATAATAAGCTTTCATTTGCGTAATATCAATGTACCATGGAACAGTTTTGTTAGATTTCATAGAGTTGAAATTTATACCTACATGAGTCCCAGGTGGATCCCATGAATTCTGGTGTGTGTCAAACTCCACTGCTACAAATGGATGTTTAGTTGAATTCAGAAACTGGTTACCATCCAGAAGACCAAGACCACCTCCTTGTTGTATCTGATTTGAAAGTGGAAGCTCTGGATCTGCCAAGAAAAAAGCCAAGCCATCTCCAAAACTAGTCTCATTTGAGAAAATGAGAAAGGAAAATTGCGTAGTGAAATCGGTGAGTTTTCCTGTGATGTTGTCCCAAAGGTGCAATCTTTGAAAACTTGTGACTCTCCCAACACTGTAAGCATTGCTCTGGTACCTGGTGGTTTTGGTGAGTTGGATTTCTGACTGTGACAAAATAGCATCTCCTTCGATCTTGGTATCATTATACTGAAATCCATGGTGACGAAATGAAAGTGGATTTGCAAAACTCATCATAAGAAATAAGAACAAGATTCCCTGTGAATAACAGAATAAATGGTTTGTTGTTGCATGGAGACCAACATGGGAAGAAGGAGCCATCTCTGTGAAAGAGTTGTTTTAGAAACCTTTTTGTTGGATATAATAGTAATCATATAATACTTTGATTTTCTTATTTATGTAACTTGGACAATGATTTTATTCGTTGTTTTTAATGAGTTTTGGATTTGTATAAATGTCTTGTAGCGAACCTTGAAATATAGAAAAGAGCTTAATTAGAGTTCAATTGTTTTGATCAAAATCAAATTGACCAAGTCACACTTATAGGACCCATACTCATTCGATGTGAAGTCCAAACCGCTAGGCCTGCTGAGGATGAAATGTAATGAAAATACATTCATTTTAGTTTTTATTATATTTTTATTCTAAATTTATATTTTTCAATTAAGTTAACATGAAATATAACGACATTATTTGCATCATTTAATAACGGTTTCTTAGTCATAGGCGATGACATAAAAATTGTAAAAAAAACAAAATTTGACGATATATGTTATCCTTGAAGTCAAACATTTATATATCTAATTAATAAAAAAATTAAATGCCAAATATTCAATTAAAAAAATATAAAATTTTAGTATTTAATAATATACAAAAATAAATTGATAGAAACCAAGTTGAACTTAACATCTTTTGTTTTTAATTAATGTTGTTAAGTAATACAAATTTATGCCCTTTGAGACTTTAATTTTTATTTTTAATAACACCACCTTTGGGTAGCTTATTTTATTTTACGAAATATAATGTAGCATTAACATTTTGGTATTAGATAATTAGATGGATGCTACTTCTTGACCAAACTCACAGACAATTTTTTTTTATTTAAAAATGAAATTTCGTGGAAAAGGAGGAGTTGAGAGGCTGAGAAAGACAATAATTAATAATCAAAGAGAGGCAATTATAGCACTACGTCAGAGGAAGTAATACTGTAATAGGAGGAAGGTTCCATTAATCCACTTTAAGAATATAAAATCACTCCAACCTTTTTTAAGAAACTTGCTCTTTTGATATTTACAATTTATGTCATGAATGTCTTTTAAAAAAATGATGTGACGAATAATATATATTAATGTAATGTTTTGTAAATATGATTTACGTGATTTTTTTTTCAGAATAATATATCTCATTACAAGAATTACCAACTAAATTTATGTGTATCGTATTTATTAAGTAGACCTTCTTTTATTTATTCATTCTTAGGCTGAAAATTTTGTTAGAGTTTGATTGACTTGTCCACACTGGAATGACAAATGAATATCAAGATTTGATGATAGGAAAATAAAATATAAATGATTTTTGTTGGATAAACTTTTCTTGGAAATATACCATTTCAGAAAAAAAGTTTGATTTACGTTAAATATATTTTTACTTTAATTGTGAGTTTTGAAATTATGGCAGTATAATGCGTTTGATATTAGTTACACGCTCCCTTTATATATTTTAGTTTTCATTATGTCACAAATTTCTTTCCCTATTGTAAGATACGACAAATGCTAAAATCTAATAAGATTTTTTTTTTCAACCAAAGAGAAGCATTGAAGGTGACAGAAATTTTAATTAAAAATGTGGAATGAAACATTGGTTTGAAAAAAAAAAAAAAAGAGTTTATATAATCTCGATTACAGTAACGTCTAAACGAAATGCATTAAATCAAATTGGACCATTACAAAGTCTGAACTCACATTGTGTGAAATGCGATCTCCAAGATAATTTCATAATACCTTTAATAAGATTTACTATTTCATAATAAGATTTATTATAAAATGCTCTTTTAAAAACACATTAAATTATTTTAAATTATTTTCTTGAAAAATATAAAACTTTTACGAGGTAGAATGACTTTTAATCTAGTCTTGAGTCTTTCTGCAACTGATGAAAATTTATTTGATGCAACAAAGTTTAAAAAATATTTAAGGACGATTCCGTTATTTTGTATTTTGGGGATGGGGGTGCAAGAAGATATTCCAACTCTGTATGAAGAAAAAACTTGTACGGCCCGTTAGAAGAGAAAGGCCCAATCCAGTTTCTAAAACCCTTGCTGCAGCTTTTTCTCTGAGCTAAAACCTAAAAAGGCTTCCGTCGTGAGTCTCACTCTGCCACCACCGTCGCGTTCAATTCCAAATTGGCCATTGACGAGGTATTCGCGCTCCTTTGTTCGCGTTAATTTAGTTGATTTAGTTTTTCTCGTTTTCCTTTATGTGTTTGATTTTAGGTATCGTAACTTTTAATTGTTTCTTGTTTCATATGAATTTCTTATTTGTTGTCTCGCTGATTCCGTTCTTTTGTTTCGTATTCAACTTCATGATTTTAATTCCTCAATGGCAAATTGGTTGAACTTTATTTACCTTGCAGGCTGGGTTGTGCAAGATGAGTTTGATATCCCAACATGTTCGCACTAAAAACGAGGTTGTTAAGAGCAAGAGGGAGGTTGAAAATGATGTCAAGAATAATGGTACTCTGAAAGTGCGGAAGAGGAAGAAAGACTTCGAGGATGAACAAGTGAAAGAAATGAAGAAACTTGAGAGCTTTTTGTTTGGTTCTCTCTATTCCCCTGTTGAGTTTGGAAAGGAGGATGAAGAAGTGGAACCCGGGAAGGCTGCTGAAAAGGTTTCGGATTTGTTCTTCACTGACCGTTCTGCGGATAATGTTCTCTCAGTTTACCAAAAAGATGCTGACTTGTCTGAGGGAAATCGTGGACATGATGATGAACGTGCTTTGCAAAGGAAACCTGTGTGGGTGGATGACGAAGAAGAAAAGGCCACTGTGAACATAGCCAAGGTTTCCAGATTGAGAAAGTTGAGGAAGGGAGAGGACGAGGATTTGATCTCGGGTTCAGAGTATGTGTCAAGATTGAGGGCTCAGCATGTTAAGCTCAACCCAGGAACAGAATGGGCACGGGTTGATTCAAAAACGGATAGAGGTTCCGATGATGAGTCGACTGATGATGAAAACGAAGCTGTTGTGAGCCGAGGTTTCGAGGATTTGGATGGTGTTCTCAAGACAAATGAAGACCTAGTTGTGAAGAGTGGTGCAAAACTGTTGCCCGGACATCTTGAATACTCCAGACTTGTGGATGCAAATATACAGGATCCTTCTAATGGGCCCATAAATTCAGTTCAGTTCCATCAGAATGGACAGCTATTTCTTGCCGCTGGATTAGATCGGAAGCTTAGATTCTTTCAAATTGATGGCAAGCGGAATACTAAAATTCAGAGCATCTTCCTTGAAGATTGCCCCATTCGAAAAGCGTCTTTCTTGCCAGATGGGTCTCAGGTTATTGTATCCGGAAGAAGAAAGTTTTTTTATAGTTTTGATTTAGTTAAAGCTAGAGTTGATAAAATAGGTCCTCTGGTTGGTAGGGAGGAGAAGAGTATAGAGGATTTTGAAGTATCTCCTGATTCTCAATTGATAGCATTTATAGGTAATGAAGGTTATATATTATTGGTTTCAACAAAAACAAAGCAATTAGTTGGTACACTAAAGATGAATGGAACAATCCGTTCATTAGCTTTTGCTGAGAATGGACAGCAGTTGTTAAGCAGTGGTGGTGATGGCCATGTTTATCACTGGGATCTGAGAACGAGAACTTGCCTGCATAAAGGTGTAGATGAAGGTTGCATAAACGGCACAGCACTATGTACTTCACCAAGTGGGACTCATTTTGCAACTGGTTCAGACAGTGGAATTGTGAATGTTTACAACAGAGAAGAATTTCTTGGGGGCAAGAAAAAGCCTATCAAGGCCATAGAGAATTTGACTACGAGAGTGGATTTTATGAGATTTAATCACGACTCTCAAATATTAGCAATCTGTTCTGGCATGAAGAGGAGCAGCTTAAAATTAATACATATCCCATCCTATACTGTTTTTTCCAACTGGCCACCGCTTAATAAGAGTCTGTATTATCCTCGCTGTATTGATTTTAGTCCAGGTGGTGGTTTCATGGCTGTGGGAAACGCTTCAGGCAAAGTGTTATTGTATAAGTTGCACCATTACCAGCATGCCTAAGGTGGAATTTAGAGAGGTTTTGAGAGGTCGTAGTGTACTTTTTTGTTGGAAATTTTGAGACTATTTGTATTAATCATTATTAAACAATGAAGCATCATGTGTTTCTTCTTCCAAGTTAGAAGGTACCAAGCTTCATGTATTTTGTCATGATTTTTTTTGGGATTTAGCTGTCCTTTTCTGTTCAATTTTTTAAAATTAATGTTCATTTAGTTATTTGTGTTATAAATTGTGTTTTGTCATTCTTCGAAAGGGTGATTATTTTGACACACGGCTTATCTTTTAATGACATGGTTGATATGTGATTTGATGTGTTTATCGTGCGTTCATATCGTTTTCTGTAATTGTAACTTAGGGGGAGGGTGTTTAGTTTATGGGACTGAATGGCCAGCTTCGCTCTGTGACACGGTTTGATTTGGACCAGAGATTGTCATGTTACTGAATTCTCGGCTTTTATTTTGCATTGTTTACCTGTTTCTTTTGTCACCATTTTCTTGTCATATTCTTCAGAAATGAAAAATTATTGATAATGCAAAATGTCAACAAATGGTTAGAATTAACAGTAAACAAGGAATTTTTTATTGATCGGAATCAAGCTTAAAGTAGCTGTTTCCGTAGAAGCTATTGCTGTTGTAGTATGAGATCTTGAAAACCTGTCTTTTAGTAGAGTTTGATCTAGCCTTAACTGGCCAAATTACAGACAATGAAGCATTCAAGCCAGATGTGTTATTTCATCATTCTCCCAAATATTGGTAAAGGGTAGTAGTGATCAAGATGATTAAAGCTGCAGGTGATATCTTGCCAAGTACCAACACCAAACACTCAGGATGACTTGACAACTGAGTCTAGCAAAATTTATTTTGTTTTACACCCACGACCAAACTTAACAATATCCACCATATTGATTAATAAGTGTTTTAAATTTACCATCAAATATATGAAAAATTAAAAATAACTCATTAGGAGCACACATCTAACTCATTCAAAATTAAAGAATAAATATATGAAATTAATGGTTGTCGCTTCCAAGACAAAGAGTTTGATGAATATTATATGTGGAGATTTTAAATTTGTAGCTACTGGATGAGGATTGTGAAAGAATTGAGGTCGTGGTAAAAAATAATAATGGAACGCGATTTTGGATACAGTTTTACGTTGAAAATAGTTCTACAATGAATAAGAATCGTAGTTAATGACAATTTATATACATCTTTTCGGGACGAACTATATCAGAATTATCGAAGTCTGCTTTACTCCAAAGCGCCCTAACAATGTTATTTTGGTATATTAGTACCTTGAGGTCGGAACAATAAGGCAATAATCTTATTATACAGATCAATTAATATTAAGAAAAACACTCTTTACAATTTCTGATCCCAGACTATTAAAATTAAAATAATACTATTAATTTCCATGTCCCAAAATATTCCAATAATCATATCATATCAGTTACACATAGTTGAGGAAAATTCAACATTTTATTTAGATCGAATGATCCATTGGAACCATGTCTATGGAAGTAAATATGAACACTAAGCATCATTACCTTTTGGACATGATAAACTCCAACGATGTCTAGTTTTGCAAGCAACTTCTTAATTTTCTTTTAGGGAGTTCTCAATATCTATTACAAACCGGTATTTGATGTCTCTATTTACGAGCCTTTCAAGAGCTTCATTGGCATACTCGATTGGAATCACCTCTATCATTGGGTGAATATCGTTTGCAGCACAGAAGTCAATCATCTCTTGTATATCTTTTGTACCACCTGTAATGCTTCCGGCAAAAGTCTTTGATCCTGTCAAACAGAAGATACATATTTATATGCAGTTCCACGGCATCAATATATTGAATTACCCGATTGAAAACTGATAATTCCTACAAAACTATGCCTCAAAAGCAACATACCTATATTAAGGCTTGCAGGGCTGAATTTGACTTCACTAGGGAAACCAACTAGGACAAAAACACCATATGGCTTCAAAAGTGACATGTAAGGATCAAATGGGTGATCACCAGATGCTGTGTCGATTATAAAATCCAGCGATTTAGCCAACGCCTATATAGGAATCACCGTCAATTTTGACGACAAAGAAGTACGAGGGTCTGTCAATATCAGTGTTTTGTTCATGGTCTGATGAAAATGTTATGAGTAGATGTTACCTTCATTTCCTCTTGATTAGATGAAACAACAAATTTGTCCGCACCAAGCGAGGTCAGTGCCTCTTCTTTCTTGGATACACTAGTGCTAAAAACTGTTACACTCAAACCAAATGCCTTTCCGAATTTCACTGCCATATGACCAAGGCCACCAAGACCAATCACCCCAAGAGATTTTCCAGGTTGATTCATCTTGTGGCGCACCATCGGAGAATAAACAGTAACTCCAGCACAAAGCAAAGGAGCAGCTGAAGCCAATGGATAGCCTTTTGGTATCGTGAAGCAGTACCTGCAGATGCAACACTAAATATGACATGAACCAGAACTATATCTGTAGTTAGTATAAAATCAAGCGTATATTCAGAACTTATGAAAAAAATTCAGAGCAGAAGACCTTGTAAAACTCACAATTAGCATCTAGCCATCTATTAAGTTTACCTCTCATGGACTACTATGTAGCTTGAGTATCCTCCTTTTGTTATTGTACCATCAAAATCAACACCATTAAAAGTGAAAACTGATCCCTTGGTACAAAGAACTTCTTGTTTTTCGTTACAATACTCACAATCCCTACACGAGTTGACATAAGTCCCCACTCCAACATGGTCACCAACATTGAAACGGTGGACATTAGGGCCAACCTTTGTCACAATCCCAGCAATCTCATGACTGATGTGAAAAAAAACATAAGCAGATTAGGTAAACTACATTGGATTCTCAATGACTCATCCATACACAAGAAAAAAAACGTGCATACCCAGGCACAACAGGATACTTTGAGTCACCATGTTTATTCCTTGTCCAAATTACATCAGCGTAGCAAACACCGCAGTGTGTAATTTTAATATGAACATCTTCATTCCCAAGATTCCTGAACAATCATATTATCATTAAGAAAAATATCAGAAAGTCAACTTTTATCTCAAGATAAGACAAAAATATATACATGACCAAATTGACATCTGTATGTGGCATCCAACATGGAACCGCAACTAGTAACTTTTGGAAATAGGGTTGCCATGAAAAAAATATGACCATTTACAGAAAACAGATACTCCAGCAGTCCATTCTATAAAGGGGTATTATGAGAGGAACATACCTGCGACTGAATTTGTAAGGTGATAGAACTCCGGATGCATCTCTTGCCGCCCATCCCAGGCACTGTTCATCAACACCTTTGGAACTCATAATTTTTCTACTCCACCATAACGTTATTAACTATCAGTTTACTTCTCATGAAACTAACATAGGAAAGTTCAGCAAGAATTTACAGGTTATTATCATCCTCATGTAACTTCTAACAAATCAGAGAAGTCAGGGATAGATAGAAAATGCAATATGCCATAGAAATGGAAAAATGTCCGTGAATTGATGCTTGTAGTTGCAAGAAAAATCCCTAATCATCAATATTCAATCACGAAAACTGTATTTGACAAAATTATTTCATGCTTGCAAGTGTTAAGACCAAAAATCACAGGCTGAGTTGACAACAACAGATATAATAAGGCAACGAATTACCTAATTCATGAACTAAATTAACCCAATCACTTAACGATACATCAACAGACGAACATATTTACCCTTTTCTTCAATTCAACAAATGCTACTAACCTTGCTTATATACCAAATCCATATCCTAAACTGAGATGGCGGAAAATTACGAAATGGCTTTGTAAAAAATTGCGAAATAGCTTTGTAAATTGTAATAGTTCACCAAGAGTCAATAAGAGAGTCACCTGTGGTGTGTTGAGTAAGGATCTACGAATGTGAAGATCGGAGGGGATGAAGATGTAAAATAAATGACTCCTTTATTTTTCTATTGTGATTTTCAAGCAATTACATCAGCCATAAAATTAATTTAAGGCAATTTGATGAAAGTTCAGGATTCTTTTCACATTCAGATTTTATTAATTTTATTAACTAATATTAACACAAAAGAAATAAACTAAGGAAGACTGAACTCTAGATTAAATAATAAAAATGTTTAAAATTACCGGCATAGAGAGTATTATTGGCGTATATCTTATATATATCTTATATATGAATGATAGTATATTAGTAGATGATAATAGTGTAATGTTATTAAGTTAATATATAAAATAAATTTATATTTATTAAAAATCAAGTAAAATGAATAGAGAAATTGATTGTTGATGATTAAAAAAAAATTATATAGGTAAAAATAACTATTAATTTTTAAAAATTTAATAAATAATTATATTGTAAAAAGTGGAATTAACATTATGAAATGTGGATACAAATATATTGTTATATTGTTATAGATAATTCATGAAGTATATATATATATATATATATATATATATATATATATATATATATATATATATATATTTATATATATATATTATATATTATACGTATTATTTATTTTGAAATATTTTTGAAAGTTATATTTAAAAATCAAATAAGAGAAGTTAAAAATTCAAGTTTTTCACTCTCTTCTTTAATTTTATATTTACTTTAATTCATGATTAATGATGATTTTATAATTTTAAATATTTATTTGAGAAATTGTATTCGCCTCCTTTAATTATATATTATAGTATAGCATACTCACATATTCTCTAATTTCAAAATATATATTCACATTTTTTATATTTTTAATAAATAAAAATGACACTCACATTCTATAATATTTAAATAAACATGCGTTTTTTTTTCACAACATGATATGAGTCTCTTTTATTTTTTAAAATATCATATTTAATAAAACTTAAATAAAAATTATGAAATTTAAAAATTTAAATATTAAAGAATTTTTCAAAAAACGAAAAGAATCATTTAATTTTAGAAAAATGTTTTTATCTTTTCTAAGCTCCTTTTTGGGTGACTTTCACATCTTACGGAAATGATCGAGATAGGAAGAATCCATGTTTGATACTACAAGACACGTGAAAACTTGTTTAGCTAACTTTTGTATCACGAGTGGAATTAGTCTCAAACTTAAGATTAATAAAGTAACAATTGTAATTCTTACGCTAAAGAAATGGTTTCACACTCTAAATTTTAATAAAGTAACAATCATTTTTTTATTAAACTAATTCATCATATAATACTGCAGTGATAAATTTAATTATACATTTTATAAATGTTTATTTATTAGTTTAATTCTTTATTTAGTATTTATTTTTGCTTAAAAATTTCAAGATGATTTTTTTTCTTTTTTTAACTCTTAATTTGGTTTTTGTGAAAATCGATTCAATTTAGTTCTAGTTGTATAAAAGTTGATGTAATCTAATTCTTTTTATTTGTTTTAACATATCACATATTTGTTTACTAAATTAACACTATAATATGTTAATTTAAAAAAAATAAATTATCTTTGATAAAAATTTCAATTTTAATAAAAAATATTTGATTCGTGTTAAAATATTTAACAAAAATAACTAAATTACATAATCTTTTTAAAATAAAGATTAAATTGTATCCGTTCTATGAATTACGACTAAATGGAGACTAAATTAATTTGGAAAACTTACTTAAAATTTTTAAACCTAAACACAAACTAAATGAATAATTAAACCTTATTTATTTAAAAAAAAAAGCTTAATTCAATTTTAGGAAATTAATTCATGTTACACTCATTATAAAATATACTTCAAAAGTTGTGTTTATACAATTAGTTTATTAAATAATAATTTATATATATATATATATATATATATATATATATATATATATATATATATTTATATTATTTGATAACCTAATTATAATAACATAATGTAATTTTTATAATGATACATTGATTTATAATAATAAATTTTTATGAATAGTTTGTATATAATGTATTTTAAATTTGATCAATATTATATCATTATAAAAAAGTTGTTAATTAGTTATTGATAAGAGGACAATGTTATACGCATACTTTTCTAATTCTTTTATGTCATTCAGATATCTCATAACATAAAAATATTTTGGCTTTTATAGTTAACTAATTCTAAATATTATTTCATATTTTAAAACAAAAAGTATCATGCTAATGGTGTTAGAATGTTTAGTAAAACCGGAGTGCCATGTTCACAAACATCGTAAGTTTTTCCAAAGCAAAATAGCCAGCAACGTTCATCTCAACAGTTTCGTCTACAAAATTTCCTGCGTAATAGGTAAAGTGTTCGAAGACGATGAAAAATTTATTCTTACTGTTGAAGGATAAAAATTTTGCACAGGTAGCCACTTTGGCAGAGCTGGCAATTCAGCTTCAAATTTAAGCATTTGGATAACTTGCATCACAGAAGGCCTCAATCTGTAATTTGGATGAGCACACCAAAGACCAATACCCACTAATCTTTTCATTTGTTCCTCATCAAATGCTCCACACAGTTTTGGATCTGCAACTTTCAAAATCTCTCCCAATTCATACATTTCCCAAACCCACTCTACTATTGTTACTTTCCCCTCCTGTGCCTTTAGATCAATGGGTTTTCTTCCACTAGCAATCTCCAATAGCACAACCCCAAAACTGTATATGTCAGATTCCTTATAAGCTTTCCCTGTGGTCACATATTCTGGTGCAATGTACCCTCTTGTCCCAGCTATAAACGTGGTTTGTGACCCCTTTTCATGATCCACCAACCTAGCCAAACCAAAATCACCAAGCTTGGCGTTGAAGCTTGAATCCAACATTATGTTGCTTGATTTTATGTCCCTGTGAAGAACACACTGCTCCCACTCTTCTTGCAGGTATAGCAATGCCGAAGCCAAGCCTAGAGCTATGTTATACCTCACTGGCCATGTCAAGAAACCGTTCCCATATAAATGGAAATCTAAGCTTCCATTTGGCATGAATTCATACACAAGAAGGAGATCTTTTTCTCTATGGCACCAACCAAGGAGTTGCACCAGATTCTTGTGCCTCAACTGGCTAATGACCTTAACTTCAGTAGCATATTCCTTAACCCCTTGCTTTGACTCTCTCGATACCCTCTTGATTGCAACGTAGGAGTTTAAATCCTTCAGAAAACCTTTATACACGCCACCGAAGCCACCTTGTCCAAGCTTCTCTGACTCTGAAAATTTACTTGTTGCACTTTCCAGTTCGTTGTAACGAAACCTCTTGGGTCCTATTCCCTTTTGGAACTCATCGTCCATTTTTAGATCAAGTTCCAAGACTTCTCTCTTCCCTTTAATCCTTCTCCACACCACAAAACAAACCAATCCTAAGAAAACCACCAGACCCATCCAAATTCCTAGCCACTCAACTACTGTATTATCATCACCAGAAGCATGACCAATTTCTATTTCTAGGTCTGAACTATAAAATGACCATGACTTCAGAATATGGTCCTCGAAATAATATCCCGCAGCTGCGGAGAAACCAACCATAACCCTCTCCGGTAAGTGCTTTCTCAAATCAACTTGGTACGAAAGGCTGTTTTCTATTTTACCATATTTATCGTAATTGTAGCCAGTGAAAGAAGCAGTTAAACTAAGAGTGGTGGAATTGTACTCAATGCTACAATTATAAACCACGTCTTGTGACATATCAGCAAACCATGATGCAGTTTTGTTAGATTTCATAGAGTTGAAATTCATACCTACATGAGGGTCTGCGTCTTCTGGATCCCATGAATTTTGGAAGGTGTCAAACTCCACTGCCACAAATGAGTACTGCTGAGTTGAGTTCAACACTCGATCACCATCCACAAGGCCAAGACCACCCCCTTCTGTGATGTTATTCAAAAGGGGAAGCCCAGGATCCGCCAAGAAAAATGCCAACCCATCTCCGAAATGAACTCCATCTGAATAAACAGAGAACGAAAAGTGAGTAGTGAAGTCTGCAAGTTTCCCAGAACTCTTATCCCAGAGATGCATCGTTAGAAGAGGTGTCACACGTCCAACACTGTAACTGTTGTTTTTCCCTTCCCTGTTAGATGTGACTTGGATTTCTGAACCTAAAACTTCTGCGTCTCCTTGCAGTTGCAACCGTGCATCATTCTCCCAAAACTTGAGGTAGCTACACGATAGTGTATTTGAACGAGGGAGGAATGAAACTGTTGCCATTGCATAGCACAACATAAGAGTTAGTGTGTCAAAACCTCCATTCCCCATATGCAAGTTACTCACTTTTGGTATCAATCAAAGGCTTTTCATGTATTATATATGCAGTAATTTCTTTTCACTGTGACTTGTAAGTTTTTTTATAT
The DNA here is from genome assembly GCF_037176805.1 of Vigna unguiculata. Lineage (NCBI taxonomy): Eukaryota > Viridiplantae > Streptophyta > Magnoliopsida > Fabales > Fabaceae > Vigna > Vigna unguiculata. The sequence continues at coordinate 48,192,691 of NC_140797.1, read as the reverse complement.
GGTTTGTCTGATATTCGTACGTGCTGCTACGGAAGAAGAGACACAGAATAATCGGGTTCAAAATTTGGTAACCAACCTTGGAAACAACCCAAATACTTAGTAACTTGCACAATGCCAATGTCATGCTTGGATGTGACGACGTCTTTTAGGTTTCATGATGCAACTTTATATTCACGTGAACCCTTTTCACAGTTGTCTGCAATTAAACTTTGTTTTTTTCTTTATCGTATCTGAGAATTTCCTATGATGCCACCCACCTTGGTCTACCTTTGGTGGTGTCAATGCTACGTAGAATTGAAGAAATTCAACATGTTTTTGTTTTGTCCATTATTGTGCAATTTTAAAAAGTATAAAAGGAGTTTTAGAATTTTCTCTCTGTCATTAATCATAGCCCTGAGCAATCATGATGCCCAATTAAGTTTTATTAGTTAAGGATAAACTGAAATCTAAACCAGGATACATTTTTTTCAGGATACATTTTTTTCGGGCTGTGGAACTGGTGTAAACTCTCAATGATGAACAAACTTATAATAATTTCTTTCTTCTACTGTGGGACAAATTATATTATTATATTATGAATTTGTTTTTTTATTCTATTTTTTATTCTCTAACGTGATTTAGTATGAATTATTAATTTTAAAATAAAAAAAATAGTGATACATTAATCAATAACTCACACCGAATAACATCAACTTCGAAGAGTAAAAAATGAAAAAAATAGAAGTTATAATATGATTGTTGTAAATGTGTTATCGATGAATATTTAATGTTTTCTTAAGCAATTCCCGTTCAAGATGTTCGTACGATTGTTTCAACTATTCTATTATCTTCTCATTCAAACCTCTTTGCATTCTTTTTAGATAACAAAATAATTATCTTCTGATTAAATTTAGTCATGATTTGAACTTCTTTAATAACTTCTTTCAGAAAGTAATAACTAGTAATAATATACAAGAGTGAAAATAAAAAACCAACATGGATGTAAAAATATTAAGAACAATACAATGTATATTTATAAATGAAATTATATTTTATATAATATTTGTTGTTTTTGTGTTTTACTTTTTCATAAATTTCACAATATCATTCTAATGTGAATTTTGCATTTTGTTCTTATCTCTGAAAGAGGAGGGAATGCATTTGAAGTGGTGATAATACCAAAGTTGAAACGTTTACCTTCGATGTGACAACCGACAGCTATGAATTGGGTAATAAACTCATGACAGACATTGTTCTTATCCAACGAAATAACAAAAAGTATGACTCTGAACCAATGCTCTTGCTTGGGTAGCACTGTGGTTTGGGAAATCTTTGGGAAATCTTTGAATCAGTCGCTGCTTATGCTCTCGCGACGAACAAATTCAAGGGGAAAGGTATATACTTATCTTAGAATATCACAATCAGCTTCATGTTGTTCTGCTTCTGTCTAAAAAAAAATAGTCCTTACTTAGTTAGAGTGCAATTTCTTTTTATAGAGTATAATAATCTAAACGTCATGATTCGATTATGACTGAGCTCACTTTAACCTTTCACCACAAAATAATTGAAGTCACATGTAACACCTTAGTACAAATATAAAGATTTTATGAGAAATATAATTTTCTAAGTTAATTGTAAAAAAATAATATCAAAGCAGCAGTAACATCTTATTTCATGATAAAAAAAAAATGTAAACAACATTTTTTTGTCGCTGGACTTTAAGGATTCAGGTTTCATCTTAGATTTAGCAAGTAGAATTTTAGTTTATAATTTTTTAAAATGATAAAACTATTTCATAAATAATTTAAACTATAAAGACTTAATTAATGAAAAAATAAATAAAATCCATTGAATGAAACCTATAAGTCAATTTTACCACAGCTCTATCAATGTACATATATATATAACTTAGAACTTTTTATTGATTCAACAAAGAAAGATGGTCATGGTCATGTTCAAGTTGTGGTAGACATTCAAACGTAACTATATCTGAATTCAAAGCCATTGGTTAAACTATATCTAAATATGGCGTAGAGTAATTGAAAAAGTATATTATAATCAGGAATGTTTGAATCTCTTGATGATGTAGTAGGAAATATTGATAAAAAAAATTTATTATGTGTCAATCTAAATTTAAATGATTATCTTATTTTATCTTATCTCGACCAACTCTTACGATTACATATTACAGTAGTATTCACAGATGCATGAAAAAAAAAAAAAAAAAAAAAATATATATATATATATATATATATATATATATATATATATATATTAAAACTATTGACATTAATTTGTAGACTAAAACATTTGACTTTTTTTGGCTTATAAAAATCATACGACGGTACGACCATGTACGGGCTTAACCATTAGACTTGGAAGATTAGTGTATTTTATTGGCACAATACAGCAAAAGCCCATTGGGCCTACTCTATGTGACCGAACACGTAATCAATTTCATGAATCAATTAATATCGTCTAAACAACTAATATTAGGAGTCTAAATATAAATTTAAATATATCATTAAATACAAATAAAAATGTAAACAACATATAAAACAATCTTACAGTCTTAAAAAAAATTACTATCCAAATTTTTCATGTAAATTATGTATAATTCATTAATATCAATTTCTCTCGATTCCTTCAGAAAAACCCAACCGATTTAGAAAGTCTCAGTAAATTCAAAATTATATTCAATATAATACCGCTGTATTCATAGCTTATTCCAAAAACTAAAGTAAATGGCAGAGATGTAAACATTGTGAGGCAGTAAGTATATTATAATTCTTGGTTTTATTTTAAAATAGGAAGTTTAGCCAAACCCAAAAAAAATGAAAATGGGACTGTGTTGTTAATAATTTTAACAGTTTTGCTATTTTCCTCAAACAGTTTCATTTTATTATTGTGTTCTTAATAATTTTAATGTCGTTTACTCAATGAGTTTGATTGATTCCGATTTTACCAAAATAAATACTAAATTGACTATAAAATATAAATAGAACCTAAATTAAATAATTTTGACAAAAATAAGAATCAACCGTAAATTTAATCTATTTTAAAATAAGAAATTTAGCCAAACCTAAAAAAAAAATAAAAATGGGAAGCAGATCCGCAGAACTTTACAGGCTGTTGTGATTCATGAATCTGTTTCTGTAGGTATCCTCGTACTATAATAATGAGTCATAAAATAAAACTATAGCAATTCACCACTATTTAACAAATCCACTATTTCTATTATCACATACAATCTCCACATGTGAAATCTCAGTATCCATACATTTAATCCCACATTTTTGCTCTTACATCCACTATATTCTAAATTCTCGAAAAAAATTTATATAATTTATATCAAGCATTTTCTTCAATTATTTATATTTTTTTTCATAAACTGTTCACTATAAATAATTTAAAATATAAATTTAAGTTCTATATTGGATAAAAATTAAAAAGTTGAACATTATATTAAAAAAAACTTACAAATTTATTATTTTAAAGTTTTGAATTAAAATAATATAAATTTCTCATATAATTAAACTCATATTTTCTCTTAAATACTCTTCAATCCTTCACATGAAGATAAATTAGTGTTGACATAAATATTTATTACTTTAAGAAATAAGTTGTCTTATATCTTTGATGGATGTATGAGGCCTGAGTGCAGAAGAAATGGTTAAGGAAAATATTTTTTTAATAATTAAATTTTGATAATTTTTTTTTATGAGTTGAGATAATATCTTTCAAGTGATTTTCTATTTTTTAATTTTTTTTATATTTTTTATAATTAAAAACCACTTGTTGTCAAAATTTAAATATAAAAGGTTTAATTTAGTAGTATGTCTGAACCAATCGATTAATTAATTAATAAAAAGTTCAGTATCTGGGTGAGAAGCATGACAGAGTGGGTATATTTTAAAGGGGCATTTTGAAAATTAGAATTAATAGATATGTTAATTAATTGGGGCATGGGTTTGAGTCGGTTTGACTAATAATGGGGATGATTTGTCGATGATTGACACGTGGCTATAGGCTTAGTTGGAGAGGTTAAGGGATGGTTTTGTTTATTAGCATTCCTTAAATAGAGATTAAGGAAGAGTGTGAACATACACAACAATTAATGAGTCGATTCATTGTTTAAGGAAACAAGATATCTTGATTGGGCACAAAATCTGTATCACGTGGCCTTCGCCCAATCACTGCCATAAGTTCCAAAACTGTCCTATTCAATCCCAATATAAAAACGGATTAGTGTTTGGGTTTAGTGCCCTTTAATAAAGCACTATAATTAAAGATGCTATTGCTCACTCTCTTTTCACAAATATATAATGTGCTAGAGCTCAACCTATTCATCAAATATAGGATGTTATGTTACACTCTTATTTCACTATAAATCAATGCTATGATGCTTCCCATCATATTCTAATCAACACATTCTCCTTCGTTAGTAGAAACGGGTATTGGATATTTATGAATGAGATTATGATATTCAAATAAAAGATAGATTTTAAGTATGATGTATTCTTAATGTATTCTTGGTAAGGTTCTCTTATAAAATTTTAATATTATTTTTGGTCAACAATTTTAAATAATAAATTTATGAATTTTCATCTTTATATAATATTTAATTTTTACAATTTTAAATAATATAAAACTTAGACTCAAGTTAAATTCTAAAAAAAAATTATTTATAAATTTTAAGTTATAAATTCTTTAGTTTTCATTTCTTATATACTATTCATTTTTTTTTTCTTGATGTAGGATTCTAACTCATACTTGATTGAATCACAACATAACACCATTTCAGACATTAGTTGTAACTAAAATTGATGTAAAGAAAATTGTTTTTTTTTTAAAAAATCATATTTTTTAAATCTTTTCCTAAATGAAAAATCGTATAAGAAAACTGGATAATCATACATATACAAGCATGATAACAATAATTAAAATTTCTACCTCTACAATAAAAACGTATGAATATAATTTAAATCTCAAATTTTTTAACACTGAAATGCGTATTTTAAATAGTAAATAATAAAAAGGTGTAAATCAAAGTTCATAGACGAGATTAAAGTAAATTAAAACAAAAATGAACACATCTATGTTTTACAGTCTTTTACATCTATTACAAAATAATCTATTTAAAAAGAGTTTTCAATGTTTACAAACTTATATTATCAAATATATTTTAACATTCATTTCTTATATTTCAATATTATATTAACCACAAAAATTTATGTTTTCATAATAATAATAATAATAATAATAATAATAATAATAATAGTGAAAGTGAAAGTGAGAAGACAAAATATTAATCATCATTCCACTGAAGAAATTGTTTATACTTTTTCCAAAAAGATAAAACGAAGTATTTTTTTTTTCACCCTGCCCAAATTAGTAAACTCAGTAGTATGATTTCATTATTTTCATGAATACATAACTTCAGTTTTAAACATATATTATTGTAAACATAATTGTTCGATGTGGAAATATACCTTCCTACATATTATCTTTTCCTTCTAAGATTGGTATTAAGTTAGAGAAAATCTAAACGTGTGACAAATTTATTAAACTCAAAAGAACAACTTTTGATATCATTAGACTGGTTGAAATGTTAGGATAAAAATATATTTAAACATTGTTAGAAGAATAACGTTAATGAAACGATAGAGATAATAACTAACACCGTGACGTGAACTTTATTTGTGTTTCATTTAATGTAATTGTGTTGAGAAACCCATGACCAAGGATATCAACATCAGGGATAGGATACGGGTAGTACCTCTTCCGTATCCTACCTGCTGGATAAATATTTGCTCTATATCCATATCTATATTTATTGGATATCCGTTATGCGGATACTCGTATATTTTTTTAATATCTATGAATATTCATGGATACCTGCAGATATTTTAAAAAATAATAAATAAATATTTAATAACATATTTTAATCATAAATTCAAATAAAATACAATACATAACATTCATAAATTTTAAATAAAGTCCAAATAACTTATTTAAATAGTGTTGAATGACATTTTACAGAGAAATGATTTTTTTTATAACTAATTCATAAAAAATAACTCATTCAAAATTAACATGTTAGTATTTTAATCATGTTTTTTTTAAATTTAAATTAGAGTATAACGGATATGGATATCCACGGGTACGGATACTATAATACTCGTATCCGCCCGTTAACATGCGGGTATTAAAAATATCCGTACCCGTTACTTGCGGGTATCTATTTTCTACCTGTTGCGAGTTTTGTCCTTGGATACCTGGGAATACAGATTTTTTTGACATCCCTACCCATGACTTAATATAAAATTTGAATTTAAAATAAAGAATATCACACCATTTATGATTTTTTTTAATAAGATACTGTATTTAAAAAAAAAACTTGCACTTATATTTAAGTTTTATAGATTTAAATTATATCTATGTCCTCCTTTTATATATTTATATATAATATAACAAATAATAAAAAAGTTATTTTATAGTTTTAATGTAGAAGTAGGAGTAGTGAAATTGTAATTTTAGAAACTTTAATGAATATGGAATATGGAAGAACATGAATAGGAGAAATTGTGGTTAATCTGAATTACCTACCAGTTCTCAGAATTTGACAGCGCATCACATGTACAATGGTTGGGTTTCATGCAATTGGAGGATCACGTGTAATCTCCATTTTCAAATTGTTACTATGTTACCATTTTCAAAAAGTAACATCTCCCAAAACAAACTTATCCATCACAAATAATAAAGTATTTAAATCAAACGCAATTATCTCACACAAATATATCTTTTCTATTTCTTCTCACAGTCCTTCTAAAATTATTAATTTTTAAAATCATATTATTTTAATATAAAATGAGTCCAGGAGATCATATGTTTCCGCTGTCACCAATAATTATTCAGCCATATTAATTAATCTAAAGTTTTGAATCCATAAAAAGCTTGTTTTATACTCCTATCAATCAATCACACATGCGGTTCCACTTTAACCCAAATATAATACCTCTCACCTCAACTTGCTTCTAAAATATGCAATAATAAATAATTATTTCCATTTTGGAAAAACAGACGAAATACGAAGAAGGCCATCGCGTATATAAAATTTTATTCTTTTCCACCAAAAATGAAAAATTATTATTATTATTATTATTATTTTGTTGAAGAGAAACATATTTACCTGGGATGTTACTCGCAACTTGGGATGGCAAAAATACCCGTGCCCGCGGATATCCGCAGATAAAATCCGCGACGGATAGTTACTACCCGCGGGTATTTATTACCCGCGGGTAGCGGGTAACGGGTATTTTAATACCCGGTTATAAACGGGTCGGGTACGGGTATCATACTATCCATACCCGCGGGTACCCGTTACCCGCAAAAAATTAAAATTAATATTTTATTTATATTTTATTAAGTTAAATTTAATTAAAATTAGAAGTAACAGTATATTTTATTATGTCAAATTTAATTATAATTATAATATAATATAATTTATATTTTATTTTTATAATTTTATATTAAAAAATTTATAAAATTCATATTTTTTTAAATATTTGCGGGTATCGGGTATCCACGGGTACCCGCGGGTTTTAAAAATATCCACGGGTATTTTTTAAGCGGATACCCGGCGGGTAAACGGGCGGGTAACGGGCGAATTTTTTTTTAACGGGTCGGGTACGGGTATCATACTATCCGTGCCCGACCCGACCCGTTGCCATCCCTACTCGCAACGGATACAATTGTGAAGAGCCATTTTCAAGCTTTTCGCCAAACCTAAAAGCAGGAAAAGTAAGCGCCCTCGGTTTTGGAAAGCACACGTGTCGCTTCCCCATACGTCACACTGTTGCACATTACAGGGTCCCCACGATTCCTGGACTCTCATATAGTACTAGGTTTAACCCTTACCCACTCGCACTTCCCCCACGCATCGCCCACTCGCTCTCTCCGCCCGACACGTGCCCATTGCTATCTAAATACCCTCGCGGATCCTCCATATCATGCCAACTCAAAACGCAGCGGGCGAGTAAGTGTGTGTTGTGTACTCCAGCGGGTAAACCTCGTATGCCTCACATGAAAACCACTAAAGTGGTCACAAAACCGCTTGAGGAAGAAAACCAGAAAGGGATAGTGGTTGGGACCTTTGTCCAAATAAAAACCACTCTGGCTTTCCATATAAAGCATATATAATAGTATTGCATCATGTTATGTTACTCTCCTAGGATTAGGAACATTCATCTACGGAAAATTTAATCTTGTCCTTCTTCTCCTTCTCTCTTCTCTCTTCTCTCCCCTGCTTCTCTCTCATTACGACCCACTCCCATAATTTTCAAGTAAGTTACTTTCATTCTTCTTTGACTTTTCACTGTTCATTGGGGGTTTTCATTTTTTCGCAAAAAACAAGACAAGATTGTTTTGCTATTTCTTGATTTCTTGATCGTTTTTCAAGCCAATTTCTTCTTATCTTCTAAATAGCTACTCTGATGATTGGGATTATTGTTATTATTGTTCAATAAGTGTTGTTTTTCACGATCTTAGTGGAGTTTGTTCACTGATCTAACAGGTCAAAGGTGTGATATTTGTGGAGGAAACCCTTAATATTTATATTTAAGATGGGGAGAGGGAAGATTGCGATTCGAAGGATCGATAACTCTACGAGCCGTCAAGTGACTTTCTCAAAGAGAAGAAATGGGTTGCTGAAGAAAGCCAGAGAATTATCGATTCTTTGCGATGCTGAAGTTGGATTGATGGTGTTTTCCAGCACCGGCAAGCTTTATGATTATGCAAGCACAAGGTAATTAAGCAAGATATATATCAATTTATTTTTGAGGAAAATATCTTAGCCCTTTTCGCTTTAAATCATGGAAATTGATCTATAATTCTGGGTGCAACATTTTAACTAATATAAAATCTTTTTCTATAGAGAAAGTGAAGATATAAAATAATTAAGATGCATATGTTAATTGTGCTTCACCTTGTGGTTGGTGTCATGTTGTGCTGTACGAAACATTTTATATATCTGCCACTTGCATTTGGAAATGAATGTGTGAGTTCTTTAATGTTTGCACTCCCTCATGTGATATGGCTTAGGTTGATATAACAAATACTCTGCATGCGCTTCTGCATGGTACGGTGTTAATGTTCATCACTCTTATCCTCATATGCATTAATAAGTGTTTCTTAAGGAAAGAAAACTATAGAAACTGATGAATAACTTTTCGTAAAATCATCTCTTATTCAAATTCTTTCTTTGCCTTTGCTTCTATGATAAATTATTGAACAAAGTGTTATTCTGGATATATAACTGAGCTACAGCATATTACAGTCCACGCATGAATGCCACCATTGTTTCGCATGCGATGTATAGATAAAAAAGTATGAAGGAAAAGCACACAATCAATTCTAATGCGAATGACTATGTTGTTATAAAGCTTCTTTAAGCATTAGGCTATGTGTTCCTGTTATATCTCTCATATAGAAGACGCATGGATGAACGAGTGAAAAATATGCTAAACCAGTTAAGTTCAGTGAATTGAAAGCCTAGCTTGAACAAGGTGTTGTTGATGTGAAACACTACAATAGTTCCATTGGTAGAACATTATAGTACAAAATGGTGTCTGTTAGGACATGGTGGCAGCTCTTCTTGACCACTATATTAACATTTTTCTTCAAATGTTGTTGGTAAATTCAGTGAACAAAGATTGGTATAGGTATTATAATCCTATCAATTCTCTATTAATGTGATATCGTCACTTGTCAATTCCTAATTTTTTTTTAGAAAAGTAAAATTTTTATAATTAAATTTTCACAATTTTATCTTAATTAACATTTTTTAAATGGTTTTCTATTTTTTTATTTTTTATCTTTTTATATTTCAAAATCACTTAATAAATATCATCTCAGATAATAAAAAAAAGTTTTCACAAAAATTTTATCAAAATATCATTGTTCTTTCATTGTACATATGCATTTTCTCTCATTCAATTTATCATTGAATTCTTTAACAAGTAAATATTTTATTATACCATTATGATCCCTAATTTGACTGAAGTTGTTAAGGAATTAAAATTACAATAAAGAGGTTTAGGTCTAATTCTAAAATGAATTAATATTTTAATAATTAAGTGTGTTAATGGTATAATTTAAGTATCAATCCTAACTTGTTTAGTGTACAACATTATAATATGCAAACTCTAGTTCAACATATGTCAATGTTCAACAACACAAAGTTTTATCCTTTTATACTTTACTATTTATTATATATTTTATTAACTATTTTATGTCTTATCTTTGAGTATTTGTTTTATTTTAACTGCAACTGAATCCAACTATTTTCTCTAAACATAAATTAATATGCAATCACCGTTTTATGTTATTATTATGCGCTGTTCTTCCCGATTAAACTATTATTTTATTACTTGTAAACATGACATAAACCCTTTGTAGTCAACAACTCAATCATAGAAATGAAAAATAAAAAGTGATAAATAAAGATAAATTGACAAATAATATTTAATTTTTGATATGCTAGATAAGAAGAGAGTGATCTTAGAAGTATTGTTACTAGATATGTAAGGTACGAGAACCAAGAAAGACTTAACAAAAATAAGATTATACGAGAAGAATAATATTCAGTGTAACTAAACTTAAATATATATATATATATATATATATATATATATATATATATATATATATATATATATATATATATATATTAATTTAAGGTGTTATTCAATTATATTATTGTCTTACGTTTTTAATGCTTATACGAAATTAATCACCTATAACTTGTTCCTCTGAGAATTAAAAAAAAACTAAAAATAATTTCAAACCTATAATTTAAAACAGAAAAGAACTAATTAAAAGTACAAAGGGTTAAGTTTGTTCAAATATAAAGTGATTAGAATTGTCAAGAAGTTGAGATTACAATAAGATAATATTTAGGTTTTACATAAAAATTTAATATTTAGATAATTCAGTGGGTTGGTAGTGTAATATAAATATAAATTGAATTAATACATGAGAGGTGATTAATTGAATACCGACCCTTACTTATCATTCATAGTTTACACACTTATTATTACACTTATTATTAGTTGGATATTTCGAGAGAAGATCACTGGAGAGATACAATATCAATGAGACATGAGCTCAACCAACACATAAAGGATTGACACCACTCTTAACCCAATATCTTAAGACAGTGAGTTTATGAGTCTTCATCCTTATATGGTGCTCAACTTTCTCATTTTTACTTAATGTAGAACTTAGACTCACACTTGGATACCCAACAATCTCCCTCTCAAGTGTGAGTCCCTTCACATTGACACTTCTCCCTCGAGTTAACTGTCGAGTACCCCTTTTTTGTACTACCATTTTTCTTAACAAGACATGCTTACCTGACCCACTGTTAGAAAGACTTTTGATACAGGGTCTCGTCTAACCCGGTTACCACACGAACCAGGCTCTAATACCATTGTTAGATCTTTCAAGAGAGGATCACTAAGGAGATACAACACCAATGAGATATGAGTCCAACCCACACATAAGAGATTGATACCACTCTAAATCCAAAACCTTAAGGCAATGAGTTTATGAGTCTTTATCCTTATATAATACACAATTTTTTCATTTTTCTCCAATGTAGGACTTAGACTCACTTGAATTTCCAACATTATTTGACAAATTTACAAATAAGTTATATTCCTTTTTTAATAATTTATTTATGTTTCTTCAAAATCCAATCATATTTTGCCAAACTTAAATGAATATGCATTTGCTCTTTATTTGAATATTTTACACTAGTCTTTTAAAATTTGATACTTCAATTTTCATTTTACTACATGTAAGCTTAATGCACTTGTCAAAAGTTTGTCACCAATAACAAATTTTGTTTGATCAACACAAGTATTAGTCTTTATGGTTGGAAGTCTCACATCAATTAGAGATAATGCTAATTCATAATATATATATATATATATATATATATATATATATATATATATATATATATATATATATATATATATATATATATCTTACATGGTATCAGAGCCATAATCTAGAGCTTATCATAACGAAATTTATTAGCTATCGAATCACCTATTAATGTCTAGTCCTACATACGAGATGCATATGCTTCAGCTATAGATAAGACTAATTAACAATATATAAATAGGTACAACTTCACCTTACAAATCGATTTTGTAAGGTTTAGTTAGGCTTAATTTACTTATTAACACTTATAAATATCTACCTCCACCAATAACTCTAAAATATCTCTTATAACCTAAATGTTTTCATAGTTTTTTCTAACCAAATATGAAAGTTCCATGAATAAACACTATAAACAAATTATTAAATAGTGACCAATTTTATTACCAAAAAATATGTTTATAGGTCAATTTGAAAACCAATTTTCTAATTAGAGACTAATTTAAAGATCAATTTGTTTGTCGCCAAAACTTAGGTAGTTAATATTAGTGATCAATTCATAATAAAAACTATTTTAGTCATTAATTTAGAGACCAATTATAATTTTTTGAAACTATTTTAATTACCAACAATTTTTAATTTATAAATTAGTTACTATAGTGATTAATTATTTTTTGTTACTAAAATTCATCATTAATCAAGGATTGTCTTATAGTGAAATTGAAGATATGAAATACATATAGACAATGTCACATTCTTAAGTTTATCTCTTACTCTAAAAGTGTTGAAATGAACTCTTGATATTTCATTTATTAATACATGGAATTTGAGATTACTAGGAATCTTAGGGTGAGTCTAGGTCACCCATTAAGTAAAAATAAAAAAGTTGAATATTATGTAAGGATGAAGATTTAGAAACACATTGTCTTAGAGATTTGTATTGGATATGGTGTCAATCCTTTATGGGTTGGGCTCATATCTCATTGATATTGTATCTTTCCAATAATTCTTCCTCAAAAGATTCGTTAGAAATGTGAAAGATGTGGTCAAGCCTATCCAACTCACAATCAGGAAAATGTTGATGAAATTTATTTTTGTTTTTAAAGGTTTTAATTCTCCACATATATTTCATCAACATCTAAACAAATGTTATTTTTAAACAAATATTATTTTTTCTTTTCCATTCAAACAATTTAGGGTTGATGGGTTAGATGTTTATGACATTTTTCTTCTATTATTTGAGATTTTTACCTTAAAGAGTTTAAGACAACAAACCTATATATTCCATTGCTTTCTTTTGTCCCCTCCTCACCGCGTCAACTTATTACAAATTTGATATGTGCCTCTTTGCCTTGTGAAGACTTAGTGTTTCCTTTTCCAACTTTTTAGCCTTTTTGTGATTATTTGAATTATCGGAATTGTGTATATGGTCTTGAATATATGCACTATTGGTCTAAAATCCTTATAATTCTTGCAACAAGGAATAGAGTTGAATACTTGCATTAAATATTAACTAATCAAGTAAAAGGTAATATAAATAGAAAAATAATTTATGTACACAAAAAAGAATTGATCAATACTTGATATACACTTAGAGAGAGAACAAGATTCCAGATGTCTATACAATATATAATGAGATAAGATGAGAGAGATAGAAAAAATAAATAAATATATAATAAGTGTACACAAAATTAAAATGTAAATGTATCACTGCTCACATAAATATTAAACATAAAAAATAATAATATAGCTAATTGTTAAACAAATTATTATATCCAATCCTAACAGTAGAAATTTTTTCTACTCATCACTAGTAGAGCAAGCTAATTTGAATCTAAAGGTGTTTCCCAACCATGAGAATTCAAAATCTTTCTCAATACATTTAAAGCTAGGCCAATATTTGATATTTTGAATTACTCAAAAAAATTGTATTGGGCCCAAATGAAAAAAATAGTGATTGGTCATTTTTGGTCAATGTCTTCTGCTTAAGCACAACAAAAACCTAGATTAAGCATGAACAATTAAAAATGTAGCCACCTTGGCTCACATAAGCGAGCATTAAGCATCGCGTAATTGAATTTATGAGAAATAAAATTGTCTGTCGTGCTTAAGTGATTAATAAATTTTGTTTGTATATTTTTTCCTAAGGAGACTGAAACAATCATAAAACACATCAGAATGCTTATTTTATTTAGAATTTCTAAATAATTACTTATAAGACTCTAATATAGTAGTTATTTAGATAATTAAGATTCAAAAGTATAGGATAAGTGTTCAACAATTGTTAATAATACAACTATTAATACATAGCTTAAATATTCAGGTATAATCCCAATATTTTTTGCAAATATATATATATATATATATATATATATATATATATATATATTCCTTAACTGGACATTAAACCTAAATTCCCAGTAAAAGAATGTAAAGAAGTTGTATTTTAAAAAATACTTTATTTATAATTTAGTTTATAAAATGTTATTAAAGTGGTGTTTTTAAAAACTATTGTTTCTTTAAAAATTAAAAAATGTATCTTTAATTGGAAACTGATTTCAAAACAAAATCATACTTTAAAACACGACCTATTAATATCTTTATATTTTTAAAATTTGGATTATTTTGCTGATATATTTACAAAATTTACCGACTAATAGAAAAAAAAAAAACTCAAATTTAACATGATTTTCTACTAACATTATTTCAGACTGTTTCTTTACTTCGAGAAACTTAAGTTGAATTGCTCAAATAGGAAATTTTCACAGCCCTAGTCTTCAACAATTTTATAACAATTTATCCACTCCACCATGAAAATAACATCAAAGTCACATGCTTCTATGATAATACATTAAAGTCATAATTTACAGGTAAGCACTATATAGATTTCATCCTTAACTCTCATTTAAAAAAAAACAAATATTTCTTTGAATGACTAAACAAAAATCATAATTAAGTTTAAAAAGTCTTAAATTATATTATGGACGCTCCTTACAATAACTTAAATTTTTGCAACGTGATCTACATCTTTTTCTCGCAAAGAAAAGCACTGATACAGTGTTAGTAATTGTCTGGCAGCATGAAGTCCGTTTTTGAGCGCTACAACAAGCTAAAAGAGGAACATCATCACCTCATGAATCCGGCTTCAGAAGAAAAGGTAACTGTTCCTACACCATTCTTCCTCCCATTTTGTTTCCAGAGTAATTCGCAGAAGATATTTTTGTTCAGTTTCCTTCAAATGATAACAAATGTACCGAGTTTTGAGGCCGAAGCACAAATGAACCCATTTATGCTTTGATGTCCCATATAAACTGTATTTCATACCCAGTATACGCAGTATACGAGAATCTTCGATAATAAATATCCTCAATACTGAATAAAATAAATATTTTTTAAATATACGAATTAAAAGATAAAATCTACGAGTCTTTCTTTAACATGAATGATTAAACCAACATAAAATAACTATCATATAATGAACTTTAAATATAACCACAAAATTAACCTTATATCTAATATGTGACATCTCCAACAATTCCTAGCCAATGTCACAAGACTAGCGCAAGGAGTTATGCTGGGTGCAATAATACTAGTCATCATTTATACTCCGTCTTTGATGATTAGGATACTTACTAGTAAGGTGTATTGTTCAGAATAGTTGTGCTACTTTAAATGGATTGCATGTCTACTATTTAAGGGTGTTGAGAAATTTCACATCATTTACCCTGTCTTGGGGAGTTACACATCTTGGATAACTTCATTTTTGGCTTTCAAACGAAATCTAAATTATCTAAATTGCCCTTTTGATAAACTTGCTTGTTCTGACAGACACATTTAGAAGAGAGGTAGGAAGTCCCACATATACCTCTAAGACAACTATACTGTATTGAATGCCAATTGGTCTAATATGAAATCTAAAATAATTGTTCAAAGTGATTTAAAGGTATGGTTAACCTTGATAGAGATGGTTCACCCTATTCAGTTTCTTGCACACCATGTGAATGGTATAGTCAAATTATCAAAATTGGCTTTTATATCAACTAATTGCCAACCAATCCAATCCCCGACAGGACAAAGTCAACTCCTTCCAATCTGAAAAGAAAATTTTTTGTTTCCTTTTTCTGTAGCTGTGGCATTCACTATTGACAGTACTCCATGGAACTTTATGTTGCACAGCTCATCCTTACTTTGATGGCCATCAAATTGTGAGGCACCGCAATCCATCATCCCTACCTTCTGAATTCTCAGGCATTCCCCACACTTTCAAATACCCTCTTGTAGTCAGTCCCACTGTCCTGCTATACGGTGAACGTTGAACCCCTTGAACCTCCATTGTTTGCTGAACAACCCTTAACATTCCTCGCCTTCTTCCTCAATCAATACCTTCTAGTATCTGTTCTTACAATCGTTTTAGAGTCCATATTAGAATTAGGTCCATATTTCTCTTAACAGCCGAATCATTTCCTTGATCCAATCCTTTCCTCCATCTCTTTCTCTAACAACTGCTGGAATCTTCCCAATCTCCCTTTCAGTTATCCTCCATTGCTTGAAAATTCTATCAACTACCGTACCTGATCTCACACTTTCACCCCACTTTTAGAGTCCGTCACCTCACTTTCCATGTCAACCTGTACTGCCAATACTTGGTTCTTCTCTATAAATTTGGAGATACCACGGATCATAAAGTCTCACAAAATGTTGCTCAATTCCCCCAAAAAGGCTCCTAAATATCCCACAAAATTTTCAACCATGTCTTCATACAACTGCCTCTATTTGTAGCAGACCTAGAAGGATTTCAACGGGGATTTTTGATCAAGGGTTCCCTTGAATTGCTCCCAAGAAGGACGTGGGTTGTAATTACCGCACCACTGAAACCAACCCGAAGCTCAATCCTCTAGTGCAACCATAGAGTTCGCATTTACTTCTCTACTGTTGCTTCTTTGATGCAAAAATACCGTTCCAACTCCCACCCAGCCAACTGGTCCACCTCAATGTGTCTTCTCTCAACACTACGAAATCGGAATCTACAGTTAAAGTTTTCTCTCCATTGCTCCCTAATGGACTCCTCATTCTGAGATGTGACATTCTGCCTAGTTTGATGCCCGCTCACTACAATTTGGACAACAAGCACATCAATCATTCAACCATTTCCTCAACTCCCTTGAGTCTTGCACCTTGCAGTGGCATCTGTTCCTCCTTCCTATGTTTGCCCCGATATGCTTTCTTCCTCGAGACCTCTATCCACCGATTCCAATCTTGAGCCCATTTCTCATACCAACCATAAATGCTTCAAGTCTTTATTTGTTTGCAATACCCATTAAGTTCATAATGGAGTTTGATACCAATTGCTAGAACTGGATCAGAATTGCGAACAAAGGAATGAATCGTTACTGGCGAACCCTAGTTCACGAACCTGCCCTAATGTACAACCAAGAAGAATGAATTACAACCGATATCCTTTCCTTGTCTAAGTTTCCTTAGTTATTCTGTCAGCTTAACTAACTGTGACCATAGAGAGTGAAACCGTCTTCAAACGACATCCCTTAAATAACTAATATAAACACTCTTAATAAGCAACATAACCAACATGGTGCCCGGATTTTGAATCAGAAAAAACCAAAACATAGCTGAAGGACATTGATTAAAATGAGAAAATATTGTATAGGTTAAAGCCACGGTAATGACAACTTCATGTGCCAAAATAATAACAAATAGTTGACCCCATCCCCTCTAGTTTCTATGCTTAAAAGGACACTAGTTGCTCTGTAGGAAAAGCCACTGGTCTAATTTGATTCACAAAGCTCATCTTCCTTGAACATGAAAATGTAACTCATTCACCTAACTGAAGTCTACTATAAATGAAACAATATACTTTGGAAATTATCAAAAACATGCTTAGAACAAACAAAACAACATGCAGCAGAATAATAATGTACAGGACCATTTAGCAATAATTTTAGTCTTCAAAAGCATCCTCACATTGGTTTTCAACTCTAATGTTACTATGTTAGTCCTCAAATTGTCTACCCGGCAATTCTTGGAGATTTAAAATAATTTCCTTTAGTAATAACTGTTTAATTGATATCTTCATTTCTCTTCTTGCTAGTTTTGGCAGACAGAAGCAGCAAGCTTGAGGCAACAGCTTCAGTACTTGCAAGAATGCCACAGGTAAAAATATAAATAAACTAACACCCATTAGTTGCATAAGTGCACTATATAAGCAAGCCATATAGATATGGAATCGAACAGGTTATTTCATAAGAGTTGACTCCAGTAAAGAGATATGTGGAGTGACTAAGTAATGGATATCTATCAATCATTGATTTAAATTAGTAGGTTAAATTTACAACGCACCTTTTTTCAATTCCTCAGAAGATGTCTTTACTTTCTCACTTTACACATCCAAACAAATACCGAGGGCATAAAATAGGAAAAGGAAAATGGCAAATTTTATCATCCGCCTTCCTCACTCTCCATTACAAATCCAAAAAAGAAATATGAATCCCTTTACTTCTTTTTCTCTCTCCAAGCATTTCCAGAGGATGAACCTAAAATCTATTAAAAAGTGATTTACATATTTGTTATTTGTTAGTATGTCAATCTGTCCATGTCAAACAAACGGTTGTTCATCACTGGAAACAATCGTATCGTAAATCAAACAAGTTTGTTCTACAAAATCTGTAGAGTTTTACATCAGTTAACCACGTGATGCCATCTTGGAAAACTTACTGATATTTTTATAAAGTCCTAATGGACAGCTTAGTTTCTTACACAAAAATTACAGAAATGCTAAAAGACTAATTTCAGAAACTTACAATGTTTCTTCTGCTAAGAGATAAACCAATCTAATATTGAGAAAGCATTTCAATTTTTCTTTCTTTCGGCAATAGCAGGCAACTAATGGGTGAAGAACTTACGGGTTTGGGTATCAAAGAACTACAAAATCTGGAAAACCAACTGGAGATGAGTCTAAAGGGTGTTCGTATGAAAAAGGTATGATGGTTCAGTTCAAATTTAACCTCTTCCCTATAAGATTTCATCCTTTTATGGGAAATTTATAACTTCCATTATCATCTATGTCCCTCCAGGATCAAATTTTAACAAGTGAGATTAAAGAACTGCGCCAAAAGGTTTTAAGGAGTCTCAATTTATTCTTGCCGATATTTACTAAGGTTTTCCTAAAAATTCTGACCAGTTGTCATGAATGCCATTGTAGGGAAATCTCATTCATCAGGACAATGTTGAACTCTATCAAAAAATGGACCAGATTCAAAAGGAAAATGCAGAGCTACAGAAGAAGGTAAATGATCCACCAGCACATTATATAATTCAAAAAACTATTATTTCATCTTTTCATAAAAGCACATGCATGCCTAAGACTATCAAAGGCTTGGATAATGAACAAGTCAGTACATACACAGACACTTCATGTCAAACAGATTTCACTCATTTATTGAGCTTAGTTCTAATTATCTAGAAGCTAAAGGCTTAAAGTTTCCTTTAGATAAACCTAAACACAAGATTTGGCTCTTAGGTTTACGGAAGCAGTACAGGTGAAGAAAATGTGGCATCCAGTCCTTCTTACATGGTCAGAAATGGATATGATTTACATGCACCAATCAGTCTCCAGCTAAGTCAGCCACAGACTCAATACAGTGAATCATCAGCCAAAGTAATGAAACTCGGGTATTCCCTCAAACTGATAATAAATCAAGTCAATAACTTTTCTTTTCAATTTCACAAACTAAACTTAATCTCTGTGCCAGATTGCAGCTGCATTAGCAAAAAACTGTTCAGTAATCGGGGAGGGTTGTCATTTTGTGACAAGAAGCAACTATGTTACAACTTCTGCCTAGAATGATCAGACTTTCTACGAGTTGGGTCTTGTAGTTCCTCAACCGCATTTGTTCCATTCAACACTACAATGCATGTATGGTACGAGATTATCTATCAAGAAGCATATGATTGCTGTTAAGGATTAGACATAATGATTGCCCTTGTAAAGTTTAAGCAATAAAAATATCACTGGTGTTGTTTTCTATAAATTCTAAATACATATGTCGTGATCAATTATATCCAATTCAGAACACAGCCACCGCCTATACATTTGATGAGTAATCTAAAACACATTGGTAACTATGTAGGTCAGAAAGTAAGTGACAAATAAGCATGACAGATGATTCTTCAAAATGAATTATAAAGAAGTACAGCTAACAATTAAGAGGAAAAATCAATATCCCCAAATCATACAAACCAATATATTCTGCAACATCATGGGCCTGCTTGATGCAGAGCTTAAACATGAAGCAGAAACAGAAACTTACCAACTGGATAATAGGAAAAAAAAATTCAAATTCAGAGCAGACCTAAATTTACTCTTAAATAGTTAAATCATCATTTCTGATTCAAACTACTAGACTTTCCTTATGGCTGATAGCACATAATTCTAATTTTCACAATCTAACAAATTCACATCTTTTGTACTTGCAATATCTAAGATTCTGCATATAATGTTAATCAAATATCCACATGTCAAGTGGGACTAGACTGTATCTCCCTATCATCCCAGTGATGTGCCACTAGAACAAACAATATACACCGGGAACTGAGGACATTATCCTCTGGACTCGAATGGTTACTATATACAATAGAATATCATATCAAAGGTAAAAATAATCATAGCGCATAATGCAACTGAAAAGCACAATGGCAAGGCATGCTAAATAACTCAAAATTTTTGTGAATTATTTGCACATAAAATCAGTATCAGATTGCCAATTATAACGACAAAGGGAGCTTTTCCTTGCAGCTTCAATCATGCAATAGAACAACCTGAAGTGATATCAAAGTCCAGATTAAGGAAAGTTCAAGCAGGAGCACACATTAAGGCCAAATAAAAGACTTAACAAAAAGAAGCTCATAACGTGAGTAAAACCTCTCTTTTTATAGACTAATCAAGATTGTCAAATCAGAATCCTCAATGTCATAAAAAAAAATTGTTAATTACTTTTGTGTCCTAACTTGACATCTCATACAGGATAACAGAAATAAACTATTGATTTGTGTCAGTCATGTGACAGTTGACAGTTTGACACAAACATTGACAGTTGATGCAAACGCACAAATTGTTCATAACTATATTAAGGGATTAACAGGGATTAACTTTACAGTACTTATTGATGTATCGCTGGGTTTTCCCATCCTGCGGCCACCCAAGGAACATGATTGTATATAATTATCAATTATCAATATGATTAACACTAAACACCATTAGGCATTTCAGTAAAATCGTTATATTATTTAACTACTTGTGAGACAAAGTCAACCAATACAAGACATTTCAATAACCACTAAAGTATATTTCTATATAGGAGAAGCAAATAAAGTTAAGATAAGCCACACATCCATCTTATCATTAGTTGGTTTGTTATAGTTGAGTGAGTAACTAATGTACTTGGCGACATTCATGATATGTCCTTTTTCTCATTTCTAATATTCTCAATTTTCTCTCATGTTGTCCCTTTAAAGTAGACCATTCCATTCATTATTATATAATATATACTATAGAACCTGTTGAAAGGGAGAGCTTGCTCAACTCCAACGAAGATGATTGATGTCCAAAGTTATACAAACATGTGCATCACTGGTTTAGGCTTAGTCCTGAATTTAATCTTTTACATTAGGTGTTGTATATCTAGAATTACATGTAAAACAAGCTTGAATTGAATTAAATCAGCTATCAAACTCTTGAATGTATCCAAAGCAGAACTCGTAAATGGATTAAGTACTTAACTAATAGATTACATAAGAAAATACACCCACGATAATCTATTAGGTAAATTCCTAATCTATTAATTACTGCAACAGAACTCTGGTATAAAAACAGTTTTGAAATCCGTTTTAAAACAGAGAAAAAAATAACTGAATTCCTGAGAAACGAATTGAAAAACTTCTTTTCTAAGATCTACAGAGTTCTTGTACTTTCTTGGGAGATCATTTAAGTGAACCTTCAAGAAGATTGATGGTGGATTCAACCTTGATGGGTCAAGCTTGGATCTAGGATCAAGTGACAAATCTGCACTTCCACTAGGTGTACTCGTTCTTTGTTTCTTTTCTTATTATGTGTCTATTCATAATTGATTCACTATGTAAAGTGAAGGTCTCGGTGCAATTGTGTGGATGCATTGTATCTAGGGAGAGTTCTTGATTTGTAGATCAAGCTCCTTAGTCTTTAGGGTCTTGAATTATATAGATGCTCTTGTAATTCTTGTATCTCTATTGATTTAGTGGAATCCTCCTAAGTGGGTCGCTTAGGAGAAGACTGGACGTAGATTCATCTTAAATCGAACCAGTATAACTTGTTGTATTCTTATTTCTCTCATCTTTCATGGCTTTTGCAATTGCTTTAATCAGTCCATTAACACAGAACTGTAAAACTGGTTAATTAGGGTATAAAGATTAAAGAAACCTTAAGATTCATTTAAAATCAGTTAAAGATTCAATACCCAGTTCATCCCCTCTCTTGGTTGGGTTATATTAGACAGATCTGTTTTAAAGTAGACCATTCATTATTGTATAATATATACTATAGAACCTATAGCAGTACAATAAAACTCTTGCCTTCCAGTTTTAGTATGTAATTTGCAATCACAAATAACTCTCGATGTCTTTCTCCATTTTAGTCATCCCACTTGAACCCTATGTGCTTCGCTCACAGTTTTTCTTGTTTCATTATAGTGTTATTATGATGTTTTTCCAATTTTAAGCATTATTGCATCCGTTAAAAAATTTAAAGAACTCTCTTTTATATCCAACCTGGACTTGAACATTTTTTCCCACCATCACTAAGATTTCTTATCTCTTGGCCCAAAGCCTCTTTTTCCCATAGCAAAAACCTAGATATTAATTATCTAAGAATTTAAGGATGAAGATTATTATAAAATTGTTTTATTACTTCAGATAATTGTTTTTCATGGTTCTTAATAATGTTGTCATGCAAATTACAGGTGCCAAGAATTCATCTTAAAACTAGAATTGTGTTGTGATGATTTAAATCAAACAGATGAAAACTTAAATTCTAAGAATGGATTTCAATTGCAAAATATAGAGCCTATAAATTAAGTGCCCGGATAGCCATATTGATATTGTTCACCCAAATAATGTATCCTATATGCACATATACAGGTAAGGCAAGGACGTTGATACATGCATGGTGACATCTGACCTAAAAGGATTGAAATTTTACTCCCCATTTTCCGTTGATACAGTTTTGCAAGTGCAAGCCATTACGAAACCATGGGGGTTCATAGAAAACACCAACTCTTGATTTTGGATAATTCGTTCCAAAATGAGTTCTCAATAAAGGAAGTATCAATTTTTCAAAGTAGATTATTTTTGCATTTTATATTTATTTTCCTGCTTATAACCTTAAATTCATATCTTAATACAAACACTGAATTTATGTTGTTTTTCTTTCCTATCCACTTTATTTCTTCTTCTAGAATATGAGTTTCTTAGAATAGGGCGGTCACATCTCTTCTAAACAAATCAAACTATAATTTTTACAGACTGGGATTCAACCCGCTTTCACCTAATTAGATCGATTGAGAGTTCCATAGATCCAGATGACTAATCCAGAGTTTTGTTTAGTTATAATTTTTTAGTTTTAATATTTGTTTTGTCTTTTTCACGGAGTTGTGTTGTTTAATTTTTGTTCATGGACATATATTGTTATTAAAAACTGTATTTTACACATCAGTTTCTTTACCATAATATTCTTAAGAAATTTTAATTATAGAATGACATTGTCGAAAACCTTGTTTGCATGTTATTTCATATATTAGTATTTTAACAGGATAAAAGTATTTAACTTAGGTTAGATCTGTCAAGACAAATATAAAATATATTTTTACTTTTATTGATGCAGACCAGCTCAACAGAGTTAACCAATGACTCAGGGTCCAACCATTCCAGTGCCTCAACCTGAAATATTGTATTTCGTTGTTAAGATCCAGTTCTAAAGTTTAGTTTGACAAATCCCACGTAAACTTACTCCATTGGAAGTATCTCACAAGACCTAATGCTCAAAATTAAAATCTTTCTTAAGACCTATGCATTAGAAATACTCGTGCAAATCTCTTTCTTCATGAAAGAACTATATATGGCGAGGGATTAAATATCTCAAATAGTTCTATGTTTCTTCACTTTTCATCTCTATAAATTTATACAAAGTTATTTTTGTAAAATTTCAATTTGATTTTAGTTATTTAGTTTTAGTCCTGTACTATATATTTTTTTCATCTTAGTTCTATAATATTATGTATTTTGTTTTAGTCCTATCGTATATCAATTTTTTTAATTTTATTCCTATAATATTTAGTTCATTTGGAATTAGTCTCTCTGAATATATATATATATATATATATATATATATATAACAAAATAATTATAACAACAATTTGAACACCCATAGACTTAAGAAAGTGAAATAACACAAATAATTTTCATCACAGTTTGAACAGTTCAAAATGCCAGGCGATGCTACCCAACTTAAGTAGGATGGTCTTTCCAAAAAGATACATGTAGTTTCCTTAGAAAAAAAAAAGTTCAAAAGACCTAGAAAAACATTTATTCTTTTATGCCATACACCATGTTCAAGATTTCTACTTTGACAATTTTGAACTATAAGTAAAAACATACCAAATAATTAATTACATAAAACTTAAAAAAAAATAGTATAATATATTTCTCAAGGAGTATTTCAAAATTTTTTAAGGGAACACTCCTTCAATATTGTAAATTTTTAATTATCTATCAGTAACTGCTTTCAACAAAAAGTATAATATATAAGATTAATTATTTCTTTACTTTTACAATATTAACATTAATTTTATTCTTCAATTATTAATTAAGTCTTCGACAACTAAAGAAATTTCAATAGCATAAAATTAGCATCAATTTGATATATTAATAATACAAAATTGTATTTGATTCCTAAGATTTAATTACTATGACATTTGTCAGCATCACAATGTGAACTTTAGTTATTTTTCTAATAATACAGGCCAGCTCGAGTTTGAAGAGTTAAAAGTAATCAAATTCAAACTCAGATTTTAAACTCGAGTTTTTTCACAATGATTTGACTAATTAAATAACAGCTCAGCTCAGTTCCTCCATAACTTTCAAAAATTGGTTCAAAGAGGTTTTACCATCAAATTGTGAAGATTGTTCGATTATCAAGCCTATGTTTAACAGTGTAACTTTTTCAGGATTTAATTATGTGTTAACTGTCAAGAACACCAAAAGAATTTCATATTTTAAAGTAATGAGCTATAAAACTCATTCTAGTGATGAAACATTCCATAACGAATAATTATTAGATAATAATGAAAGTTCGTTAATATTTTGAATAGTGATAACAGATTAAAAATTAAATAATATACTAAAGAAGCTCCAACAATAAACTTATACTTGAAGAGTATCGGATCTCAAATAAACTATGCAATAATTATTAAGTACTGGTTATAAATTTATTAAACAAATAAATCAGCCGGTATTTATTCAAATAGAATAGAATCATTATATATGACGGCAATATACTAATAACTAAATGACTACCAAAAAAGATACCTGACTAAGTACAGTAGTAGAAGTCTGAAAGCTTCACCTTTTAGCGGTCCTGAAGAATATTGGTATAGCAAATAGCTTACTAATTGATACTGATCCAGGAACTTACAACTCATAAGATATGGTGATTCTAAACTTTCAAAAATTGGTTCAAAGAGGTTTTACCATCAAATTGTGAAGATTGTTCGATTATCAAGCCTATGTTTAACAGTGTAACTTTTTCAGGATTTAATTATGTGTTAACTGTCAAGAACACCAAAAGAATTTCATATTTTAAAGTAATGAGCTATAAAACTCATTCTAGTGATGAAACATTCCATAACGAATAATTATTAGATAATAATGAAAGTTCGTTAATATTTTGAATAGTGATAACAGATTAAAAATTAAATAATATACTAAAGAAGCTCCAACAATAAACTTATACTTGAAGAGTATCGGATCTCAAATAAACTATGCAATAATTATTAAGTACTGGTTATAAATTTATTAAACAAATAAATCAGCCGGTATTTATTCAAATAGAATAGAATCATTATATATGACGGCAATATACTAATAACTAAATGACTACCAAAAAAGATACCTGACTAAGTACAGTAGTAGAAGTCTGAAAGCTTCACCTTTTAGCGGTCCTGAAGAATATTGGTATAGCAAATAGCTTACTAATTGATACTGATCCAGGAACTTACAACTCATAAGATATGGTGATTCTAAACTTTCATCTTACATCAAAATCATCTATGTTCTTTTCCTTCTGGACTAAAACAGATACTACTGATATACAAAATGAGCTCATTAATATTTCATGTGATTGTGGTTTAAATACACTATAAGAACCAAATATTATATTATAAGCAATCAACCAACAGTAAAAGGAAAGTTTAAAAATGAGAATAGAAAGGGAGAAGATACCGTTTAGAATTTTAAAAATTGAACGGATGAATTAAGGGGGGCGGGGGGGAATATCACATAGGGAATTGGCTCACCACAAGTATAAATCTCTCAATTAACACAACCTTTCAATGAAAGGTTCTTTCGTGTTGCCCTAGGTACTTCTCCTTATGAAGCTATCATATGAATCTTTAGCCATGTCACATTTATAAGTAACTAACTTCCTCAGAGTTTGTTGTTATGTGTTTTGTTGTTCTACATTTTGTTGCTTTGTGTTTTGCTGCTTCACTTATTAAACTGGAAGGTCTTGATTTGGGCTCCATGTTACGCTCTCCTTCCAAAATTATGTAAGTGATCATTATAATTACTAGAAATCATACTAAATAGTTTTTTAAAACAGTAAAAATAGTCTTCCACAATAGTAAACCACAACTAAGGAACTATTTTACTGAATATTCTATTCAATACCACAAAATTACTTAAACAAAAGTAATTTCATTATTTTAAAGGCTGGATCTATCCCAAACTTACATGAGTTTCTGATTAAAAAAAGTAATATTTTAATATAAATCTCTCATGTATGAGTTTTTAATAGAAATCTCATAAATGCGAATTTTTTTTAAGAAGAGTTTGTTAGTTAAAAAGTACTCGACGATACTTTTATACCTTTAGGAAAGAGTGAAAGAGAGTACTGTTCCCTGGACAAAAACTCACGGTTTATTCCCAAGGATTCATGACAGTAATTATATTAGAATTATTAATGATAAGCGATACGGAACCATTACCAACCTAGGTAGATCAGAAATTTTAATTATCTATTTATCCAAAACATTACCGTTAACATATGAAAGCTAAATAAATTGAAAATCAATTCATGCTAAAAGGTAAAGCAACAAACACAAAAACAATGTTGCACCATATGCTACTTGCAATTGGCATAAATTGGAGAAGAAAAAAAATACCAATCAGCTAATTCTCATTACCACAAAATCCATGTCGATCTCTCGTGAGTCATAAAAAGAAGAGTAAAAGCCAGAAACAAGTACATATACCTCAAAACTTCAAAAATAAAAATAAAAATAGGGGCAAAAACACAAGTTCAGAGAGAATATGAAACACTGGCACAATCATATATACGTTAAAAGAAGGCTAATAAATGCATATGTGTGAATATGAATTTGAACCGTACCTTGGCAGATCCGTCGCTATCCTATAGCTTCCTCGTTCTCCACGTTAGGTCACGGAACTAAGCATCAAACAGTTCACAATAAGCAAAAGCGTAAGTTGAGTTAAAAAGACGGCGAAAACGAAGTAGAGAAAGAAGGAACCGTGTGGTTGACGACGAGAAGCGAAGCACGAGCGCGATCGGCGAAGAGAATGAACGAATGGTTTTTCATTCTGAATGATTCCGAGATTAGAAGAGAATCAGTCATCAGCTTTTCTCATAGATGAGTCTGGTTTGAAGGAGGCATGGTACTATTACAACGGAACGTGGTGGAGAGAGAAGAAAATATCTTAGTTAAGAGACCTTAAATTAATAATTAATTATTGGAGAGGTACAATTCTCTGCAGCAAGGTAATGGTGACCCTGCACAGCTGTTACACACTGAGTGGAAGTTGATTGCTGATCAATTCATTGTTAATTTAATAGGTTAAATATATTTTAAATCAATGCAAATGCAAATTTCACTATTTGCTTCTCCTCCTCAAAAATATATCTAACAGTTTAACTACTAATTTTTAACCATTTTTTTGTTGTCTTTATATTTTACCAATTTAACAGTAAAAATAAAATATATTAATTATTATAATTAAAAATAATAAAATATTTTGAATTAAATAATTTTATTTTAAAATATTAAAGTAATTAAAATATATATTCTACTGGATATAAATAAGATAAATATTTTATTTCTATTTTTTAAATCAATAAATTATTGTAATATTGTATTTGCATTAAAATTAACTAGCGAACACACAGGCGTTGTCGCGCCTGTGTATTTGTATTTTTTAATTTTTAAGAAATTTAAGATCAATAATAAATATATAATTTTTAAAATAGTTTTTAAATATAAAATAAATAAAAAAATAAGATATGTAAAAAGAAAATTTAAATAATAATTTAAGACAAAAGAGATTTTAAAAGAGATTTGTAAATTTTTTATAAAATAATTAATTTTTAAAATAATTAAAGGTAAAACAGGTATTATGAAATGTGGACACAAAAAGAGGAATTCCCTTTATTATTACTAGCGTAACACGATAGCGCCTATGTGTATATTTTTTTAATATACGTAATATTATATTAGTAGTGATAATATTATAATGTTATTAAGTAAATATATATATTAAAATTATATTTATTAAAAATAAAGTGAAATATATCAGGACAGATAAAAGAATAACCATTAATAAATAAAGAAGAAGAGAAGAAATAGAGATATATGATTTTATAAAAAAGTTTATTAAAGTAACGGTCAATTTTTAAAAATTTAATAAATTATTATATTTAAAGAGTAAAATCGGTATTTTGAAAAGTGGACACAAAAAGGGGAATCCCTTTATATATTGTTATAGAAGATATACATTAATTTTCAAGAAATTTAAGATCAATAACAAATATATAATTTTTAAAATAGTTGTTAAATATAAAATTTAAAAAAAAATATGTAAAAAGAAAATTTAAATAATGACTTAAGACAAAAGAGATTTGAAAAGAGATTTGTAAAAAAATGATTAAAAGTAAATTATTTATAAAATAACTAATTTTTAAAATAATTAAGGATAAAACAGGTATTATGAAATGTGGACACAAAAAGAGGAATCCCCTTTATTATTATTATTATTATTATTATAGATAGATAGATAGATAGATAGATTATATAGATTACAGTTTCTTTAGATCTTTACAAATTATTTTTATAAATTAATTTTGTCATTTTAATTTTAAATGACTGTAAAGTTATTATTTATGAAAATATAAAAAATATTACTTATTAATATTAAATAATAAATATATTATTTTTTAATATTAAATTAATTGAAGAAAACAAATAGATTAAGAAAAGACTATTAAGAAATATCAAAATTTTAAAATTAATAGATGAATGGACACAAAAATAAGTTTGTATTTAGAATTTTCAAATAAATACGAGTAAGACGAACAATTGTCTTGTAGAATTTTTTTTCACGATAACTTATAAATAGGTTGAATATGATTCGAAATTAATTACATTCATATCTTCTATATTATATACTGGCTTTTTGCAGTATGTGTACTTGGTAAACTCCACAAGTGCAGTTTACTCTATATTGACACTAAAATTAATTTCTAGCAAAGTCTAAAAATAAATACATAACCAAGAATTCAGAAAACTTATCATAAGACATATAACATGATTAATTTTCTCATGTTTAACATCCAAATAAGATAACCAAGTATCATTAAGAATTTTAACATATTAATTATTTAAATATTTTAAAGTTCTTTAATAATTTATTATTACTTGAAAATTTATTAAAAAAATAATATAAAACACGGAAATCATATCATTTTTATGATAAAAGTTACATTTATCTAAATATAAATAGAAAAATATATTTTAATAATTAAATTTTAACAATTTTTTCTTAAAATTTGAAATAATATTTTTTTAATGACTTCATATTTTTTTGTCAAAATTTAATTTTTAAAATATCAATATAATTTTCCACATAGATAACCTACAGCATGTTCGGTTTATATAGGGTGCATTGTATATGAAGTATAAAACCACTGATGAAGTTTGAACTTTAGAAAAAGGCTAGTGTGGAGAAAAGTTGGAATATAAGTTGTGTAGGTAGTGAACGTGCTTCGATAAAGAGGCAAGGAAGTAGGGTTCTTCTTTGTCTTTTTGGCACCAGGAAGTGGACAACTTGAGCATAATTCCTGTAGCTTTGGCAACCTCCTATGGTTACAAATTATTAATATCTGTGCATTTAAGAAGACAAATATTCCTTTTCCTTATCCATCTTCCACTTCTCTTTTCACTACTTAACCATCAAGATGTTGATAAGGAGCGTAAATTATATATAGAGTTAAATATGGAATTTTATAATTAGTTTCTTTCGAAATTTTACACAAACTTACTCATTCATTTTCTAAAACATAAATTTAGTCTTTTTACTTAAATTTTGTTAGATTTATTTGATATTTCTTACGTATTTAAGAATTATATTTGAGTTATTTATATTATTTAACATATTTTTACTTTAATATTAAATTAAATATTATTATGAAAAATATTTGAAATATCAAATAAATTTAACAAAATTTAATTAAAAAATTAAATTCATATATTTTAAAAATTAAAACTAAATTAGTCCAAAATTTTAAAATTGACTAATTTCAAAACTTACTAAAAGTTAAAAATTAAAGAATCATAACCATATTTAATCATATTATATATATATATATATATATATATATATATATATATATATATATATATATATTTTTTGTGTGTGCGCGCGCCCCAATGTAAAGTTCGGAAATTATACTAAACATCAGAAATTGTATCTAACTCTTTCAGACCTTATTCTAAATTCCTTTTTTAGTTTTAAATAAACAGTTTACTTTTTTTATAGTTTTGTAGTAAAATGATATTTATATCAGTTTTTAAATTAATATTCTCAATAAATAATATTCATACTCTTATGTTATTAATAGATAATATACACTCATATTTCAACAAAGTGGTATTTACTTCTATTATTGTATTTTAAAATATCATACTAATTGTAAATAAAAATTTTAAGTTCAAAATGTAAAAAATATGAAATATATAAGTACTTAATAAAATATTAAAGTTGTTATAAAATTTATACTGACGCTAGATTATAGATTATCTGATAACAAATACAAATACATTTTTTGAAAATATATTACTTTTAAAATAAATAAATAATTGCACGATTAAACAAACCTATTCGTTACAGTTATATAATATTAATACATGTATAAATAAATAGGAATCTTAATAAGTAATTTATCATTATATTAAGGGTGTGATTCAATATTTTTGTATTGAATTAAGTTTTTATTTAGATCGATAGAATCGTCATCACCATCCATACGGTTTAAGGGAAATTTTCAAACGTCACATCTGAAAAAACGTTTTAGAGTGAAAAGAATAAGATATATGTAACCTATTTTAAACATAAATTTTTAAACAATATGAGATTATGCAATAGAAATAATATCATTCTATAAAAACACAAAACTAAAAATATATATTTATTTTAAATCTGAATAATTAATTTTATTATTTTGAATTTTAACCTAATATTTAGCGTCCTTTTAATTTAATCTTATCCCATTTAAAATGATTTGGATAAGTTTTAAGCATTAATTTTATTTTTATCAACAAATAAGAATAAAAATATAATAAATATTTTAAAATTAATTTTTTATATATCAAAAAGCTTAACTTCCTTAAAGGAGACATGTTCTTACTAACGTTAATCAATTAATCAGTGTACACTGAATTACATGCATACTTCAAAAAAAAATCACCATTATTATACTGTGTCTCTCTACCCAGAATTATTCAGAAAGTGGAGATGTAAATGTTTAAAAACTTAAGTAATTTGTGATGTGAAAAGACGGTGTAATGTTTTCTTGAAAACAATTATTCATGAAAATCTCATCAAATATTTATGTAACTTACTCAAAAAAAAATTTACTAAATGTTACAACACAATTTATTTAATGAAAAAAAAATTGAAATGGCAATGTCTAACCATTAGTTGAATAGGATGGGTAATTATTGTATGCACTATTATCTTATATACAAATAAAAATTGCCTCAATTTGACATTTTGATTCATAGTTTAATTTTTGTCAATGGATCAAGTTGGGGTGTTTGTTTGTTTGAAGGGTTTTCAAGTGGCGATTTAATTGGAATAAGTTATTAGAACAAGTAGTAGTAAAGAACTTAAAAGGTAGATTTTAATATTCATCTTTGTGAGCTAAATTTGACTGGACTTTTGTTGAAGCTTGCAAATGAGTTTTAAGGTGGACTGAATTTTAATAACTCTCGTTGGGCTGCACGTTAAATTTTGTAGAATAATGTAAGATGATATATATATATATATATATATATATATATATATATATATAAAAGTATCTGGAAGAAAAAGAAGAACAACCTTTTCATAAATAATAAACACTTTTAAATTGAGTATGCAGAACGCATTTCTCTTATAATTATTATTTTGTTCTTATTATTTCCTTTATAAACGTCTATAAAAAAAAATTCAAACATGTTATAAATTGAAATTAACTGAAATGAGATAATTATTTACCTATTCTAATGTGTGCTTTTGGACACATTTGAACCTTTACCAAAAGTGTTTTTCAATATAAGTTTTTACATATTTATTAGGTGAGAGTAAATTATAATTTTTTATATATCTTTTTCAATTTTGTTTTACACAGAATTTTTTTATATATATTGATTAGGTGAGAGAGTAAATTATACTTAAAAGATTTTTAATTGTAATTTTTATACTCTTTTGTTGTTTTTAACCCTAACATATTTACAAAATTATATTTGACTGTATGATCATTTTCTTAATAAAATTTAAATTAATTAATTTTATTTGTAAATTTCAAAGAAGGACCATTTTAATTTTCGCTCCAAATTAATGGAAAAAAATATATTTAACTATAATAATAATAATAATAATAATAATAATTATTATTATTATTATTATTATTAGTTATACAATCATTAGTATGAATGTTTGATTATGTCTTTTATACCAAGAGTAATAAAAATTAGAAAAGGTGTATAAAACTTAAAATTAATGCACTTTACTACTTGTTTTTTCAGGGTCTAGTTGTAGCAAAACCACTACAGAGACATATCATTGATTCGTAGGGCAACCATCAAGGATTATGCCTTTTGTCGTAGGGCAAGCTGCAAGTGGACAATGTTCACCATCATTTCCCCACCAATTTGGACTCTTAATTTCCAAACCCAATGAGTAGAGTATGATGGTCATAAAAGCAACCCCACTGTCGAGTGCCGCTGACAGAACATAGTTGTACCTCTGCCACCATTTTTTTCTGTAACGAAAGATAAAAAAGTTGAAAATTGTTCCTACCAAAATCCAGGAATTGTAGTTCAATGTTGTAGCTGGCGGCATCATTGCAGTTGCTCCAAACAGAACCGGGAGGTTGATCAGTGGAATCCAAGAGTGTTTTGGAAATGCTTTGTGCAATACCCAAACAATTATGGGTCCTAATGCACCTACAAGGAAAAACCAATTCATTGCACTGTATTTTCCTTCCCAACCAAAGATTCGCGTCGGTCCCACAAGACCCCAAATAACTGATGCATCAAAGAATAAACCGTCAATCGGGCACGTCCAGGGACTGTCTGCGGAAAGGAGATCATCACGACATATGTTCTTGATGGAGTTCAACAACCACCATGCTACCCAAATGTTAATAGTTCCCGCAAGCATTGTACCTATGAACTATGCATAAATACATACACAGATTAAGTGCATCAAAAGCCACAGAAATGTAATATATCTATAGGTTAGCATATAAGGAGAGATGTATCTCTCTATTTTCCCTCCTTTGAACCTACTTCGACATATGTAATTATTTCTTCTTCAGATCGACCAATGGAGCATCAAAATACCTAATAGAAACTTCTGTGATATGCATGCTGTGTTTGGATGTTAAGGAAAACAACCACAAATACAGCAATTAAGATTTATTTTACTAAAGGGTCTATGTAAGTCCTCATAATTGACTTGACTTGGGCATCATACTTTTTATTAGACCATAGTAAGTAAATAAAGACAAGTGGACTTCCGTATTAAGAATATACCTGAACTAAGAACATTGATCTTGGGGGGATTTTCATGTAGTGCCCAAGTTTGAAATCACTGAGGAAAGAGATAGCCTGAGCCATGCTGACGTAACCGTAAGTTTTGAAGCATATATTTGCTATTGGCTTTCCGGGGTAAATAAAACCAAAGACATACTCGGTGAATATATTAAACCCTGTTGCCTGAACACATAACACAAGACAGCAAAGTCAGAACTTTAGATTTTGTGACCCGTGAATATATCCAACTCCACCTTTCACTGTTTTTAGATTCAAAAATAGTCACTGAGGACGGAATTGAAGTTAAGAATTATTTTAGAGGATGTCACTCAATAGTTTTGCATAAAGACACATCAAAATATCAAGCTTCTAACTAGCCCACTACAGTTCAGATAGAAACGAAAATCATTAGATAAAAATATACACATTCATATAGCTTAGTGGATGAGTGTTAAAATGAATGAAATCTATTTATCTAAAAACTTAATCTTTTACCTTAGTATTTGAACCAATCTAGAACTCCCTATTACCATTTGGCAAGGAGCCCGATCTATTCCTTCCCTAGTCATTTAGTTTATGTTTGAAAGTTAAGTTTGTGCTTAAGATAGAGTTGGTGCATGCATGTCCTATCGTTCAATAGCGAGCAAACGCTGCAGAGTTTAACCTGGTGGTTTGTGGTGGCAGTGATGATGCTAACGGGGAGGGTAAATCCCAAAGCTAGAGCTCCAGCTAATAAAAGTCCCCACCAGGGCATCTGAACCTGGTCATTTCGAAATATGCATAGTGCTAGAGAAACCACAAGTGTCACAACCAACAATGAGTGAAACCACCACGAAGGTATGTCTTTGTATCTTCTCATCATTTTTGCGTGGATATCTTCGTTGCTTTCGGAAGGTGCGCGATAACGCTGCATAATCTCCCTGCATATCAACTTGTACATCAACATAAATAATTTTTTGAATCAAATAGCCGAGAGACCAAAAAGATAAATATACGGCAAGCCAATTGAAGGTGCTCCATAACAAAATAAATAGGTGGAAATTATTTCAATTTGCAACAAAATCAGCATTTTTAATGATGAATTGAAAGAAGACGTTTATGTTGAGTATCCTCAGAAATTTGTAACTAAAAACCCAGAAAGAAAGATTTATAATCAATGAAAGTTCTTTATGAATTAAAATAAGCTCCAAGAACGGTATAACAATATTGACATCTATTTTATAAAGAAATGTTTCAAGGAGAGAAAAATGAGCCTACCTTGTCCATTAAACAACAGGGTTTAAAATGATATTTGAATTGCTACATTCTGGACGACTTGACTTTAACTAGAAACAATTCGAATTTGGAAGATAAATGAGATGGACAATCCACTTCTGTTGCATCATTTTCTTGGATGAGAAATATGCTAAGAGAATGATAGGGTCTTTATTTATCAAAAGAAATATGATGAGAAAAAATAAAAAAAGTTTAGGATGTTCTGGTGTAATTCAATGATACAGAACTAGTTGTGAGCGAAAAACTCAAGAAAGAAGATGGAAGAAAGAAAATGTATACCAAGTTTATTTTCTCAGTTCATATGTGATCCAAGTCATTAAAATGTATTCATGGCTTCTTGTTGAGTTATAAAATAAAATATACTGAAGCATTAATGACTTTTGTGACATTGATTGAGCATGATAGATAGATGATATGAAAAAGATGTATTTTTTTTTTTTACTTACCTTAGATATATTTTCATAGTGTAAAAAGATGTCTCAATCTTTAATAAAAGCTGAAAACAAATTATTTTTTTAAATATTAAATACACATCACCTTTGAAATATCATCAAATAAAGCAAATGTAAAATGGACCTTAGCATATTATAAATCACACCAAAAAGGAAAATAGAATTTAGAACATTTTATGCTTGTTTATTCCAGAATGTTAAACAGTCTTCTTTACTATCGTCTTACTAAATTATTATAGCAAAATAATGTGAGTGGCATTACCTTCCATAGAAGCAGAAGACATGCGTGACGGTGGATGCTATGGTGGCAAATCCAAAGCCATAAGTGAGGGCGAAAGACAGACTGAGATGAATTCTACCTTGTTTTTCATACTCTGCAACATTTAACTCAGAACGATTGTCTAAAACAGCAGATATGTTGTACTCTTGACCATGGGCTGTAAATAAGAGTGAGGAAAAAATGGGAAACCTATCGGCGTTGTAGACATTGAGGCCCCAGTATGCCATAGGAATAACAACATACACTACTGATGCATAACCCACAAAAACATTGACAATGGCAAAGAAGGGTGAGACAAGAGGGCTCAGCAAGAATGATGCCACAGTAGCCCAGTCAAGTGTGAGGGCTCCAACTCCAAAACCGCTCATGCCCGACCCTATCTTTTGAGCTATAACTGATTTGGGGAATATCCAACACACCCATGAAATGCTTGAGAGTGTTGTGAAGAAGAATCCAGGGATCGTGTACCACGATAAACAGAACAGTAGTGCAAAAAAGAAAAACTTTGTGCGTGGAATTCGATGCTCGTCTTTCTCATGGAATGCTCTGCATACAAACAAACTTTTATGTAATCATTCACAAGATGAACGAATATATGTAATGTTGTGGTAGAAACTTGATTTTTTTTACTAAATAGAATTTATAAAAATATAAACGTGGTTTAGTGGTTTGCTTTCTAAAATAATCCCATTTAAATTTAATCACAGCTTGATGCCAAGTCATTGACTCATGTTGGATAAATAAATAACCTATTTTTCTCCCTATTCTTAAAATAAATTGTGTATGGTAAGTGTTTAGGATTTGTCTGTCATAAAAATATATCCAGTTCTGTATTAGCATTTACTATGTCGATGGATTAAAAACGCATGCGTATTTAAAAAGTATTTTATTAGCCAGGAATTTTTATTCGATGTGCAACATATTTTTCTACCTAAATACAAACTATAATTAATTTAATTTTTACATTTATTAAATTTTAATACAACCAATCCAATGTTATTACTTTTTTAAACTTCATATTATTACATTTTGCTAGTTAACTTTTTCTTTTAGTTATTGTCCTCTTTCATTTATTCATAATTTTCTTGTGACTTTATACATAATTATATTCTTAATATTCTCATTTACTCTTTAACATATATGTTAATTAAGGGAAACTAGTGAAATATAAAAAGTGCATAAAAATACAATCAATTCATATTTTAATTTTATCCTTGAGTCAGATAATTCAAGCTAACATAATGGTGAAACTTTTTAACTTTTAGGAAGGTTTTGGCTTCTCAATTATATATATATATATATATATATATATATATATTTGGTACTTCAAAATTTGTTGTATAATTATTTTGGTAATCTTAATTTTTTTTTCTCAGTATTTAGCTAAAACCTCCTCGGCTAATTAGTATATGAGCAAAACTTGAGTAAATGAAAATCAAAATATGAAAATAAATTTACTTACCGCAAAAGTGAGACTTGGACAAGGGTGTCGGGCCACCACATATGGGCTGGTTCCACTACATATTTTCTCATTAGCCCGGCCCATCCATATCCTAGCATCTGCAGATACACCGTAAAATCGTAAATTAGAAAAGATGAATATAAAGCTTGTTTATAATTATAATGAAAATTTATACAGTAATAAATAGGTATTTGAATTTTATAAACTTATATATCTCATGTGTGATTACTAAAAATTATTTATATTTTTATTCATACTACATCGTTTAATAGTTTTTATAATACTTTTAAGTTATTTATTCCTTAATTATTAATCATTTTAAATTCCAAATTTTTAGTTATTAAAAAATCATAAATAATATATTATTTAGAAATTATTGTCACGGATAACTTTATAGTCATAATGTATTCAAGTTACTATTATAATTATTTTAATATAATTTTTTATGTAGCCTATTTTACACATTTTCAAAATATTTGTTTATCAATTCTATATCATCATTCTAGTATACGAAATTTTATGCAAAACAACTTGAAATTATAAAATTTAATTTCTTTTTTACAAAAAAATTCTGCAAATTTTACTATAGTTGTAGTTTTAAAATAATAAAAAATATTTTTTATGCTTTTTTATAATTTTTATTGTTTTATACAAAGAAACCTACTTTTTTTATTTCTTTGCTAAAAAATCCAAAGACGATTTTTCAATTCTTTTATTCTAATAAAAAAGAGTATAAAATTATAAAAGATAAAAAAAAATTAATAGAGTAAGAACTTAATATTTGATAACAAAATTAAAATTTAAACCACAAAATAAAATGATATTATCAAAATGGTTACTGATAAAAACAAAATCGCTGACAAAAACGTAAAGTAAAACTTGATATTATATTTCATTTCATCCGTTAGATATTACTTGCCTAATATATACGATGTCCTGATCTATTTGTTACATTAACATGTCATTTTTTAAACTTCATTACAATTATTACTTTATTACAACTCTTACATGTCGTTTTAATTAATTAATTAACATTGTTTTTACTATGAATAGTTTTAATACAATTTTTTATTTTCATAATTTCAAATCTTAGCTGAGAATCAAATTTTAAATTTTACATCAATTTTTTTTATAAAAAGATACATTTTAAATTTATAGGTATTTACTAATTTAGTATAATTTGGAAACGAAATTATCAAAGCAAAGAAATTTTTTAAAGTACCATTTTTTTCTAAATAAAATTATGCATGCAAGTAATTTATCTATTTTTATAATTTTGTAAAAAAAATTGTATCTATTTCAATAAATTGATTTTTAAATGACACCAATATCGTAAAGATTTCTTAAATCTACAATCTATAAATTTTCTCATAGATACGTCATAAAAGAAAAATACGTTATTGAAGATAATTTAAAACAAAAATCTTTTATTTTGGGATACAAATTACAACGAAGTCCTAATATTGACGTAAGAAGTATTAAAAATATTAGATTGAGATATAATAACTTTTGGATCTGGGAGATGGAAGTTAATATTATCTCCAGAAAAGAGTTTAATATATTTTGGTGAAGGAAATTTGTTTTTTATAAAGTTTATTGAAATTGATTAATTTTTTATTTTTAAGTAAAATAAAGTAATTTTTTTTTTACATAAATAGGTAATTTGTCAAATTTTGTAAAAAAAAAATTGTTAATCTATAATTTTCCTTTGGAGAAACTTTGTGTATACATGTTTTAAATAAAATTAATGAGGGTGTAAGATGATGAAGGAAGTGGAAGCGAAGAGAAAAGAACCTGGGTTGTGAGGATGAGTAGCCAGGAAGTAGTAAAAGAGATGTTGCGTTTGTAGAAGACTTTTATAATGTTAACCATATACACGACGAAGGGCGACCTAGCTCCGAATGCGCTGCCAGCGTTGGCGAACATGGCGATGAGGACGTGCTCCTTCATGTTAAACGGACCCGGGTTGAAAGAGAAGGACCTGGACCCGAACCCTGGGATTGTGAACTTGGTGGTGGGTAAAACCGCCGCCATGAAGTGGCCAAGAGGGAAGGTTATGACCAGATTGGAAATCTGATTCACGACCAAAGTTGCGGAGCGATAGGTTAATATCGGATTGAGGAAGGAGAGCAGGGAGCACGAGAGAAGACCCAGG
The DNA here is from genome assembly GCF_037176805.1 of Vigna unguiculata. Lineage (NCBI taxonomy): Eukaryota > Viridiplantae > Streptophyta > Magnoliopsida > Fabales > Fabaceae > Vigna > Vigna unguiculata. The sequence goes on along the minus strand of NC_140797.1, from coordinate 48,152,733 downwards.
AACCACGTCCGGAAGGTCCATAAGGGTTGGGTCGGGTCATCGGTGTTGGACACCGTGAGCCTAACCTCCTCGATGGGCGACACCTCATCATCATCTTCATCCACTACTCTCTCTGGATCAGACCTCATGCTGTGGTGTTAAGACCAGAATAGAAAGTGTTAATTTTTGTTTTTGTTTTTTTTTTCTTTTTAAGACACTACTTGTCTTCAAAATCAGAAAAAAGTGTCCTAGTCTGTTTCTTTCGGTCAAGAGACGCTTGTGTAGGAGAGAACTGCAAAATTAAATCCCAAATATGTAGAAATTTTGCAAAAGAAGTTAGTCCTGAATTAACTATTTTTGTTTTCTACCTAATTTTGTACGTATTTCACGGTGTTCGTGCTATGATAAATTTTTTGAAGTAAACTAGCATGATACCCGTGTCTACGCGGGTCTATATTTTTATTTGTATATGAATTTATTTGTGTTACATTTTAAAATTGATATAATAATTAATATATAAAAGAATAATAGTGTTATATAATTAAAATTTGTTATTGTAAACTTTGGTCCCGTATAAAATAAAAACACTAAAATTGTTAAGACTATTAATACTGATAATAATTATAATAACAATACTATTAATAATAAGAAAGAAAAATGACCAACAAAAAATAAAATTATACTTCATTGTTAACTTTTGATTTAGAGGATAGTGTTAGCTAATAAATCGTAAAATAACACTCAACTCACTCTATTTGATAGAGTCCTATTAAGATTTCATTTTTTGGTTTAAAATTTAATATAACGCATAAATTTATTTAAATTCCTAATTCATATCATACTTAAATCCTAGTACACACACACACACACATATATATATATATATATATATATATATATATATATATAAAAGATATTGTTATCAAACATTAACTCTCAATTAATTGTTTGGTACGACACACATGTTTTATGAGTTAGTTATATATTATATTAAAAATGAAATGTATATGTACTTATAATTGTTAAAATAAAATATAGGTATATTGTGAACGTCTGTGTAAAGTATTGTCCACACATGAATAATCAATTTAAAGAAAAATGGAGAAATGCAAACATATTTTGAAATGATATCTCTATTAAAAAAAGTCAGAGAAGCCTGAAATTGATGTTAAAAGTTTTAAACAAAAATACATACATATGTTATTATCAACATAGACATTGAATTTATAATAAAAGTTAAACATAATATAACAAATATGAAAGTATTATAGTAATTAATTTTGTTTTTAATATTCAATAAATAATTAATTTTGATTTTAATTTTGTTTTTAGAAGTTTCTTCACACTACGTATATCTGTAAAGGATACTTAGAAATTTAAAACTTAAAAAACACAAACAATTTTAAGGATATATGTATATAAACAATAATTAATACTTTAGAGAATATATAAAAGGTAAAAGTTATTTTATTACAATTATAAAATATAGTTTTAATTTAAAAGAAAACTTATCACTTTTTTCTGCGAACTATTTAAAATAATTAGTAATATGATCTTTTGTGATTCAGATTTATTTTTGAAAAACTTATATAAAACATTCTAAAATAAAATTATAACTGTCTTTTTTATGTAAATCAAAAATGATTTTTTCATGAAAAATAAATAACTAAAACAAACCGAACACTTAATTTTGCTGACAAACAATAACTTACGAAATTCATTTACATTTAAGAATATGAACGCATATGAACGTTGTTTCTACTATTGAAATCTGAAACTTATGAAGCTTTATGTATTTGCTTCATGGCAATTTCTAATATTTCTTGCTCCATCTTTATTTTATTCTTGATGTATTTTGCTCTTTCTATAAATGTAATCACAAAAATCACGTCAGTGAGGCTAAATGAATCACTTAAGGAAATTATATCTTCCTTGCTCAATATTCTAATGTCTTCTACCTTGTAGAGAAACAGCGGGAAAATATTTAGTATTGTCAAATTAAGTCATATCATGGTTTATAATAAGTAATTCTGAAATCTACAATTCAATTTCTTCAACAATAAAAAAAGAGAATAGGGACAGGAATATAAATGGAAGCTATAGTTTTCTCTCGTCCAAATTAAGTCATATCATGGTTTATAATAAGTAATTCTGAAATCTACAATTCAATTTCTTCAACAATAAAAAAAGAGAATAGGGACAGGAATATAAATGGAAGCTATAGTTTTCTCTCGTCCAATTCTTCAAATGTATACCATTTCTTTAACAAATTCATTCATTTTCACTCAATACAATACTTACAAATGCCAACAAATCAGGGAAAGGGATAGAGAGTATTGTTCAAAAAAACTTTCAACTACTACAACAAATGGAAAATTACAGAGGAGGATGGACGCATGTTATAGACTGTAACACTTCTGAAGCACTTTTGTACACAGGGTAACTTCTCTGTTCATTCAAATCAATCCATCGGATCCTCTTAGAAAACCCAAATTTCCTAATTCAGCTTCTCTTATTTAGAATGATGGAAATCATTCGCGTGAAGTTTGGTTCTGCTTGATCAAGGCATAGGCATCACTATATATAGCCACCACGTTAGAGAAGACAGCCAAGACTATCATAACAATAGATCAAATCTTGTCTAATCTAGTTGCAATGTTGTAGCAATCCTTGCACGGTTAAAATGATGGTTGGAAATACATTAAATAGGTATCAACATAGGCCAAAATCAAATTCTTAGCATGAATATATAGAAAGAATCAATAAGGGAGACTTACAACAATAGAAGACTTTCTTCAATCTCTATTAGTACTCCTTGAACATTTCCATTCTGTAAAGATTACATGCTAGTGATCTTGGATAACCAAAACAATGGTGAATGCAATGTTAACCATCAAGTTTTCAACTACCAGAACAACCTATTGATCAAGAAAAAAGGAACTGAAAACATATTTATAAATAAAAGAACATGTTGTGTTTAGAATTGAAATAGCAGGATTCTCATGGGCTTATGCATATATTTGATTCGACAGTAGCTGCACCAAAGTGAAAATTGTTGGCTATTTAACTCCATATGATTTCATCTAGCATGTAGGTGACTCTTTTAAATAAAGAGAAATATTTAAAAATGAAAGAAAAAAAATCAATAATATGCAGGACACAATGTTAGATAAAAGTCAATAAAAAGAAGTTAGGAAGAAAGGTTGTAACCTTTATAAAATGAGATACTCATGGAAAATGACCTTTTGTCCATATCATTGGTAGCCTGAGAAAATAGTAAGGTAAAACAGGGAGAGAAGTTATGGAACCCTCCCAAACTGTTCATAAAAAAATTATGATTAAACAACACTATATTTTTATCAATAGGCAACACTATATTAGAAATAAATTAGTAAAAATGATAAAAGTCCACCTTTGGAACTCTTTGTGATTTCATCCAAGATCTTCTCCTCATCAAGCAATAACTTTTGCAGTTTTGGAATATTGTCCATCAGTGGATTCCTCGCCCTTTTTCATAAGGGCTTCAATTTTGGATGAATCCTGACATACAAAGTAGAAACAAAAGAATTATATGTCTCGTTGCATTGAACTATGACTTGCTTCTCTACCTTTTCTAGTTTATCCTCTAGCTTTTTGATCTTCTGACTTATGTGCTTAAAATCTTTCTGGTAGTTAACATCCTGCCTTTCAAACTCCTTGAACTCTTCCTTACACTTCCTCATATCATTGTCTAACTCCTGAAAAGGAAAGAAGTTAATAATGACAAGATTACCACCTCAAAAGCTTATTATTAAGAATTAATGCACAACAATATAACTATGAAAACTGATTCAATTACAAAATCCATGTCATTCAAACATTTTGTCTTTTCGTATAGTTGTTGTGCTTAGTTTCAAGCTCTTTGAGAGTTTGTTTACTTTCTTCATTTTATCCCTAAAATATGATATCACGAAGTCCTTCATGAGAGAAGAATACAAATTCAACTATATGATATCTACATAAATTACTCTAATTTTAGTTAGAGTTAAGGCATGGAAAAAATCAAAGTTGCATTTAAGGAAAAAAGTTGCAGTAATTTTAGCTGATAACTCATCACAAAAAGTGAAGCCAAGGTTAAACAATGTTTGTACTTCATTGAAAGACACAAAGTTCCTCACATTCTCCAACAAAAAAAAATACCTTGGCTAGAAATAATCAACAAATGATAAGAAACGCCAATATCATCTCATATTGGACTTTACTCCATCTGCTCTAGCTAAACCTATTCATCGCAGAGAAACCCTGGAGCAAAGACAACACATTATTGAAAAATTACCCAATAATATATTCATTAGAAAAATAAATAAAAAAGCCAACAGCTAGGGAGACCTTCATGGAGGACCCTATCAATGAAATCAACTTGTCTAAGCATTGGTAAATTATTTCTTTCCTTCTCATCAAGCTTTGCAACCAATTTTGTGGCCTCAATAAGGATCAAGTTTCTATAAGACAACAATAAAGATCAATTAATAATTGAAGCATTAATTTAAAAAGATTAAGTTAAACTATCTAAATGAATCATGCCTTCAACATATGCATGAGGAAGCTGCTTACTATATAGACCCACATGTGGATGTTGTCATCCTTTGGAATCCATGCATATCCTATATGTCACCAACAACATTTCACAAAAAAAAAGAAAAGAAGCTTAAATCAATTTGAAAGAATCAGCAACATTTTACTTTGACATCCCCTCTGTCAACAACAACTACAAAAGTTCAGAAAAAGGAAAAAATGAGAAACATTTGAAGCATAAAAAAAAAGACTAAAACTCAAATCTTTTTTAATCTTTTTTTGCAAACCACCTTAAATCCTTGCCTCCAAGCCTTGTTTCTCCAAACCTGAAAAATTCAAAACCAAAAGTTCTCAAAAAATTAACCCAAAATTGCTTTAAAGATTTAACCTTTCTTCAACTTCCTTTAAAAGGGAATCAACAGAACACGAAAATTGTAGCTCATAATGTGATAGAACTTGGAATGTTGGATAAGTGGAAGATAAGGAACCTGCAATGTTGGCTAAAATGAAAACTTGAATTACTTCCCATTCCAGTTTTAGTACTGTAAATATTACGAAACAAAAAATTAAACCACAAAATAAATATAAAATATAAGATTAAAAAAAGTACTTTTGCTTAATCGGAGCCGGAACCATTGAATACCAAAATAAAAAATTTATACATTCAATCTTGCACCATAAAAACTTCAGTTAATAAACAATCCCGTAAAACCATAAGTTTAAGAAGAATGGAAAGTCTAAAAATTGAAACTATAAAGAATAAAAAAATAAAAAAAATGTTACCTTTCTTTCAACCCACAATATTAATCCATAAACTGAATTTTCAAGAACACCATATATTTGGATCATTGCATGCACTAATCTGGAGTACCCAGACAACGCTTTCAAAACAGAAACACTAAAAGAAGGGTATGGTTGGTTCTGAGAAAAAAGTGGGTTGATAAAAAAGGGTGTGTTTTAGGGTTAGGAAGGGAGAAAGGAGAAGGGGGAAGATGATCTGAGGAGATTTGGCAGCAAAAGGACGAACAATTTAAGAAAAAAGAAATTATGAATTTTTTTGAATGGAGACAGAAATTTGAAAAGAAAGGTAAGGGGATTTTACAGAAAAACCAACGATGGGGTGTCACTCGTTTAAATTGGGTTATTTGAGTAAAATCCAGAAGTGTTACCGAACCACCAGTGCAGATCACGGGCCATTTTTAGAAAAAGTTAAACTGACCAAAAAACCAAATAAATGGACAGGTGTCAACGAATTAAATAAGGGTATTTAGGTATTTTTCAGAGGGGTTTGTTTTCATATATTTTAGATTTTGGATAATTATATTTCGATCACTAAATTTTGACAACTTACTTTTATAACATGATGTATTATTTTTTTAAGTGATTTTGAAATATTAAAAATAAAAAAATAAAAAAATATTTAAGATTGTAAGAAAAAATTGTCAAAATTTAATAGTAAAAGATATTTTTGCTTCTTTTAATTAATTTATAACTATGTTCTTTTAGTAATTGCATTTCTCTCCATATTAATTGATTGAACCAAATTTGGTTGAATTGAGTCTACGCGCCTGAAGATTGTTTCACTATTTCACTATTGCAGACAGTAATTGTATTATATCATATTCAATCTATTTGGACGAAAAGATTTATTGGCAAAGATAAAATAACTAAGATAATATTACTTTAACATTCTTATTTTTCTCTCACATTCAACTTACAACTTCATATCATATTATTTCATTATAATATTTTGTTTATATTTATTTTTATACATAAAGTATAATAATATTTTATTATAAATCAATTCTCAAGTGTACGTAGTTTAAAAAGGAGTGTCAAACAATATTTTTCCAAATAACTATTATCTCATTTTACAATTGTTATAGAAATATGGGAGAAAATAGATGAAGTTACTCCCAATTAACTTCAGAAAAATATTTCTTAAAGAACCTATGTGATTCTAGATGTTTAAGTCTTGGCTGGACTTTATCAATATGATATTCAAACCTTCAAGGAAACCAACCGTATAGAATGAAGAACATAAATAAAAAAAAAAAAAAAAAAAAGAGACTTGATGGAGAGAAAACATGAAAATGATGTATATTATTGAAAGATAGATAGTATCTCTATGGGCTGGAGTAGATGTGATCTAATTTAACCGATCTAATATAATTTAAATTTTTTATTTAAAATTTTATATTTGACGGTTCGATTTATTGGATTAGGCAGATATGAATTATTTTTATTGTGAATAATTTATATTAAATTAATTTTTTTAACAAAAATGTTTTAAAAATTATAATTTTAATAATGATGAAATATATAATTTTAATAGTAGTTATTATAAATTATAATTTCGTATAGTTTATAATAATTTTAATAATTCTAATAGTTTTAATATAACAATAGATTTTAAGTTCATTCTATCATTTTCAACGTTTTGAATTTAATTTGTTTTTGAATAAAAATATATGACACTAACATGAAATGAAAGATAATCATTTAATTCACTCGCGACTTTCTGTGTCTTTCGTTTTGCCAGTCAAATATCTACTGACAAATAAGGATCTTTCACACTGATCTGATAACAAAATGAGAATTTTCTCCTTCATGAAATGGAAATGGGATAAGGACATAGGAAGTACTCATACATTTTTTTTTTTTATCCAAAGAACAAATAAAACAAAACAAAAATTAATATATTGAGGAAAATCATTGATTGTTTTGTCGAAAAAAGAGAAGAGGACAAGGTTACAATTAAAAATGGAAAATTATCTTTTGACAAATTTTTTTAACAAACTTTTTGACAAAGTTTCTATAAATAGAATTAAATAGATTATTTTTTTATTTTTTAATCAAAATAAAGTAATAATTATAATATTTTTTTACTTAAAAAGGTAATTTGTCAAAAAGTTTGTCAATTTTTTTGTTAAACTATCATCTTCCATTAAAAATATATATTATATCACTGACTAAAAAGATTAATTGTGAGTGTTTTATTAACAAGTAAATTTTATTTAAAAAATATGAATAAAAAATTATCCAAAAAAAGTATTCATGCTACTTGAGGTCGGCACAAGATGAAGCGTTTAGACTTTTTATAATTTTTTTAGTAATAATATTTTTCTTTTAAATTAATTATAAAATTATATTTAAAAAAAATCTAAAATATTTTTTTAGTATCAATATATTTCGATTAAATTAATTATAAAATTATATTCTAAATATAAAAGATTTTAAAAAAATATTGATTCTAGTATATTTTTATTAAATTAATAATAAATTTATGTTTGAAAATAATAAAGATAGTATATTTCATTAAATTATTATTAGTCTCTGTTAATTTTTTATGTTAAACGAGTTAAAATAATTTTTCAATAAATTTTAATTTTTTTTAGGAAAAAGATAATAATTACCTATTTTTATTATTTTATAATCAATTTTTATTCTATTTTTTTTTTATTTTTATGTGATATCAAATTTTTATTTTATTTTATTTTATTTTACTTTTTTATCTTTAAGTGACTTTTTATATACAAATTTCACTTCTTGCATTTCTTTGTTTTCTTCTATTCAAGAGTTATTTTTTTAGGGACAAATATCATTCATTGAATTTCATAATATGTGTGTCTACCAATTTTTTTATTCTCATTTTTGGTTAGTACGCTTTTCTTTTCATTTGTGCTGATGTTGTTTTTATTTTATTTAATGAATTTTACTAGGATTTAAAATGTGTTCCTTTTGTCACGTTTTGTTTTGGAATATAGTCCATAACAAGTTTGCGGATTTATGAGAAAGTTGAGACTTGAGAAAGAGAATGAGACTTTAAGATACTACAAGACTGCGGATCGAGTTTACTTTCTTATAATCAAAACTAGGTTTTATCGTTTTAAATCATTCTTTATATATACTTATTTTTATGATTTTTTTTATTTTATATAAAAATATAAAGATATGTGTTAAATATAAGATATAAGATATTAGATTTCTAATATATCTAACAATATGTCAACTAGAAAATTTGAATAAGGTTATGCAAAAATCTATAAGAGGAAAGTTGAGGCTTTAATTGCATCATAAAAAAGAATTATGAATAAATTTACAAATAATAGATGAGAAAAAGAAGTTTATTAATTTAAAATTATACTTTTTGAATGAATAAGATAATAACGATATATATATATATATATATATATATATATATATATATATATATATATATATATATATATATATATATATATATATATATATATATATAAAACAATAGAATAAGGGAAAAGTATTAATGAGGATATGTCGAATCCTCAAAATCATGATAACGATTAAAAATATATGAAAAATATTAAATGGGTTAACTTATTAACTATTGAAACAAAAATGTCAAATGAAATTGATTTTAACAATCCTATAAATATTTTTGCATCAAAACAGCTCGGAAAAAAATTGAGAATATATATATATATATATATATATAATTGAATAGAGAATAGTCGACGACAAATTCTATTTCTTGGCTAGAATTAATTATTAAGAAACTAAATAGATGCAAGGATGGTTATCTAAAATATAATATGAAATTTTGTAATATGACTATGTCTCATTTTGTCATGTTTTGGAACTTTTCTACTTTAAGCTCTAAATTTTATTTTTCATTTTTCACTTTTATTGTAAAGGTAATATAATTGTTCGTATTTGTGTTTGTAGAGATGATATTGTTAGGATCAATCATTGTTTGTAGAGGTAATATTGTTAGGATCATCATTATATATGAGATATTGTTTGTTTTGTAGTTTATAGTTTCGTCATTAAAAAGGTGCATAAGAAGGTTGAAGAAAGGAAGAATATTTAAAGTATGATTGACCTCGACTCTCAAATGATTTGAAACTACTGGGTGTACTGGAACAAGCCACCTAGTTGAGGGCTAAGGGGGCTTTCATATCCACATATGATACAAATGTTCCGATCTCAAGTCTGATGAGGTAGCATTGCAATGGTCAGTCTTTGCATCCCATGTATTGTATGTCATGTCTCATTTTGTCATGTTCTTGAGTTTTTCTTCTTTAGCTTTAAAGCTCTAAATTTGATTTTCAATTTGGTCTTTCCACTTTTATCTTAAAAGTAATATAATTATTTCCATCCAAGTCTGATTAGGTAGCAACGCTAAGGTCAACCATGAGGAATTGTTTGGTTTGAAGACTGGAGCTTTGTTACGATTTTGTCCTTAAAAAGTACTTCAGGGTTGAAAAAGGAAAGAGCATTTAAAGTGTCGTTGGCTTCGACTCCTAAGTGATTTGAAACTATTGGGTGTCTAGATCAAGTCACCTAGTCGAGGGCTAAGGAAATTCTCATTCTACATAAGATGTCAATGTTCTCATCCCAATTCTATGATGTAACCTTGCTAGAGTCGATCAACGCATCCAAAATATTGTCAGTTTTAGAGTCTGGAACTCTGTCACGATTTTGTCTTTAAAAGACTTATCAGAAGGTTAAAGGAGAAAAGATTGTTTCAAACATTTTTAATCTCCATTGCTAAGTGATTTTGGACTATTAGGTATACCGAAACAATAATCAATATTTTTTTTATTTATAAGAAAAAATAAATTACGAATGACAAAAAGGCATATGTAAAATAAATAAATGTAAGAAATTATTGGATATCAAAACATCTTAAATCATAAAATAGAACTTTCAAAATTGAAAAAAGTGGTACAACTTTTGTAATACTCAAAATTAGTAACCATTTCTGACACTATACACCACACTGAGAAAGCACACCCATATTCAATGACAAGTGCTATAAACCATGCAACGCTATCTATTTACTTGAAAAATAGTGGTCCTTTATCTTTTACATTTTCCATATGCTACAAACAAGTGTTTTTCATGCGTGGTATTGTAATAAAAGCCTTAAGAGGCACAAAACCTATCACTACTTTACGGGGCAACCATCAACGATTACGCCTTTTGCAGTTGGGCAAGCTGCGAGTGGACAATGTTCACCATCATTTCCCCACCAATTTAGACTTTTGTTTTCCAAACCCAATGAAAAGTATATTAAGACGGTCATAAAAGCAACCCCGCTGTCAAGTGCTGCTGACAGAACATAGTTGTACCTCTGCCACCACTTCTTTCTGTAACGGAAGATAAAGAAGTTGAAAATTGTCCCAACCAATATCCATGCATTGTAGTTCAATGGTGTTGCTGGTGGCATCGTCGCAGTTGCTCCCAGGAGAACTGGGAGATTGATCAGTGGAATCCATGACTGTTTTGGAAATGCTTTGTGCAATACCCAAACAATTATGGGTCCCAATGCACCTCCAAGAAAAAACCAATTCAATGCACTGTAGTTTCCTAGAGAACCGAAGATTCGCTTTGGTCCCACAAGGCCCCAAATAACTGATGCATCAAAGAATACACGGTCATCAGGGCATGTCCAGGGACTATCTGCTGGAAGGAGATCGTCATGACATATGTTCTTTATGGAATTCAGCAACCACCATGCTACCCAGATGTTGATGGTTCCAGCCAACACTGTACCTATGAACTATGCATTTATACATATATGTGTGAATAAATGTAGTGCACAGAAACTACAGAATAAATGCAATATCTTTGTCAGCATTTATACGAGGTGAATTGTTGTTGTGCGCGCGCTTTAAGAACGTACCTGAACTAAGAACATTGATCTTGGAGGGATTTTCATGTACTGCCCAAGTTTGAAATCACTGAGGAACGAGACAGCCTGGGCCATGCTTATGTAACCAAAGGTTTTGAAGCATACATTTGCAATCGGTCTTCCCGGGTAAATGAGACCAAAGACATACTCACTGATGACATTCAATCCTGGTGTCTGAACAGATAACAAAGAGGGCGATAGTTCAAACTTTAAATTTTGTGGTCCCATGAACTACGAACCTAGTTTAAAAGGCTAGGAAAGCTCTCGAGCTAAAATTAAATACAAGACGTAAACGCTCTATTTTCATCTTATCTCACATTGTTCAAAAATTCCCAAGTAACCATTGAGAATTACTACCTGAAAAGATGAAGTTTCTAACTCCATGTCAAAAAGGAATTCTTTATGTTTATCAAATTGAGATCGTATATATTCATATCATTTTGTGGGTAAACATTAGAAATAAAATATATCATACTTATGGAAAAGCTCAAGCCTTTTAGCATGGTTAGTATTTGAAACAATATTAAAATTCCTATGATGAATTGGCTTGAAGCTCGATCTATACCTTGTGTGGTCTTTCAAGGCATGTTTAATTTATGCACGACTACACATGTGCTATCATATAATGGGGGGCGGGGGCAAATGTTACACTCTCTAACCTGGTTTGTGGTGGCAGTGATGATGCTAATAGGGAGGGTAAATCCGAAAGCTAGGGCTGCAGCAAAGAGAAGTCCCCACCATGGCATTTGAACCTGGTCATTGAGAAAGATGCATAGTGCGAGAGAAACCACAAGGGTCACAACTAGCAATAAATAAAACCACCAGGAAGGTATGTCTTTGTATCTTTTCATCAATTTTGCGTGAATATCTTCTTCCCCGTTGGAAGAAGCACGATAGCGCTCCATAATCTCTCTGCATATTTAGTTATAGATCAGTATATATATATATATTTCGTTCAATAATATACCAGGTAGTCTAAATACAAATTGTTGTCACAATGTTTGATTTTGAGCTTCAGCTGTTTCATGAATTGTTCTCAAATGTTAGACATTTTGGTTTGGACAATATGTAACTGTAAAGGCCATGACATGAATGTTCTTTACTATCATCGGATATAGGTTAATACAGTATGAAATTAGGCGTCAGGGCAAAAGAATTTGAGAGGCATTTTACCTTCCATAGAAGCAGAACACATGTGTGAGGGTGGATGCTATGGTGGCAAATCCAAATCCATAAGTGAGGGCGAAAAACACACTGAGATGAATTCTACCTTGCTTTTCATACTCTGCAACATTCAACTCAAAATGATTGTCTACAATAGCAGGTATGTTGTACCTCTGACCTTGTGCTGTAAACAAGTGTGAGGAGAAAATGGGAAACCTATTGGCATTGTAGACATTGAGTCCCCAGTATGCTATAGGAATAACAACATACACCATGAATGCATAGCCCACAAAAACATTGACAATGGCAAAGAAGGGTGATATAAGAGGGCTGGACAAGAATGATGACAGAGCAGCCCAATCAAGTGTGAGGGCTCCAACTCCAAGGCCCCTCATGCCTGACCCTATTTGTTGAGCTGTTACTGACTTGGAGAATATCCAACACACCCATGAGATATTTGTGAGCGTTGTGAACAAGTATCCAGGGATGACGTACCACGATGAACTGCACAATAGTGCATAGAAGAAAAACTTTGTTCTTGCTCTGTTGTCATTCGTTTCATGCATCGCTCTGCATGACAACAATATGTATAAGTATGTCATGATCAAGGGAAAACGTGACTCTTTATACTACTAATCCATCCACCCATAGAAAATTCAAGGTAAGTCGAAATGATCCACAATCGATCTGAAATGACAACACCAAACATGTTTCAACTCAAGTGACACTCACACCACTTTCACTTGCTCGCTTTTAAAATTTTAAAGAAATTATTTAAAAAGAAATAAAAAAGAAATAAAAAAAAACAAAGACCGACACATTGGCACTTTGTTAACTGCGTTAGTCATCTCTATATGGAGAATCTAATTAAAACATTTTTTCAAAAATTAGGATGTTATGGATATTTTTTTAAACCGAGTACTTGACACACTTTTATCAAAGGGATACTATTCGAGTAATTAAATCTGAATTAAAAAGATAATTTTCAATTTTTTTTAATTGGAATAAACTATTTGATCCACCATGATAAACTAAAATATATTTTTAATTAATGAAAGTAAAAAAGGAATTTGAACGGTTGAAAAATTCGTAAGTTTTAGAATTTATATTTTTTATACCGGGGTTATGGTCATAGAAAAATCATATATATATATATATATATATATATATATATATATATATGTATATATATATATATATATTTTAAGAGGTTATAAGCATTTATTTTTATATAACGTAAAATTTTCTCAACATGGAATTTTGAATCACATTTAAATTATTTTTAAAATTTCAGTTATATTTTTTATTTTTAAGTTTGTCTTACGAACTTTTAAACTACCTTGTACTATAAAAAAATGCACTGTTTCAAAATAAATAAATAAATATTTTATAATAATATATAATCACAATATGAGAGACTAAACATAATATTAGATATAAGAATTAAAAACGATGACATAGTACATAGAAAAAGTTGAGGAACGATTTGATAAAAATAAATTATTAAAAAAATTTATCGGAAAGACTAAAATAAAAATTTGTCCCAAACAAATTATATATATTTATCATATTATAATCCACTATAAGAATATGGTTGTCCGTAATTATTTAATAAAGATTTCTAATTATATATACCAAAATCATTACAAATTCAAACTAGGATGGTGAAATATTAATTGAGAGAATAAAAACAAAAAATTTAAAAAATCAAGGCACTAAAACATCGTGTTTATGCGAAAATCAAATTCAATTTATCTCTACCAATTTGGTGCATGTTCAAATGAGATACAGATGCATTTCGTAAAGTTACTGATTGACATCATATGTGTAATTTATAATGATATTTTGTTCTTCTTTCTCACTTCGTTGTTATGTATTTTTATTATTAAACAAGAATGTCTATCTGATTATGTTTAATTATCAACATATTATTTTTCTTTTGTAAATTTAGTTATTCGTGAGTAAGATACCAACCGACATACATGCTTAATTAGCAAAACATGGATTTGCATTTTTAAAAATTTTAAAAGTTAATTTCATTTATTATTAAATAAAACAACGAAAATTTTATAAAAACATTTTTTGAAAAAATAAATAAAAATTGAGTTCAACGATTAAAATTAACCGTTATATGTAGATATGCCTAAAGATATTTTAAAAAAAAATCCTAATTATATATATTGATATAAATATGATTAAAGATTATGAAAAACCAAAATCTTTCAAAGATATTTTAATTTATCTTTTTTCATTTGATGTAAAAGAAATTAAAAAAATTAAAATTAAAATGAAATCCTTTCAAGAAAATCGTTGGTTAAGTGATTTATATATGTAGATAAAATAATTTAGTGTAATTTTGAAAACCAAATAATTGTACACACTAAATAAAATGATTTTCGTAAAAAAAATGTTATAGATAACACCATCAATTTAGTAACTAATATTTCTTCTCTATTTTTGTAGGGTTAAATATGTTTTTGGTCCCTTAACTTTCAGTGAATTTTGGAATTAGTCCATTTTGAAACTTTGAACCAATTTAATCCTTCATCTTTTGAAATACGTGGATTTAATCATTTTAATCAAATTTTGTTAAGTTTATTTGACATTTCAAGCGCGTTTCACAATAGTATTTGACTTAACACTAAAGCAAAAATGTGTCAAACAGTATAAACAACTCAAATACAATCCTAAAATGCGTACGAAACATCAAATAAACCTACCAAAATTTGATTAAAAGGACTAAATTCACGTATTCCGAAAGATGAAGGACTAAATTGGTCCAAAGTTTCAAAATGGACTAATTCCAAGATTCATTGAAAGTTAAGGGACCAAAAACATATTTAACCCATTTTTTTATCACCTAGGAGTTTGTTTTTCATTTTGTAAGTCTAATAAAAATGCTGAATACTATTAAAATAAATATTAAACTTAATTTTATGAAATTTATAATTAATTTCATATTGATTACTAACATAAAAAACGGGTCAATTATATTTGACTTTTTAGGTAAAAATAAGCTCAAATAGATTACGAACCTGCGCCATCAGTTCTATCCTACCGTTGATTAGGGTTTACTTGACCCATAGTCATTGACTTCGCTTATACTTTGTAAGTCTTTCTATATCGCTGGTTGGAAAATTATACTTTAACCACCTTCTACTTCTCATTATAATTCACTATAATAATATAATAATATATTAATATTAAAATTTAAAAAATATATACATAATTGTTAATATGTTGATTATCGAGAGGTAATTTTTTTTCTGGCAAATTGATATGTTAATTCTTGGACCACCAGATTCCTTTTTAACTTTACAAATTTAAATCTTTTTGTCTTTTAAAATTTTCATTTATTTTAAATATAGTTTTCTCTTACTATAGGAGTTTTTTTTATTTTCTTTTTATTTAATGAAAATTAATAATTATTTATTTTAAATTGTTCACTCTATAGATAAAAGCAGCAGTGAATAAGAAAAAATAATTTGCATATTAGTAATGTTAAAGAGTTCATATTACTATTTAAAAAATATTATTAGTTTTATAATTGTTGTTTAAAGAAAAGTCGATGATAATTTTAGATCGGTTTATAGTGTAAAAAAGTGTATTTACTGACATTAAACTATTAAATAATTGGGAAGATATAAAATATGTCTTGATTGAAAAATAATAGTTGTAAATAATTTTGATTGACTTACCGGAAAAGTGATACTTGAACGAGGGTGCTGGGCCACCACATATGGGCTGGTTCAACCACGTACTTCCTCAGTATCCCAGCCCACCCGTATCCTAGCACCTGCACACTCATCTTATTACGTGAGTCAGCGAGCGAGCGAGTGAGTGAGTGAGTGAACGAGTGGTGATGTTTCACTTCTAAACCTGTGTAGTAACGATGAGAAGCCAAGAGGCGAAAAAAGAGATGCTGCGTCCGTAAAAGACTTTGATAATGTTAACGATGCCAACCGCGTACGGAGACCCGGTCCCGAAAGCGCTTCCGGCATTGGCGAACATGGTAATGAGCACGTGCTCCTTCACGTTAAACGGACCCGGGTTGAAGGAGAAGGTCCTGGGCCCGAACCCACGGATTGTGAACTTGGTCTTGGGTAGAACCACGGCCATGATGTGCGCGACGGGAAGGACAGCGACCTGAACGGAAATCTGAGTTATGATAAGAGGCTCGGTGCGGTAGGCGAAGAACTGGTTGAGAAAGGAGAGGAGGGAGCAAGAGAGGAGACCCAGGAACCACATACGGAAGGTCCATATCGGTTGGGTCGGGTCGTCAGTGTTGGGTACCGTGAGACGAACCTGCTCAACGGGAGACACCTCGTCTTCGTCCTCTTCCCTAGTGGTTGGGTTCTCTGTGTCGAACCACATGTTGTGGTGTGGTGTCAGAGACGATAGGTTTGTATGCTTGAGGTTTCAGAAAGTTTGAAAATGTTGTTTTTGTTCGGTTAATTAGATTTGGAAAGTGTAATAAGGAAAGAGTCGAGTTTTTTCTCGTAGTTGACCACATCATCCATGGTCGCAGACTAGTCTTCCAAGTCTCACAAGATCTATCCATGCACACACACATTTCACATTTGGAGGAAGACTAAGAAGTAAGAGTAAAGATGGGTTTGAAAGAATCGTTTTCCATCTCATTATCGCTTAACCTTGTGTTCAGACTAAAGGATTTTAACAATTAAAATAATTAATTTTTATGAAATAATTGAAATATTTTAAATTTCATTTTTTTATTAAACAAATTAATTTTTACTTTAAGTTGATTTAACATGGTTCAATTTTTAATTTGGTATGATATATCTTGATTTTTGGTTTAGTCGATCTTATATCCACTTGACTTCAACTTTCAGTTTGATCAGTCTTATTTAATCTTTGGTATAGAAGGACTCGACTTAATTTTTTATCTGGATTGGCCCGGTGCAACCTTCGGTCAAGTCCGACCTAGCTCAACCTTTGACTCGGCTTGGGTCGGACCAAAGACTGAGCCGACTCAACCTTCAACTCGACCCGTGCTAGTTCAACCTTTAGCCCGACTTTCGACCCAATTCGTGTCGGTCCAACTCAACCTTGTGTTCGGCCTGAATTGATCTTTTGGACCTATTGACTTTTTTTTTTCTAACCAATGCCTAATTCCAAAATTTGAGTGTTTTCAGTTTTCTTATTTTTTTAATGAATTTCAAATAGGGGTGACAAAATAGGTTGGGCCCAACGGGCCAGCCCATCAGCCGTGTTAAAAGGGATGGATTGGGTTGAAGATTTCAACTTGTCAATACGTTTTGACCCATCTCGTCTAGTCTGGTAACTTGACGGGTCAAAGTACGAGTCAGCACATCCTAACTCGTTTGTCCAATTAAAAATATTAATTAAAAAAGTTAATAATTTCTTTGTAGAATTTTATAAAAAATTTAAAATGCAAAAGGTATAAAATTCAAAAAGTCAAATTTAAATTCAAATTCAAATTAAATAATCATTTGTTGAATTTATTAGTTATTTAAATTAAAGTTAATAATTAGAAAAAATAAGTTACTTATTACTAAATTTTTTAGTTTTGAAAAAAAGAAGTTAGTATTACATGTTTAGTAAACAAAGAGTAAGATGAATCAAGTTAATTGATTTGAATTAAATTTGACAAATGTAATTTACAGAGTTAAAAATTTATATAATTTTTCTAACTTATTACAAAAAAAATTACATAAATTATTTTAACCAAATAAATATATATTTATCAAAATTAATTTTTAAAAAACAACCATTATTACAATATTTTATTATGATAAATTTTTTATTATCATAATTAAAATATATTTAAATTATCTTATTTATTATTACCATTTTTTAAACTTTTTATTCTCAATTAATTCATAAATATTAAATTAAATATATTTTTAAATTTTATATTCAAACGAGTTTGTAAACAATTATAATTTTTTAATGAAATTAATTATTATAAATAAATATATAAATCTATGAAATTAGGATAAAAAATTGTTAAAAATTCGTTCCTAAAAAATATAATTCCAACCGCAAACAATCTACAAAATTAGAAAAAGAAAAAGAGAATTTACTCTAACGTAAGTTATACTTGCAAAATAGAGAAAGTGGGACCATTGTGAATCATGTAATATTCAAAATTACTAACCATTTCTGTCACTAGTTATACACCACACTGAGAAAGCACACCCATATTCAATGACAGGTGCTGTAAACAATGCAACGCTATCTATTTACTTGAAAATAGTGGTCTTTTATTTTTTACATTTTCCATATGCTACAAACAAGTGTTTTTCATGCGTGGTAATGTAATGAAAGCCTTAAGAGGCACAAAACCTATCACTACTTTACGGGGCAACCATCAACGATTACGCCTTTTGCAGTTGGGCAAGCTGCGAGTGGACAATGTTCACCATCATTTCCCCACCAATTTAGACTTTTGTTTTCCAAACCCAATGAAAAGTATAGTAAGACAGTCATAAAAGCAACCCCGCTGTCAAGTGCTGCTGACAGAACATAGTTGTACCTCTGCCACCACTTCTTTCTGTAACGGAAGATAAAGAAGTTGAAAATTGTCCCAACCAAAATCCATGCATTGTAGTTCAATGGTGTTGCTGGTGGCATCATCGCAGTTGCTCCCAGGAGAACTGGGAGATTGATCAGTGGAATCCATGACTGTTTTGGAAATGCTTTGTGCAATACCCAAACAATTATGGGTCCCAATGCACCTCCAAGGAAAAACCAATTCAGTGCACTGTAGTTTCCTAGAGAACCAAAGATTCGCTTTGGTCCCACAAGACCCCAAATAACTGATGCATCAAAGAATACACGGTCACCTGGGCATGTCCAGGGACTTTCTGGTGGAAGGAGCTCGTCATGACATATGTTCTTTATGGAGTTCAGCAACCACCATGCTACCCCAATGTTGATGGTTCCAGCCAGCATTGTGCCTATGAACTATGCATGCGTACATACATGTGTGAATAAATTTAGTGCACAGAAACTACTGAATAAATGCAATTCAAGGTGAATTGTTGTGTGTGCGCGCTTTAAGAACGTACCTGAACTAAGAACATTGATCTTGGAGGGATTTTCATGTAGTGCCCAAGTTTGAAATCGCTGAGGAAAGAGACAGCCTGGGCCATGCTTATGTAACCAAAGGTTTTGAAGCATACATTTGCAATTGGTCTTCCCGGGTAAATGAGACCAAAGACATACTCAGTGATGATATTCAATCCTGGTGTCTGAACAGATAACAAAGAGGGCGATAGTTAAAACTTTAAATTTTGTGGTCCCATGAACTACGAACCTAGTTTAAAAGGCTAGGAAAGCTCTCAAGCTAAAATTAAATACAAGACGTAAACGCTCTATTTCATCTTATCTCACATTGTTCTTAAATTCCGAAGTAACCATTGAGAACGCCTTTTAAGCATTACTGTATCTAGTTTTGTCACGAGACACATGAAAAGATGAAGTTTCTAACTCATGTCAATTCAGAAAGGAATTTTTATCTATATGAAATTGAAATGTGTATATATTCATATCATTTCGTTGGTAAACATTAGAAATAAACTATATCATATATGCATGGAAAAGCTCAAGCTTTTAGTACAGTTAGTATTTGAAACAACATTAGAATTCCTATGATGAATTGGCTTGTAGCTCGATCTATACCATCCGTGGTGTTTCAAGTCAAGTTTAATTTGAAACAAAAGTTGTAGTCTCTAACCTGGTTTGTGGTGGCAGTGATGATGCTAATAGGGAGGGTAAATCCGAAAGCTAACGCTGCAGCAAAGAGAAGTCCCCACCATGGCATTTGAACCTGGTCATTGAGAAAGATGCATAGTGCGAGAGAAACCACAAGGGTCACAACCAGCAATAAATAAAACCACCAGGAAGGTATGTCTTTGTATCTTTTCATCAATTTTGTGTGAATATCTTCTTTCCCCTTGGAAGAAGCACGATAGCGCTCCATAATCTCCCTGCATGTTTGGTTATACGATATTTGTTTAACTATATACCTCATAGTCTAAAAAGAAATAAATTGTTGTCGTAATGTTTCATGGCGTTACATGTTAAGACATCGAAGATGAACTTCAAGAAAATTGTGGAAAACATAATATGGTTTTAACCTGAGTTAACACAACTTTTCAAGTTATCCTGTAAAGCATACAATTTATTAAGCTCCAGCTTGTATAAGTATATTGTCTAATCAAGTGTTCTGAGAATAATTCCTCAAATGTAAGACATGTATTGCTTTGCACAACATGCAACCATAGAGTGTACATTACGTTAAATCACATTAAAAAAATTTACAACCTGAGCAATTTAGAATTTAAAACATTCTACTCTATGTTTATTCCAGAATTTCAAATGCAATAACATCAGTCTTCTTTACTATCATCTGATATAGGTTAATGCAGTAAGAAATTAAGCATCAGGGCAAAATAATTTGAGAGGCATTACCTTCCATAGAAGCAGAACACATGTGTGAGGGTGGATGCTATGGTGGCAAATCCAAATCCATAAGTGAGGGCGAAAAACACACTGAGATGAATTCTACCTTGCTTTTCATACTCTGCAACATTCAACTCAAAATGATTGTCTACAATAGCAGGTATGTTGTACCTTTGACCTTGTGCTGTAAACAAGTGTGAGGAGAAAATGGGAAACCTATTGGCATTGTAGACATTGAGGCCCCAATATGCTATAGGAGTAACAACATAAACTACTAATGCATAGCCCACAAAAACATTGGCAATGGCAAAGAAGGGTGATATAAGAGGGCTGAACAAGAATGATGCCACAGCAGTCCAATCAAGTGTGAGGGCTCCAACTCCGAGCCCCCTCATGCCTGATCCTATCTGCTGAGCTGTAACTGACTTGGAGAATATCCAACACAACCATGAGATATTTGTGAGCGTTGTGAACAAGTATCCAGGGACCACGTACCACAAAAAACTGCACACTAGTGCAATAAAGAAAAACTTTGCCCGTGAAAGTCCTCCTTCATCTTTCTCATGCAATGCTCTGCATATCAACAATTCATTTATGTAAGTATAGTGGTTTGTTAGTACATCAATACAGACTCTGCACACTAATGTGATTGCATGTGAAACTTTAATTGCTTCGCACATGTTTCCCTTGTTACATACTTAATTTCTCGGTGTTCATTTTAATGTTGTTACCTCACAACAGTACTACACAGCTCATAAAGCTAGAGATGTACGAGTCTCATGTCCTACTTCCTTTAAGGTGTGTAGAAAACCATCCTAAACATCCACACAAGGAGAAATTAACGTTATGGTTGAAGACTTTGTGATTCCGGCGAAACATCATTTAAGACGTTTAAAAGAGTTATAAAGTTTTGATTGCATGTCATTAACAATTGGTCAAAACAAAATAGTCTGTATCATAGAATAATGTTTCCCATATATGGGTTGTCATTATCATAATATCAGAATCCAAGTCAAGTAAAATAGTGATGATAAAAAATCTTGTATCTATCGGTAGTCCATATCAGAATCCAAGTCAAGTAAAATAAAGATGACAAAAAAGCTTGTAAGTATATTAATGGGTCAATTATATCTTACTTTTTAAAAATATAAATTCAAAATTGATTGCGAAATTAGCACGACGGTCACATGCTGCTGCTTCTTAGTGTCGACCGTAGCCATTTTCTCCATGTCTCATTCGTAGTTCGTAAGTCGTTTGCGCATAGCTGTTGATGCTTAATTGTGATCGATTTCAGGACCACATGTTTAAACAATATAAAAGGTGAGATTAAATGCTTGATATTAACGTTATTTCAGTGAACTGTGAGGTAGTTCTAAAGTCAACTGTGATATAGTTAGACAAGAATCTTTGAAACCAGCTGGCCCAGCGCAGTGTCTTCGTTTGAACAAAAAATACAAAGTCTTCTTTTATGTCTCGCCCTCACTTTACGCCTTCTAGGAAAATCAATGAAGATTTGACTTCACTATTTCTATACACAAATAATGAATTTCCCCACCCTCTTGTACTTTATCCTCATTCAAATAGCTTTTTTTGTGAATGCACTTTATCTAAATTCAAGTTAGGTTCATTTATGGGGTAACCTTACATTTAGAGAGGTTTTAATAAACTCTCCCTTTTGTTTAAATCTATCCACCTCTATAAATATTTACTGCGAGGGCGAAAAGAACGTGTGCATTTTACAAAACATTCTACCACCAAGTGTTATGTGCATCATTGAATTTTGAAGAAATATAAATTAAAAGTTTAAAAGAATTTTTTTCACTACTCAGAGAAATTATAATACAATAGTATAGACATTTAGAAATTTTTATCAAATTTTAACTTAATAATTAATACACCTACAAAATATGTAATAATCATATGAAAAGAAGAATGCTTGTAAAAATGATAAAAAAATTAAAGAAAAAAAAAAGCAATAAGGAAGAACTTAACATACCGGAAAAGTGAAACTTGGACGAGGGTACTGGGCCACCACATATGGGCCGGTTCCACCACGTATTTCCTCAATAATCCGGCCCATCCATATCCAAGCACCTGCAGACGCGCCGTCAATTAAAGGCCAATTATTTTTTATTTTCTCAACATTTTTCACAATTTTAGTCATCTACAAAAATCGATCAAATACTTTCCATGTAATGATAACATAGTCATTAAAAATTTAATTAAACTAAGTATTCAATGAGTTTTCCTAGTTGTACAGAAACTTCAGTAATTACGATAAATTATATTAAACTCCAAATTAGAAAATTAGATATAAGTTACTTTACACAACATGATAATTATAAAAAACATAAATATTCTCTTACATACAGGAAACTCTGGAAATTTATTGTTATCATTAACTTGAAGGACTATAATAAATTGCACTATTGATTCAAAAAAAAAAATAAAAAAGAGTTTATTATACGAAAATTTTAACTCGATATTTCAAGTGTAATATTCTTTTTCTACATAATATTACTTTATTTATTAACAAAATCTAAAGTTTGAATCAAATGATTCAACTGGGGTCAAGAGGAAAAAAAATAATATACGCCGAATAAAATTTAGAAAATTTAGAAAAGAGACGCAAAAGGATTGATTAAAATAATGACATGAAATTGGCAAATCATTACACCATCGTGAAAAGGACCGGTGGAGAAGAGGAATCCTTAGATAATTAATATGTGATTTTATAGTAATAGGAGAATAGTTTAAGGATAATTAAAGTAATTAAAAATAATTAGTAGGTGAATGAAGTGGTGGTTGTCACTAACCTGTGTAGTAATGATGAGAAGCCAAGAAGCAAAAAAGGAGATGCTCCGTCCGTAAAAAGCTTTGATAATGTTGACGATACCAACCGCGTAGGGCGACCCGGATCCGAAAGCGCTTCCGGCGTTGGCGAATATGGTAATGAGGACGTGCTCCTTCATGTTAAACGGGCCCGGGTTGAAGGAGAATTTCTTGGACCCGAACCCGGGAAGAGTGAACTTGGTTTCGGGTAGAACTGCGGCCATGAAGTGGCCGATAGGGAGTGTGGCGACTTGAATGGTGATTTGAGTAATGATGAGAGGCTCCGTACGGTAGGCGAAGAACTGGTTGAGGAAGGAGAGGAGGGAGCAGGAGAGGAGACCCAGGAACCACATCCGGAAGGTCCATACGGGTCGGGTCGGATCGTCTGTGTTGGTGACCGTGAGACGAACCTCTTCGATTGGAGAAACGTCGTCGTCTTCTTCGTCTGGCACTTGGTCCGTGACCGGCTTCTCTGGGTCAGAAACGGTGGTCATGGTTAGAGAGAGTGGGTTTTGGATGATGCCAAAAAATTATTAGTGGTTTCTGTTACGTTGGATTTTGAAGATATAGAAGAAAAAGGATTTGGATTTCCACGTTCCAACTCCTTCTGTGGGGTTGGTCCCTTTTTTTCCAATCACCACTGTGCCTTCACACTTTGAATGAGATCACATTCTTCATTCTACTCAATATGCAACACACTCCTTCCACAAAACTATTAAATAATTTTTTTAAAAAAAATGTTTTAATTAAGACTCACATATTTATATTGAACAGTGCTTATCGTGAAATATTATCTTTTGTATAAACCTAAAAGGAATGAACAATTTATTAGCTTTTGTATCTTTTGGGATTGTGTGCTACTTGTTTCTCACTTTATCGGCGAAATAGGTTATTTTTTGGGTAAGATTATGGCAAGTGGCTTTATGCAGATCCGCGGTCAGCACATGTAAACGCATGATTCCTTTACGCTGTTTCACCAAAAGTTTCTTTCCAGAGAAGTTGCCTTTTCAGAATATCTCACGGGTTTTTATATTTCAAAAATTTGTTTCAAGTTGAGATTTACTAGTGTTAGATACATTTTTTATCTTCCTTTCAAGTTGATATTTTTTTAAAAACGGTAAATCGAGTCTTATCTTTTGAAAATATATTTTAATCAAGTCTTTATTAGTAAAAAATTATTAATACTATTAAAAGTGTTGATGTTTATATTTAAATTTAGTGATAAAAGTCATGAATTAAATTAACGATTTTAGTATTTTTTATCTTAAAGGGACATGATTAAGACGTTTTTTCAAAAGTTGAGAACACATTATTAAAAATGGATACCAAATTGACACATTTAAATCAAAGTGGATATCATCCAACTAATTAAACCTACAAAAATATTAATGTACATAAAAAATAGTGATAAACATCTTATGTACGTTTAAAACGTATATATGAAGGAACAATAAATTTATAGAATATGCGACATAATTAAAAAGAAAGTAAAATCATATTTCTATCATGGCTCTTGTTAATATTAATTTTTTTTTTCAATGTTTTGATATTTAATATTTGATGAATATGTTAGTGTAATATTAAGCTCTTAAATTATGAGCATGGCATGTACATAATAATCAGATATTTGTAATATGATAACAAGTAATATTATGAAAATTAAATATATGAAAATTTTTAATTCAAAATATTAAGATAATATCATGAATAAATTCATATATTCATTAAATGTTGAATTTAAAAACGTTAAAA
Source organism: Vigna unguiculata (assembly GCF_037176805.1). Lineage (NCBI taxonomy): Eukaryota > Viridiplantae > Streptophyta > Magnoliopsida > Fabales > Fabaceae > Vigna > Vigna unguiculata. Next base: position 48,127,322 of record NC_140797.1, on the reverse strand, counting down.
AAATTGGAGTTGCCAATTTAGACTTTACATGTGTATAAAAAGACTTCATGTCAATACCACTTGATTCGCGTGCACATACTGTCTAAGGAATATAAATTCGGTGTGGAATTGAATTATTTGCATCAAGACGAACCGTTTATGCCACTATAATTAAAATAATAATTCTTAGACACTTAACTAGAAACGTACAAACAAAATATATAAATACAAATAACAAATAATAATTCCAAATATATTTTCAATATTTAAGTTGCTTTCGTCATTGATACAAATATATGTGTTTTCTCCTACTTTTAAATTATATCTCAAATATATTTTACTGTAATGTATACTCAGTAATATAAAAAAATGCACAGACAAAAACAATACGTGGGAAGCACTGGTTTCAACAGGTTAGACTAAAGAGAACATTTAAAAATTCTGGAAAATGATTAAGAAAAACAAATAGAGATCCTTCATCCCATACTATTTATAATCAGACAATTAATTTCTTAATCAGTAGTTTTAAGACACTGAATAATAAGACTATAATATATGGATAATGATATGATTTTATCGGTTGAAAAATACAGATATTAAAACCACTTTATCAAAAAGAAAATAAAAAGTCAACTCAATAATTGTTTCTCTCCCTCATTAATTGGAACTTTACCATAAGTTAAGATAACTTAATATTGGATTTATAGTAAACAAACTGGATTTTATTGTGGTTGTTATTAGATTAAGTGTTGCTTTTTACTTGTAAATCTTCAATAGCTATGTCAAGTCATATATATATATATATTTTTTTACAAAATCTTCATGGAAAAGAAATAAGATATTTAGATTCTTCTACAAAAACTCTCGAAATATCTAAAATGATAAAACAAATGTTATATTTTAAATTATCTTTCATATTAATAAAATAATGGAAGTCCTACAAATTTTTACTTAGAAACCTAAATTAGAACAACAAAAATAAGATTCTATATCTCATATGAAGTGCCTACCAAAAAATAATTCTAAGATCTAAAAATAATATATTACGCTAAGAGTGCTCTTAGGATCAACTAAGTAATAGATACAAACATATATAAAAATAGTAACCCTTACCATATTTATCAAAGACATTGACAAATATACACTAGTTTTGAAAGAAAAACAAAAATACATAGTTAAAAGTAACTATAATATGGAAAAATAAAATAATGACCTCATTGGATAGTAAAAAATATTTTTTATTATATTTTATTTTTCATTTTCGTAAGGAAAAAATGATAATGAAATTATAAATATGTTCAGGTTAAATGAAAATAGTTTGAAATTCTTATTCATATTGTGTACGAAAATAATGGTTTGTGATATAAAAAAGGTTCAATTAAGGTATCAACGGGGTGAGTAGGGTACAAGTAGTAGTTTTCTATACATTATTCGTTGGATAAATATATGTCTTCTATCCATTTTCATATTTGTGCAGGTATCCGTTACGTGGATACTCGCATATTTTTTTAATATCCACAGATATCCATAGTATTTACGGGTATTTACAACAACAAAAATTAACAATATATTTTAATCATAAACTCAAATAAAATAAAATACATAATATTTATAAATTTTAAACAAAGTTCAAATAATTTATTTAAATAGTGTTGAATGACAATTTAAGAGAAATCAAGATTTTTTAAAATTATTTGATAAAATATAACCCATTTAAAATCAATGTATTAGTATTTTAATCACATTTTTTTATTTTTAAGTTAAATTAGAATATATTGATTACAAATATGTACAAATATAGATATTATAATATTCATACTCACTCTATTAATATGTGATATAAAAAATAATTATACCTGCGAATATCATTTATGATATAATTTTTTATCCGTTACATGTTTTTATCCGTGAATAAACACATGTACCATTTTTCTTTTTACCTCCCTTAACAAAGACAAAAGGCACAAAGTGATTATATTCCATGGCAATGTCATTATTTGAAACGAAGATGCTATAGATATAGGTATCACAACTTTGTTTCTTTATATTGTTTAGCAAATCAGTCTATACCAACACTCTTAATTTATTTTCACCTTTTCCTTATTCAAGCAATCCATTCCCTGATACAGACAAAGTCTAAGTTCTGAAGTATCACTCAATTGACTCAAATAAATAAATAAATAAATAATTACCCTCACGAAATTCGAAAATTAAAAATAATAAGTTAATTATGCAGCTGATATATTACACAAAAGATATGTCTTTTATAAAAAACAGTGTATATAAATTATATAAGATATTTTATTTACTGGAGAATATTTGCCAAGTCAACCACTTGAATTTTCCGAAATTAACATTACCCGGCGACATTTGTTTTATTTGATAAGTGATTAATATTATATGCCCGTAAAATTATTTAAAAATTTAAGGGCTTGTTTACTTTATTATTTAAAATGATTTTTAATTAAAATGTATATTTTTCAAATATGATTAAATAAGACTTGACAAATTTTAAAGTGATTTTAATACTGTTCTCGTAAATCGTCATAGAATGATAGTTGAAAACACTGATGCAAGCGTGATTTATGGTTAGATTTTGACGGCTGAATTTTGATTGACATCAATTTCAATCATGGTTTTTTTAGTGGAATTTTATTAGATGCGTATAAGAAATTGTATTTATGATGCTGACCCTCCAATGGTCCTTTGCACTATCTAAATTTGGGAAAATTGGGAATCATTCACATTTTGAATGACTATTTTTTCCAATGAAAACCACTTTCAAATAATTTATTGTATTCAATAGTGTTAGAAAACCTTCTTTAGTAACAAAATTGTATATTAAAAACTATTAATTGAAGAAAAAAAAATACATATTGCACTCATTAAAAAAATTGAAAAAACTTAAAAAAGTTAATTGACAACTTTTTTCTAACCCAAATTTGAAATTCTCTTAAAAAGTATTATTAATGTAGTAAAATAGCATTAAAGAGACAACGAAAAAAAATCATTTTTAATTGCTACAAATAAACGAGAAAATATACCGAAAGAAATATTAAATTATCAGTGAACTCACTTGTAATTCACCAACATTAATATATAAAAGTCAAGAGACAATGTTACTCGTATAATATTTCAGTATTGTTTCTTGTCCACTTTTTACTATTATTGTTTATATATCGTGATTGGCATAAATTTTAAATATTTATTATAATAGTTAATAGACGATGCTAATTTTCTATTGGATGATCAATTGAATTTACATATTAAGTGCATTTTTTTTAACTAATATTACAAGAGATATCACCTATTGCATGAGTAATGTAATACAATTTATTTTAAAGTAAGTTTGATCAGATAAAAAATATATTATTGAAAAAGGTAGAAATAATATAAACGGAAAAAGAAGTTATTAATACCAATATCTTTAACTGTTTTTATGAAAAATTGTTATACTGATCAATACTATATTTCATAAAAAAGAAAGTATTATAACTTTGGAATTGTGCAATCCACCAGACTTTCAAAGTAAAACATTTTCCATATTAAATAATCTGAAAGTAAAGCAAAAACTTAAGAATTGTATAATATGGAGAGGAAAAAAGATAAGTTGAAAATATTGGGATTTATGTGGTGCGTAAAGTAAATACGGTGGTGCGAAATAAAATCTCCTTAAATAACAAAAACATACGCCGTGAACTTGGTACTGTGGCCCATAAGAAGACTATTGCACAGCTCAAGGCCCAAATAATACCAACACTCTTTTTTCTTTATTAGCCCAATTAAAGGTTGTGGCCTGCATTGACCCACCAATTTGGCATTTCGGCAACAATAATGTTTAAAGTTTGAATTTATTAATTATATTATCGTTATTATTTTACAAATTATGAGGAAATCTTACATAAATAAGTTAAATAAAATTTTGTGAGGGTATAACTTCAATTTATGTAAAAATTTTAACTATACATTTAATTCTTTAATTTTCAAAATTATTTTTTCTATTATATATTATCTAATTGTTACAGAAAAATGTCACATGTCTATTCGTTGTAATCGTGTCAATCACTACTTAACGTAAAATAATAGTAAAAAAAACATTTAATAATAAGTGTCCTTATATTAAGTTACAAGTGTTAATCAGTTATTAACATATGATATTAACAACGAAGTTCAATATAAGCACTGACATATGTAATTATATGTTAATTATGGATATATATATATATATATATATATATATATATATATATATTTATTTATTTAAATTGAATGATATATTTTATTTATAGAAATCAAAATTAAAAAATTTGAAAATTTTTGAAAACTAAAAGTAGATTTAAATCTGAATAAAAATAAAACGAAGGGATAAGTTATTATTTATCAAATACTCAACAATTTATTGCTACCATATTAATATACGAAATTCGAGTTTAATTTCACTGAGTGGAATCATATGTTAGTAAATACTTGTTTGTTAAAAAATTTTAAAAACGTAATTTGATGTAATAAAATAAAATGGTTTGTAAATAAGGGACGAGACAATGACTTGTGTCCCTAGGCGAATTCGGATAAACTAATGTTTAACATATTATACTAAAATAAGGTATAAACTATAAAAAACTAATCTTGCGTTTGCACAAATTTTCAATTTTAAAAAGAATGCCAAATCTGGGAGTTCATAACTGCTACCGAAGACAGATAAGAATTGAATTTTTATAGTAAAAGGGAAGTTTCCAAGAACCTCAACTATTCTACATTTCAATTCATATTCTGGTACTAGTTAATTAGTTTATGGTTTTCAAATCCCATCTGTCGTTACCAAGAAAAGGGATAAATAATTCCCTTAACCCTTTGAACTTTTCAATACTGAGTCGCTTTCGCTTTAGCCAGTTTCAACGTTTGAGGCTTTTGGAAATTCATTCGTTAGTTTCATAATCTGGGCATTCAACGAGGTAATGCATTTCTTCTCCAGTGTATTTTTATTTTTATTTTTTTCTTTTGATTTGGTTGTGTTACTTTGCTGAATTGACTAGAATCTGAAAGTTTGCAAATTTGGTTCAGGGTTTGGTTCGTAGTGAGCTTGGTGGGTTTTGTTTGAAGATTATTGCGAACCGACCTATTGGGGGTTGTTGGATGTTTTGTATACAATTGTAGGTGTACCTTACTTCCAACCAATTTGGATTTGTATCAATTAATTGGATTGCGTTGTATCTGTTGACTTTGGTTTCGACGCATCCATCGCTTGTAGGTTGTTCTAAAGGACGTGAGATTTGAAGTGTCATGTTTATGAGATAGGAAAATTGAGTCTGTAAGTTGGGGGGTTCTGGATCAAGTTGTTTAGTACCTATCATTTTTTGTTCATTTGTTGGGAGGGTATTCAGGGTAGCTGCAGAAGGTTCATGGAACTAGCTCAGCATAGAGTTATGGAGAATGGGTTGGGCGAGGACAGTGAAACTTCTGCACGGGTTCCTCTCAGGGATCGCCGTGTCTACCCTGGTTATCCTGCAGGCTTGGTTAGGAAGAGAGCTTATATATTTGATGGCACCGGGAACTTTTATAACAAGGATTGGGATCTAGCAGACATTTTCCAGAAAGAAGAGAAGGATCTGGGGTCAGGGGAAGGTAGAGGGAAGGAGTTTTCTTGGTACCATGTGGAATTACCAAAAGGAAATCAGAAGTTGTCACAATCTGCAGAAGATTTGATTGGTGTTTTCTGCCCCCCATTGAAACTCCAAGACATTCTTGCACTTGTTAGTAACGGACCCTTTTGTGCACATGTAGATGGGGCACTTGTCTTCCGTGTTAATTCGCCTGGTCCTCCCTCCAGTGACTTCACATTTAGGATTGCTGCTAGAGTTACTGAACATTCAGTAATTACCGTGTCCTTGGGACGTGTTCCCAGGTTAGGCTTCTCACGCGTGGGTGAATCTCTTCTATCAGAGATTCCTAGTCTTGAAAGTTCCTCTTCTTTAACAGGTCAGCAGGAGGAAAGAGGGGGGATAGTGATAAAAGAGCATGTTCTTGAATTCTTATTGACTATGAATCACTCTGAGGAAGCTGACAACCCTGTGCCCAGATCTGTCTCAAATCTTGTAGTTCACATAATTGACACACATGTAGATCAGCTTCAAGATCTTGTGACTAAGCTTGAGATGGAGTTGGACTCTGTGGAGCTGGACTTGGATAAAGGTAATTTTTATGATACCCTCCTCAGCCTCGCCCTCCCTGATTGTTCTCAAACTTTCAGTACCCTTCAGAGTTCCAGTTACAAATTTGGGCTATTCTTGAATCCTGAAAGAATCCCTCAGTTTTTAACTGACTCGAAAAAGATGCTGATGTGAATTTAGACATATTCTGTGGCAATTCTAGTATAGAAGGGTCAAAATTTGTCCAACAGATGACATTTTGAAGTGTCTGATGATTAATTTGTTTGATATTTTTACCTCTGATTTCATTCAACAAAATTGTCGATGACATTAAGTGAATATAACCCAAAATTCTTTGTTAGTTTTTAGACAATGAAATTGGAAACACAAATTCAAGTTGTTATAATTGTGCATGAGAAAAGATGAAAGAGACCAAGTTGCCAAATAAAAGCGCTACCCCAAGGCCTCTTTCTGATTGTTTTTCTTTTCATGTCTGTTAACTGAATTAAATGATTTCGTTATCTAGTATCTTAATGATGCTTCTCCTTGGAAAGGTTTTATATGGTGCACCACTAGTCTTTTCATTGTTGGCTTGTTCATTCTTGCATTGATCTCAATGGATTATTAATCTAACGGAAAACTTACTAACTAATTATCAGGTAAAGAGAAATGTAAACAACACACTTTTTATTTTTGGGTAAAGTCCATGTAGTACCAGTACCCACTACATTGGGATTGGGGATGTATCTCAATGGATTATTAATCTGATGGAGCACATTACTAACTATTTATCAGGGAAAGAGAAATGAATAACAAACTTTTTATTTTTGTGTGAAATCCATGTATTTCACCAAGTTTTGTGTGGAGTTCAAAAGATTTGCTTCATATTTTTTCTCAGTATTTAGGCATACATTTAGTTAATGGTAATATGATTACTGATTTTTTCAAAACCTATGTGTGTGTGTGTGTGTGTGTCCATACATTTCAAGGCTCACTTAATATATTTTGACTCCAAAATATGGCATTGCCATCCTTGCACACATCCATCCTTGTGCCTCCTTTTGTTAAAGTGTTGTGTTTGAGGTCATCATATGCTCGGCAAATTATTTGTATCTTTAAATGTTTTGCCCATTATTATGCAATGGGGAGGACGCCACGTGGATACCTTTTAGAGCATAGTGTTTGACAGGAAGTGACTGTTTTTTTATGGACATTAAGTTGTTAATTGTTTACTCCACCGTTCCCTGCCCAAGAGGTGAAAATAGGGAAGTAATTTCTTGTGTAGCTGGTTATATTAAACTTAAATTTCTGCTTCCAACATGTTTTTTGGAAGTTTCTTCTAGACAACTTCCTCGATGTGCTATACTTTGAAATGGTTTTATAGAATTGAGTAAGGAACAATTATTCTGCTTATTGTAGGTGGTTATGCTCTGAAGAAACAAATGCTAGATGACAGAAGATTCCCCAAACTGCATATTAATTTGCAGCGTCTCTTGCAGGTGATTCTTCACTCATCTGTTCATTGCCTCTTGTAGAAAGCATCAAGCTATAAATAAATCTTATTTAAACCCATTCTATTAGTGGATCATGAATAATTAAACATCTTAGTTTTTGTGATCCAGACATAAGAGTTGTGATTTCATCGTCATATCATAGTATATTCAATGCCATCAGGATAGAATAAGGGTGTCTTTTGAATTCGCAAAAGCAGATAGATCTGGAAGAGGGGAGGTATAAAAAAATAGTTACGTCTTTCATTCTGCATGGAGGAAAATAGGGTGTTCATCTTCCCTTTGCCACAATTCTAACTCCTTACTTAAATTTACTTTCAGAATGAAAAATAGCAAGGGTTTATGTAACCATAATTGCTACTGGAAAATGATTCTGCTTTATTGTATTAGGGGGGAAAATGAAGAAGGAAAAAGCAGATTGTCAGCATATGTAATAAATTACATCAATGAATACTGTTACCATGATTGGAATGACTTGACTGTCTCCATCTGATATGTTCTCATATTTATCGAATCAAATTTTATTTGTATGAACTAAACTTCCTTTTGGTTTTGTTTTTATTAAATTCCATTCAGGTGATTGCCCATGGAGAGCAAGTATATCTCCGAGTCAAAGAAAAATGCTCTTCAAAAAAATGGTTTGCCACTGATGACTTTAACTCCCTTGAAGAACTAATTGGAAGGTTAAGGAGGATGAAGGAGAATGTAGGGTTTATAGTAAATCGTGTCACAGCAATTCAGGCCGGTTTAGACAGCTGGCAATCGGAGCAAATAAACAGGAAGCTGTATTATCTCTCTTTCCTTTCAATCATATTCCTCCCTTTGTCGATAGTAACAGGAGGTTAGAGCATCTCAACCCAGTTCCTTTCTTTTTCTTGTCTCTTTACATGTGTTTGGAAAAGCCTAAATCTCATATCTATCACCAAAATATTGTATATAAGAAGGGACAATTTTCACCATATAAACTGGTTTTGTAAGGTTGACTTGATATAGACCTAAAATAGTATCAGAGTCTTCTCTATAACCATTAAAAGGGTCACTCACCATGTTATCCATGTACCTAACCCTTTATAACCCTTTATTGGACACTATTGTGAGAGAAAAATTCAAATCTTACTTTGACGGTAGATAATGCCAAAAAGTATATAAGTGCAGATAATGTTTCACCTTGCAAGGATTCAGTTAGAGTTAGACTTCCTTTTTGAGAATGTTGTAAGTTGGTCCCGCCATCATGCAAAACTTAATTTTTCACTTCACTACGAAACAAACACTTCTCTCTAACCTCACATCTTAATCCGACATTTTAAGCAACCTTTCTCCTTTACGATTACACATCACTTTTTACTTGTTTATAGAAGTACACAATCATGGTCCATAGTCCACAACAAATTGCATGCTTAGATTCATTCAGTTTTAATAAAAACCCGCATCCATTTTGCCTTTGATGGAAAAGCTAATTAATCAGTTTGGATGTGAATTTTTGCTTGTAAACATGAAACCAAACAGGTTAAAAGATTTTTGCACTGATCTTTACTGGTGTATCACTGAAACTTCATAAGCACTCCGTCCAATGATGGTCCATTCTTATTAACCACTGATGCTTAATCGGAATATATTTGTTATGAACTTTTTGTTATCAATGTCCCACGACCATTCCGTACTGGTTTGATTTTGTTATTCTTGAACTGTGATTGCAGTCTTTGGCATGAATGTTGGAGGAGTTCCATGGACAGGTCAAAATGCCCCAGAGCTAAAAGATGGTTTTCGCAATGTCATCTTACTCTGCGTTGCAATGCTATTTCTTGTACTGCTCTGTTTCATTTTCCCGGCCCTTTATACTCGTATAGCTGCTGCATGGCGAAATAAGAGGGCTCTGAGTAGAAACTGGTCAGTGAACAAGAAACCATCGATGAGGAGATCATTGAGAATGGGAGATCAAGACAGAGGGGGCTATCTGCGGATTTAATGGTTCATGCTATCTACGAAAGAACAACATTTATGTCGATCAGTACTCACTTCTGTTTTCCCAGAATGCCTCGCTTGAAAGCAATTTTATCAGCTGCTTTTCAAGGACACATACATAAGAAACGTAATAAACTGACAATTGTTGTCGGTAAAACAATCATCTGAAGTCTAAATGAAATTCTCATGAGGCACGGACTTCTCTGAGGTTGTGTAAAATGGAGATTGTGATTAAAGCAAGGTATGTTGCATATTCTTTCATTGTTCCCCTCCCCCACGTGTAGAAGAGGATGTGTGGGTCTATTACTTTCTGTCATGACTACATTTCAAACTTGTACAGTGTAATTTTCTTTTTGGTTAGCGGCACAGTTTTTAATTTTTATTAATTGTCACTGATAGATCATGCAGAACCATGCCAAGTTGCTTCCCCGGGGTTGTAATTACTATTCTTCTGCTCTTCACAATAAATTTGTATTTTTTTTCACCAGAAACAATCAAACAATTGTTCCTGTATCGATTTTCTTGGATCGGAAGTTCTTTATCCCCTTTTTCTTATTTTGTCTGATGAATTTGGCTCACAAAAACTTGATATGATGGATAAATGGTTTTCCAAGTGAACAATATAATAACTCGAGTTTGAAGAAAAGAAAAGGTTGAGTGTTTACTTTGTCTTGTGACTCGAGCTTTATGTCATCAATGGTAAACCTGATAAAGGCTTAATACGTTATAAATTTAGAAAAGGAAACTATTCCAAAGGCTTAATCACGAGTTAGACGAGAGAACAATATAAGAAAGAGAACATATAATTTTCTATATCAAGGTATTTGGATATTTTCAACCTGGATGTTACTTATTCATCAGGTCACAACAATTCAACTTTTTATTTTTTATTTACATTTTTGAGTTCTTAAAATAGTTTACTTTTAAAATAATCCTTAATTACTTTTTTATAATTTGAAGTAAGGCATGTCTTTAATCCAACAAGTTCAATTTTTTCCTTAAATTGACTTCACAAGTAATGACGAATTCGTGAATTCGTGCATTTCATCCATAATTTTTTTCATTAAACTATAATTACTTGAACAATAAAATAATAAAATTATAGCTAATTTTTATGATCTATATCTTATCTAAAAGAAGTTTAAAAAGGCACCGTTCTTAAAGGAAGTTTAACAAAATTGCCAATATTATAAGAAAAAAATAGAAAAAAAAAATTGGCAATATTCAGGCTGGCCTAAGTCCTATAAGTACGAAAAATAGCACGAAAAAAAATTCTCTATTTAAAATTGCGAACATATAAATTTTTAATATTTACTGTATCATTAACAAGTACTGCATTGCATTTTGCCTAAATATAGAATTATGACATTGTCAAAAGAAAATAGTACCAACCAATGAAGCAGTTGTGTGCGTGGTAGTCCTACGTGCCACATAACCCAACCAAACACCCGTGACGACACCGTTTGGGGTGATCATCTAGAACCTTCCTAGTCTGAGTTTCTCTCTCATTCAAAGTAGAAGAACTAGAATAATCTGCCACCTTCCTCTGGAACCGACACCGTTTTCTTTTCTTTTGCTATTACAAGGACCAAAACCCTAAACCCTTATTCTCAAAGATATAAAAACACATCTCCCCACCTTCCCGTATCTTCCATTTCGTCCTGATCAATCTCCCCTCCTGGCTATGGCTGCCGTGCTTCGCTCTCTCCGCCGCCGTGATGTCGCCTCCGCCACCTTCTCTGCTTATCGCTCGGTAGCACCTTCACCTCTTCCATGCCTCCTTCTTTTCATTATTTATATGATTACTTGTTGTGATGGTTGCTCCATGTTACCTGGTTTTACCGATTTGATCCATATAGGCCTTAACTATTTCTGTTTCTCATAATTCGTTTTGAACCATCTATTTGTTGATTTTCATCAGGTTTTGGCTCAAATTGTTTAGACTTTTAGATTGCTATTTTTCGTTATTCTAATTCTTTATCTAGTGTTGTCCTGGCTGTTGGATATCGATGTGTCGCTGCGAACAAACTTATGGTTAAGAAAAACATAAACAGGAATATAGCTCACCTGTCCTTATGGTGTAGATCCTTGAATTTTAATATTCAGAAACTGTGTCATGAATGTGACTTTTATGCCAAACTTGTATACGGGTTATATAAGCAGTTATCAGTTTTGGTGGACTTCGCAGCTGCTCGATGATACTGCTTTTATCAGTTTTAATTTTGTTTTTCATGAATCATGGCCTGCTTTTCTAGCAATTCTTTAATTGCTTTATTCTACATCTAACCTGAAACCTCGTCTCCATTTTTTTTCGACTTTTGGGTACTCAAAGAAGTACTCGGGTTCTTGTTGTTGTTTTTATGCCGTTGCCCATTTTTGAGTTGTGTTATGAATAATATGTGACAACTGTAGTTTTGGTGGAAGATTTTTCTTACTTTCGCTTTTTTGTGCAGTTGACGGGAAGCGCTAAGCCAGCATATGTAGCTCACAAGTGGTCTTCTTTGGCTCGACCATTCAGGTGGGATTTGTTGTTATGGTTTTGTAATAATCCTCATCAGGTGTTGATCAAAATTACTCACTGTGATTTTTCATCTTCATTACAGTTCAAGACCTGCGGGAAATGATGTCATTGGTATTGATTTAGGTACAACCAATTCATGTGTTTCCGTCATGGAAGGAAAGGTAACAATAATTCGTGTTCACTTTTGGATTGTTTGTTCACTTTTGGATTGTTTGTTCGTGTATATATGTTATTTGTGCTGACTCAAGATATATCTTTTCAGAACCCCAAAGTTATTGAGAATTCTGAGGGTGCTAGAACGACACCATCTGTGGTTGCTTTTAACCAGAAAGGGGAGCTGCTTGTTGGTACCCCAGCCAAACGTCAAGCTGTTACTAACCCGACAAACACTGTTTTTGGTACCAAGCGTTTGATCGGTAGACGCTTTGATGATCCTCAAACACAAAAGGAGATGAAAATGGTTCCGTACAAGATTGTTAAGGCTCCAAATGGTGATGCGTGGGTTGAGGCTAATGGACAACAGTACTCTCCTAGCCAAATTGGTGCTTTTGTTCTCACCAAGATGAAGGAAACTGCAGAAGCTTATCTTGGGAAGTCAGTTTCGAAGGCGGTAATTACTGTACCGGCTTATTTCAATGATGCTCAGAGGCAGGCTACAAAAGATGCTGGTAGAATTGCAGGTCTTGATGTGCAGAGAATTATCAATGAACCCACTGCTGCAGCACTTTCATATGGAATGAACAACAAGGAGGGTCTCATTGCCGTTTTTGACCTTGGAGGTGGAACGTTTGATGTATCCATCTTAGAAATTTCGAATGGCGTGTTTGAGGTATGTTGATTTGTTTCTTCTGCGTCTTTCATTCCTTCTTAACCTGTCAAAATTAATAATAGGACGAGATTGTACTAACAATATCTTCTCATTAAGGTGAAAGCAACAAATGGTGACACTTTCTTGGGAGGAGAGGATTTTGACAATGCCTTGTTGGATTTTCTGGTGAACGAATTTAAAAGAACCGAGAGTATTGACCTTTCAAAGGACAGGCTTGCACTGCAGAGGCTTCGTGAAGCTGCTGAGAAAGCTAAGATAGAGCTGTCTTCAACATCTCAAACTGAGATCAACCTGCCTTTCATTACTGCTGATGCTTCTGGTGCTAAGCATCTGAACATAACATTGACTAGATCTAAGTTTGAGGCCTTGGTAAATCACTTGATCGAAAGGACCAAGGCACCATGCAAAAGCTGTGTGAAGGATGCTAACATCTCTGTCAAGGATGTTGATGAGGTTCTTCTTGTCGGAGGGATGACTAGGGTACCCAAAGTCCAAGAGGTGGTTTCAGATATCTTTGGAAAGTCTCCTAGCAAAGGAGTAAATCCTGATGAGGCAGTTGCCATGGGGGCGGCAATCCAAGGTGGTATCCTACGTGGAGACGTTAAAGAGCTACTGCTCCTGGATGTAACTCCGCTTTCTCTGGGTATCGAGACTTTGGGTGGTATCTTTACTAGGTTGATCAATCGCAACACAACTATTCCAACTAAGAAGAGTCAGGTAATCCTTAATGCTACTAACGATTGATTAAGAAAATTCGTTCTAATTTAACATTGAAATCGTACAATACAGTCAATATATACAGTCAAGGTTGATGAAATATTGTTTAATTAAAGTTCCCCATGAAGTATTGTGTATCTACTGCAATATATACACAGTTTAGGTTTAAATAACAGGCTTTTCTACTTTGTAGTATTAATTATTGCTATGTTGTTGAATCTTTTCTGAATTGCATCATTGTTTCAGGTCTTTTCAACTGCAGCCGACAATCAAACTCAGGTAGGTATCAAGGTGCTACAAGGTGAGCGTGAAATGGCTGCAGACAACAAAACGCTTGGAGAATTTGACCTTGTTGGTATTCCTCCTGCTCCCAGAGGTCTTCCTCAGATTGAGGTCACGTTTGACATTGATGCCAATGGAATTGTTACCGTCTCTGCCAAAGACAAGTCTACTGGGAAAGAACAACAAATCACCATTCGGTCTTCTGGCGGACTTTCGGAAGATGAGATTGAAAAGATGGTCAAAGAAGCAGAATTGCACGCCCAGAAAGACCAAGAAAGAAAGGCTCTTATTGACATTAGAAATAGTGCTGACACTACCATATATAGCATTGAGAAGAGTTTAGGGGAATACAGAGAGAAGATTCCCAGTGAAGTGGCCAAAGAAATCGAGGATGCAGTTTCGGATTTGAGAAAGGCTATGTCTGGGGATAATGTTGATGAAATTAAGTCTAAGCTTGACGCTGCAAACAAAGCTGTATCCAAAATTGGGGAGCACATGTCAGGTGGTTCTAGTGGCGGTTCCTCAGCCGGTGGTTCACAGGGTGGGGACCAGGCTCCAGAGGCAGAGTATGAGGAGGTCAAGAAGTGAGGCGAGGAAGGGTTTTCTTCCCACTACATTCTGATGTATTGTTTAGATCATAAGTTAGAGAGATCAATCATCTTTTTCTCATTTAGCATATCATATAAGATCACTTATTTTTGTACTAAAGGTTGGAGTTCATTTTTTTTACCTTGAGGCCTTTCCAATATGTAGTACTGTACTTGCTATTTGAATGACGATATTCAAAGTTTTGCCTTCTCGTGTACTTTGCCTCCACTGACGAAGCCAAACTGTATCGGTCACTGGGGCAGATATCTAGTAACGTCTGCATCTCTACAATGCTTACTAAAATTTATTCAGAATCTGAGGTGTAATCATGATGAATGAGACAATTATTGTACCATGATAAAGGTTATATTTCCGACAATCATTCAATTTCAATTTTGTAATATCTGAGTTATGGGAGTTTTAGTAGCACTTGATCAATTAAATTGTATCGAAGTATTAGTGCTAAAAGCAATTGGAATTATGAGGGAGTACCGCTGCAGTATCACACTGACATGTTAGTATGTTGTGTGTGACTTTTCTAGCCATTTTTAGTGTGTAGAGTTAGCAAAACAATATGAACATATCATTCTCTTTACTTTCACCAATCATTACATTTTTCCATATTTTTTTTTCTGTTTATACGCATTTGTGTATATTATAATTATTCATATGTATAAATGTTTCTTTCTTATTTTCAAAGTTGATTGTTGTAGTACACAAATATGTAGTGTGATTTTAATATTTTACTTTACTCGTTTTAAGGTGTTTATTTTATGTTTGAGACAAAATTAAGTTTTCCTCTCTAAAAATTAAATGCAACATTTTATTCATCAGATGATTCTAGACTTTCCTAATTAATAAAAATACTACTACCTTTTCCTAACTTGACATGTTTTTAACTATTATATAAATCAATACTATATGAATAATGATATAAATTAGTGTATTTTAAAAAATAATTAAAGATTTCAAATTTTTATATATTTTTTTAGATCATTATGAGAGCTACAAAATATGACTGAATATCGTAAAACCAAGAATTATTCATTCTCGGGCCGAAAACATTTCATATAAAGTCAAGGGTAGTTTCGCAGCATTCTAACAACGGGCTGAGAGAACTGAGAACGGTGGTGTCGATCAACCAACAAATAACGTGATTAGGATGTTAAACCTTATTAACTTATATAATGATAATTATGGAGTGAGTGATGGTTGCTGAGTGCAAGTACCCTCCGAGAAAATAAAAAATATAGCAAGTAGATCAGATCTCCTGAAGTAGTGTAGGAAAACCAAAAACTATTGAGAGACATTCGACTATGCAAGAACAGGAGTTATGTGATCTATTATAACATTGAGATAATTACCAACAACTTTTTATAAAACAGTTGCTATAATTTATTATAAATTGCATTCTACATTTATATTTATTTTTCATTCATTTTTTTTCCTACGTTTTCTCCACATGGAACAAATATTGAGGAAGTTGTTACCATACTATAATTTCTAATATTTAATCACTTATTGTAGAATTGCATTTACTTTTCTACAGTTAAGTAATATAAAAAAAAAAAAACTAAAATAAAATCTTTAAATAACTAGAGTCTCATATACATTAAAAGAAATAATATAGTCTTACATGTATTTATGGTCCCACCTATACTTATACTTAGTTACAATCACTAAAATTTACACTTAGCTATATGGTTAAATATTAAAATTTTGTTTTGTAAATATTTGCGGTGGATATCTATAGATATTTAAAAAATATGCAAATATTCACATAATGAGTATCTATATAAATATAGATACGAGACGGATCTTTATTAAGCGAATAAGATATAAAGGAACTATTATTCATATCCTAATAACATATCTACGTGTGAAAGAGTGTACATTTTTACTTTCTCATCCTTTATATATTTTATTATCTCTCCATCTATAAATGAAGAAGAGAGAAAAGATGTTTTATTTTCCAATACTGGTTTACATAAATAATAATAATAATAATAATAATAATTACAATATAATAAAATTTAATTTAAAAGATAACATGGTCAAGTTCCTGCCTTGTTTTATATGAAAAGCAAAAAAAATATATTATATAAGGGTGATATTATTTCGACATCTTTAAATCAAAAATATCCATTTCATAATTTAAAATAATAATATTTATTTTATTTTTAACATAAAATCTTAAAAAATACTCAGACACTTTTTAAAAAATATTCTTATTTTACAACTTTTTTGAAATAAATTAAGATTTTAAGGTAAAAATTTAAGGTAAATATATCAATTTTGGTATGCATTTTAAAAATATAAGTAGGAATGGAAAATAAATTTATCTTTTGCGAATATTGTTTAAATCTATTTGTTTTTAGTTTTGATGGAATTTTTTTGCATTAATTGAATATTAGTATGTGTAATAACATCTATTTTTTTTTATTGGATATAAGGATGAGAATTAATATGTACATATTTATATACGTTTGTTTTAAATGAAAAGGAAAACAAGAATTATAATATGCTGATCTATCCTTGCTCTTTCTCTTTTAAATTTTAAACATGTAATTCAAAAGAAAATATTTGGTTTTCTAGTTTTGATAGACCGATTGCATTTCACACTTTTTTTTTTCTTTTTCATAGTGCTAAGTTGATTTGGTTTGTCAAGATGTGCAAATACATATTTACAAGAAAAAAATGAGGGGTAACTTGTTATTTTGCCCAACGCCAGTGACTTTTTTTTATTCTCTCTTATTTTTTTAAATGTGTCTGTTTATTATAAATTAGAAAATGAGACTTCAAATAAATAAAATTTTAATAATCATTGATTTACTATTCTAATTTTTTTAATTTGTTCAATTTGGTCTCTAAATTTTTGGAAGATTCAATTTGTTATCTTTATCTTTTAGAGTAAATCAGTTTAGTATTTTCCGTTATTTGTCTTTGTCGTTTATATCTTGGTGATTTATTACTATGCAACAAATTAAACAACTAATCTTAATACTATACTGAATACACTTATACACTTGATCAATGAAACATCCATAGAGAAACTAAAATGATGTTAACTACATCCAACAAACAAATCAACCAAATTAGCAATTTCATCCACGTTTTTATTGCATAGTGACAACTCACTATTATGCAAATGATATTAACTGAAATATAAAGGAGATACTAAACTGAACCACTTTAAAAAAATAAGAGTGTCAAATTGAATCTTCCAAAAATTTTGAGACTAAAGTGAATCTTCTAAAATTTCGAAAATCAAATTTAACCAACTCAAGAAATTGAGAGACCAAATAAATAATTATACCATAATATTTTTTATCACACTCGATCAAACACACTTAATTTTTGTTTTTAAAGTTGTAATTTCACATGGTATACATGTAACTAGAGAAAATCTCTTAGATGTTAGACTTTCTTCTTTCAACTCTATTTACACGGTCCCTTTTAATTAGTTTTTAAAAAATTCAGCTTACTTTTCTAAATTGACAATGGTTCAAAAACTCTATATTATAATTAAAATAATTCATTATAAATATACATGTATTTTATATATTGAAAAAAGTGTTCTATTATAAAATTAAAATATAAAATAATTTATATTATTTATATTTATTTATTATGAGTACACATGAATTCTGGTTTAATTTTGAAAAGAAAAATAAAACTAGGTAGAGGACGAGTGTAAGACATTGCATTTCCTAATAAAATGTACTGTAATTAAATAAATACAGTTATATTCTCTACATACTTTTCAAATATTAATATTTTATATTTTTGCAAACAAATTCCATAAAAATAAAAGGAGTATTTCGAAATAAAGAAATAAATATTAAGAGTCCGACATGACAGAAAGTCTATACTTCAATATTGTTAGCTTTGCTGGCAGAGAAGCGAGTGTGAGTGTGAGAGGTTTAAGAATCGAAGCGGAACCTAACCCTAACCTAAACCCCCGAACGACGCCGTCTTCCGCCGCAAAACCAATGGGTAGTAGCAGTAAGAAGAGGAGCTCCGTTGCCGAGGAACAAACCCTCGCCACCGACGATTCTCCCAAACCGCTCAACAAGAAATCCAAGAGCACTGCCGTCTCCGGTGATGGCCAGCAAGAAACTTCAGTCATGCCAATGGAGAGGAAGAAGAAGCGCAAAGCCTTGGACAAAGAGCGGCACCGTACGTCATCACAACCGCAACCCAAGCTGGTAGCGTCTGAATCCAAACCAGTTCCTAGTACCGCCGGCGGCGCTCTCCCTGAGTTTCACATTGGTGTATTCAAGGACCTCGCGGCGGCGTCCGAGGCGGCGAGGGAAGCCGCTGCAAAACAAATGGTGACGGAGTTGAAGGCGGTTCAGAGCGCCTATGATGCGCGTGAGGAGAAGGAGAATGGCGAGGGTGGATTCAAGTTGGAAGCGGAGAAAGACGATGGATTGGATAACTGTGCTCCATCTGTGAGATACGCTGTTCGTAGGCTCATTCGCGGTGTTTCTTCGTCCAGAGAGGTTTGTGGTATTGTGTAATATTGCTCTTTTTTGGGTATTGGAGTGTTGGAACTAGCTTTCTTTTATTTAAAATGTTCGAATATGCTTTATGTTTTCATGATTTATTTGGTACCCGATTTTGTCATGTTTTCTTCCCTTGAGGTGGTAAACTTTCTGTTAAACTGGTTCGAAGAAGACTATGTTTTAAACTTTTAAATGAAAGAAGCATGGATGGATATTCACGCTTTTTATATTTGAAATGCCGTTTATATGATGTTAGCATGGATCATAAAGCATTTTGTTGCAACTTTTATTTAGAAAGAGATCTCACGATATTTGATAATCGTCTCTCTCTCTCTCTGAATTGTGCCAGGAAAATTTTGCTGATCACGTTTAATTTTTATCTTGATGTTGATTGTATAGGTTTTTGCTGGAATAAGTAAATTCTGTTCGTTTACGCTGGAAGTTGCTTGCTGATCTTTTGCTAAAATAACACTTTTATTTCCTTTTCAGTGTGCGCGACAAGGCTTTGCATTAGGCTTAACTGTTTTAGCTGGCACTGTTCATAACATTAAGATTGAATCATTCCTTAAACTTGTAGTCAATTTGCTGGAAGTAACTTCATCAATGAAGGGTCAGGTAAGAAATCAGTGGCTTGGTTATTTTGTTTTAGATCGTTAGTCAGCATGATAAGTGCTATATTTGCATACTCCTTGTGAAATTTCAGGAAGCAAAAGATTGTCTATTGGGGCGCTTATTTGCTTATGGAGCTCTGGCACGATCAGGAAGACTTACAATGGAGTGGAATATAGATAAAAACACTCCTTGCATAAGAGAATTTATCACTGTACTTATCTCTCTTGCAAATAAAAAGCGATACTTGCAAGAGCCTGCTGTTTTGATAATATTGGACGTGGTTGACAAGGTTTGTAAATAAAAATCTTGAGAGTTTTGCCTATAAAATGAATATGTTTTTGATTGACTCGGGTTTCAATTAGTCCTGACATGATCATTCTTTACTTACATTCAACAAAAAGATTTTTCCATCCACCCATATACATGTGTAAAACTATGTGTGGGAGAGATTTTCTATAGCCATTGCCTGTTTCCTAGTAAGTATAGCTGTAATAATGTGAAAGTAGCCTTTTGACTTATGGGATATTTTGGTGCATTCTAGGACTAAATTACTTGCGCATTTTATGTCATATTCTTGGATCTTGTGTGTGATATTCTGCAATTTCTTCTGGATCTCAGGCTATTATTATTCTCCTTTTGATGCTATTATATGATTCACAAACATTTCTACTCTTAGCATATCCTTGTATGCGTACATGCAACTGCATAGGTCCTCATAGGCACGTGCAAAACCACTTGCGTTGTTGGAAGTGTCTATGCTACAATTAGATCATTTTCTGATCGGGTCATCTGCTGAACCTTGAAATTCTCTCATGGGTCATTTTTTATGCAGTGTTTTATTTGACTAATTGCCACAGCACTTGCGTGTTATTCTGAAACTCACTTTACACTGCTACAGGCTATTGCTTATTACTTACTTTATTATTGTAGTTGCCCGTTGAAGCCGTGGTGAATCATGTTCTTGAAGCTCCAGGGCTACATGAGTGGTTTGAAGCTGCTATAGAAGTAGGAAATCCTGATGCTTTGTTCCTTGCTTTAAAAGTTAGAGAGAAGATTTGTATTGACAGCTCCTTGTTTGGCAAATTATTGCCAAATCCATTCAACTCTAGCGAGCTTTTCTCTGCTGATCACCTGTCCTCCCTAAGTAATTGCTTGAAGGTAGATTATGTAAATTCACTAATGTGTGGCCGATACTGTTCTGGATGAAGTAATAGAAAGAATTTCTAACTTATTTTCCGAATTTGGCAGGAATCAACATTTTGTCAACCTCGGGTTCATAGTGTCTGGCCAGTTTTGATAAATATTCTTTTACCTAATACTATTTTGCAAATAGAAGATGCAGCATCAGCTTCAAATTCATTGAAGAAACACAAAAAGAGCCGAAAATCTAGCTCTTCTGATGAAGAGATTGCGAGGAATCTTCGGTCTTTTTGTGAAATAATTATTGAAGGATCCCTTCTCATGTCATCTCATGACCGGAAGCACTTAGCCTTTGATGTTCTCTTTCTTCTGCTCCAAAAGTTGCCTGCGTCTTTACTTCCAGTTGTTCTGTCTTATAAAGTTGTTCAGTGCATGGTAGACGCACTGTCTGCAAAGAACACATGGCTGTTTAAAGTAGCTCAGCATTTTCTTAAACAGTTGTCAGATTGGGTGGGGGATGACGATGTCAGAAGAGTTGCTGTTATAGTGGCTATTCAGAAGCACAGCAGTGGAAAATTTGACCGTGCAACAAGAACTAAACATGTTAAAGATTTTATGTCACAGTTCAAAACTGAACCTGGTTGCATGCTCTTTGTTCAGAACTTAATTAACCTGTTTGTGGATGAAGGTAATGCTGTGGAGGAACCTTCAGATCAGAGTCAAACCACAGATGAAAATTCTGAAATAGGATCTATTGAGGATAAGGATTCTCCCAGGTCCAATGGGAATTCTGAATTTTTGAAGAGTTGGGTTATAGAATCCCTTCCAAGTATTTTAAAATTCTTGAAGCTAGATGATGAAGAGAAGTTCCGAGTACAGAAAGAAATCATGAAGTTTCTGGCTGTTCAGGGTCTATTCACCGCCTCTCTTGGTTCTGAGGTAACGTCATTTGAGTTACAGGAGAAATTCAGATGGCCAAAATCCCCCACATCGAATTCTCTCTGCAAGATGTGTATAGACCAGCTACAATTGTTATTAGCAAATGCTCAGAAAGGGGAGGGTTCTCGTCCTTTGGCTAATAGCACTGAGCCAAATGATCTTGGTTCATACTTCATGAAATTCTTTGGCACCTTTTGCAACATTCCTTCTGTTTCCCTCTTCCGGTCTTTAGATGATGCAGATCAAAAGGCAGTAAAAAGTTTGCAGGCAGTGGAAGCAAGATTGTCCAGAGAGGTAATGAATCTTGTGACCTATTGATGCTTAGACGATGTAATTTTTCTTCACTATGATGAAAGCTAGGTAGTTCCATTTGCTAGGGAGTATTGTCCCATGTGTAAGAATCCACGAAATCTTCAAGTTGAATAGGAGGGTGGTTTGTTGTAAGTTGTTTTTCCGGTTTGTTGTAAGTTGTTTTTCCTTGTGTATGTCCCCCTACCATCCCTGTATTTTGGGCTTGTATGATTGTTTTAGAATATCTAAGGCATTATTCTTAGATTTTTTCTTTTATACTTGTATGATTGTTTCCCAAGATCTGGTATATTTAGCTTCTTAGTGTCTCTGGGCAGATTAGCACAAAGTGTAGTTTGTTGTGTTTATTGTTAGTAAGTTAGGAATATGAAAGATAGAAGTGCTAATATATTCCTTGCAATTTACATGGTGAGGATGAAAAAATTGTTGAATCTGTTCAACAAAACGGAAATAGGAAAAATAAGTGGGTGATGATGGTACACCGTAGATATTGTGGTAATTTTTATGTGGCATTTGCACACACACACACATATATATATAAATATATATTTATATATATATATATATATATATATATATATATATATATATATATATATATATATATATATTCTTGTGTAATCTTTGACCTCCATATGTATTATGTTTGATAGTCTGATTATCTTGTTATTCTCCAAATCAAGAAAGTATTGCTTATCATTATGTTTTGAATATATTAAATGCGTTTACGTTTCCAATTTGTACTGTAGTTATGAAGTATTAGGAGGATGAATACAAGCATGTTGGACTGTCTGTGCTTCAGTATTTTTACGATGAAATAATTTTTGTATATATATACATATTAATTATATTCTTCCCTTTTATATTGTGGTAATGGTAATCAGGAACGGAGCCATGATTGTAACACTGATGCTAATAAATTACATGCACTGAGATACTTGCTCATCCAGCTACTTCTGCAAGTACTTCTTTGTCCAGGGGAGTACGCTGAAGCTGCATCTGAACTCGTTATTTGTTGTAAGAAGGCATTTTCTGGTTCTGATCTTCCCGAGTCCTCTGGAGAAGAAGATGTGGAGGTTGATGATGCTCCCGAACTGATGGATGTTCTTGTAGATACATTACTCTCTCTGCTTCCACAATCATCAGCTCCTATGCGATCTTCCATAGAACAGGTTATGATGAAATATGTTGTGTTTATCTTTTACAACTTTCATTGAAATGATTACGAAACAAAGAAAATTATCTTTTACAACTTCACAATTGTACATTCAGTATATCAGAATAACAAGACTATATGCAGAAAGTGTAAATTTCATGTTTGGGGATCAATGATTCTTGATTTTGTTTTTTATTGGACAGTTCAGATGTTAAGACATTCCATTAAAAATGGAAAGTATGTGGTCAAACTTCTCCCCAATTTTAACACCTTGTAAAAAAATCCCTTCCAATTTATCTTAACATAATCAGCTGCTACAGTGAAACGAGTCATTACTTCTCCAACTGGCATGTCTTATTTATTTTTTATTTTGTTGAGTTTAAATGAAATGTTACTAGATTTCTATGGTTGGAAGTAATTCTTTATATGGGCTTTATGGATCCTGCATGACACTGTAGTTGTACTGGTTTCATGGAGGCATGGTATGTTTAAAGCACCTATTCCATTTTAAGGGCGGGTGGAATACTGTTGTATTCTACTAGGAGCCAAAACCAGAATGCCCCATTCCCAACTCATTTCTTGAATTTCAGACACCGTCTTGATTTGTGGGTGATTGATGTAGCTTCCTCTAGATTTCTTTGTTTTTTTCCTTACACTATGCAACAACTATCATATCTAAAACCAGCATTTGCAAGCCTCGACGAATTTTTTCACCTTGTTTATGCGAGTTATGATTCTTGAACTGTCTGTTGATTGAGATCTTGAATCGATGATATGGACATGCTAGCCAGTATAATGAATGCAATCTTGGTTGGGGTATGAGTTTCGAACATGTTATGTAGATTTGTTTTAGATGGATTGACAATTGTGCAGTGTACTTTAGAGATTTGTTGGAAGAAAATGTCATGTCTTAGTAGGGCTGGACTTGTAATTTAAATTTGACCTAGATATCATGTCTTATCTACTGTTTTTCATTTTATCTAACACGGCTCTATGTGTAGGTATTTAAATATTTTTGTGGTGATATCACTGATGATGGACTGATGCGAATGTTGCGAGTCATTAAGAAACAGCTAAAGCCTGCTAGACATCCAGATACAGCGAGTGTCTCAGATGATGATGAGGATGATGACGACTTTATCAATATTGAAGATGAAATTGACCAAGCTGAGACAGGTGAAACAGGTGAGAGTGATGGGCAGACAGATGACTCTGAGTCAGTAGTTGAGGTGGAGGAGGCTGATCATGGCCATTCTGAAGCTTCTGATGATTCTGATAGTGGGATGGATGATGATGCTATGTTCAGGATTGATACATATCTTGCCCAGATATTCAAAGAAAAGAAAAATCATGCTGGAGGTGAAACTGCCCATTCCCAGCTTGTGTTGTTCAAACTTCGAATCCTTTCATTGTTGGAAATTTTCCTTCATGAAAATCCAGGTAAGAATACATTGCTTATAGTATTTATCGCTGGGTTAGCTTTATTCTTAGAGCACTACTATTCTCATGTTAACTTTGTGGAGGTTCAACAGTTTCTGATTTATTGCAATACTAACGTGGTATTGACATGATTTTCTGACAAGCTTTTAACGTTTCCTTCGTCTAGTGTATTGCTCAATTGCTCATGGTGTTTTGCTACTCTACAGGTAAGCCTCAGGTTCTTATGGTCTACTCAAATTTGGCTCAGGCTTTTGTTAACCCTCACACAGCAGAAGTTAGTGAGCAGCTTGGACAGCGTATATGGGGAATATTACAAAAGCAAATATTTAAAGCAAAGGATTATCCAAGAGGTGATGGTGTCCATTTATCCACTCTTGAATCTCTGTTGGAAAAAAGTCTAAAACTAGCTTCAAAACCGTTTAAAAGACAGAAGTCAAAGCAATCAGCTGCCTTGAACAGACAAAAAATGGTTTCGTCTCTTGCCCAAACCTCGACCTTCTGGATTTTGAAAATTATTGATTCAAGAAATTTCTCTCAGTCTGAATTGGAGAAGATTATTCAAATTTTCCGCGACGTATTAGTGGGGTATTTTGAAAATAAGAAATCTCAAATCAAATCTGGGTTTTTGAAAGAAATATTTCGAAGACGACCATGGATTGGACATGCTGTATTTGGCTTTATTTTGGAGAGGTGTGGAAGTGCCAAGTCAGATTTTCGACGAGTGGAGGCTCTTGATTTGGTAATGGAAATAATGAAGTCGCTGACGTCAGGCAACAGTGATGAACAGAATGCATCGAAAAAGATTCTTAAAAACAGTTTGGATAAACTTTCTCATTTAATGAAAGAATTAGCAACTAATTTGCCAAGTAAAGCGGCAAGGCGGAGCGAGGTACAAAAGTTTTATGTCAAGGCTTTGGAGATCCTGTCTAAGCTTAACCTCACCAAGCATTATTTTAAAGCTTTGGCACCTGATACCGAAGCTGCCCTTGCGGCTCAACTTGGTGACCAATTCATTACTTTGAAGAAGCTGGAAAAATAAAACATCACAATTTAGATTGCTGTGTTACCACACTCCACAGAAGAAGAAAAAACAAGGAAAAGACAGTGCCGTTCAGGAGATACTTAATTCATTCTGCTCGACTTGTATGGTGAAGACGGTGCTACGAATACCCTTGAGGTGTTTGCAGTGAGAATTTTTGGTAGAACTTTTAGTTAAAAAGATGTTATTTTTTTATAATTGTTGGTCTTTTGGACATTATACTATGGATTTTGTAAACTTTATGATCTGGTGAAAGAGTTATCGTTTTAAATTTTATTGTCTCTCTCGAGCATTAAATTCAAAGGAAGTTTTGTCCTCCCAAGTTCGTTGAAGTGTGTTTGTTCTGCATTGAGTAATTTTTTCGTTAAGAATTTGGCATCAATTAATCTCCTTTTTTCCTTACTATTATTATTATTATTATTACCTTACCTAGGGCGGTGGTACTAGATTTCTAATTCTCTGGGTCCTTCCATCGCAGACACAAATTATACGGCTTAGTCGTTGTGATATCATCCCATTTCAGTTTAAATTATTCAATTAGTTTCCATCCCAGTTTTTTTTATAAATGTTCCTTGGGTGATTATGCGATCAAGCATGTTGTGCTTGTCACATTAAATACAAAAAACGAGTTATCCCAAAATTCCTTTAGACCAATTTACGAAAATTTAAAAAGCACAATACACAAAAATAAAGCCTTTTTTTCAAAAGAGGTTGTTCCATTCTATTTACTGTTGTAATGTGTACAAGGTAAACTCAAAAAACACTAATTCTCTCGGATCTCTATTCCTAATTTTTAACGATTCTATCCTAGAATTTTCACCACACTTAAGCCTACTTTCTGGCCTACAGATTGTCTTGACGATTACTGGGGTTTCGAAATCATTTGTACAACTATGACACCACAAATCCTGGGGCAAGTGGTCGGCGCCACAATCCAACCGTTACCAAAACGAACCAACAAACAACAGTCACAATCCCTGAAAATAAAGATAATCACAAATTTAGCCTAACATTCCATAACTTGAGAAAATAACACAACATGGAATAAAGCGAGCCCTCAGAGGAAGCAAATAAAGCAACCATTTTCTTTATCCGCCTACCCCACAAGATCAGTTTGATCATAAGTTCCAAAATCACAAGGAGTGGACTGCTACAAATGCCCATTGTCTGCTTCAGAATCGCTCCCCGAGGAACTCCCTGAATCCGAATCTGCAATAACACCATCAAACATTAGCATTTTTTCTTCGAAGAAATACTTTCAAATGCAAACCAAATGCTATATTGAGAACAAGTGAATACCACTTGACGATGACGAATCACTGCTTGAACTGCCAGAGCTACTAGAACTACTACTTGCATGCCCTCCACCAACATCTTTATCTTTCTCAATCTCCACAGGGGGAAACATACTCATTGGCATCTCGTCTCCAATGTCAATATCCTCATCCCCAGCTTCTACTTTCTTCGGCTTCTTCACCTCAACTGCACCCCCATCAACCTTCTCGCTAGCAGCCAATTCCTGTCATTTGAATGGTATAAAAATCAACAGAGTTAATATCCCGTTCAACCCTATCGTCAATGCTAGGCAATTACGCAAACCCATTAAGCAAAAATTAGGTAGATAATTTACCCCATTCCCTCTGCTAGACTGCTCATTGTTGTTGTTAATATTTCCCATCAATGCCTGCCTCTTAATCTTGCTAACCATCTTCTTATAATTAGTCACTAACCGATCAAGTTCCCAGAGGGTCTCTGTGTCAACAGCCTCAATATCTAGCTCGATCTCATCCCCATCCTGCTTCAAATGCCCGTTCCTCCTCCTTATGATCTGCACCACCTGTTCCATTTTCTCCGCTGGCAAACTCTGCAACCCTAACCCCAATTTGTGTTTCTCCTCCAGACTCATCTCTCTCTTGTTGGGATCCTTAGCCTTCGGCTTCGGTTGTTTCAAAGGCTTCACAGGAGGGGCTCGCATTGGAGATGGCGTGCGCACAGGAGACTGCACCAATGGAGGGTTTGATGAACTTGCAGGGGGTTGGGGAGGCTCTTGTTGCAATTTCGGAGGAGGAATAGGATTCTCCTTCTTTTTCACCCTTTCCGGCTCAACGTGGCTCCAAGAACTAGCCTGCAATTCCTCGTCGTAATCTTGATCTTGTCTAATCCAACCTTCAGATTTGTCGCGCATCGGCCGATACAGCTCCTCGAACCTTGCCAGAAGCTGCTCCGCCATGGCGTATACGTCATGACCCTTGGGGTTATAAGTCAGTGCATTGTTGAATGTTAACCTCACATCAGAAGCGAAATCCGCAGGCGTGGAGTACACGTTCTTAGAGAGATTCGACTTCACAGTACCAAGATCCATAGGTTGCTTAATTATATCATAGTAATCGTGGAGACCCATTCCGACAACATCAACAGGAACATTGAAGATCCACCCATGTTTGTGTTTCATCAGCTTCTGCAAAATCTGCGAGCAAACCTTCATTGAGTTCCCAACTTCCGAATGCGACCGTTTCAATTCCTTCACGGAATTCAACGGTAAGGGTCGTTTGTTGCCGGAAACCTTTTTGCTTGACGGTTTCTTCGGGTGACCGTTGGAGCTCTGCCCGGGCTGTAACTCGCCGGATTCGATACGATTTCTGCACTTACGAACCTGTTCAAGCTCCGACACAAGGCGATTTTTTATGTCGTTGAGCTCCTTCTTTGTGCACGTAGAGATGCTGAAGCACACGTATTGAGAGTGACTTACGCCAGCGTCGTTCGATCTCCTGTTGATAGAGGAAGCATCGTCGGACGCCGATTGGGTCCTTTTGCTATTCGCTAATTTAGGATTGGAATTAGGGTTAGGGTTAGAGAAAGGTACTTTTCCCATGAATCCAGCTCCACCGCCTCTATGCTGTGGCCAATTCGGTTCGTTCCGGTTAGCAAGGACGGCGGAAGCCATAGAGGTGCGAAATCACGGCCGTCCGGTGAGATTCCACCGTCTCTCCGGCGTGAACTCTCCAATGCGGGTCGAACAACGCATAGGTCAGCGGTGAACTGGAAATCACGCGCGAACTGTACCCTCACGCGCTCTCGGAAACCCTTACGCGCCGCCGGCGGAGAGACCGATTTGAAAGAGAAGGCCGGAAAACTTTAGACGTAGCGTTTAGGGTTTGTAGCTCGGGTTACCCTAATCTGTGCGAGGAATGAAAGGGGCAAGAGCCGCTTCTTAAAGGCAATGAGATCTGCCCGTGGGTGCTTCGGGAAGCTCCATCTACCGTTGATTCATTCTTGATTCATGATCTAACGGATGGCGTCGTTTTCTCAGCTGTCCCGAAAGCTGACCGCAAGATCTGGCACGGAGGGTGATGATTTCTTGATTCTTCCACGTGTTGCATTCTGGACCGGTAGATGGAGGAGGCCCGTGTTTTGATTTGGATTTGAGTTTGAAGTGCATTTGAGGTGAATGTGTTGTGCATTTAGGGTTTGACAGTGGATGGGGCCCACATTGATGACGTGGATAGAAGCCAAACTGGCGTTTCCAGCGTGTGGGAGGGAAGTTACGCGCAGCGCGTGGTTACAAGGAAAACGCGTGTCAGCATGAAGGGTAGTATAGTAAATAACGTGTAGTTTGGAAGTAGACCGGTTCTTTGATTCTTATGTTTTCACCTAATTATAATATCACCCACATTGGCGCCTTTTATTATTTTCTGAACCATCATTTTTTTCTGACGCAAATTAAATTTAATCAACTCACTTATCAATTTATAACCTGTCAAATCTGAAAATGCATTGTAGAATTTAGTATCTCCTTTATTTATTTAAGAAAATATTAAGAATTTCATATCATTTTTAAAATTACCTCCAAAAACTAGGTTTTTAAAGACTAAACTATTAATTTAATATCAATTATTTTAGTTAAGTATAGGGATGGTTTAGCAACCTGGCTAAAAGAACTGGAAAAGGGATTTTGTTGAAGTGATAATAAATCCAGTTGCCACTTTTTGTCCTTTTGTAAGACGTGTACAAGAATTTTAACATTTCAAGTTTTTTATATAATTAAATTTATGTAAACAAATATTTAAGCGTGTAGATTTTATTAATTCACTGTGAATAATTATTTAAACATATAAAATATATTTGAAATGAACAAGTTAAATTGTTATATAATGCTACATTTAATTGAAGATGGTTTTCTTTTCTCTATAGATAGGGGAAAAAATGTAACTAAAATATTAATACTGTGACATATTAAAAAGGGAATAAAGTGACTAGTATATTAGTGGTTCTCAAACCGTTTAACAAGTTATTTGAGATGAATTTAAAAATTTGTTCAATGAAATCAATATTGTGACATATAAAAAATAATTGCAAAAAAATATTCAAACATATTAGAATTTAGCTTAGCAAAATTCAGATTAGTAAAAATTGGATTTTACTATAAACTTTCAATTATTGTTTAAATTATTTTAATACTTACAATTTTTATTTAATTTGATTCATATAATAATATATTTGATATGAGTATTCATGGATTTTTTATTTTTTATATCAAACTCAATTCAATTCGAATGGGTAAGTCACTATTAAGTGAATTTGATTAAATTCGATCAACATTTCAAAAATTTTCTATTAATTAAAAAATATAATGTTCAAGTGTAAGTATAATTAAAAAAATAATATAATAGTTACAAAAAGAAATTAAAGACATAAACTAAGTCAAACTATAATTAGTTTAATCAAATTGATTTAGAACGTAAAAAGGTAAAATTATAATACAAATTGTTCATTGGTCATTATAAAAAACATTTTGGATTAGATATTAGATTAATCATCTGTCCTATATAAAATTGGTTAGTTTTCTTGAATTGTGTTTACTCAATCATAAATTAGGTTACATTGGTTGATTTGAATTATCGAGTAATCTCACCTTATAAATATCTCTAATATTATCTTGATTAATAATTATTTAGTTGATAAATTGATATAATTGAATTATAGTTTGTATTGAACAATAATAGTGAAATTAGATATCAAGATTCCCCTAGTTTTTAGATCACTTAGGCAAAAAAATTAATTGTAAAAAACTTATTAGATAAACATAACGAAATAGAGCGTTTGTGTGCTATCATGAGTGGATAAATTCAAATATCAAGTCAACAGGTAGTTTTCAGTAGCAGAATTCTAAATTTTGTATTTTGTTAGTAAAAGTTTGCTTTTATATTTTTACATATTATATATATATATATATATATATATATATTTATTTATTTATTTATTTTCGACAAGTATGTTATAAACTTAATCAAATATTATAATATATTCATCAACATGAACCACGTATATTTTATGTTTATAAAAACAGATAAACAATATCACTCTATTTTATCTTATTCTGTATATTATTATATATTCATCAATGCACATCCTTAAAACTTATCCCTTTTGGGTTATCTATATTAGTAAAAAAAAAATGTATCAAAATATTTATAGCATTAAATGCTTTGTGGTTTTGAAATTCAATAGTGTTGAGATTAGTAGTTGGAAGCCATTTGGTATTAGAAAAGCAAAGGGGCTCATGCATGCCTCTCTTACTTCATTCCTCCACACATTCTAACTTAATTTCCTAACATTTGTTGCATCCTTAGATTTTTGTGTTAATTACTTTGTCCTTCTTATTTTGTTATGTTTTTTTGAATCATTTTTATTTAATTTTAATCAAATAATTATAAACTTTTCTATTTTTGAGTCTATTTGTTATTTCATAAATTGTTGTGAATATTAAAATTATAATATATAAAAGATAATAAATATGTTATTGAAATTAAAAAGACAGAAAAAAGAAGAAGAAGAGTTTTCCGAATTGAAATAATTTAAAAAATAATCACATGCCCATCCGCAACTATAAAAAAAGAACGAAACATTTTATTTTCAAAATTCATAAATTTCAAGATTTATTTTTTAATCCCATATTTTAAAATAACAGTAGGTTAAAATACCATTTATTTTTTTTAAAATATATTTATGTATTTTGTAAAATTTTTAAAATATTTCTTAACAAATTTCATATTATTTTGTTTTTTTTTAATTTAAATATATATTTTAAATTCATGTTGTTGGTACTAAAAATTGATATAAAATTAAATTTGATCACGATTTTAACATTTTAATTTCACAGTTATTTTATTTAAATGTATAATTAAATTGTGTATGAGACTGTTATTTAGAATATATATATATATATATATATATATATATATATATAAACGTTAGTAGATCTAAACATATATTTGTATTTTAGAAAGGAAAAAATAATAAAATAAAAAATATATTTAACATTTTACATGTATGCATTTTACTCTGTGCATATTTAAAGAACACGAATAAATACAGTTATACAATTATATGATTTCAAACAATTAAGGTGCAACTACATAAATATGTACTACAGTACTTTTAATAATAATTACAGTAAGTCAAGAAACTTGGAGAAATACAAAGTGACACATTATATCTATTATATAATTTTATAGATAAATTAAATAAATATTTTTTAAATAAGTGCATGCTAGACATTTATAAAAAAATTATTAAAATGTTGAATGAATATTTTGAATACTATATTTTTTATGGATATTTTTTTATCTTTATCTGGTATTGAATGTGAAAGATAGAAAATTTATCTATAATCCTTTTCGTGAGAAAGTTACAAAAAACTTTGTTCATAAAAAAAATGTAAGATAATATGAAAAAAAAAAACTTAGGAATTTTAATCACATTTAAATAATTAATCATGCTTTCATAAAAAAAAAAAAGAATACAAAATTAATAGAAAAATCTATATAACTATCCACTATAAGATGTGCAGGCTCGTATCACACTGCATAAGCACTTATTAAAATCATTATAGAAGCACGATATCTAAAATTTCACAGTAAAACATGTCTTTATCATCATATAAATTGTTTATCATTATATCTATAAATATACATGTATAACATTCGTAACTATGATGTAAAATGCTGATTCATGCGAAACGCTTGACTAAATTTAAGGTAGAAACACATGTATTTATTATTTTCATGTTTTAATATTAATAGTAATAATAATATTAATATTAAATTAATAATTGTTAAGTTTGAGATTAGTTCACCTATACATATAACTGACTAATTGTCAAATAATTTTTCAGTGTCATATATATTAATTATCCTTCTGTGATTTTATAGAAAATTAATTAGTTTTGTAGTGTTCATTTAATTATTATTATTATTATTATTTAACTTCCAGATATGGACTTCTTCCAATTATTTTTCACTAACAAAAAATTGTTAATCGAGTTCAGTGTTAGAAGATAAATTAGTAATATTTCACATTTTAATTTTTAATTAAATTATTTTTCATCACTTGAATTATTCGTATAGTACTGTGAGATTTTCATGGGTTGGTCCTTCTCGTCCTTCTACACTTTTTTTTTTCTTGCTTTTTGCGTCAATTTTGGTTTACTCTTGCGTCATTTATTTTTGTTTGGTTTCGCATTTGGAATGTGTGATCAACATTTTCTGTATTTAGCATTTATTGTTATGATTTTTCATATCTTCTTGATTTTTCTTATTTTAATCTCAAATATCCATGACTGATTTTTTTTTTATTTAAATGTAAAATCAAAGACGTTTTTCCTAGTCATTTTTTAGTGATATTTTTTTATTTCATCAACTAGTCATTTTTCTATTAGTATCACCATGAAATATAAATTATATACTTACTTTTCAGTTAAAATTAAGAAATAGCAATTTATTTTAGCGTAAGTATTACATTAAAGTGCTTATTGTACTACATTTTTAAAATGTATATTGAATCAATATTAATTTTACAATAAAATATATAATTAATTTTGATTAACTTTATAAGATCTGAAATTTTATATGAGATCATTTTTAAATAGATAGAATGAAAAATCTATATAGATTGTAGACGTTTATTATTTATCTCTTCTACATTTTATTTCTTTAACTTTTGGGTTTTCTATTACGTTTGATAATAATGCAAATACTACGGTAATGTCAAATTATAATCCTTGAGCAAAAAAAATTAGGAGGTGGGATAAAGTTAAAATCATCATATTCTTTCTATTTAGGTAAGTAGTTCATTCTTTTATAAGGATTTATTCTTTTTTTTTCAATTTAAAGTGTTTTGTAAATGAGAGATATTATTGGTGTAAGATTTAATATATAGAACTTACCATAAGTTTATCTGAGTTTCTATATGATTGTTAATATGTTAATTTGTAGTATATATATATATATATATATATATATATATATATATATATTTCGGTTGTTTAATTTGGTATATGTTGATTTAATTTAATGAATGAACATTTTGCAAGTTTAAAATTTATAGTATCCATTTCTTAATTGGGATATAACTGGGGCCACCTTAACTATTGTCCATTGCTATCCAAAACCCACACTATTATTACACTCTAAAACGTGCATTACACTCTCAAACACTTATACATGTGATATCTAAGTACCATAAATATATCATGTTCTTCCAAATAATAATGAATTAAAAAGCTAATAAGTTGTTAAAGTGAGACTAATTCAGAAATTAATCAGAAGACAAAGAAATTGTGAAAAATAATTCTACGTACAAAAGTCTTTTCTAGTACTATTGTTTATAATGACAAAAGCGGTTTCTTAAAACTGTATGAATGTATTTGTTACTTAATAATTATATTTAATATGTTACTTTAGAAGTATGACGGTGCCATCATTAATGATTAAAATAGTATAAAATATCAACGACGCCCTGAATCTATGGATGAATCTCAACAGAAAAACGGTCAAACACGATTCCATGAGATATTGTGGAATGACATAATTAATGAACCACATTTTGTTTCATAGTTTTAATAACTCTAGTTAAATAATAATAATAATAATAATAATAATAAAATAAAAATAAAAAAGACCACTAATAACTTAATTCACATCTTTAACCAAACAACAAAAACGCTCTCAGTTCTGGCAGTAACATATAATTAAAATAGATATAATTTTGTGTTAAAAGTCTCACATTAACTAAAGATAAAATAATTATATAATATACATAAGTGAGAGGTGCAAATTTCACATTACAAACTGGTTTTGTGGGAGTTGAATTAGATTTAAAAATCCATTTTTAACATAATATCAGAGTCATTGTTTGAAAAAAAATTCACCCTAACGAGATTGAGGTGGGTTGAAAGTCTCACATCGACTAGAGATACGTTTATATATATATATATATATCTTTTAATCATTTTATTTTTTTCCTTGTATATTTGATGTTTTAAGTTTTAAAATCTTAATTCTCAACTTATGATGATGTTGTATGGAGAAAATATAAGAGAAAGAATATATGTGATATTAATAGAGTATGTTAAGTAAGTCAACGTGTCTATAATTATCAACTCATGCTAACATCTTTAATGAACTTTTTACTTTAACACATTATCTTATTATTAAATATTTGATTTTAATATATTTATTTTCCCATGCTAAACATTAATATAAATTTTAACATTCCGGTTAGGGTGACATCTTAAAATCTATCAAAATAATATATTTATTTGGATTTTTACTTTTGTTTTTCTTAGACATAAACATTATTAAAGTTGTCATAATATAATTTCAATATCTTGAAAATAGAGTTTATAAACATAAAGCTCTTTAATCATTTACCAAACGAAATAGACTCAAATAGAGAATGGAACATTGCCTCTATAGTGAAAGTATTACACAGGTCCTTTTGCATTATACAATCATTAGGCAACATTAAAGTGTCAAAAAATCTAACGTATGCACTTGTATTGTATATTATTATTTTGTGTGTGCGTGTGAGATGAGTCAAGAGGTATTTGCTTTTACATAATTAAGATACAGTAATCTTTGCAGGTAACTGTATTTTTTATGTATACAAAAGTATATTGCTTTCAATCTTCTTAACTTTTTTTTTTTTTTTTTTATCATTGTTACAGTAGACAATAAATATATTTACTGCTATTATTTGTGTTGGAGTTCAATCTAGACTTCAATGAAACTCTTCTTATCGATTCAAGTCTGGAGTTGAGAGAATCTCTTGGAAACTATTGATTTACGTTTCATAAAAAACTATCTATATTTCAGTATAAATAAAATAAAGTATTTAATTAAAATATACACTATAGTATAACACATAGATCAAACAAGTAGCATTGTTAATGTAAATATGCAAATAAATTTAAGCTTTATAATTTTGAATTAATATAATATATGTTTGTTAAAACTTTTATGCATCAAGTTAATGTGATATGAATATATAAATGATAAAATATGTAAATATTAAAAATTCTTAATTAATTGAATATGTTGAATAATAAATAAGATTATAATAGTAGCTTAAATACTTATTTTTTCGATATATAACTAGATATTTAGTTTTAGATATTTTTACACTATTTGATTTATATTTGAAAAGGTCTTAATTATAACTTCAATCATAAACCAAATATAATATAAAATAAATAATTATTTACAAACTTCAATATGAGATTGACTTGGTACAAATAAAAAGTGAGATTGAAGTATAATATTTGGAGATTCCGCCTTAATTAGAAATAAAGTTAATTTATAAAAATATACTCAAGTGTAATCATCATTTTATAACTTAATTTTATAAAAATAATTGGGTTTAAACTTGTTTCCTAATATAATATTAGAATTTATTATAAGGAAAGTTGTTGGATTTAACGTATCACTTAGTACAAGATGCTACCAGATCAAACTTCAAGACTTGACTAAATAGTTAAAAGAGTAATTTCTCATGAGTGAGTTAGATAAACTCAAATTCCATTACCAAGTTTCTTATTCATGACAAGCGCGGGGGAGGCAATGGATCAAACTCTCTTAACAACGAATGCAGAAAATGATGATACGACCACGACTTAATCAATGACAACGAAACATTAGTTATGGGTCGACAGAGACTCGTAATGCTCATTCTGAAGCTTCTGAATGGATGAAAGATTCTTTTCATCTAAGGATGCATTTTCCACATAACACAATTTAAATCCTTTAGAAAACCACATTTTAAATATAGTAATATAAACATGTGGTTGATATTAATTTAAACAATCATTCAAGCACATTTATGACTTCAAAATCAACTTTATTAAACTTTAAATGGATTGATTTTCAAACTTTTCGGTATAAGCTTAGTTTATTACGTAACAACTTTAATGTGATCTCCCTGACAATAAAAAGAATGTCAAATAGTAATATTTTAAGAGTATTATTCATGAAAAAAGAGGCTTTCTTTCGACTCATAGTTGAAATAAGACACAATAATGCCGAAAAGAACATCAAAGTCTACGAAATGACCATAGTTAACATGAAAACGGATGTTCCAACTAGCCCCCGGATGCTCTGACAAGAAGAAAAGCAATAGGGAGAAAAAAATTCATATCCCCACAAGACCAAGTTCAAAGCTACTTGAGAATCCATTTCAACAAAATCGATGGTGACATTTGGGGATTAAAGGAGCGTTAAACCATGTCACAGAAAATAGGTCACCTGGTAGTTAATAGGGTATTCTATTGCATCCAATAGAAAATCATACCCCACTCTAAAGTTTGGTCATCGTTGAGTAGACAAGAGTACCAAAACTCCACAACCAGCAAATTGATAAGAGTCCGAGGCAACGCATATTAAGCACTTCAAACATCTTCCACGTATAAACGCCTTAGTTATGCATGCATCTCTTTAAACATGCAGAATGTTTTTGATCCTTCGAGGACCAGACGTGGCATCTTCAAATCTGTACATAGGAATAATAATCTGCAAACCAGAGGTATAACAACAACCCTGCCCGATAGGACGACCTTAAATTGAATGATTCATCTTCGTAGCTTTTTCGCTTAGTTTTCATCTCCAAAGGATTCTCAGCGGCCATTTTTCCTCCCCTCATTACCCCAGTCTCTTAACTGATTAACGATCCAAAGAAATCCAATGCACAGATCCACAAAATGGATTTAAGAAGTTTCATCTATATACTGTTGTTAATGTGTACAAGGTAAAACTCAATATTAATTCTCTGCATTCTATTTTCTAAATCTCTTCAACGAGCCTATCCTTGGATTTTCACATTTCAGTCTACACTTTGGCCTACAAATCGTTTTGGTGATTACTTTAGTTTCCGAATTTATTTGTACAGATTTATATCACACCCCAAATCCTCAAGCAGGTGTCCAGCTCCACAATCCAAACCGCCACTCCCACACCCAACCCACAACAGAACCAACTATCACAATCCCTGAAACGAAAGGTAATCGCAAATTTAGCCAGACAATCACTCTATCTCTGAAAAAAATCACTGCACTGCACCAAAAGAATAACATATAAAATGAAATGAAGCAAGAATAATCGCACCTTGTCCATGTATTCAATCCACACCCTCAAAGGAAGCCAATGAAGCAAGAATTTCTTCATCCACCCACCAGCATGATCATGCTTGACCACTAGTAACAAATATCCCTGGCAGCTACGAATGCCCATTGTCTGCTTCGGAATCACTTCCAGAGGAACTACCAGAATCCGAATCTGCAAAGGCAATGAAACTTGAGTGTTTTCCTTAGAAAATTAGTTTCCATCACAAACCAAAGCCTACACTAGGACAGGGGAATACCACTTGACGATGGGGAGTCACTGCTTGAACCGCTAGAGCTACTAGAACTACTACTTGCATGGCCACCAGCAACATCTTTATCTTTCTCAATCTCCACAGGGGGAAACACACCCATTGGCATATCATCACCGATGTCAACGTCCTCATCTCCTGCTTCTACTTTCTTTGGCTTCTTCAACTCAGTTGGCATCCCATCAGCCTTCTCACTAGCAGGCAATTCCTGTCAATTAAAGCCTCAAAAATTAGTATCTGGAAACGAAATCACTGTCAATGCTAAGTAAGAATTCAAGCCCATTAAAAAAAAGTAAACTAACTGGTAGAAAATGTACCATATTGGCCTTGTTTGGCGCCACACTGTTGTTGATGTTGCCCATCAATGCCTGCCTCTTAATCTTGCTAACCATCTTCTTATAATTAGTCACCAACCTATCAAGTTCCCAAAGAGTCTCTGTGTCAACAACCTCAATATCTAGCTCGATCTCATCCCCATCCTGCTTCAAATGCCCGTTCCTCCTCCTTATGATCTGCACCACCTGTTCCATTTTCTCTGCTGGTAAACTTTGCAGTCCTAACCCCAGCTTGTGTTTCTCTTCAAGACTCATCTCCCTCTTGTTGGGATCCTTAGCCTTCGGCTTAGGCTGCTTCAAAGGCTTAACGGGAGGGACTCGCATGGGAGAAGGTGTGCGCACGGGGGACTGCAGCAAAGGAGGGTTAGAAGAACTTGGAGCTGGCTGCGGAGGCTCTTGTTGCAATTTAGCAGGAGGGATCGGATTCTCCTTCTTCTTCACCCTCTCTGGCTCAACGTGGCTCCACGAACTAGCCTGCAATTCCTCCTCAAAATCGCGATCATGTCCAACCAAATCTTCGAGTTTCTCATGTATCGGGCAGTACAGCTCCTCAAACCTCGTCAAAAGCTGCTCCGCCATGGTGTACACATCGTGACCCTTAGGGTTATAAGTCAGTGCATTGTTGAACGTTAACCTCACATCAGAGGCAAAATCGGAAGGCGTGGAGTACTTGTTTTTGGAGAGATTGGACTTCACCGTTCCAAGATCCATAGGCTGTTTAATTATATCGTAGTAATCATGGAGACCCATTCTGACAGCGTCAACTGGTACATTGAAGATCCACCCATGTTTATGCTTCATCAGCTTCTGCAAAACCTGAGAGCAGCCCTTCATCAAGTTCCCAACTTCCGACTGCGAACGTTTAAAATCCTTCGTGGGATTAAACGGCAAGGGTCGCTTGTTGCCAGACACCTTTTTGCTCGAGGATTTCTTCGGGTGGCCATTGAAGCTCTGCCCAGGTTGTAACTCCGCTGATTCGATTCGAGTTATGAATTTCTGAACCTGATCAAGCTCTGCGACAAGCCTATTCTTGATGTCGTAGAGTTCCTTCTTCAATAAGGATCCGATGTTGAAGGACACGTATTGGGAGTGAGTCACTGCTTCATTGGATTGCCTGTTGATAGAAGAAGCATCGCCAGAAGCAGCCTGGGTCCTCTTGCTATTTGCTAATTTAGGATTAGAATTAGCGAAGGGTGCTTTTCCCATTAATCCAGCTCCACCAACTCTATGCTGCGGCCAATTAGGTTCGTTCCGGTTGGCTAAGACGGCGGAAGCCATAGAAGTGCAAAATCACAGCCGTCCGGTGAGATTCCGTTGCCTCTCCGGCGGCACGAACTTTCCGATGTTGGTAGAACAAAGCATGAGTGAATTGTACTAAGAGTCAGGCACACAAAACACCTAAGCGAAGACGCTCTCACCGATTTGGAAGAGAAAATCAGAAAAAGATTTAGGGTTAGAAAGTCGAGTTACCCTAATCTGAGCGAGGAATTACATAGTGCTAAGGTTGATTCTTAAAGGCGACTAGATCTGCCCGCGGGTAGCTCGGGAAGCTTTCTCTGTTGTTGATTCTCAGATGAACTGTGATCCAATGGATGAAGGCGATTTCCCAGCTGTCCCGAAAACTGACCGTAGATCTGGAACATACGGTTATGATTTCCTAAAATCTACCACGTGGCGCTCTCATAGCTGGCGGATGGAGAAGGTGGTGCTTTGATTTTGGATTTGAGTTTTGTGCATTTGAGAAGAATGTGTTGTGAATTTTATATCTCATTCCAGTATGTCCTCTAGTATAGATTTTGGAAAAAATAAATTATCAGTATTCTTTGGATAAACACTTATTGCTTTTATTAAACTATTTAAACAATAAAGTATTAAGTAATTTAAAATATTTAATATATTAGATATGTTATCATTTAGTTTTATATAGTTCTACACTCATCCTAGAATCACAACTATCAATAAAAAACTATTCAAATCAGTTTATTACCTTTAAAAATGTTATCAAAATAATAATTTTGTCTTAATTTTAATATTAAAATCATCAAAAAAAAAAATACATACTCATAATATTTAGCATAAATACATACACCTATCATCTATTTTCTCTTAAAGATATTTTATAAGTCACATATATGTTTAATCTCAGTTAAAGTTTAATATATAAAACTGTATTTTATAAACCATCTTTGTAAATTTAACTTGGTTTTGGTTGGAAAAGAAAATGACTGTCAGTTTTTTAAATATCTCTCAAGGGATCAGAATTTGGTAAAACAATCCAACACCAACAATCCTAAATAATATAATTTTTTATTAAATTTAGAATAAAATAATTATTATGCATGAGATTAATAAGTGATCATATAAACGTAGTTTTACAAACTTGTAATTATTGAAGTGTTAATATTTTTTTTTTAATAATATTTGGATTAGTGTCTATAAAATCTATATCTAATATTGATATATGATAAATGAACTAATACATATAGAAAAATCAAAATTCTTTGTTATTGTATTAATAAAATTTACTCTATATCTACCTTTTGCAATTCAAAGAGAAACTCCAATTTTTAAAATATTTGTATATTATGTATAATGTAAAAAATTAAGTGTTGGTAGTGTAAATTATAGTTCTCTTAATAAAAGATAATTATGCAAAATTGAACATACTTGTAACATTATTTTATCTTCGTCACTAAGAAAAAAAAATGCTTCTTTAATTATTATTTTATGCCGTCTTTATTTTACGGCTAAAGTTTAAACAATATTATTATGTTAATAAAACTTTATTTTCCTCTAGTGAAAAATAACTTATTTTTAAGACTATAATTTCACTAGTGATATAACATTATCTAATATTATATATAAATGGAATTTATGTTAAATTTGTGAAACCCATTTCATTTAGTAAAGGTAATTTAAAAATATATGAATGTTAAAATTATATATTGAGAATATCAATTATAATATTCAGTATATAATTATTTATTGAAAAAATGTCACTATTTTAAGTTTTTCTTTTTTGTATTTTTTTTTTACATTAGTTCTTATTATTTTTTATGATGAGAAAACATAAGTGAAACTATTGAAGATTAATTTTGACAAGTGAGAATTTAGAATATATAGTAGAACAAGTTTAGTTTTATTTTGTATTTTTTTTTCTTTACTTTTGTAAATTTTCTTTTGAGTCTTTGGATATCTCAGGTGTTTTGTGATATAAAAATATGATGTTTTTATTAATATCAACATTTAATCTTAAGGTTTTTAATGTTTCTTAGGAGTTTAGAATTTATAACAATAGTTTTAGATTATTTTATATTTTATGATAACTTTGTGGTCACTTCGAGCTTAGTTTTGACATTCCAATTTTATATATAAATTAATATATAAATATTTAAAAAATATATATTACATTTTCATATTTGTTTAGATTTATAGAAGAATTTTTATATTTAAAATATTTTGTAAACATATAAATGGTGATCACAAAATGTTGATTTTAACTTTATTTAGATTTGATAAATATATAATAAAATTGTAAGTTCTAAAAGTTTGAAGTACACATTTCATTTAATAAAATACATAATTAAATTAACTATATATCTGATTTTGAATATTGTCAAAATTATATATATATTATTTTGTTTATTAATGTATAAGTCTAAAGTTTATAATATGTAGATATATCCACACATTAAATATATATTATGCAGGATAATAAGATATTACAGAATTAAGGCAACATTTTGTCTTTTTATTTATTTTTTCTCTCCTATGTTAACAGCTATAACCTTTTCTATCTTTTGAATGACTAAATCTTTTATATCCTTTAAATTACTAATATATTTTTATCAGTTTCTTCCACCAATAAAGCATTTTATTTGTAATCTCAATCATGAAAGGAATATCATGATTATTAATCGTTTTTCGATCATGCTATTATTCAATAAAATATATAAAAGCTAAATTTTATTGAGAGAAATCATATTTTTTTTTTCATTTTTGTGTGTGATGAATTGTGTTAGAACATGACCCAGAAAAAGAAATCAAAATTAATTTTTTCACAATTTTGTTATTTTAACACTCTTAATAGTCATTGAGAATTTATATGGAACACAAAATTATACTGATCAATTTAGATATGTTTACAGAAAGGGTTTTTATGAATACTTATACATAAACGATTTATCTCCAAACCTTGCTTCACAGTAGTTTTATTTGATTTTAGAAAAAAAAAATACATTTAAATAGCACTAGAAATAAATGGGAAATAAAGATAATTATTTCTGTGTATCATTAATTATTCGAAGGTCAATAATATAAT
Source organism: Vigna unguiculata (assembly GCF_037176805.1). Taxonomy (NCBI): domain Eukaryota; kingdom Viridiplantae; phylum Streptophyta; class Magnoliopsida; order Fabales; family Fabaceae; genus Vigna; species Vigna unguiculata. The sequence continues at coordinate 48,084,286 of NC_140797.1, read as the reverse complement.
ATAGTCTATATATAGAAGGCGCAAAAGTACTTGGAATATGTAATAATAAGAAGAGCAAAAGAAGTATATTGATTACTCCCCATTCATAGATAATAATTTGATCGGATCCACTAAACAATAGAAACTGCTATATGAAAATATTATTACAATTGTTTCTTTTTTTTTTTATATTAGAGTGACAGCATATGCATTAACTAGCGAAAATAATAGTTGGGTCACAGCAACACTCGTCCAAGAGGCAACAGCAACACAGAGCCGCTAGACTGCATATAGGAGGAAAAAAAAAACACTAAGTTAAGAATGTGGCTTTGAACAAGAAAGTAAGATCTTTGCTAAATGTATCTTTTACTCATAGGGTATCCCTTTCAATTTTGTTTTAGTTAGTTTTCTAGATTTAGGAGAATAATTTTATCCTTTAAACTATAAATTTTATACTTTTAGGATTAAATTAATAAAAAAATTAATTACAAAACCAAATTGTTTTATCAACATGATACAAGTTATTGAGAAATAATTTATATATATATATATATATATATATATTTTTTTTTTTGTGTGACGATTTTCAGTTATAAATTAATTTTGAAAATTAAATTAAATCTAAATGGAATGTAAGTAGGAAAAGAAAATTTTCTTTATCTATTACTAGTGAACACAAATGTATCTGTGTTCGTATTTTTTTATTTTTATAAAAATTTGAATTAAGATTAATAAAAAATATTAATTAACATTTAAAATAATTGTTAGATGTTTTTTAAATTATATATATATATATATATATATATATATATATATATATAAAGAGAATTTTAAAATAATCACTAAAGATAAAAGAAGTTTTGAAAATAAGGGTTACGAAGAGTTTATTAAAATAACGGTATTAAAATAACGGTTACAGATAAATTAATTATAAATTAATTATTTTTTAAAATAATAATAAAGAGTAAAAGTAGAAATATAAAATGTGGACAAAAAAAATATATCTCTTTATATATTTTTATAGATTTTATAAAATAAAATGATTAAATCAACCAAGTTTTCTTTTATAATATTCTAGATAGAAAAGGAATATTTAATTCTAAAATTAAAAAAATATATTATGTTAATTTTTATTTAATATTATAACGAATGAATTGTTGCTGATAAAAAAATTAATAAATAAATAAATAAATAACAATGAATTGATACGTGATTTTCATAAAAAGTTTTTACAAAATATTTTATAATTTAATTAAAAAAAGAGTCATATTTAAAGATGAACTAAAATTTGAAGAGAGAAAGCAATAAAAAGTAAGATTAATTAATGGTAGTTTTTTCTTAATTGAGAAGAGAGTGTAAAAAGCTTACCATCCCTCAAGAAAACCCGGTTCTCTTCTGGGCGGTGGAGCAGCATAGTACTGTGGAGGTGCCGCCACCGGAGGTGGCCCCTGATAAGGACCTGTGAGGGACATAACAACAACAAGTATTCAGCAATAATTGAGAAAACTACAAATTGTAAAGTGTTTGAACTTCAGGCCATGACATATGCACTCGACAAAAAATTCATCAACTCGCAACTAAACAACAACTTTCTTTTATTGCCATACCAACAAAGATGATGCATCAAATTCAATGTAACAACACTTCATCATTATAACTTCACCTCTGTAAATTCAACACACCCTCTCTCTCTCTATATAAAAACTATACCTTGAGCTGGGTATGGATAGCCATATTTGATCTCACTCATCTTTATTGCAAAAACCAGGTAGAAGAGAAGACTTGTTCTGGGGTTGGAACACAAGAGTTTGATGTGTGTATGTATATATATTTATATGTGTATACATCATGTGTGTAGAAGAAGGTAGAGTATAATTGGTGGAGAGAAGTAAGAAGAAAGATCCAGAAATGGCATTTCATTTCACACAATTGGATGTTGGCGTGTAACTTCACAGCCACTATTTGATGCTATTACATTTTTCTTTATGTCTTGCTTTGCAAAAAGTGATCCACCACCATCTCACAAGAAGAATAATCAAACAACATCGTCTAAAACAAGTTCTGCCTTTTTTTAGCTGTGGATTCCAGAGGAAGGTGACTATTTAATTTAACAACAGAATGTTACAAGTAATTAGTTTTATGTTAATAATAATTATAATAAAAATATCATTAATGTTGGATTGACATCAATTGTCCCGTAAGAGAAGTTAGATAGATCAAATCATAATCGAATGTTGAATCTTAGAAGTGAGTTTTAAACTTAACACAACTCCACAAAACTGGTTTGTAAGGTGAGGATTGCATCCATTTATATATTGTGAATTGGTTTTATCTCTAGTCGACGTAAAACTTCCAACACAGAGTTACTTAAGACCGATGATTATAATTGTTTGTATAGTGGTAGAAGTGGTATCATCATAAATGATGCATATGCAGTTTTTTTCCTTAATTTAACATCTGAGAAAGTTTTTAGGTTGTTTGTGAGACGTGGATTTATTGGAGGGCAAGAATAGTTTGTCTTTGTTGCGAAGGTTCTTTTGATGGTTGAGTTGTTGTAATTAATAGAAAAGTGGGAAAGGGTTGGGTTGGTGTTGTGAAGCATGTGAATACCAAGTTTGAGTCCAAAAGCACTCACATGTTCGTGGGGAATGGTACCTATCTTAGCATTTTGGGTTAGTAGAACCTTTAAAGCCGAATATATTCCTTCCATAGCTGTACACGCTATTACCGCGTCTTCCAAACTTCTTTATGGAAACCTTTAACTTGAGTAATTATTTAAGAATCTAACAACTACTTCCTTTATTTAATCTTTCTACACAAATCTCTTACTTTAAAATGTTGATTCCCTTTTATAAGTGTGTTTTTGTAGATTATTTATAGGATTTTTTTTTTGTTTGCATTTTGAGATAATGCTTATTAACTAGTTTGTCTATGGGAAAGATTCAGAGGTAGACATCAATTTACACATCTATTAATAATGAACTCTTATTATGAGTTTTTGAAGTGTCTTTTTGATCACTAATTAGAATGATATATATTTGAAAGGCCCAATTGGTTGTGCTTCTTTTAATGATAGTTGTTTTTTATCACAATTAAAATCTTTGTGGATCATTTAGTTCTTAAGGAAGACATGGGTAAAGCTTGAAATATTGAAGTTTTTATTTAATGGAGAAGTTTATAAATTTTGATATATTTTAGTTTAGTGACGTTAATATTTTTAGTCAATGATTTTATATTTAGTAAACAATATTTTAGATTGACATTTGAGTTAAAATATGTACCAAGAATGTATACAATTAAGATGTTAATAAGATAATATTCTAAATTATCCCTGACTTGAAATATTTTGGATTATATATTTTGGAAATTTATTTTTGATTGTGTAATGTATAAGTGAAAGATGTATTTTAATTATACAATCTATAACTTGATTCTATACTATCTAGAATACATCCAAAATTGTATTTAGTATTACTTAGTTAAAAACATATTCTAAACTATAAAATCCGTAACACATTTATAGATGACATAGTTTGAAAATATATTCTAATTTATACAATTCGAAACATGTTTCTAAATTATGAACTTCAAAAACAGAAAATTATATTATAAATTACGTAATGTAAAATATATTTTTAAATCATACAATTTAAAAATTCATAAATATATTTTGGATTATGCAATATAGATTACGTAATAAAACACATTTAAGATTGCGTAAGCGATAATATGTTCATGAATTCTACATTCTTTCATATTAACCAATCTAGCATGACCTTTTCGGCATTTACTACCGCACACCCCATAAAGGTGCATGAAGAAACTATGTGGTGCAAAAAGTAATGATTTGACCCATATTCTTTTCCCATCCAATTTCGTAGCCCAACCCAACCTTTGGATCTGATTAGCTATTCTATTTTTGCTTCAAATTTTCCGGGAGAATAAAGGTTAAATAAAATGTATTATGAATAAAATATAGTTTTCTTAGTGATGATGAAGATATTTTTTACTATTTTGTATTCTATTTGTGTAAATATTATTCTTTAATCTAGCGTAAGTTCATTACTCTATGTTTACGATTACACAACTTTTATGGGTTTGTTATTATATATGAATTTATCTTAACTTAAATTATTTGTAAACGCGTGGTAGGTTAGAAATTATACATTAATGAAAAGAGTCCGTGAACACAATTATATATCCTAGACATATACTGATAACAAATTTATAGATTTATATTTAATATTTTTCACTTATATTATATTTATCAAGATAAATCATTGGTTATAGTATTATCGACGAGTTTCGTAAAAAATATTCAGAGAAACTATAATATTAATGAGCTTGAGTCCAACATGATACTATTAAAAAAATTATGGATGTTATTTATATTTATAAGGTTTCAATATTCTCATATATAATCAATGGATTTATACTCACATTTAATTTTAAATGTAAATTAACAAATGTGTTGACTTTTTTAAGTAACCATCTCACATTATACAACTGTAGTTTGTATATCTATGGTGCCCAATGATTTAACTTTTAATAACATTTGGTTTATTTTCTAGTAATATCTTTGAGGTTTTTGTTATCATTTATTTATATAAAACAATGAATTTAGAGTAACAACTCCTTCCACCTTTCCAAAAGAGATTGGCGGAAAGAGCCACGGCGCCTCGAAGTTTGTCATCAAAACAGCGACTTGTGGTAGTGTGAAGCCATAATGGATGTTTGAAAAAAAAAAAAAAATGGGGTGAAAGAGACTCACCCTTCTACACTTAAATTCAAAGGGAAGAGGATATGGTGGGGGCAAGCATGGGCGTTTGATTCTGGAGAAAATGCACACCTGGTGTTTGAAAAAACGAAATTGTAATCCCACCTGTTATATAGTTGCGCTTTTTGTTTTTTTCTACCGTAAGGAAAAATAATTATGATTTTGTTTTGGATGGGAGCGTCTAACTAAACCCTGCGCACACGTCAAACGCTGCTATATGGGAAATGAAAAGGTTATATCCCAAATTATCTTAATCGGCCATAATATCTGAGCTCTGATTGTAACACTTTTGTTCCCTTCTGTAGGACTAGCCTTTGATGCACACTCAAAGTCTATGATAGAAGGTGGACCAAGACCGAGACAATTTTTTTATTTCCCACATTTGAACGCCCTTTCTGCCATTCTCAACTACCTTTTCGTTATTCAACTTTTCACTGTATAATTTCACCCTGTTATTTATTTATAATTTCACTGTATAATATATAAACTATATCATATAGGCGTTCATAAGTAAAGATATACGAGACAAGGTTACTGGTTACTGATGAAGATAAATATCTTACTAAACTAAAAAAAAAGTGATTGACTTTGAGGGGCGATCTTTTTTGGACTCTTCAATGAAACAATCTGTGTACACACACCCCTTTGTTTGAATATGCTAAAAGCGTTTATGATCTGCCTTAAGAGATCCATGCTAAATAGAAAGAAATTCAAAATGGGAGTAACCTTTTTTCTAAAGAAAGAGGAAAAGTTCAAGTCATGAGACTCGATTCGGGGGAATTTTCTTAAACTCAATTTCAGTGTAGGAACAATACAAAAGAAAATTATGCAAAGGGAGTAGTTTTCTAAAGAATAAAAAGATGATTTATAGACTTTGAATTTCTTAATAAACTGTTTTTTGGCACGTATATAATGTTGAATTGAAGCAGAACAGAACAGAACACTATAGGCCAAACAAAGACGGGGTAGGATTAGACGTGAATCGGCGAGAAAAGTGACTGTTCCCTATTAATTTTTTTTTTCCTTTATACGAGTTCGTAAAGATGATGGCGTAACAATGGCCAACCATGATATCGGCGTGATCATCATTACTTAAAAGAATGTTTAGTAGTGTTTCTTCGTTAATGGAAGGTACACACATTTATTTTAATATTGGGACAAGAAATAACCTAGGAGATCTTGCCAATAAAACAAACACCAAAAACGGCATTGCCAAAGATGGAAACTTAAGAAATTACTGTCTCTAAGTTTTGTTCCTCAACAATTAACAAGCAAGTATCCATGGCGTGAGAATGAAATGTTGGGAATTATTTCAAAGAAAAACAGAAAAAAGAATTAGAATGAAAAGTTATTAACAGAAAGAAAAACACTATGAAATGAAGACACAGATTATTAGTACATAGCATTATAATATATAACCATACATACGTAGTGTACAAAAATACTAATAATATTAATCCTATTATATAAATAGGATTTCAAACAAAAGATAGTAAAGAAGTAAAAAGAGAAGCATATTCAGCGATAAGCACGATCTTAATCCGTAATTAATCACACTGAACCATTATTTTTGGATAATCACACTGAACCTTGAGTAACTTTGTTCAACACTTTAACATCTTGACCCAACGTCACCGCAGTTTGTCTCAGATCAGAGGTGACCGGAGGAAAAACGCCTTGGTACGGAGGAGCGTGCACTACGCCACCCGGTGCAGTATAATAAACCTGTCTCCCACCTGCACTATCGTACGCTACCTGTGCGTACGGCGCACCCGTATTATCCACTATCCCACTTGGCCGCATCACACCGAATCCTTCCGTATACGCGGGAGCCTTAACCGGCTGCTGCCCTGGCGCCAAGTTCGCTTGAGCCGCCGGTTTAGCCGGCGTTACACCGCCGTACATCGCCGCTTCACGGTAACCATCTGAAGCCATTCGCTGCACCGCGTAGTACCCCTGTGTGGCTGGAGGCCGCACCACCGGCGCATGATAGAACCCCCCCGGCGCCGGTATCATGTAAACCGGCGCATCTCCTCCACCGGACGGAGCGGACACCGCCGGTGGATAGGCTTCGCCGGAAACATGCTTTTCCGACCAGTAGCCCTGGGCGTTGGTCTGTAAATTCGCCGGAGGGAACTTCTCAGGCATCTTCTGAACGTAATAATCACCGGCGGGGTAATTGTCCTCGCTCTTCCTCCGGTATGCGCCTTGCTCGCTCTCCGCAATTTGCAATTGCTGCAACTGGCGCTGAATCGCGTTCGGATCCGAGGCCGAAACCCTGTCCGCAGGGTTTAAATTCAGCCGCGACTGGTACTCCGGCGGTGGCGCGACGGGCTCCGGCACCGGATCATGAAATTTGACTGCCGCAGGCGGAATCTGAGCTGGCTGAGCCGCGACGGCGACACCGGCGCCCTTCTCGAGACCGAAGAGGAAATCGACGTTATTTGGTTTAATCACAGGTTGGAGCGGTGCGGAAGCAGGAAGCGGAGAAGGAAGAGTATCGGCGAGAAAGAGGAATAATCGCATGCGGGCGGGTCTAGCGGAAGCGCGGTAGAGGCGATCGTACTCGTGCATCATGTGGTCGAGGTCGTCGTCGTTGGTGACGGAGATGAGAGCGTCGAGGTCTTCGCCCGGGAGCTGGTACTTGAAGGTGAGGCTGCTGCCGTTGCTTTCTTGCGGCGCCACCTCGCAGAGGGCCGAGAGCTTGGCCAGCAGGGCTCCAAACTTTATGGAGCGGTCGACGGCGAGGATCTTGGTCTCGCCGCCGACGTATGACAGTTGGTTGTCGTGGGAGCGTGGGTGGATCTTGCCGCCGTAGCTGCACATGAACTTTACCTTGTAATTCTGCTGTTGTTGCTGTTGTTCGTCCCATGGAGGAGGAGGGTTATCAAAGTCGATCTCTCTGGAGCGTGGAGAGGAGTCGCCAGAATCAGGGTATGATTGGTATGAATAATTCTCCATCTTTATCTTCTTCTTCTTCCTTCGTTTTTACCACCTCTTCTTCTCTGTGTAAGAGTGTGAGATCTTTGTTAAGCTTCCATTATGCCTTGTTTTGTGTTGAGAGAGACAGGATCATGGCAGAGACACCTTTAAGACTTATGAGAGATCATTCATACTATAATATATCCTTCTTCCTTCTCATTTCAAATATCTTAATACTCACTTTTTTTAATACGTCTAATATTTTATATAATCTTTTTTTTTTTTCTGAAACTAATACTCTACTGCTAAAAGTAATAAATAAGTATTGGAGAAATGAAATGCATTAAAACATCACATTTCTTTATAAGATTTAAGACATTAATTAGATGTTTAATATCTATTCATAACCTTAATATTATGTTGAAATAAGTCTGGTGTGGTGTTAGAGAAATTAATCTCTCAATGCCATGTAAAAGGGGAATTTAATTAAAGATAAGTTGAATTCCAAGTTATATTATAATTATCGTTATACAGGTATAACTCACTTGGATTGTTTATAATTAGAGTTGTGTGCCTTGTAAGGCTGGCATCTTATTAGTCAAATTACATCTATCTTCTCCACGAAAACTCTATTATTATAATTTCTACGTTTCATACTTATTGATGGTTAGTCTTCTCTCTCTATCTTAATATAATTAACATTTTAAAATTTTAAAGTCTAATTATTTTATCTCAATTATACTTTTATTTATTATTACTATATATAGTAGTCATTGTTGACTAGTAAATATCGTTTAACATTCTTTTGGTGCAGAAATTTTAAAAATATGAGTATGCTATATTTCGTAATATTATTATATAATATCTTAGTTAAATTCTCACTTATTTTCCTTATTTTATAGTAAAACATTTTCCTTATTTTTGTTAAACACCAAATAAAATAGGAGAGAAAATACTACATAAAAGTATTTTTTTGTCTGAATATACTAGTGATTTTTATATATTAAATACTTTTTATGTACGTAGATTAACATAATAATGATGAGGTAAGAGTGTGTCCATGATGAATGTCCACGTTAGGTGAAACCTAGTGAATTTAGTAGACATGCACCTAAATTGGAGAAATAGGAGCTACTCCAGTGTACCAAAAACCTAGGTATATAAAATTGCATGTTAACATCAATTTTTTAACATGAGGAATGATATTTTCTCCTCAAAGAAGTGTATATTTTTTAGTTACTTTATAAATGTTAATAAATAAATAATTATGTTTTCTTCCATATTTTTATATTTATTTTTCATTTCAAATAAGTCTCTACATATTCTTATTAAAATATAATTATTTTTTTATATGTTAAGTAAATTGTATTTTAATAATAACACACAGAAACTAGATTACATTTTAATAGTAACATGTAAAGATTTACTCCCAGAAAAGATTAATGTAAAAAAAAAATTGCTTTCAAGAATATTATTAATTTATTTAAAACTATTATCACTGCTATAGAAAAAATCGAGTTTAGTTATATTATTAAAATTAATGAAGTTACAGTATTGAGAGAACTAAAAGGCAAAATTAATCACCAAAAGTCTCTGAATGTGAATAATAGGTATTAGAAGGGATGAATGCAAATATTACTTGTATATAGAAATTTCCTTCGTATTTTTTTCATGAGGTGAGATATGTTTTTGTTTGCAGAGGCCTATATCATGTACTGAGAACAATGTTTTTAGAATTTTGGTGGTTACAGTGTGGTGCACATGGTGCTTCCACCACGGAGGAGTATGCTATTTCTTGGATACAACTTGCGACTGTAATCATTTGTCAATTTATTTATAAGAAGAATAACACTTTACCGTTTCCAAGGCAATTATTTGAAGCAGTTTACATTTTGTGTCAGCTTATTTCCCATTTTATCCTTTATATAATATTATATTCTTTAAATAATATATAAATGTAGTCGTTGTCCCAAAAAAATTTAGAGAAAAGAGAAAAATATATTGAGAATGAATCGATATGATTTGGAAAATTTATGTATATTTGAGTAAAAAATTCTTAGGTTTAACTTTTGATTAGTCTATATTTTTTACAAAAATATCAGGTCTTTAAATTTTAAGTCATCTCAATTAGGTTAAATATATTTTTAGGGATGATTCACTGAACGAGCGAAGATGATTGCCAGAGAAGTTTATATGTTTGCTGAGAAAAAGAAAAAGATTTTATATGTGAAATTAGCGTTTAAGAATTTGAATTCAAAATGTGTGGATGTGTGGTCTAGTAGAGTTATGGTTTAGCTACAATTTTGTGTAGGTGAGTGGAGTCTAAATTCTTTACTGTTGTTTTGGTGCTATCATCTGTTGTGTCTTCAAAAGATATTGATGTTAGTATTTTAAAAAATCTCTTTAATATATTTCAAAACATCGATATAAGTGTCCATCAATGTATTTTGAAGACACAATAGATGGTCAACACAACAAATAATCTAAATTCAAGTGAATGGTCAAATATAATTTATTGGACAATAGAAGGATGACATAACTACGTTCATTTGACATTATTTTTATAATGGGAGAGTGAAAAATAATGTTTCAAATGTATGTAAATGCGTGTCACATTATATTTTCTCTAATCTATTAGAGTAATTGTCAGTGGTGAAAATATTTTTATTGAATGATATTAATTAGTTTAAGAATGTGATACAAAATGTGTGATTAAGATAAACTAACTTCATAATGTATTCCTTTAGAAATAATATTAGTTTATTTGAAAGATTTTGTGTTATCTTAGGTTTGAGATTATCATATTTTATACAAAAGTAGATGATGTTTTAGATAAGAGTATTTAAAATTCAACTAGAAAATATGTAGTTACACTCTACGTGGTATTCATTATTTTTTCTAACTATTTTTTATTTTTTTAAAGGAAAATAAGTTTTTGACTACTAAATTTTGACAACTTTTTCTTACAACTTTAGGTATAATTTTTTAAGTGGTTTTCCATTTTTTTAAGTGGTTTTATTTTTCCAAATGAGTCTAAGTCTCACATTGGCTAGAAATGAGAAAGTAGAGCATATATAAGAATAAAAGACTCATAAACTCATTGCCTTAAGGTTTTGAGTTGAGAGTAATGTCAATATCCTATGTGGTTGGACTCAGGTCTCATTGGTATTGTATCTCCCCAGTGAAACCCCCTCCCTATAAACCTAACAAATATTCCAAAACCACTTAGATAATGTCATCCCAATGTTGTAAAAGAAAGTTGTCCAAATTTAATATCAAAATATTATCGTTCTTTTTAAATCTAAATGTTGAGAGTTAATGAATTTGTGTATAAGATGATAAATTAAATTCATCTAATTAAAGTCAAAATTATGGGGATGAATTTGTGTAAACTTAGAATTAAATATTAAATCGGGTAGTTATGTTTAAAGTTTGAACTTGAAATTTTGTAGATCAATGGTGGACTGAAGAATTCTTTCCTAACAAATTACTGTGATGTCATCATACTTGAAAACATAAACCGCAAAACATACTTGGCTTCAAAATATGCACCTAGACTTTGATAGAAGGAAATCTATTTTCTACACCTAGTCTAGGTTTTTTTTACTAAAAGTTTATAGATTCAATTTTGAGTAAAGTTTAAGTTCACAGGCTAAATTTATAAAAACAAATCAATCCTTACTTCTCTATTATGGTTATTATTTTGATAAAATTAAAATGTAATATATATTTAAAGACAATTAAATAACTACCAAAGTGGAATTTAAACACTTATTTGCCTTTGAAAACAAATGTTAAAAACCATTACAAAATAGACAGTTAAACAATTATTACATGAAATATTGGTAAATCGTGCTTTCAAATATATTTTTAATAAAAAAAAAAACTGTTTCCTATTTTTAAAATGTAATAATGAAACTATGTTTCAAATGGAGAAAAAACTGTTCTATGATATGCCCTCCCTTTGTATCTATACTTTTTTTTCTAATTTGTAGGTATTTTAGTCAATTTCTTAAAAGCTATCAAAAAATATAAAGACCCTTAAACATTCAAAAGGATGTGGAAAATTTGATCGTGGTTTACAAATAAGTCCTTTACGTTATCATCTAAATACAATTTAACTTATATACATGTGGACTAGATTGTGTTTTAATAACATACAGAAATTTATATATATATATATATATATATATATATCAATATAAAATAAAAAAAATATTTGTCAACAATTTGCTTTAATTTAAATATTAAATTAAACCTGTTATAAATTTTAAAGAATAAATTAGTAAAATTTTATTTATCTCTCTGTGGAATTAAGTTAGTCTGAAGTGAACTTAACACATATCATATACATGAAAAAAAAAAAATAGAGTGTTCACATTTTTTCTTAAGAAAGAAGAAGTTAACAGTGGTGTGTTTCCCTTTGAAGAGGGCACTGTTGTTTGTTATGGGTGTTGGCATTATCTAGAGTGATGGTAGGCCACACTAATTCAATAGTCTCACTTCCACTCTCTATCCTGAAGTCAAAGTCGTTATCAATGTGTGGTGGATCCCATTTTAACCAAACAATTGAAAAAAATTGGTTTATTGGTGATTGAAAAATAAAGGGTTAGGTTATGACCAAATTAGCAACTATATAATATTCATCTTTAATGTAAGTATTTTCTTTTAATACAATCATTACGTGTAGCAATCAAATTATTAATTTCCCTTCATTTTTTGTGAAAATGTTATGAATATATACTAAATTTATCTTTTCTATTTACATCTTTTAACATCAATTAAGCACATACTTATAAAAAAACAAGAATGTTTCAGTCATATAAATAATATAGCTTTTCCGTTTATGTTTTCCAAAGAGGAGTGATATCAAATTTTCACGCATTATTTACTGCTGTAAAAGGAAATCATCATATTTGTTAATAGATGAAATGAAAAAAAAAAAAACATCAAAATTGAAGCCAGGTTCATGAAAAAAATTGTTGCTAAGTTTTTTTTAAACTAAATAAATTGCCATTATTTTCAATTTAGTTTGTACAATTAAAACGATCTCTGCTGTATTTAACTTTAAATTTTGGTTGCTAAAGAATTTATATTTTAAATCAACCATTACATATACAACTTACCAATGATTCACAAATCCACGAACAAAATTATATTTTAATTTGATTATTAAATATAAATTCCTTGCATTTTAGGGACAATGTCAATATCTGGAAGCAAATGGAATGACAAATATGGAACCTTGCGTGTCAAGCTTATCAACGTGATAATTAGCAACATACAGAGACTTCTGATGTCGACAAAATCCAAACACTTCGATCAGATAAGTTAGTTAGACTAAAGTTTGGAAAACTACTTAGTGCAATTTTACATTATTAATAATAAAAATATATTATCGACATTTTTTTAAAATAGTTAACATAAAATTACTAAAGAGTAAAATTATTGATTTATTGATTTAGTATCCCAATTTCTTTTGTTAAGTTCAATTTGGTTCCCAATTTTTTTTTTTTAATTTAATATCTCAATTATTTAAAAGATTCAATTTGATCATATATATTAAATTGGAGTTAATACTAGTTCGTATAGACACATGTCAAGCCATAAATTTTTAATTTTTCTAAATTAGAAAAAAAATTAATTTAATTTTTTTTTTCAAAAAATTATAAACTGTCACGTGTTAATTTATTATCGTGCCACATGACAAAATCATGACACGTAGCAATAATAATAATTGTTTTCAATTTAGTCCTCTATTTAAATTTTTGGTTCAATTTAGTACTTTGGTTCTTTAAAACAATCCAATTTTGTCATTTCCAATATGAGAACAAATTAGTAACTAAGTTTAATTATAACTTATTTATACATGTTAAAATAATTGTTTTGAATTTATACATCAAATCACTGTACCTAAATATTTAAATTATTTTATTTTTTACAAGTGTAAAAAATTTAAGGTGTAAAAAATTACAAAAGTAAAAAATGTAAAAAATAAAATAATTTAAGTATTTAGGTGAAATGATTTGATGTATATATTAAAAAAATTTATTGTAACATGTATATATAAGTTGTAACTAAACTTATTTACTAATTTGGTCTCAACTTGAAGAGGACAAAATTTGATGTTTTAAAGAATGTGATACTAAATTAAACCCAAAATTTAAATAGAGGAAAGAATTGAAAGTAATTATTATCATTACCACGTGTCATGATTGTAAGCTGTCACGTCGCACGATGGTAAACTAACACGTGACAAATTTATAATTTTGTGAAAAAAAAAATTAAAATTTTAAAAAAATTAAAAAAATTAAAAATTTCACAGCTTGAAACATGTCCTGTATAGTGATGTCAACGGAGCGGGTAGGGTACGAGTAGTAGTTCCCCCGTACCCTACCCACTGGATAAATATCCGCCCCGTATCCATACCCATATCCGTCAGGTATCCGTTATGCGGGTATCCGCCTATTTTTTTCATATCCGCGGGTATCCACGGGTACCCACGGGTATTTATAAAATTATTTAAAAAATAAATATTTAATCATAGATTCAAACAAAATAAAATAAAATACATCATTGTCATAAATTTTAAATAATGTTCAAATAAACTCAAGTTTATACAAGTCCAAATAATTATAAAAGTAGATATAAAATGACGTTCAACACAATGAAAATTTTTTAATTAGTGTTTTGATAAAAAATTTCACTTTCTCCAATTGATTCCTAAAAAATAAACAAATAATAAACCTTAATTGTCACATGCCAAGTATTCTTATTTTGATTTCATCATTTGACAACAGGCATAGTCATTGTCTATATAGGATTTGATGTATATGTCCAATTTCAAATAAAGGAAAGAGAAGAATGTCGAGGGGTGTACTTAAAAGAAAACAATATACCAATACTTTTGAAGTTTGAAAAATGAAGACATAAGACTAGATGTGCAACTTAGAAAAAATTAGGCCAAAATGTTTTTTACTAATATATATATATATATATATATATATATATATATATGAGAGTACTTTTGTGAATTAAAGATTAGCGGGTACGGGTATCCACGGGTACGGATACTATGATACCCGTATCCGCCCCGTTAATATGCGGGTATCAAAAATATCCGTACCCACGGGTAACGGGTATCCATTTTTAATATCCGTTTCCTACCCGTTGCGGGTTTTATCGGCGGATACCCGCGGGTACGGATTTTTTTGACATTCCTAGTCCCGTACGGTATTAACTTCAATTCAATGGAGAGGACCAAATGTTGAAATCCTTTTAAATAATTGAAGTACTAAATTAAACAAACCAAAAATATGATCACCAAATGGAATCTAACAAAAAAATTGGGGTACCAAATCAATAATTATATCAATTACTAAATTTATTATGTTAATTTATGGATTTTTCATACAAATATTATATTTACGACTAAGTTTGTAAAATTCAATTAATACAATTTTAAAAAATATTTAAGGACAAATATTTGAATACGTCTATAAAGTATAATTATAAAGCCTTACACAAGTTTGTACTACTTTAAAATTAAGGAATTTCAATTTTTAGTTTCAATAGATTTTATTTTTTATTAAGTGAAATTTGACATTGTTTTTTATTTTTCAAAAAATTATAAATTATAAATTTTGATTTTGATTTATGATTTTTTTTCTTAAAATTTGAAATTTCCAATATTTTTTTCCTAATAATAGTACCTATCTCACTGAAATTCCTAATATCTAATTTTTTTACTTGCTGATGTTATATTTGAAATACTGAATTGACTTTTGTTTAACATAATGCACTGATAAAATAAATAAAAAGAACACAATTATTTTCTCGGGATTAAATTTATATATCTGAGTTAATTATAAATTAATTAAGAATTTATCTCAGTGTTTGCAACAGTCTGAGCCAAGGTATAAGACTTTAATGCAGCAGAAGACAAGGTCAGAGAGTTTGTTGGTTTCACCAACTGTGAGAGAGATTTGAATGTGGAAGGTGATTTTTGCGATAAGAGCATTTATGGAACATCATCCACATGATAGCGACACATGGCCGGATTCTCAGAACCATCGAAGCTTCCCAACAAATGAGAAGCGTTAGAATCACTTTGTTAACTTCATCGCTCAAATAACAAATTGCTAGGTTTCCCCCTGCGATTTCAATTTCCAACTTCGTTTTTCGCTTTCGTGATTTCTTCTCCTGGTGATTAGAATTTACTTCTGTTATTTTATTTTTAAGGTCTAAATTCAGTTAAGAAGTTGAAAGGAGAGGATCGTCAGTGTTTTGAAATATCTGAAAATGGGAAAAAAACGTGTAATGTTGCCAGCCAAGGACGTTGACTTGTCCTCAGTTAAGTACCAACGTGAAATAGTTCAAGGTAATTTAGCTTGTTTATTCTGCAATCAAGTTGAATTTTCAGTTTCTACTACTATTTCTACTACTAACATCTGATTCAATTTTTCTTTGCTCTCTTTTGTTTGTTTGTTTATTTTTTCAGCTCCTCATTTGACTGGATTTATTTTTAGATTGTTTGTGAGGATACTAGAAGCTCCGCTGATCGGCCCTATCATAATTGATGTTTTGAAAAAGCAAAATAAAATTGAGGAGGTTTGTGTTTTGTAGCTGAAATTAGTGACTAATGTATATTCATACGTCTCACAGTTAACGGTGCTTTTGTTTCAGTTTGTCATTATTGTCTATGAACAATACTTGAGTTGAGAATGCTGGGCAGTAGCATAACAAATTGACTAAATGTTGTACGTCTTTCTTTTTTTTATTATTATTATGACAGATATTGCAGCACACCGTGATACCCGAGGAGCCCATGTTTAAGCCTGAATATCCACCTCAAGGTGGCTCCCTCTCCTCCTCTATGAATGCATTGCTTCTTTTCAATATTGCAGTCTCAGTATAATTATACGCTAGATTGCAGGCTGGTTGATCTGTTGGATTTACTAAAATGTGAAGTTCTTTGATGAGAATGGGATAGGAGGAACAAAATTCCCTTAGATAATGGATATTAGTCCTTGTGTCAAATTATTTGCATTGCATTTGATGACTCTTGCTTATAATATAACCTGCCTTGATGTTTGTGATGTTACTTTAGAAGCGGAGTCTGGTGTTGTTGTCCTTGAAGAAGATGGGAGACCTGAAGATCGAGTTATGTCTGCCTTGCAGTGTCTTCCACATTATGATGTTGCTGAATTATGGGAAAGTTCACATGCATCCTTTCGGTACTGGAAAATACGTGACTATGCTCATGCTTTTCGATCTAGAAAAGTAACCCCATCCATGGTATTCACCTTTTGTTGGTATCAACTGAGTACAATTTTGTCTTCTCTTTATTCAAATTAAATTGTAAAATGAAACAATTTCACTTTGAATTTATAGGTTGCTGAGCGCATCATCTCCATTATAGAGGAGAATGGAAGAAGTAAACCTCCTATACCACTGTTGATATCCTTTGTGGCTGCAGAAATCCGAGAGCAGGCCGCAGCATCTACTCAGAGGTTTGAAGCAGGTAATCCTGTATGATTCTAATGTTTATGTGATGAACATGAATGAATGAAAGGTGAAGGAGGAAATTGCATATACGTTCCACTATGCTTTCTCTTTCTAGCTTGATTGTTGTGTTGTGCAGTTTGTTTGACATGTGGTTCCTACTACTTGTATTTTCAATTTCCTGGCTTTGTTCAGACACACAATTATACAAGTTACGTTCTTGGACTTTGATAATGTAGGAAATCCATTATCGATATTGGATGGAATTTTTATGGCCATCAAAGATGACATTGATTGTTATCCTCATCCATCTAAGGGTAAGTATATCCCGTCTAAGGGCACGTATATCTTGCACAATATTTTGTCCAGTAATTGAAAAAAGCCTTGCAATTTTCTTTTGACGATGACAGGTGCATCAACATGGATGCATGAGGTGCGCACTGTAAAGAAGGATGCAGTTTGTGTTTCAAAACTGCGTAGCTGCGGTGTCATATTCGTAGGGAAAGCAAATATGCATGAGTTTGGAATGGGCACAACAGGAAATAATCCTAATTATGGGTATGTTTATAATATATTGTTAATTTAAATATGATGTCCCTATCAACATAATTATCTCTTGTTCTACCTAATATATTTACAGGTTTTAAATTTAGTCCATTCTTCCTTCTTTCCATATCAGGAGACAAGTAAATATATTAACAAATGTCTTTGTGTTGTCATTCACTTCACTTGTTTTTCATCTTTTTTATTTGAAACTTAAGAACCATTATTGAAAGACACAAAATGTGATATGTCAATATGATAGACTTCTGCCCATAACAAAGTTGTGTCAATTATCATATAAAGATGTAGAAGAGTAGCCTGGTATTGCACCCTCGTGTAAAATGTAGAGAGCTTGAGTAAGGGGATATGCCAACGTGACAGTTACAAGCATATAAGGAGTCTGTTGAAGGGACTAAAAGGAAGGAAGGGAGCGGGGTTGGGTTGGTAAACAGGAACTGAGTGTGGAAATAGGCGTGAGGTTAAAGGTCTGTCAAATGACCTGAATTGTCTTTTCTTCTTTGATTTCTGTTGTTTCTTTCTCAGTTTTATGCAATTACTGTGCCTTATTCCCTAGTTATGTGAATTGAGAAGAAGTTTCTATCACAAGGACACGTGTCAAAGACCTCTAGGAAGTAAAGGAGAGTTTTCCGCACCATTATTTCCCCTGAATCTCTTAACCTTGAAAACTGAACTGTTTGGTTTGCTTCTTGTGTTCATCAGAATCAATCTCTGACAATTACTCAACTAATTTTTCGTGATTTGCAGAACTGCAAGAAATCCTCATGCACCTGATAGGTATACTGGTGGGTCTTCTTCAGGTCCAGCTGCAATTGTTGCTTCTGGAATATGTTCTGCTGCATTGGGAACTGATGGTGGAGGTTGTACAAATCTAATGTATTAAACTAATTTTTTGGCTCTATCTTTTGTATGTAATTAATTTTTAAAGTTTTTGAAAAATGGCAGGTTCAATCCGTATTCCTTCTTCCCTTTGTGGTGTGGTGGGATTGAAGACAACATATGGGCGGACAACCATGGAAGGGTAATTTATTGTACTTTTATGATGGGTCAATCATTATTAGTTCTTGTGTAGTATTTGCTCCTTAAAAAAGTTTTTCTTTTTGTACTTTTGTACCACATTGTAGCAAAAATTATGATTTGTGATCCTATTCTTACTAGTTGGGGTTAGGATTTTGACCATTTCCTATATGAAATGAAATTACTATTTTCTCACTGGGCATTCACATCAAAAGACAAGACCCTGAGAAGTTTGGTAAAGGGAGAAGAAAACCATGGTTGAAAACTTAGTTAACAAGATATTGAAGAAACTCCTTTATGACTAATTGAAGAAAGTCTGTTGTATTGGACTTAAAATACATGAACCAAATATCTCATGACTGAGGGAAAAAAATCAGTAGTTAAATTTCTTTGAAAATACTTTTGTTTCCGTCTTAGCTTATTTATTCAATGTACCATCAGATGGTGATGGTATGAAAGTATCTTACTTTATCAGTTTATCTGAATGACTAAAATCTAAGTGACTGAAGGCTCTGCCAGTTATTTGAGTTTACTGGTCAATATTCATTATAATATAGGGCAATTAGTCTGGTCTTCCAAGTGGTGAAGAAACTCTTTTTTGTTTGGATTTTTCTTCCTTTTGTGGTGGTTCTGCTTTTTATTGGCAGGCATTGTAATATAATGCAATTCTATAGTTTCTATGAAATTTTCATTTTCTTGACTCTATTACAAGGCATTAGTGGAGAATAGATATCGTGAAAGCAGGTTCTACCGATGTTAGCAACATTTTTCTATCTTTCAATATTGAACCGGATGCATTTTCTTGTCGCACTCGCTCAAGAGTCTTTAAAATCATTTGATCCTCTCATTTGTTTAGCTAATTTCAAAAGGAAACATGCCTGAATAGTATGAAGTCTCCAAAATTTTGATGTGCCAGAGTTTGTGGAATTCACTATTCCGTTGGTTAGAATTAAAAAAGATATAGAAACAAATTATTTAGTTGTGCTAGAAAACAACTGAAGTGTTTGGCTAGCTAAATTTGTAATTTATGGAGCTTTCATCCTGTTTTTTGGTTTTATTTACAGGTCATTATGTGATTCTGGGACTGTGGAAATTATTGGTCCCATTGCTTCATCAGTGGAGGACGTCATGCTAGTGTATGCAATGCATACTTCTCGCATTCTCTTTTATGCTTCCTTTTTCAGACTAACACGTATTTGGTTTAGTAATTCAGTTGTTGATATCGAGTATAAAACCCTTGTCAGTATGGCTTGATTTTTGAAGATATATAACAGATCTTTTGGTCCTAATGATTCAGGTATGCGGCAATGTTGGGGGCATCACCAGCAAATAGAATCAGTTTAAGACCGGTAAATTTTGTTGTTGTTGGAAAATTGCCTTAATTATGGTCACCCTAAGCCTGCCTTATTATGGCCTCTTTGGGCTGCCTTAACTGGAACCTCAAGTACACTAATTGCCTGAAGATGTGACCAATTTAGTTCTTATAAAGCTTGGACAATTCTCATCTCAAAAACTCGTTTTATTGAGTTGAATTAGGTCACAAGACTAAATTCAAGAATGAACTACATAGCTGATGTTGTGGATTGAGTTAGTCTCTTTGAAGTAATTTTTCATTAAATAACGCATAGTAGTTCTTGGAAAAATCCCTTAACAAAAGTTAGTAAAAAGAAAAACTATGATTGAACTTTGGAACATGGACCTCAGTCATTTAAAAGCACTAACTGAAAAGCGGATGTATCAAACCTACGAGAATAGATTGACATTTGGCAATTTCTCTGTCCCAGGCATAACCAAGTAAGCCCGTAACTATAATAACATAGTACGCTCCCCTTGTACTACTACTCTTTCAAAATCATATGGTCTCTTTTATTCCTCTAATTCTATGTTATGGATGTGTAAATGACATACAAAGTAATAAACAAACTCTTGAGTCAGTTATTCTATACTTTATTCTCTATACAAAATTTTGCCATTACTTAGTTTGACGCATACTTTTGTGTTGGTTGTAGTCACCACCTTGTTTGCCAACTCTGTCATCCAGTGACTATTCAAATGCCTTGGGATCTTTAAGAATAGGGAAGTACACTCCGGTAATTGCCTTATCCTTTCCAATAGGTTTTGTGCAGTTTTATGTGACATACTTCTAAATAATATATTTATTCTTGTGAAGTGGTTTAACGACGTGCATTCAACTGAAATATCTGATAAATGCGAGGATGCACTTAATCTGCTGTCAAAGGAGCATGGTTGTGAAGTAAGTTCATCATTCTATCATGTGATGCACTAGCATGGTAGATTTAAACAGCGCTAAGTACTGTATATTTATTTGAAGATGATAGAAATCGTTATACCGGAGCTTCTTGAGATGCGAACTGCTCATGTCGTTTCCATTGGCTCTGAATGCTTGTGTTCGCTGAATCCTGATTGTGCGGACGGGTATGTTTGAATATATACTGAAACCTAGTACTGGTAATTTCATTTTGTAGTCCAATTGCTAAAAGACACCTTCTGATCTGTTATTAAAAGTCGTTAATATTTGGCTGTTGCTATGAAAGTTTATTGTGGTTTACTCTATTTCTTTACTTCCATAGGAAATGTGCAAAATTGGCATATGATACTCGGACAAGTTTGGCACTTTTTCGGTCATTTACAGCAGCAGATTATGTTGCTGCTCAATGTATTAGGTGAGACAAGACTTTATATAAATATGACAATCTTATGACCTTGGAAAATGATATGTTACAATAGTAACAATATCTTGACATCCTTTTCGTATACAAGTACTTGAAGACATGTTATAATAATATAATAATATAGATGTTTAAATAAACAAGATAATTTTTAAATGTTATATTATTATACCATTATAATAAAGTTGTCAAGTAATTGTATCTTAAATAAAGGGTGTCAAAGTATCATTTTTCAATCTTTTAAATTAATTACCATCACAGCAGATTGAGCAATGTAAACCATACTAAAAATGTGTTTGTAGATTCTAAAATTTATGGTAAATGTTTCAGACGAAGGCATATGTATTACCACATGGAGATTTTCAAGAAAGTGGATGTCATAGTAACTCCGACCACTGGGTATGTATAACATGGTAGAGTTCTCCTTAGTGTAAAGGGCACCTGCACTTTACCAAATTCAGTTCAGTTGATCTAAAGCGGGTTTGCTTTCTTTTATAATTATTTAAATGGTTTGGGAATTAGTATTTTACAATATTGATAACAGTGTATATGCTTGATGGCATTATTGGTATGATTATAGATGTATTTTCATAATAGCATAAAGTTCTACTTATTTTTTTTTTATAGATAAATGAAAAGACACTTGAACCCACGACTTCTGTGTTCTTCTTTTCTATTTTTTCCACCAAGTCATATGTTTCTTCCATCCAAGAAAGAAAAAGATTGAAAGACAAACGGTCCTATCAAATGTGATCGTCTCTGGTCTGTTCTATTAGTAACAGCTCTTATGGGTTATTTATTGATAATTTTGGGGAGGATGGGACTGAAAAACAAAGATCATTGACATGGAAATTTTAAAAAGTTCAACATCTTATTTTGGATGTAAGGTTTTGTTGTTTTGGCTGAAATACTTGATATGGAAGTACTGCACCTGAACTGTCTTTTGTTTATAACAGCATGACAGCACCCATAATACCTCCTAGTGCTCTTAAAAGTGGTGAAACAGATATGCAGACTACAGGTAATCAATTAGCGTTACCTTTAAGTCGCAGCTTCATGATACTTTTTCTTCTGAAATGATTTCCATTGCAGCATTGTAATTAACTTTATATCAGATATCACACACTGTTACAGTGTCATAATATAAAGGACAGTGCAAATTTATAAGCACTTTTGGTGTTCTCTTGTTAAAATTAATGTTTCCGGTAACTAATGATTACCTTAAATGAGTTAGGACACTTTAATTTTTATTAGAAAACTGTATCAGAAGTATATAAAATTACACTGAAGTTTTGTAATTAAGTTTTTTAATCTAACACTGACATGTGGATGATTTTCTAACATTACATAGAGCCTTCATTAACAATGACCCTGAATTAAAAAAAAAATGTATTCTTTATTATTTAATTTGAGAGCTTAATATAATAATATAAAGAATTTATCTAAGTATTGCCCGAAGTAAATTTCTCCGTTGATACAACATGAGTGAGTGATCTTTGAACTTGTAGATAAAAAAAATCAAAGTGTCACCAACTATAGCCGTAAGACTTTGAATCCATAAACTATTTTATCAGGAGTAGAAGAAGGTTCAATGTTGGTGGCAATTATTTACACTGAACATTTGGTACTCCAGTTGAGCAGACCTTAGTACAAAACATGTTTAAAATTTTTGGGATTGGGTTTGTATTAAGACAATGGTCTCTTGATTCATTTTTCCTTATTAGAACAAAATCATTCAAGACCGGTCGAAGTAAAGTGTCATGCCATGATTACGACTACTCTGCATATTATGTAATAACTTTTCTCTTTACATGTGTTAACTCAGTTTTCTTTTTCAGCTAACCTTATGCAGTTCGTTGTTCCTGCAAATCTTCTGGGGTTCCCTGCCATTTCTGTCCCGGTGAGTGTCTGTCATGAATAATGTTTGTTATTTTGTTATGAAGTTAAAGGCCATTATTATAGTTAATTTTGAACAATATTTAGTCAGTTTGGATAAATTTCTGAGCAAGTGTTTATAAGATTAGAAAATAAAACGAATCAACGAAGTATAATGAATTCTGCTCCTTACATTTGTTAAAACCAACTTAATTGAATCAATGCTAAACTCTTGTGTTCTCCATAATAATTTATAAGGACTGTTCTGTAACTACGAAATTTGTATGTCTCAATTGAGAAGTTTCGATAAACTAAAAGTTAATCCAAACTGGAAACTTATCCTATACAGTATAATTGTACCAACTTTTTCTGCAGATTGGTTACGATAAAGAGGGACTTCCAATAGGTTTGCAAATAATGGGTGGACCATGGGCGGAAGCCACTATTCTGCGAGTAGCCTCTGCAGTTGAGGTTCGTACATTTTAATAAGGCCTCCCACTGTTTATATGTGATATATAACTTATTTTTGTCATTCTGCATATTTTATTATGATTTTTTTGGGTTAAAGTTGTTCCTAACTTGTTCAGAAACTCTGCGGCGAGTCGAAGAAAAAGCCCGCATCATATTATGACGTTCTGAAGGCCAACTGAAGCTAAGATGTTGTTGCTGCATACGGTTTATAAGTGGCTGGATTTATTATTTGGGGAATCGGCATCCATTACAGCAAATGCTTTGTGCTTTCATACTCCGGGCATCCGATTTTTCCAAACGATTTATGATTTCATAAGTTCATGGGAAATAATTTATGCAGAGAAGAGTGGTAATAATTTAAAGACAAAATCAAGCATCACTTAAAAAACCATGACTAAAAGTAATATGTCCATTTTATTTCATAATAGTGGAAACACGTGTGTTCTTCCACTTTTTTATCATAATCATTAAAAGAAATAATATAAAAATTAATAATTTTTATAACTTTATTCTAAATATGTAATTAATATTTAAAAAAACAATTATGTAATTTAAAAATTAAAATAGTAAATTAATTGATACTAATAAAGGTAAGCATAATTTTATTATAGTTATAAATTTTAAAAAATAACATAATAAAATAATTTATATTAATAAGAGTAGATATGAGACTATCAGTAATTCTCTTTATTAATAGGCATAAATGTATCCCACAATTATTCATTAATTAGAAGTGACAGTAAATCTAAATTTGTCCATCGACCTAAGCTTTACATTAATATAATAAAATGGATTGATATTTCTTATACGTCAATCCGTTCCAAACCCAGCCTACCAACCCGACATGCTAGAAGCGGGATGATCTAGTTTATCAATAAAATTATGTTTTTTTCAAAAATATCCTTTTTATTTTGTGTTAAAATATACAAATAAGTTATACTATTATAATTTAAATTATTAAACATAATAGAAAATTTTAACATGTATAACTAATTATCTTTTTAACTTAATCGATTCAAGATATTAATTAACTAATTAAAAACTCATATATATAAATTACAACAAAAATTTGGTACTCTAGATGAGGTTAGAACTTTCAAGCTGCCTACTTATGATGGGTCAATAGTAAGTAAGGTTAAAACGGGTCATTTTGTTTCCTCTATCGTTAATTGAGTTATTATTTGTTAACCTACCATAAGTATTTATAATCACAAGCGAACATATACATTCCACGTCACAGTCAATTGTCATAACTCAAGATTCATTTAAGAATGAGTTGGTTGGACAAGTATTCCATAAGCAATTTTAATCATGATTTATGAAATATAAAATACATAAATTTCTACATAACCTTTTAAGCATCCTGAAGGTCTCTTGCCTGAATTGCTGTGGTCAGGGCATCCTATCCTGTCACACTACAAGGTAAGAGATAAATCAAAAAATCTCGACTGATGAAAGGGGGCTCTTAAAATTGTTTAGAACGTATTCATACCCATCAACAATGACTACAGAGCGAAGCTCACAGTTGGCAAAGCTGCAAAGAATTGTTGAAACCAGACAATTATTTCATATCGCTGAACATGTATAGACGCGCCAGTTACATGAACGTCAGCCGATGTTTAAAAATTTAAGGCACCGCATGAAACAGCATACAAGACTGAAAACAACGGGAATGGTGCTTTTTGAACTAATGCAAACAAAACCGGTGGGAACTAAATTGTTGTGAAATCCATGAATAACCAGTATGTTTTCATTTAAAAAGGATTACAACAATCAACTCAGTTCGCTCTAGAGGATGTGGATTACAAATAACTACATGCAAGGCATCGGTGAACTTACAGCTTTGATAATTCCTTCTTCTCCAAGTGATGGCTGTAATTTCCAAAAGCACTCAGAGTGTGAAACAAAAATGCTCTGTGCGTCACAATTGCTATCTCCTTCTCTTTTCTTGTCCCCAACCTGTGATGGATGGAGTGAAAAGTAAAGTGGGGAGTTACACATATGAAGAGATCATGCTGGATGGCAATTTCCAGTTAGATAAAAATCATCGAAGTTATTAGGAAAAAAACAAGAATATAAGGAAAAATTATATAAAGATAACTTTCAATATTAAAAGATATAAAACTTCGTATTTGATGGCATGTTTCTAAAAGGGTATTTGATAGTAAATTCAAGTGACAAAAACATAAAGAGAAAAGCAAAGTTACAGGAAGAAGGAATAATATTTATTGTGCTTTTCATAACAAATTGCATAAATCTTTAAATACCAATAATCACTAGATATACGAATTAATATAGCCAACAATACATCTGCTCCAATAACATAAAATAGTCTGTAAGAAGTTATCTATTCATTTTTCGCAAAAGTGTGATAGACACTAATGATTCCCGTGACAGCCTCTTAGGAGAAGATTCACACATTACTCAGCAGTTTCTATCGACTACTAAAAATACTAGACCTGAAGGCAACATTGATTTCAGGAAAGACAATTTGATCTTATCTTTTTATTATAGAGAAGATATATACTATTCTAGTGCCTAAAAAGTAGGAATATACCAAGTATTAACTATGTAAACATAAGTTCAATTCTACTAATACTGTTCTAGTGTGATTCCCAAATTCAGTATAGCTGAGTAATATTTTACCAATAGATATCGTTCACAATAGGAAGAGAAGGTCAGCTTACTTTTCGAAAAAAGCATGGAATAATCACATGATTCACATCTACTACGCATGACTCTATGCAAATTATTCTCACACAAGTTCAAAGACCCGAAAAGGTAGTCCTCAGATACCTCTAAGACTTGGATATGTTCCTCCAATGTCACGGCTCCAACAACTAAGTGTTCACACAAATAGGGTGTTCTGTCCCGCTTCTAGGTCGTGGTTACTATGCACGATAAGGGAGATAAAGCTTTTTTTTTTTTAATCAGATTCACCTGACTGTAATGTATCATTTGGCAATGTTAAATGTGAATAGCATTATGTTCCGTAGGTTGGATCTAGTGTTCTAGTAGTCATATCTAATCTAGCAGTGGTGGGGTTGAAGGAGTTGGTCAAGCTATTTAAAGCCCCGGGGAAACAAAAAGTATAAAACAACCGGTAACTGAATCGTACCAGTTCATGAACTTCAGCCCTCTAGATGCAATTTCTTCTTTTGTCTCTCTAACATCGGTCTTCCACCAAGTATCCTCATTACTGTCGATCTGAAAAGAAAATAAAAAGTGACTGAGAACAAATTATAATATGCCATAGTTTTGTACAGCGAAAGAATAATGATATCCGTCTTCCATGAAATCATAAACCACAAGGACGCATAACGTGAAAAAGTGTAGTTACTTGCCAGTGAAAAATCAATTGCAGGAAAGAGAGATTGATACTCGCTGATGCTTCTTCTTTTGTCGCAGGGATGAACCCCCTGCATGAGAAAACACATGAAGAAATCTGTAAAGGTTCACATGATGACCTCAATAACAAGCTTAAGGAAGCTTATATAAAAACTAAAAAAATGTACTAATATTGTCTGTAATATAAACATAAAATAGAAATTCTGACAATATTGTGGTGGGGAAAGTAAATGAAGAAGCAACCTTTAACCTTTTTAGTGATTTTACATGAAACCCAGATTCAAATTTAATTTGTGATTTCATATTTTTATACATCAATATCCAATAACCTTGTAAAATAATCTCAATCTTTCATAGAAAAATATCAAAGTTTATTGAACAGGATATTTCACATTTTTATTTCATTGAAGTCTTTATTAGAAATAAAAAAATGAAAAAATCATTTTATTCAATTTGTGTAAACGCCAACTAGCAACACCAGCTAAATGACTAAAGTTTGCCAAGCTTTTCCATCATGTATCAGTATGCCTTAAAATTGTGGCCTTGCTAGAATAAACCTCATCAAATAAACCATCAGAGTGCAAAACAAAAATATAATTAGAATTACCATTTTTTGAAGTGAATTATTTTTGCAAACAAAATTAGACTAGAATAAGATGGGAATAATTTGAAACTTGTGTCTTAAAAGAGTTGTGTAAATTTACACATCTGTGAAAGCAGAGTTATGTGGTAGATTAATTGTTGACTAGCTTACGAAAGAAGCTGACAATTGGGAAAGAAAACAATTTCTACCATGGTAATATGTGACATGGAACTAATAAAAAGAAACATTATTTTATAAAGATAATAATAGAGAGAAACATTATTTATTAGACACCAATGTGAAAACAGCCTCAAGGTTGTTTGCTGTGCTGTCTAAAGTTCAGAGCATCTAAACTTGACATTTGGAACGCAAAGATGTATTGCACTAGGAAAGTCATTGGGGTATGAAGAATTCTGGATAGTTAAGGGTTGTGATCAAGGACAGACTTCGATACCATCTTGAATTTGAGCCATGCCTAACTTAAGCCCTAAAAGTAGTTCATCATGTGAGGATTGGCTAAGCCTTTATAAGCTTTATGTTGGCCATACATCTATAGTCAATATGAGATCTCAATAACAACAACAATAACAGATATAGTATTTGACACATCCATGCATGAAACCAGCCTCAATGTTGTTGGCAATCTGAACTTATTTTCAATGCACTAAAAGCTCAATTTAAATATTCCTCTTCCTCCATCCTTCAATCTCAGTGCCTAACATTAAATGTTGGAATAGTCTATAGACTGGGAAGTGAAAACATTTTGAATTCCTCCCGCCCCCTTTTAGTTACAAGATATCCATTTTTTTGAGACTTGCCAAAGCCGTGAAGGAGAATGAAATTTCGCTGTAGTACATGAATCAATATGATACGTAATTGTCTCCTAGAAGAACGTCTTAATTTATAGAAAAATGTTAGATTGTAAATTCACATACCAGACGTTCCCGACAAAGTTCAACAGCAACAATAGGAGGGCAATTCAGACTCGAAATTGCAGCACGATTGCTGTTTCCTGCATTTTCCACCATAAGAGGTAGCACATCTGTTCTATCTGTGTAACCCTCACCACCTCCAAACACTCCAACAGCAGTTTGTAGTGTCCTAAAACCTTACATATTTTGGCATTTCAGACAATTCATAAGAAAAATATTCCAATATGAAGTACATAAGCCTAGAATATCAAAATATATAACCCAATACAGCCTTATTCAACCAATGCATCCTCATTCACGAAGACAATCCATAACAGGAACAAGTTAGAATAATAATTTCTAGGCTTAATTAAGTTTTAAGTACCTCATAAATTTGCATATTTCCAATTGAGTTTGTAATAAAAGTTTTCTAATGTCCAAAATTCTTTTTATTTCTACTTAAATACCCAACCATTTGATTTTGTTGTTAACGGAATGACATGACCACTTCTTTTATCTTCCGGTCTCCAATTCAATGATCAACTTTATCTTTCCTCTCCAATCTCCTCCAAGACAAAAAAAATTCCCATTTAAAGAGACGGCAATTACATTTTGCCGCAATAATTTCTACCTGGAATACCAGGTCCAAGGATTTGCTGCACATGTTATTATTTAAACGATTAAGTCACACCAATGTTCAAAATGTGCAAATTTAAAGACTGCCGATCTGATGTTGCTTCAAAGTAGTCAGACACAACCATAGTCCACAGTTATCAATCAATAAAAGCTGATCCTGTTGCACAGTGAAGATACAACAAATATAAACACAACACACATTTACATTGCAAAATAGTGCAGTGCTCCCATACCAAAAAAAATTCCCAGAAAACACAGAGGAGGTCTAAGCCAATTAAAAATTAGAAGAAAGAAAAGCATGCCATGCCCACATGACATGGGAAATTTGTGAAAATGAAAAATGAATAATTACCCGATCTTCTGAAGATTTTTTTTGTTTTTGTACAAGAGTTTAGAAATTAAGTATTCTTATATTAATAAAGAGACATATCTCAATCCATATAAAGCATTTGAATCGCACACTAAAGAAGCAAACGCATGTTGCTACCTCAGTAAAGGAGATACTATGACTAGATCAATCTTCTTCATAATCCCAGAATCACGAACATGCTTTCGCAAATTGTCAACCTGTCAGAAGCAAAAAATATTACACATTCATGACAGTAAATAATATTTTCCCTCTCTAAACCACATCATGATTCATGGCATGTAAGCTTCTCCCTTCTGAGAATGTTTCACACAATAAGTTGCGGTGCTTTACCTCTTGCCAGCCTAACGGCGTAATATGAGCATCAAAATATTCAGGTTTCATGTATGCGTCGTAGTTCTTATCTCCCTCCACATTGTGGATCCCCTGTCCGTGCCTGACCTGGACATATGCGTTTTATAAGTAGGTAGTGCCTTAATTTGCATAGTGCAATCTTAAATGTACTTGATAATGAAATATATAACATGTCAGCTTCAAATTCACAAGGGAGACAGTATGTTGACTGAAAACTTGAGTTAAATTCCAATACGAACCAGGTGAATGGTTTTGCAACGGTGCAAAGGAAACACGCATGGACCACCACCACCGCAATCCATAGTCTCTGACAGGCCTAGCAAACATTCACGCACCAGAACAGAACGGGAAGTAAAGCAAAATATATAACATCAGAATCCAAGCGAAAGTCGGAACGACAACATCAAAATTTAAAAAAATAAAAATAATACCGTAATCATTATTTTTCCGAACTAGTAATTCACTAAACAATGAGTTATGCACATGAAATCACGTCGAGAGCAAGAACAATTGCAGGAAATCTAAATTAACATGCAATTCAACAATTATCAGTAGATTGTTACAGTTGAATCAAATCGATAGGTTGCAATCATTCAATTATTTGTATCCTAATTCTCTGATCCTGCTTCGGTAGATCGTCTGTTCTCACACCAAATATACCTAAAAGTGCTTCTCTGACACGCGCAAACTACGGAAAGCAGAATTTGAGTGGCCATTGGAAGAGAAGGAAAAGCGATGTGAGTGAGGAGGTAGCTTACCAGAGAAGCAGAGAGCGGAACGAGGAGAAAGGAGCGGAAATGAGCGGCGACGAAAGCGTAAAGAAGAAGCAAAAGATGGCTTCAACGTTGAGATGCTGCAATTCACACTAACTGTAACTGTGCTCATGCTCTTGCCGCTGACTAGAACAACCTGCTAAATAATATTAGTTTGATCTTCCTTTTCGTGATGT
Organism: Vigna unguiculata; assembly: GCF_037176805.1. Taxonomy (NCBI): domain Eukaryota; kingdom Viridiplantae; phylum Streptophyta; class Magnoliopsida; order Fabales; family Fabaceae; genus Vigna; species Vigna unguiculata. Next base: position 48,053,342 of record NC_140797.1, on the reverse strand, counting down.
TGATACCAGAGTTATAAACATGTTACACTACACGATAATTTCAATAACTATTCATAAAATACAACACTTTTAAGAGAAAAACGTTAAAATTAAATTAGAGAATAAAACGTTAAAAATAATTAAAATAAAAAGATTTTTCATAATTTATTAAAAATAAAATAAAAATGTAAACAGCATTTTATTTGTATAATATAATAAACATATTACTTCATTAGATTGCATGGTTAAAAATGAGTTAATTGTTGTATTTAAACTATTTTATTATCTTATTAATATTTTTATATTTTAATTAAATAAATAACGGATTAACTAAAATTAATAATGCAGACTAAAAACAAATATAAAGAAAATGTTAGATATCTAAAGATAAAGTTGACAAAAATATTTTGAGAACCGAAATTAAATTTACGACTTAAAACATTTTAAATTTATGACTTGAAACATTTTAAATTTGCGCCAAGAAAGAAACGCTTATGATTTAAAAATTTTCATGTTACACTGGCACATTTCATTAAAACTTTATTTATAAAAAGGCAAACCTTATCTTTATCTTTTCGAAATTTATGTCAATTGATTATAAACTTGTTTATCTAAGCTTTGCTAATTAATTACGAATTTTAATACACTAATAATTAATAAAAAGATATCGTAAGACTCTAAAAAATTGACGGTGATAGTTGTTTAAAAATATGATATTATGTATTCAAATAATTAAGTTTAATGTGAATTAGAATTACAAATATCTTTGTAGATATATTTTATACCATTTTAAACATTTTTAATATAAAATTATTTTCTATGTTTTGGATACTTGGTTTAAGAAATTAAAAAACCTAATTTAAAATACACTCTGAATTTGAATTTCTATATTATTGAAATGTGCTATAGTTTTCTAGATTATGTATTTCGATAACGTTCCTTTCTAAGTATACATCTTTTCTAAATTCAACGGTTTATAATATATTTTGAAATTATACAAAATCAAAAAGGTATTTTAAATTATTTGAAAATTTAAAATATCTTTCTCTATCGGAAACGTATTTTAAATAGTACAATTCAATATATATAAAAAATGGACATTTCAAAATATATTTTTAAATTACAAATTAATTATAATTTGGAGTATGTAACACAAAATTATTTTTATTTATTAATAATTTAAAATTTTTCCGTCTATAAGATATTATATCATCCAGAATATTTCTGTTTTACAGATAATTTTAACTTTTTCAAAGTAACATAAAAAAACTTAAATATATGTTTGATCTCTATTGTTCTTAAAATTATTCCATTTAGTTTTTATTTTCGTTACGTGGTTACTTATGTGTTACTTTGATCCTTATTTTTGTTCTTTAAAAAAAGGACAATGATACTTTAACCTATTTTTTTGACCCACTTTTAACTCACCACTTCAATCACCATTAGATCATACATTACATCACTAAAAAAATAAAAAAAGATAATCTAATAGTGATTAAAACAATGGGTTAAAAGTGGGTCAAAAAAAGTGGGTTAAAATATCATTTTCCTTAAAAAAATTATACATTTGATGTATGGATAATTTTGTCGTTTTGAAAGTAGCTCGAAAGAAATTATGGGCTGATAAAAATCCGGAAATCCACAAAATGGAAACATACCTTAAATCTCTCGCTCCTAAACAAGAACATATCAGTCCAATCCATCTATCCAAATGGCTCTGAAAATTCGGTTCACCTCCCCTCTTTTCTGCTCCGCCTCGCCCGGCACTCTCTCCACCCACAAACTCATCACACGAATCTCGTGCACCGCCTCTGGTGACGGCGGCATCAGCGACGCGAAGTTGGCGTCCGAGTTTGCGGTTAGGGTTGCGAGATTGCACGCGCAATCGTTGCAAGCGGATGAGGCCATGAGCAAGAGCAGAAAGCTTCTATTTGGAGAGCTGTGCGAGTATATGTGCCTCAACGAAGAGCAGGCCCAACATAAATGGAGCAGCATGGATGAAGAGGAGAAATTGGTTTTGGTGAAAGCTTTTCTTAAGGAGTGGGGTTCGCATTTTCATCCCTTGTCCGCGAGGTCCACCAAAGAGATGTTGGAGGAATATCTGCGACAGGGGAACGGACCTCCCAAGCCTTCTAGTTCTTCCTCCTTCTTTTCGGGACTCAATAGGATTATTGGTTTTCCGTAGACAGTTACTCCATTTAGTTGGACTCCATACTTCAATTTGGTTCCTTGTAATTTTCATTTTCTCTTACAAATAAAAAAATTGAGCATGGGGTTGCATGCCGTTATAGAAGAAATGTACATTTTTATGCAGTAAAATTTGAAGAGTTAAATGGTAGATGGTCTGAATTCGTTGATGGCCTGCTCTCTAGGTTACAGCATTTCAGTTTAGTAGTTCATATTTCATGTATCTTATAACCATCTATTGTCTATTTCATGATATTTGGAGTGAAGGTGTTCATCTATAATTCTCCTTGAAGGACTAGTTAAAAATTAAGTGCAAAGATGCCAAGTTTAGATATATTCTTTTAAATTGAAAATTCTTACATAAAATACTTTCTCGTAATACGCTAAAAAAAAAACATGTTAACCCGCTAAATAGTTAGGACATGTAGATCTAAATTCATTTACAGCTGAATACTAATTAATCAACAGAGCTACATGATTAAAACCACTGCGGCTGTATCTAATCGCTCACGTCACAAAATCCATTGTCATTAACTAGCGCTTTGAATGATTCCATGCTGAGTATAGTCCAAGCAGTGGCTGCTTTGAAATCCATATAGTAGTGCAATCATATAGTACATATAAATAGCTGTATGCCATCGCAGTACACAAGTCTGTAATTTTGTAGCAGTAAAATCAATGAAGCATCTGAATAGTAGTTGAAACAGAAGAGCGAGAACGGTAGAGTGGACGGAGCTCCCGGCTATATAGACAGGTTCTTTCAAGTTTTATTCAGTCGTTGGTCTTATCAAAAGTAACAGATATTTGGAATATTTATATACAACCAGAAAGCTATAAACGATGTATTGCACAAATGAAATGTACGGAATACAAACATCATCAGAAATACAGTTGTCTGCAGTGTGTAACTGTCGCTTCGGCTGGACAATATGGACACTTGAATGTTCGGGTGCTGTTTTTTGATAACTTCATAATCGATTGCTTGCAAAGGACATGTAAGCATGGCAACAGCATTGGAGGATTCTCTTCACTTCCTTGGTCCCTACTCACAGGGCAAACAAAAATCGAGTGAAACTGAAATTCCTTACCCAATTCTACAGGCACCGGCAACTGTTTCATTTCCTGCCACTCCTGCTTCTTTGCTGCCATTACATTTGCAAGCTTTAACAGGGTAGGCAACCCCTCAACTCCTGCAGCAACTGCTACACTCAGTGGGTTCTCATAGGACTGCCCCAAGAGAGTGCAGAACTGCCGTGCGAGCTCTTCAGTTGTCATCTCCCAATGAATTGGGGACATCAATTCAGAATAAGGGGAGCTCTCTAGCCTTCCTGCATACAAGAGGCAACCCATGAGCTTTGGGAACTCGTCCTTGTTGAGGGAAGCAAAAGGAGCAAGATAAGTTCGGGCGTATTTTAATGCATCAGCTCGCGTCCCATTTTGCAGGACCTCTACAAACTGCAGTCTGTGAATCTTAAGCTCAAGATTAGAACCAATATGATCAAGTTTCTCTCTATTAGCAGAGACCCATGTCAGAGCAGGCTGAAGGTTTTTCTCCCTCATAGCTGCAATAATCTGATGCATTTCTAAAAATTGAGATCTAAGTGCAGTTGCATCAGGCTCTCCAGCCTCATTAACCACGCTATCTCCAAGATCAAATAAACCTTGACGGTAAAAGTGGTTCGCAATGATCTGATTGATAATACGAGTATCAAAGTCCACATTTCTGTATGCCTTAGATATGTCAGGGTTTAACAATTTTTCAAGGAGCTTTTGATACTTGCTAATACTTGCGTTCAATTCCTTATTTGAACCTTCCAACTGTTGAAGTGGTCCAATAGCATTAATCTTGAACTTAAGTTCTGTGAGAACGGATTTCTGGTCAACAGGAGAAGAGAGGTCACGGGATGACTGAATTGTTGCCAGTGCCTGCTCAATTTCACGCCCCACCTGGTCAACAACTTCCTGAGACTTGGAAGAGGATAATTTTTGCTTTTTTGCTACACGATCAAATGCATCTTTGATGCTACTCAGCTCCATCTTTATGCTCAGATCACAAACTCCTACAAAAAACGATACAAAGAACAATAAATCCTGTTCAGAAAGACACAACATACGGTTTTTATAGTGTTAAGGCTAAGAATGTAGCACTACACCATCACAGAACCATACACTAGCAACCGTTATAGTCCCCCATAGACAATTGTTAGTGCATGTTTGGAACGAATTTACATTAAACATAACTAGCTTTTTGGTAAAAGCAACAGAAATGTTGCTTCTGTTTTGGTGCATTGGGGAGTGAAATTTTCCCTTCAATTGCATATCCAAACATGTTGTTACTAGTTACAACTTAGAAGACCTTTTTAGAACTAAAGCAGTATAGCCACATTTTCAACCCAAGAAGTCGAAACTATTTGCATATTTGAAGTTGAAACTACAGCAATATACACTCACCTTAGTTCAATCGATATTTGAAGGGAACAATAAGTTCAAGCTGTTTATAAAACATCAATACAAAGAAGTGACCTACCAAAGATGTTGAAGCCCTATAAGCTCAACAACATGTATAGAGTTTGTGTTCACCTAAGTCTCAAAATAACAGTATCTGGGAATCTTAAACTGGATATGTTTTCTTATGTAAAATGGCCACTTAAACTATGGGCAAGCAGAAATATATACTAAGATGATCCTCCAACTTTATTTATAATCTTGAATGAGAAAGACTCAAAGCTAAATGTTGTACAATGTCTGCTAAATCTTCCTCTTATGGAAGGTTGAACAAGAAAAAAACTTACAGAAGACAAAGGTGTTACAATTGTCACTAGTAGATAACACCAGCAAGCAACTAGTGAAGGGAAGGAGGGAGCACTGAACTGAAAAAACAAATAAGCTAGAAATTTATATCGATAATAGCATCAGAAGTAAATGTAGATCTGCATAAAAACAGTATCAAGAGAACAATCTTAAACGTTTCAACATACATACATATACACATCAAATTCAGCCAAAGGATAAGATTACTGACTTCTTAAGTGAAAATGAAGTATCATGGCGATAATTGTATGGCCAAATGTCAGCAAAAAATAATGGAATAATGTAATAGGTAAGTTTCAAGGTCAAATTCAAGCCTAAAAGATCATCGATAAAATGTACCAATGAGAGCTGTTTCCTTGACAATAATTTTATCTCTTTTCTTCTTTAAAGCCATTATCTCATGTCCATAATTTGAAAATTAAAGGGTAGTTTCTTTTTGACATTTAAAGAATTCTCAGTTATACAAAGATTACAACTGGAAACCCAAATCGCATCATTATGTGTATTCCTAGATCATAAATGTAAATGAGTGATAAAAGTTGTTAAAAAAGGAAGAATTACAATCCTTATACAGGTTAATCAAAGAAATCTGAAACCTGAATCAAATAGTCTTATATCTTCAATCAATTAACAATGACAATGGTTCATCCATTTAGATTAATCATTATGTGGCAGCAAATATCTACAATCGTCAATTTGGCATTTTGGAGTTGAGCATGGAATTGAAACTTGAAACTGGAATTGTGTCTACTAACAAATTCTAATTTTTATATTTAGATGTCCTTCCAGAATTCAAATCACAAATTCCAAGAGCAGTCAAGGGAATACAAAATAACTAGCGTAAGTTATTTCCAAATCCTAAATAACACCCTGAAGTTGTCAATTCCTCACCCCCAACATTGTGCAACTGTTCTCCCTCTTTCCATTGTCACCACCACCACTGCAGGTACCTTCCTACCTTCCTACATCGCCACCAACCACCACTATAACCACGACTATAATCCTTACTACCGCCACCTCTGCCCTCATTATCATAGTTATTAGCAAACTTTAGATCTTACGATCACACAATTGAATTGAAATTGCACTTATAGTCCTAATTCCGTGTCAAACTCTGCATGACCATGCATAAAATCTATAATTCTAAACCAATTCCAATTGTCAGAATTGGAGTTAAGTTAAGATTACAATTCTAAACTATTATTCCAAATCCATCATCCTAACAAACTACTAATAGCAGTAATAATACCCATTGGTTTACTTTCAACATCCAATGAAAATAAAGCAACTAAGTTATTTGCCTACAATGACTTCACAAACTACATGACAAACTAAATACAAACAAATATATGTATTACAGTGTTCATGATAACTTACTGAAACTGAGACTTGCAAAGCCAGCATTGCACAACAAAATTTTCAAATCTATAATTTACTACAAGAGCTAAATAGTACATATAAGAGTATGCTTAATCTTTTCTACAAGAAAAAAATAAAAAGAAGGTAGAATGCAATATTTAAAACAGCAAATTTCTAAGCATCAGCTACAAAGCACGATGCTCAAATCTACAATTTATTAGGCACGCTTATTGGAAAAATCTATTTATAAAGAATCAATTTCACGACGGGTTTATATCAAAAATGGTAAACGAAGATTACAGTGTTCAAAGTGACTGAAACATTACAAAAATCAACACAGTTTACACAAGACCTAAGAGTATGAGACACTCCATTGTCAAAAGGAAAGCACAACACAACTCTTCAACGGCAGCAATCAAAAACCACAGAACTAAATCGGAAGGTGTAAGCAGTAAACAACACAGCATAAAAAACTGTTTATTTTCGATCACAATCCCTGGGAGCGAACAAAAGAAATTAAAAATTATAGGTAAAAAAAAAACCATTTCTATTCAAAATTCTACTTACTACGAACTTCGAAATCAAAATTATTAACATCTCAGGGAAGAAGGAAGCAAGAAAAACAAATCAAAAGTCGCATAAACTAACGAACGAAAATGAATTTATCGGTTATTAGTCATCGTTTTTTTCGGAGTAACTACGAATCGCGAAATAAAGTAACGGAAAAATAGAATAAATAATTCGAATGAGAGTGCGCGTTCTTGCAAACAGAAGAAGAAGGTTTAGATGGATTTGTGTTACCTGAGAAACAGTGTGAGGGAGAAAGCGAAAGCGTGTGCGATGTGAGGGAGACGAGACGAGACGAAGAAAGGAACCAGGCGTGCGACTAAAACGGGGTGGCCACCAGACACACGTGCGAAAACAAAAAAATCCTCTTCTGGACTGCAATTGCCCCTACTCTTGTGAATTTACTTTTAAACCCTTTGGGGTTTTGATGGATCAATTCATGTACATGATAATTGATCTATTTGTTCAGAGTTCGAGATCTGTGCAAGAGGATTTTGTGTATTTGAGAAGTAAGAATGGGCCTAAAGTGCAAGTCCAATAATGCCACGTGGCTTATTTGTGCAGATTAAAAACAAACAGCTATTATATCTAGCCTTTTGAGACTCACGTACTCAACAATAAATTGTCTTTTTCCTTTCATAAATCATATATATGGGTGAATAGTTTAAATTCATATCTAGGGTCTTTTTCTATAAATCTTTTAACCAATATTTCTGTAATTTCATTTAAAGTATTAAAAGGAAAGAGTTTACGTATTCAATGGTTTTAAATAGATAACCATATTTTAATTTTTTTTATCCATTTTTAATTTATTATTTCTATCACCAGTATTTTTATTTTTTTAATAATATAATGCGATAATTTAAAATGTTTGGAGTAATGAGTTAAAAGTGAATTAAAATATTATTATTTTTTAAATATAAAAAAAGATATTAGACGCAACTATTTAAGAATTTTTGTAAAGATAAAATAGTTTTAACTAAAAATATTTTTTATATTTTTGTAAGAGAGAGAAAATGAATAATGATGTAAGAAAATATTAAATAAAAAAAATGTGATGTTAAAATATCAATATTTAATATTTATCAGATAAAATAAGAAAACAATATGAATTACAATTAGGAATTTGATTAGGAATACAGAAACATGTGTTTCATTACTTGTTGAGTATCTCTAAAAATATATTTATGAATTTTTTATATTTGTGGACAATAATAAGTATTTACAAATACTTTTATATTTTATTTATTTTAAATTTTAATTAAAATTATTTAAAATAAAATTAATTTAAAACAGTATATTTTTAACTATGATTTAAATCAAATTATTTATTGACACAGATAAATTTTGTAAATTTAAATAAGTCCTGTAAAGATATAAATCAATTTTAGAAATTTAATTTTTATAAAATAATTTCAATCCCATATGCTTAAATATAATAAATTGAAATATATAAAATTAAATTTTAAATATGATTAATATATTTGTCACTTATAATTTTATTTTAATTATTTAAATTAAAAAATTCTTAACTATAATTTATTAACAATTATTATAAATTATTTGTTGGTAAGAGAACATGGTATATATATATATATATATATATATATATATATATATATATATATATATATATATATAATTATTTTTATTAGTTATCCAGTTAATTCAGTTTCATCTAACTCTCGATAAAAGGTTTAATAAAGTATCTCAATCCTTAAAAGAACAATAGAGTTACTTTTGATTTCATTAATAATAAAAGTGTTCGCAGATAGATATTAATTTATTTTAAAATAAGTATAATATAATCAATAACCAATTGCTGATAAATGGATATTAATTTATTTTAAATTAATTATAATACAATTTATAACAAGTTATAGTAAAAATTTATATAACTAATTAATTTCAACTATAGATTTTAAAAATGATTAAATATGTTTTTTTTAAAAGTTATTTTCGAATATTTTGAATCAATCTAGGTATCGATCTCTTTGTAAATATAGATCTAGTTCTTTTAACTAGATCTTCTTAAATTTATCCAACGTTTCAAACATTTTAGTGTAATATTTTAGTTTGTTTACACCATTTGAGAGACACATGACTTTAATGGTAGTTGAGATATGCGTTTTAAACGTTAAATTAAACTTTAAAAAATGTGATTTAAAATACTAAATCTATGCATTTATGAAGATGTGAGACTATATTTGTTTAACGTTATAAAAAGATACTAATTCTAATTTTCACTAAAAGTTGAAGCATCAATAACGTATTTAACCATTTTAAAATTTAAAAAATTTCATAATATTTTTAAACTCTTAAGACGGAGGAATTTAGTTAAATGTTTTATGCTGCAGGTTGTACAATTGTCCCTTAGCAGGTGGACTAAGGAATTTGGATTCTACTGATCTTTTTATGTTCCTATGTTGTGTCTTCAAATTAAATTGATGATCATTAATTTTTTAATTTTAAAATATATTAAAATTATTCTTAAAATACCAAAATAATATGGTTTTAATGTTCAACAAAGAATAACACGAAAAAAATTTAGTAAAAGAAGTGGACTCTGGGCTAAGTCACAATGTAAGAGTAAGATTTATAATAAGATAATGGTCGAAGGAGAGATGATTGCATATGATATCAATTAGATTAAATGGGTCAGGTCACAATTGAATTGTAACACTTAAATTATTATATTTTTAAACAAAAAGAATTACACTATAACTAATGATTATAACTTTTAACCTAATAATAAATAGTCAATCCAACATTTTATTAAGAAAAAAATAAATGAGATAAAATAAAATAAAGATAAGATAATCAATAAGGTTGGAAAATATAACAAAAGTGTTGATTCGTGAAAAATAGAGAATCTTGCTCGAGATACATTTGTTATACTATATAGGGGAGGAAAGACATTGACATGAATAAAGTAAGTTTAAAACAAGCGTGTTCCACGAGTTTAGGAGGCAGATTTTCTAAACAGAATTTACTAGAAATTTTGAGAGTGAAAAAATCCAATTGAAAATTATGCAGCCACCGAGCACACAGGAAAAAAAGGCGAATAAATAGGGATAATGTAGAAGTTGAAGGTGACCCAGTGAACACAACAGCATAGCCATGACCTTCACCATTCTGAGAACCTCTTCAACTCCAATCTGTTCCAAACCTATTTTCTCAAATTTTCTCCTTTCTTCTCCTCCCACCACATCTTTCTCCTACCCAAACCCCATTCCTTCTCCCACACTTTCAATTTTCGCCTCACCCTCTCTCCAACCCAAACGTCGTTTTCGAGGTGGGATTGTCGCCATGGCCGCACCTGGTTCACTCCAAAAATCCGAGGAAGAGTGGCAGGCAATTCTTTCCCCTGATCAGTTTCGCATTCTCAGGCAAAAGGGCACCGAGTAAGAACCATTATGTCTTCTCTTTTTTACCGATTAAGCTTCTCGAACGTTGAAATCGAGTCAAACAATTAATGGGTATGTCAAGTTTCTCCGAATCTTGACTTTCTTTCCCGGGATTTCCCTCTATTCCAAAATTCAAGAATGAAATGAAGTCATGAAAATACATTTTTTTTTTTATTAAAAGCTGTTTGGATAAACTTCTCTCTAAACATGGATAGGACAAGAAAAAAGAAAGTAAAATAAATTGAGTTTTTGGCATTATACCGAATCAACTTTACCTGACTTGTGTGAAGATGTTTTCTTTTAGCTCCACCAAAGATTGAAGTGTGTAAGTTGATTTTACCTTTATGCTGAAGTTAAATGCATTTTACTTCTTTACTCCTTTTTTCTTTCTCTTATAAGGGCTCACATAAAAGTTTATCCAAGTAAGTCTAAATTGGGAAGGTTTGATTTCACAAATTCACTTACTCCTGGATCATGTAAGGTATATGCCGAGTTATTGCGCATGCTAAAGGTTAATCCTTTGAAAGTGTGATCAAGATTTTAAGTTGCAGTCGAGATGTTTGTTATTATGGAAGATTGTGAACAAATATGGCTTCTGTTGTGGTTGCGGACAGTTGTTTAAATTTGTAATCTTAGTGCTTAGTTTTTATGATCACAGTAATAAGAGGGATTGTTAGTAATAGGTTGTCCTAGCTCATTGAAGTACATCTTGAAAGAGACAGTTGAGTGGAGAGAGATTGATATTACATTAACTGATTTCATGATACAATATTTGATCTTCTTATACTTGTAAATCTGTCAAAACTCTAGTTAACAAACTTAACTAACAGTAAATGTCTTTTAACTATCACTGGCGACCGTAACTTATAGTATTACAGCTGGGTCGAGGGCTACAATGTAATCTCCTCTTAGATACGTTCATTAGTATGTTGTCTATATGCTTGTGGTCCTGGCTGTGATAACACCCTCACAAGAAATGCTGTGACTAATTTCCCATATGTGAGTCTGGCACTTTGAATGAATGCTTAGAGATGCACAGAGAAAAAAACGAGGGGAGAGAATAATGCTTGGAATGGACAAATCTGAGTAATTTTGAGTCTGCACCGAATTTTTGGTGGTTCTTGATTTTCTTAGCAACAAAGTCCATGGCAACAGAGTTAGTTTGAAGATGGTAACTAGTTTCATTCAAGATTGGAAATTATGTTTCTGTTGTAAGAAAATGTTTTGATCTGATGCAGGTTCCCTGGAACTGGAGAGTATGACAAGTTCTATGGTGAGGGAGTTTACAACTGTGCTGGTTGTGGGACTCCTCTCTACAAGTCCATCACAAAATTCAATTCTGGTTGTGGCTGGCCAGCCTTCTATGAGGGTCTTCCCGGGGCCATAAATCGCAATGTAAGTTAGTATAGTTGTATTATCATAACAGCCTTTTTCAACAAGTGCCTAATTAAGAACACCTATTAAGAAATGTAGAAAATGAAAAGTAGGATTTAAATACAAGGCAAAACATACACAAAATTTGAGTTTCATTCTGGCAATATATGCTTACTTTTAATACAAATTATTATGTGTAGTATTACAGACATAAAACTTCAACTCTAATTGGACAATAGTACTATTAGTACCTACGGAACTACATCAATGTTTTTGTGCTTTAATGTTGGAAAAGCTTTACTCTATATTTAAAACTAATTTTGTATTGAATTGTTAACAAGTATCTTAAACTGTATGAAGGAATGTATACAAAATTGTTAACATTGTGACGTATCATCAACAGGCGGACCCTGATGGGATGAGGACAGAAATAACCTGTGCTGCTTGTGGGGGACATCTAGGTCACGTTTTTAAAGGTGAAGGATTTCCAACACCCACTGACGAACGCCATTGTGTCAATAGCATTTCGTTGAAATTTGTACCAGCCAGTTCTCGGTAAAATTGAGTGTGCGGTTTGGACATGACTGCTTTAGTATTTAATATCTATCAGTAAAATAATATGTGGTGTGCTTATGTTGCGAGTGAAGTTCATAAAAGTGATGACAAAATAACAATGTCACATAATTAAATAGTGATTTGATGATTTGAACCTTTATTCTTTATTCCTCTGCTGTGCAACATTCTAACGTGTCCATTTGTGTTTGGGTGACAATTAATGTTATTTGATATGTGGGAAAGGTTTTTAGGCTGTTCTAAAGTATGCAAATAATGAAGTGTATTTCTATATTTTGGAATTGTTACCCTTTGGTGATACTCCATGCCTTAAGGATCTTACTTTTATGTTAAAGAGCCTAGCCGACATTTTTTCAGTAAGCAGCGGATTATAATTTCTCGTTTGGGTGAATTATAAAATCTAAAACATGTTCAAATATTAAGTGTGTAAAGTCTGACAATTTTGTAAGCTCAGATTTGGCTAATTTTATAATGTTTGTAGGTCATATGAAATCATCTGATTTAACATTCGTTATAATGTGGATCAGAAGTTGTGCGTTGTGGTTGTTCAAAATGGGGCTTATATACAGAAAATTGTACAAGTTTAACCGCTAGTGTTAAGTTGACGTTGTAAATATGTAATTGCATTAAACATTTAGAGGACATTCGTTATATGTTGGGAGTTTACCTGATTTTAACGTAACTGTCATTAGTAAATGATACATGTCTGCACAAGAACTATGTAATATTAAGTGTGATCGTGATTCGTGAGATGAATTAAAGTTGCAAATTTTTCATTTCAATTTACTTTATTCTTCGTTTAATTGTCTTTCCCTTTCTATGATTTGTTCCATTGGGGGCAAGGAAAGCAGCCAACAAGTATTCCAAACCAATCTCTCTAATTAATATAAATGCATTTAAATTTTATGTTAGAAGTCTCACATTGATTAGATATAAGACAAATTTAGAGTATACATGTAGATGCAAAACTTACTATGACAAGTCAGTTTGTAGGGCTTGAGTTAGGCTTAAATCTCATTCTTTAACATATTAGAGTACTTAGAATCTTTATATTTAGAGGGTGCGAACATCTCAACTCAACTTAAAGTATATATGTGTGGTTGCAAATTCCACCCTCCAAACTGGTTTTTATCGGAAATTGGTTTTTATCGGAAATTGATAGATGAAAAATTTAAAAAAATATTTAAATTGTATTATAATTAAAATCAAGTGTTTCTTTTAAATCAAACTAAATAAAAAAAAATAGTTTATATCTTATTTAAATCGAGCAATGTTTACTTTGGTAGACAAAAGTCATTAGTTTGGATGTTTACACATATATTAATGAACAAGTTAATCTTTTTTAAGCTATAGTTATAGTTATCTCACTTAAAAATAAAGTATAATGTACTTGCTGTAACCATTAATTTATAAATAAAGACTAGTTTCTCTTTTTCTTGGATGATATCAATTTTAGAATCTTCATTCCCATATATTTTTTCTATAATGTTTCTCAAATGTTTTAATTTAAAAACTTTTTAATATATTCTAGAAAATATATATATTTTAGGTCATTAAGATTCATTACATGGAGGGGTACAATAAGAAAATTTGAAGATGCGTGTCCAATCAACTTGAAGTCAGTTTGAATGTCGATAACAAAATTCGAAACCTCAATTTGGCCACAAATAAATTTGGGTGAGATTAAACTGAATTTTATTTTGGATTTTATACTTTATAACATCTTAGCAGACGTTACAATCTTTTTTTCTATTAACCTATATTTTAGTTTGTGGCGTATTAAACAAGGAAAGTATTGTTCTATCCAATAAATAATATTGTTTTAATTTATACAAAAAATCATGAGAAGTAATTATTTTAACTACAAATCTTTTTTAAATAGAAGTATTGAAATCTAAGTAATAAAATACAGTGAAAGTTAATAAATGATTAAGGAAATCAAATACATTAATAAACTAAGAGTGTCTTTATTAAGTCAAATAAGTTACTTACTAGCTTATAAGTTAATTTTAGTAATACATAATTGTTTAATAAGAATCTCAAAATAGTTTATTTTAAGAGTTTTTATAAGTTTTCATAATTTATTTCATTACTATTTATTATATTTTAATTTTTTTTTATCGTCTATAGTTTTGTTTTACTTATTAATAATTTTTGTTTCAAGTTTATAGATATAGCATAATGAAATATCTCAATATTTATTAAATTAATTTTTAATTTCTTATATTTTAAATTAAAAAATATTTAATATTATAATTTGAAGTTAGAAATGTTTTTATTAAAATATTAAAAGAAGAATTCAGTGTAACATTAATTTAAATTAAGAAATTAAAGAAATAAATTTGATCAATATTTATTAGATAAAATCTCATCTAAACAAGATAAATTATTGAAATAAAAAAAATGTAGAATTTTTAAAAGTAGATAAAAGTGTTAAAAAATTTAACTATTATTAAAATTTTAAAATTATAATTACGCAATAATATATTTTTTATTTGGAAACACAAATTTCACCAATGTGATATAAGTTATATAATTATATTTTTTTATGTCATTTTATAGTTACTAATTATTATATTGGTTATATTTGATCAAAACTTTTTAATTCAATAAACAAGCTTTTTAGTTCAAAATTTATAAACTAAGAACTAATCATCAACTGTACAATAAATTATCAGTTAGAAGCCGATTTCTCACTTATTTTTACTGAATAAATCTAAAGATATTGAAAGAATTCATTTTTACTAATTACTTTAAGTAGTCTCTACAAGATTGAACGTTAAGAGTATTTAGTTTAATTGAAAAAAAATATGGAAATTGTATAGAATAGATTTGTTATCTAAAAATTCATATAATAACTTAGTTAAGAGTTTAATATATGAATTGCTGTTTTTTTTTTTTTTTCTGGCTTCTCTCACTTTTAAGTGTTCATTTTAGCTAAAATAAACACAAGGAAAAGAAAAAGGTGGAAGAAGATAATGGATGTGACCAGGAATCAAAATTACAACTAAGGCATAAATAATAGAGAATAGCATTATCATTTCCGAAGAAAGTCAAAGTACAAGGTTTAGACGAGGCAATAGTCCCCGGATTCTTTTGTGAAAAACTAAGAGAAAGGAAGAATGAGAATCAATTCACTGTTTTGAAAAATGTAGGAGAGAAAAAACTGACATAGCTTAAGAAGAAGGAAAGGTAAAGAACCTCTGAAGTTCAGACAGGTTAACTACCATTCAACTATATTAAATTTTAGTACAAGTGTTGTGTCTCAAAGTACTACAATATTGGTATGGCTCAAGATGACCACTCTCAAGTGAAACCAAAGCCTTCACCTGAGCCTATGGAGCTTCGAATCTCCTCCATGATTCCCACAAGTTCATGGTTTACACCCAAAAGGTAAATGTAATTCTCCTTTTCTGTTTCCTTTCCCCCACTAGGATCCGTGCTAGTAAAGGTCAGAAAAATTCAGTCTTTCTCAGTTTTGGTTATGTGGGTATGGGAAGAAAAGTTGTAAGCAATTCTGGGTCTTTTTGATTTTTCATCTTTTCTTTGGTGGTGGTGGTGGAGACCAAATTTTCGTTCTTATAGAATGTTTTGTGTTCTCTCTGACTATGTTTTCTATTTTGATTACTTTATCTCTTTTATCTTATTTTGTAGGCTACTTGCAATATTTTGTGTGATTAACTTGTTAAACTACGTGGATCGAGGTGCCATAGCAAGCAATGGTGTTAACGGAAGTAGGGGAACGTGCACTGAGGGTAGTAGTTGCTCTTCTGGTTCTGGAATACAGTAAGATATACTCAAGAAAGATCATTTCTCTCGCTGCTTGGCATTTAACTTTTATTACACTTTCAAATTCTTGGGTTTATTCCAATTTTTAGAACGGGGTTCGTTGATGTTTCCCCTTTCAAAGTCAGAGATTCTCATAGAGTAGAGTAGAAATGATAAATGAAAAGGGGAGGGAGAAGCGAAACCAAAAATGGGGTTGTGAAGGAGGAGGTTTGGGAGATTATTATTATTAATTCAATGAATCATAAAAACGAACCACCAAATTATTCTTGATATATGAAACTCCAAAGATATAAGCTGATTCAAAACGAAGACAAGATTTTGCCAAATATTTTTGTCTATATATTTTTCTCCTTTTGTGCAGAGGGGATTTTAACTTGAACAATTTTGAAGATGGAGTTTTATCTTCTGCTTTTATGGTTGGACTTCTTGTGGCTTCTCCAATATTTGCTTCTCTAGCAAAGAGGTAAAAATGGTTATCTTGCAATTAGTTGAATACTCTAACTGCTTTTATTAACCTTAAATATTCAACCCATTAATGCTTCAGAAGAAGAATTGTAAATGACAAATTCTGAATGTTGAACCAGCTTTTGAACCACATAGATGTGCTGCATTGAATTTCAAATTGTCTTTCTTTATGTACAATTTAATATGTAGCCAGGACAATCATCATGGTTATGACTTTCAAATTTTAAAATCAATGAGATCGTGCATCTAGAACAATTTAATAAGTAAAGTTCTTTTGTTTTTTACAAACATTACTGTTCCAAAACAAGAATTTCTAGCCTATCCTTGCCTTGTACATGTACTGCATGGTTGTTGTAATTTATAATAACTATTATTAGATTGAATATTAATCCTAACACAACTATTATATTTTGCAGTGTAAATCCATTTAGACTTATAGGAATTGGATTATCAGTTTGGACACTTGCAACCCTATGTTGTGGTTTTTCTTTTAATTTCTGGTCCATTTCACTCTGTCGCATGTAAGTAGTCTAATGCCTTTATTTTGAAGTTATGCAATTTTGGTTGTGTAGTTAAACAGTGACATAATTTCTTATATTTTTCTCTTATGCTTTCAATATTCTTTATAGGCTAGTTGGCGTTGGTGAGGCTTCATTTATAAGCCTTGCAGCACCTTTTATTGATGACAATGCCCCTGTTACTCAGGTTTGTTTCTTTCCCCTGGAAGCATCTCCTGCTTTAAGATTTGAAGAATATCTTTCTGTCACTCTGTTATGCTCAATATAAAGCTCTCAAATGTCTCCTTTTATTAGACTGTAAAGCAATGGATTTGTGGAAGTTTGGGTGGGTTGAAGATCAATCTGCAAGTATGATTTGATCTTAACATACAGTATCTACTGGTCTGGGGGATCATAAACAATTACCCTGTGTAGTAAGTAGATTGTTGTTTGCTTCATCGAGTTATGATTTGGATTAGATTCTTAAAGTTAATATTCAGAAACTATTTCTTTTAATTTATTTAGCTGTCAGTGGGTTGGCTGCTGACCTTTTAGAGCAAAACCATAATTTTCTAAATACCTTTATATTACTAACGTCAAGAACCTAATTAAGCCTGGTGAAAGACTACATAAATGAAAGTAAGACTGCTCCAATGTTGTTGAGAACCTTAAAATTAGTACTGTGTACTAATCAGACTTTAACACTTTTACTGATACTTAGTGCTATTAATCATTCATAAAGAATATTAGCTCTAATCAGTGCAGTCACATGATCTGCCTAAGCTGTGCTATGTTTTCTCAAAGATGTAGTATTAGAAAACTGAATCCTTCTTGGTGGTTGGAATGTCATTTTTCATTATGATTGATTGATTTTTTATTTCCTTGTTCAAGAACTTTTTCTCATATTGGGTTTATGTATCAGAAAACAGCATGGCTTGCAATATTTTACATGTGTATACCATCAGGATATGCACTTGGCTATGTCTACGGTGGTCTGGTAAGTCGATGTCTGATTTTTGTACCACTATTAAATACTAATTTTAACACGTGTGTTTAGTGGAAATATACAGTTTCATTATTCCAATTTTTATTTGTACAGACTTATTTCCCTGGAATTTGAATCTAGGATGGCAGCACAGTTTTCTTTCTAAATCTTAAAAACGCGAAACTTAACAAAGTTGAGTTTAAAACTGTAAGTAGGTTGAAAACATATTTTTGCTACAAGTAGGAACTGCATTATAATTAATTTGGAATAGTAATTTCTTCCTTCCCTTTCATTTATTTATATTAGAAGCAAAAGGTTGGCCTTTTAATCAAAGAAAACATAGGATTGCAAGTGAGGGAATCCCCCTTTAGATACTCAGCACTACAGAAACAACCAGAGTGTTTTGCTTCTGATTTCATCGTGTGTTTATTAACAGGTTGGAAGTCATTTTGGCTGGCGTTATGCATTCTGGGTAGAGTCTTTTCTGATGGTTCCATTTGCTATTTCTGGATTCTTTATGAAGCCTTTACAATTGAGAGGTTCACTTTTGTTTTGCATAGATTCCTTGTGAACCCCTACTACTATGTTTCATCTCTAAACTACTTCTGGATCAGGTTTTGTTCCTGCTGGTTCAGAACAGGGACCGACACCCGAAGGAGTTGAGGATGTAGTTCAAGGTATCTAAGAATTATGCACTACTAAACACACTCTTTTTCAAAGTATCTAATAAAACCCAAAATATAAATCTGTCTCAGGCCCAAATAGATAGGAAATTTGGTAAATATTATACTAAGAAGAAAGCGAAATATTGTAAAGGAAGTTAAGGAGAGGCACAGCTTATCTTTAATAAATAACAATACATGCATAACTCTATAATGGAGATTTCTCCATTTGACATATATAAATAGCATTTTTATTTTATTTTTAATAATACTTTTAAGCTACAATGCAAAATTTACAAGAACATTAATATAAGATAAAACATAGTAGAACAACTAGAAGAGGACAAAAACGAAACTATCTAGAGGGAAGAGACTCCATGCAGATTAAGGAGAGGAATCTTTATGCTTCTGCTAAATATTTCTCTATATCACATGTTATTGTCTCTTCCTATATCTGAGTAAATAAAAAATCCAATTTATATTGTAAAAAACCTTGGTTGTGTAACACATTTTCAGATTAATGTTCTGTGTAAAACTAGGCTTGTTTCTTTTCCAGCTTTCTTTCAGTTTTTCCTGTTATTTAAATCAACTGGGAGATTAGAAGTTTTACTTTTTAAGAAAGATATTTAACGTATATAAACAAAATCTACAATTTTTTTATAATGCTTAAAAGCGTCCATGTTTGCATTGTCTATTCCATCACCACCCTTCAAATCCTATTTTGTGGGAAGTAATATTCTTTTTGTTTTGGTTCAAATAGGAGGTAGAGCTGGTAGCTAATATTCACATCGTCTCTAATATATTGCAATGCACTGAAAATTTAGGTTTCCGATTTGTTGGCTGGTTAGTGGTTTCTAATTAAAAATGTCTCTTTATTTTAGCCTTAATAAAATTCACTTGTTTGATTCAAAGTTATGGAGGCTTCCCATGGTAAAGATGAGACACTGTCCTTAAAAGCAGAGCATAGAGATAAAAGCTCAGACCATCATTCCAAGTAAGCACTTACTCTGATTCAGAGAACACTTACCTTCTGAAATAGTTGTTTTTTCTCATTATTGATTTATTGTATCTTTTACTGTTTGGCATCTATCATTTAGTGTCTGAAATATTGAACATTCTATCTGATTGATTCTCCCCTTAGGTCAAAATCTGCAACCCTAATTAATGAGAAGTTTTCAAGATTTTTGAAAGACATGAAAGCACTTTTGCTTGATAAGGTCTATGTTATCAATGTTATGGGTAATTCTTCTCCCACCAACTACTCTATTCATTTACTGTGTTTCGTAATATTTACCATATTTTGTTGGGAGATTCAACTCAAAGACTGCAATGTGGATAGCTTGCATCCTTGTGAACTTTCATATATTAATATCCTATAATTTTATTTTTAGCAGTCATATTGTTTTACTTTGGGTATTTTCAGGTTACATAGCGTACAACTTTGTCATAGGTGCTTACTCGTATTGGGGGCCCAAAGCTGGCTATAATATATATCACATGGTGAGAATTTGCTTCATCCAATCACGCCTTATAGACAGAAAATACACTTTCCATGTATGACATAGTGTGTATTACTGTAATATTAAAGTTGGATTGCTTTGGTAGGCTGATGCAGATTTGATATTTGGAGGAGTTACAATTGTATGTGGAATAGTGGGCACTTTAGCTGGAGGCTTTGTTCTGGATTATATGAATAACACCTTATCAAATGCATTTAAGGTTGGTATTTATATTCATTATTTCTTTCCTGCAAACTATTTTACTTCAGTGTTCCTTACAATAATACGTAATCTTATACATGTTATTATATAAAAGTCATTAAGACCAGATTATGGTAATAGACTATGAGTGCATGTTCCAGCTGGGACAAGCCAATTATGTTTAGGGTCATGGTTTCTTGTGCCATATGGTCTTTGATAACTTACATGGACCCAATTAACATTGTATTTGTGTGAATTTGATGACCTATAAGCCTTTCACAATGAATGGCCTCATTTTTTAGTATGATGAATCACTTTATGCCGATCTATTGTCAATAAACTTTCCTGCATTTGGATTATGTATCCTCACTAAATAGATGCTACCTTAATTGGAGGCTACCATTTGAAATATTAAGACTTTAATGTCAAGGATGTTTTGTTTAAATTGCTTCACCTAAGGTACTTGGGTATTGACCAGCCTCTTACGTGAGGCCTGTGTAACAACAAGTTTTGAGCATCATGGTTGCAGTTTTTGTGATTCTTAAATTGTACATGACAGGGTTGGAAAAAGTGTTGTATAATACTAATACTCTGGATTGGCCCTATTATGCTGAACAGATTAAAAGTGTAGCCAACTAGCCATAAATTGATTGAATTGCTCCATATACAATGTGATTTTTATCACTCTAACCATTGAATAATAACTAATATCACCTAGATTGCTTGTGACTAATTTATTCAAAATTTTCCAAATTGAATAACAATAAAAAGATAATCAGATGGTTCATATTTTTATATATTTTAAAAGTAAACATTTTGCTAATCTTGAGGTACATGAATTGGGTATCAGAAGATTAATAAATTTTTGTTAACGTGGTCTATATTAAAGGAACTTTAATCTAATGGTAGGTTTTAGGATAAAGTTTTGAAATAAAAAAGTATTGAATAATGTAAGAGTGAATGTAACCTACACTAATGTAATTCGATTTCTCCTTGTTCTCTTGTACTAAACACGCAATCCTTTTGCAGCTTCTCTCAACGACTACATTTATTGGTGCAGCATTTTGTTTTGGTGCTTTCTTATTCAGAAGCATGTATGGCTTCCTTGCTCTATTCTCTATTGGTGAACTTCTTATTTTTGCCACTCAGGTATTTCCGTTCTATGCAAGGAATCTCTCTTTATATTGAAACAGTATCATTTTTACATGCTTATCAATTACTATCTATGAATATTTTAGGAAATGACTTTTTTGTTACATTGATGTTGCCAAATTAAATTCTTGATGGATAGTTATGTGTTTTTAAGTAAAATTACTTATACATTTGGGAAAATAAATGCATACTTGCTCTCAAGAACAAGGAGGCATCCTGCTGTTTGTTGTCATTTGAATTTTATCTTAATTTTAACCTGAAATTTGAAAGAAAATATTTTAATCGTAGTATGGTACTAACAAGTAACTACTGTGTTTGTACAGCATGCCTAGCTTAGAAAATTCTTGACTTCTGCTATATGAGTTAGAATGAAATGTGATCACTATAACTAATACATTATTGTTCCTTAGAGACCATTTTGGAACCAGATCAAATGTTGGAAGTTTAGCGCTAAATGTTTGCTTGCAATTTTCTTTTCAGGGTCCTGTGAATTACGTATGTCTACGTTGTGTTAAACCAAGTTTGAGGCCTCTATCTATGGCTATGTCTACTGTTGCAATTCATATCTTTGGAGATGTACCTTCCTCACCTCTTGTTGGAGTTCTGCAGGTTATTCTTTTGCAAACGGTTACTTGTAGTGGCATTGCTAACACTTTTAAGTTCTTAGTGTTTTGGTGGAAATTGGGACTTTTACACACATGCTGTCTTAGTTTGTGAGAAAAAAATGTCAAACAAGTACATAATGCGAAATCGGGTGCATAAAATTTGTTTGTTATAAAAAGAAAATAGTCAGCTTTTAAGCCAAATGCTTGCTTATGATAAGAAATTATGCTTTTGCATGTAAACTGAAGAAGTCAAAACTATTTATTTTAAGCCCAACATGGCTTAAAATTCATCCCCAAAGTTCCACTGTTCTCATTCAAATTACGCCGTAAATGTTGTGTCCATTACTTACCAAAGGGAGGGACGGACAGAGACATTTACAGGTCACAGAATGTATTGTGATGTGATATATAAGATTCAAATGGTTGTTCATACATAATGATAATGCAGGATAGCATTAACAACTGGAGAACGACAGCATTGATTCTAACATCAATATTGTTTCTAGCAGCTGGAATATGGTTCATTGGTAAGTCACCACGGAAATTTCTTATTGATTTACAACATTAGAGTCCTTGTTTGTAATTTTCTTTTACACGTACTTGTCAGAGCAAGAATGATTTTGGTATATTAAGATATCAAAATCAGTGTTCGTCAGTTTATTTTAAAGTTATAACATAGGGATAACACTAAAAACTCAATAAAGAGTTCAAATTCCACTACTAATTCACCCTTAAAATCATGTCCAACCCAACTCAGATTAAAATGAAAGCATATTACAATCTTTAAATTATACCTGTTATGGATGTTACTAGGTCAGATAAAAAGTAACTTGTCTATTATCTTAAAAGTCAAGATGAACTATTGAAATTTTGTAATCGTTATCAGTTCTTAAAAGGTCTAATTCTCAAAACTTCTAAAGGTTTTTGAATGTGCTGTATTCATGGATATTATGTCAGGGATATTTTTGCATAGTGTGGATAGATCTGATGAAGACAGTGGACATCAAGTATCAAATGTTGAAAGGTTAAGCACCATGCCGTTGCTTCAAGAGAAAACTGGAGCAACATCAGCGTCTCCTTCTCTGTCCCAAGATCATTGATTTTTTTTTTTTTTATGCCTGTCCAAGAACAATGGTAGCCGCTATGATGTAAATAGCAATATCTTTTAGTACACTTATGAAGTATGTATTTGATCTTGGTTGATGAAAATTATTTACAAATAATATAGATCAGTTTTATGCTCCATCATCATGTGCATAACGTCCCTAGAATTTTTTTTAATAAAATTGCTAGCCGTTATCTTTGTAGGCTCTTAGCCAAAGCATAATAAACTAATGGTTGTCATTTTAAAAATAAACCAAACGTTTGTTTGTTGAACTCAGTAGCTCCTGGAAGTAGGAATGACCACTGAACTGAAAGATTCATCCAGGTACGAAATTGAATGTGATTCATAAGAAATTACCATTTACTTAGATCAGGTACAATACAACCATCCATTATTTATATCTGGTTTAAGTTTATCATACATTCTTCTACTTTATCCCCCAAAACCAAAGTCTATCAGTCTATTTGCACTCAAATTCGAGAATCAGATGGAGTTGCCTCCTTATAAAGAAATATGGAAAAGAGAGACAATAAAACGTAGAATACACAAGAAAGTTGGATTTATTGAACTAACGCCTGACCAAATGAACATAGTCGAAGATATAACCCGTAAGCTAAACATAAGAAATTGCTACTTCATATAGAATTGTACAAAATGCAAGCAATGGCATGAACAACAGACCCTCCCCAAATCTCTACGCAAGGGACAACTCTCCTGCAGGAATTGATCTCTTAATAAGTTTATTCCAGGACTCGTTGGTCTCTGTGATAACCTTAAGCGCGTATTCCTGTCACAAATATAAGTTTAGAGCGGTAAGAATCAGTAGACACAAATTGAGACCGTGACCAGCACACACTCACATAAACACCAATAATGATAACACACTGCCGAAGATTAATTCCTTTGCTTCAAGAATCTATTTTGGTACTTGAATACAGAAGAATACATTAATTATAACACTTCTTTAGTAAAACACCCTCTTATACAGTTTATCAAGGTAACCAAGTTCTTCCAGAAAAAGTGCAACCAAAGACACTGTATCAGTAAACATAAGAACAGCTAACATACCATTTTAACTAAAAGGTAAAATGCTAACTCCTTCATGAAGTACAGAGTAGGGAATTCCTTGTAATACTTTATTCAAGAGATTCATACAGCAAAAATACCTTATTAGCTGCCTGGTTACCGAGCCCAAATTTATTAGCTGGCTTTCCATCAGGTATCTTGTAGTCTCTGAACCAGTTCCTAATTGCAGTTAGAGTTCCCTGAAGACAACCAAAGATTATATAACAAAGAAAGTTGTTATCCATGACACCAACTGAGCATCTCGCACAAAATTAGCATCCTAATGAAAGCAGCTTCAACATAGATGATTGATTACTCAAGAGAAACGCATTATATCTACTGCTCCTAATCAGATCAAGGGGGAGTGCTCAGAAGAACTTTTACAAAAGTTATTTGAACTTATCTTCTCATATATAATCACTTAAGCTGAAAATTCCTAATATCTACTGTACAACCAATGCTATTTATGTTTGACTCAGAAGTCTTTTTAGTCAATATGCAGTAATAGTAAATAAGCTGACTGCCGTAACTAGGTAGTTTGGATCAAACAGTTAAAAAATCGCCTAGCTGCTCAATATAATCATAAACTATAAAATGAACAAGAACAGATTTATGAAATAAATTATCAGACAGTTAGGTGATAGAGATATTACAGGAAAATGCTTCTCAACGTCATTAACATCATTCACCAATGATGCCTTTGGATCATCTAATGAGATTGCAACTATTTTCCAATCAAGTTCTCCTTCATCAATCATGGCTAATGCACCCAAGGGTTTGACCTTGAGAACCTCACCTATTTTCCCCTGTCTTTCACCAATCTCAACAACATCAACTGCAGAATTACAATGATTTCAGACATATTGTGTTGTATTCGTAATATAACATTATGGCAGAGAGGGAAGTCTACAATAGTTATTAATGGAATACCTGGATCGTTATCTCCCAGTGCTCCTTCAACTTCAGAGTTTGCAAAAGATGGATCTTCCCATGTTTGTGGAAGTAAGCCATAGTTCCAATGTATATTGTAGCTGGAGAACATGAATAAGATGTGTTTCAGAATAGGCTAAATATGGAACCAAAACAATCTAGCTAGATCAACTATTAAAGATAAAAAAATTAACATGAAGATGGCATCTAAGAAGGAAGGGTAACTATCAAAGGTCAGCAATGGGTATTGAACCCTACATGTAGTAGATTTAAGGTAGTAAATAGACAACAGTGAAAAAGAAATACCACACCACATTTATGTCGACAATAAAGCAATAAAACAATGTAGAGAATGGATTTACGTTAAAAATGAACTGCCAAAGACAAATAATGTAATTTAGAATAAGAAAGGAACAGTATGAGCTCAGAAATTGTATCTCACGGGTAATATCGGAGCTTTCCCTTTTTTGTATCTTGTTTAATGGGAGTGAAAGCCTCGTCAGTTGCAACCTCCATCTTTGCACTGGATTCTTTAGGAATCTCAACAATGAAGTTGAAGATATCGTCACCCGATCGCAATGGAATATCATGCCAAGGAGAAATCTGAATATTTTGCAAATTACATTTTAGGTACAAGTAACAGGTAGCCCAGATAGCAGAAAACTCATTCATTGAACGTTACTTCCATTTCCTAGTTGAAAAGCGCAATATCTCATTGTATGGTGATTCTTATTACATAGCTATATGTAATTAGCTTCCATCATATTAAGCAAATATAAATCCTGATGAGTCCCCAGAACAGAAAACATTGCAATTAGGCTCCTGCTCTACATTCCTTTCATAAGAGCAGAGGAAATGTAGTAACAATAAGTAAACATATACACATGCGTGAAACAGAATATCTCAATTAGCTAGTGAAGTATAAGAATATTCAAAACTATTCAACATCAGCCAAAACAAACACCATCCTCAACAACTTACCAAGCTATTGATCCTTAACAGAAAACATAAATATTAAACCAGACAGTACCCTATTTACCTCTAACACTTCCATCACACAAATAACAAACAAACACACAGAAACTGAAAATTATTGCATTTCAATTTCACGTTTCCATCAATCAAATACAGACCACTCACCATCATCAACAACAACAACGACAAAAACAGGAAAAAAATTTTAACACCCAACATCTCATTATTCAAGTGGAAAGCAAAACCCACAAAAGAAATCAATTCCCATTCAATAACAAAATATAAAAACCAAACTGACCCAATAAAAAAGGTACCTTCTTGCCAGATTGGTCGACAAAGAAAACTCTATAGTCGAGGGTTTCGGGCTGGCCTTCTTCCTTGACGACAACCTGGGGATTGTAGATGGCCCTGCAGGTGTAAGACCTCCTAGTCCGACCAAATTTGAGGTTGTTGAGGGAAAGAGCAGTGCCACCCACAAAGGGTTTCTTTCTAAGGAGAGTGCATGTGGAGTTGCTCGCTATGGTTATTGCTCTAGTAGCCGCCATGGATGATGCTCTTCCTTCTTCACACACTCTAAAGGCACAAACTTTGTTTGCTGATAGGCCTCTTGCCCTTTGTGGCACTGTCTCTGTAGTGTTGAGTGTGTTGGGTTTTTATTATTATTTTTTTTTTCTGGTTCAAATTTGGCTATTAGGTGTCCATTTACCATTTGCTCAATACCACCATTGCCTTCCAGCGCACGTGAGCGGAACATAACAATATGGTTATGAATGATCCTTCTTTTTTATGACTCTTCTTTTTTATTGCGGATAATCTGAATGATCCTCTAATCGCTCTATAAATTCGACTCTTAACAAGTAATTATTAAGTAACAAATTTTATATACCCTTAAAAAGTATTATTCAGGAAAATTCTTCTTCACTGAGGTAAAATTGGTCCCAGACTCAAGTCGTAAATTCATAATCAAATTTTAATATACAGATATACTCTTAAATAAATAAATAAATAAATCATGTATGATATTGTTTTGAGAAAGAAAAAAAAAACTAATCACAGCATTGTGTCAAATTTCACTGCTAGATCGTTAAGTTTTGGTTTTTAATTATCTATAACAATATATAAAGGAGATTCTCCTTTTTATGTCCACATTTCAAAATATCAATTTTATCCTTTAAATATAATAATTTATTAAATTTTTAAAAATTGACTGTTACTTTTACAAGTTTTTTATAAAATTTTCTGATATATTTCACTTTATTTTTAATAAATATAAGTTTAGTTTATATATTAACTTAATAACATTACAATATTATTCCCTACTAATATAATATTACGTATATTTAAAAAATACATATTCGCAATATTAATAATAACAAAGATGTGTGTGATGTGTTTGAGAATGATTGTTATTTTTTCATTTTACTTATCGTTTATAATACTTAAAGGATTAAACATGTTTTCAATCTTTTTAAATTAAAATATCTTTTTTCAAATTTAAAATTAATATATTTAATTCTTGTAAATTGAAGAAAAAAAAATGTCTTAATCTCTTTCTCCGATTGTTTGAAATTTTTATAAGAAAACCTCACCATCTTGCACCAATGGCACTAACAAGTAGGTGAAAGAATAACTCCTTCGCGAGTTTATAGGAAGGTTTGGAAAAGTTGTTCTCAACATTTGTAACTTCAACCTAGAAGTAGCCTTGTACTACATTTCTAAACAGCTTCTGCAAAAAATTGGCAATAAATTTGGACGAAAAACTAAAAAAAGGGTAGAAAAATCTATGTAACACCCTTGAGTGTGTTAGGTTACTCCTCAAAAGTCAACTTTAACAAATAATCACACCACTATAAATTTAGAATAACAAAATACATTTTTTTTCTTTGATGATCATACATGTGACAATCTTAAAATTACATGGAGATAAAAAAAAAGCAAGTAAGAACTTCAATATCAAATAAATAAATAAATAAAATTATTTTTGTTTCGGTACAACCAATAAGTCTCACATCGTTTAGGAATCGAGAGTGAAGTTAAATACTCATACCTCATTCCACCATCCCTTTTGAGGCGTCTTTTAAGGACAAAATCGTGATGGAGCTCAAACGTTTCAAAACGGACAATACCTTGAAAATGTGGTGGTTGTTCTTAATAATGGCGATCGAACGAACTTGAAATAATGATATTTTGACCCATTTTTTTTGATTCATTTTGAACCCATCATTCCAATCACCCTTCAATAATCTTTTTTTTTTTATGATATGATATAATAATTTAAAAATGATTGAAATGATGAATTAAAAGTGAATAAAAAAAATATATGTGAAAATATCATTATTCTAAAATTCTCTTGATTTTTGAATCCTCAAGCTATCTTCAACTTTTGTAATTGTATTACACAAATACTGATGAGCCTTGCACTTAACCTTGCAAATATACTGATCACTCCTTTAAAATTTTCATACAATAATTTTGTATTTATTTATACTATATAATACATTTTATCATCGAACAATTTTGACTAGAACTTGGTATGGTTTGATTTCTTATATATATGAAATTGTTTTCTTATCTCTATAAAATTAAATATTTTACTTTTTATTTTTTATAAAAAGTCAGTCACCCTCTCTAGGATAGTCTTTTTAGCACAATTTATTATTGTTTAAGAAATACGAAGAATAACAAAAGAGAAAGAATGAGTCAAACCTAATAAGTGAAACTAAAAAAGTTATTTCAGAAAAATCTCAACTAACTTTAATAATTCAAAAGTATTGTTAATTTTGTTACCTTCTTATGTTACGTAAAATTCGTTTTTTCTATTGTGATGATTCACTTATTTGCCTCCAAACTGAGACGTTAGTATTGGTTCAACTTGGTAGCCCAAGTTGGAACAAAATTGGGTTTTGAAAATGATAAACTAAAAAGAACCGAGTCCAATCGATTTGATTCGACAACTTGCATGAACTAAGTAATGAATTAAATTTTTCCTTTAAGTATTTAAGTCAATTATATATTTAAGACTCAAACTCAAGACTAATGCTAAAAAGGCAATTAAAAAAACAACAGCCCATTAAGTCGGACCAAAACTAGGTTTTGAGAATGACGACCTAACAAAGATTTACTGAACTTGAATTGATGGGGTTAACGTAATTTAATAATATGTCTAATTGATTGTTATTATTATTATTAACAAATATGATAAAAAATTATTTTTGTTTGAGTAAGTTTACTAAAATATAACTTTAAAATAATTAAACTTTTATGAAAATTGATTTTTAATTTCCTTTGGATGCAAGAAAAAAGACCAGTTTTTACATCAGTGAACAAAGTACATAAAAACAGAAAAGGAAAAAAAATCTAAAACTTAATCATAACCTAAAAAATGTATACGCATAAAAAAAATACAACTTTTAGTAATAGTTCTAAACAAAACTTATTTTCCAATTCTTTTAACTAAAAAACAGTTAAATCCTAAAATTTCTGTGCAAAGACGTCTAATTGTATAACATTTAATCTTGAATCTGAAGTCAATTCATGATTAAATTTAGAGATGTGAAAATGGGTTCAAATTTGTGAGCTAACCTGAGTCATTATGAGTTTAGATTGTGTTAGGGTTGAAATTCTTTTACAAATTTTAATAGGGTTGATTTTTGACTCGGTTTACCTAAAACTCGGTTCACCTGAGTTGAACTCGTGGTGAATCGAATTGACTCACCAACCCTCAAATAAAATGTCACACAAGTATTTTTTTTTTGTTAAGTTAGATTTTACATTTGGATCAGATTATATTGTTTTTTTTAGTCAACACATAAATAATTTGTATTTTTGTGATTTTTTTTTTATATTTAGATTGTATTAGAATTTATTTAGATTTTAATTAGAATTAGAATTTAGTTTTACTAAAAAAAAAATAATAATAATTTTTTTAATTAAGCGAGTCCTTGAGTCAACCTGTTTAACTCACTAATCCGTGGTGGGTCGGACCAGATTCGAATTTTTTTTGCTTGTAATGAGTGAGTTGGATTAGATTGACTCACTAAGTGATCAACCCGTAGTGGTAGTGATATCGGATTACCCATTTTGACAACTCTAATTAAACTTACTATATTAATAAAACTAGTATGAGACCCGTGCGTACGCACGGGCCTTTTTTTGTTTTTTTGTTATTGCTGTGTTGTGTGTTTTGGGTTTGGGATATTGTTATTCTATTGATCGATACAATTTTAATTTATATTTGAAACAGTTATAGGGGAATCTAATATAACAAAATACTGTTTTAAAAAACGTACTTAAAAAAGCGCTATGTTTTTCTAAAATAATAAAGAACTGAAAGGGAAAATATGTGAGATATAGTAATAATTAATTTTGTTGAAAAAATATGTGGGTTTTTGGTGGCAATGCATATTCCGAAAAATTCAGAGGGTCTTTTCGTATCTCTGCAAAGACTGCATTGCAATTTCCATTTGCCTTTTCAGTTTCCGAAAAATTCCGAGGGTCTTTTCGTATCTCTGCAAAGACTGCATTGCAGATTTCATTTGCCTTTTCAGTTTGGTCTAGTGTTTACTCTCAGTGCTTTGGTTTTCCATTTTTACGTTTCTGAATCAGAAGATCGGGTGCCCTACAGACTTCCATTTTCATCTGCTTGCATGGAGGACAAAGGTGCAAAACGCTTTAGCTTTAACAACTTTTTCCAGAACTCCATAATGTTTATGGATCGTAGACAGGTTTGTGTTTATAGTTTCGGTATTTGAATTTCGTTTTGCTGTATAATTTCTTGGCCACCTTAATATCATCATCGATTCGTCCCTGTAGCCGTTTCTCTTATAAAGATCGCATCTTTTTGGGTTTTTGAATCAGCCTTAAAGTCTGGGTAATATGTTTTTCAGGAGTTTTTAGATTTTGACGAAGGGTTCTTTTTGGAATGGGCTGATACGTTGCTTATAGGAACAAATTTTTTCTCAGATCCGAGGGGAAACGTTTTTAACATTGAGTTTGAGGAAAGGCTTTTGGCCGACAGGAAGTTTGTCGGTGGAACTCAAATCTTAGATTTTTATGGTATAGATGATGCTGCATATATATGCACCCTGTATTGCGGTGATCGATATTTTAGGTTAAGAGTATTCGACGTACACTGGAAGGAAGTACGTTATCCTGCTGTAGGGAATTCAGGAGCATCGCGAAAACTATGTAAACTTTCATGCTCACCTAGGTTCTTCCAATGTTTTCGACTGATGGTGGATACATCAAAGGTAACAATTTTCATACTTCTTAAATATTATTTCGTTGTATTGTAGGTAATGTTAGTTTTTTATTTAATGTTTGTCAACAGCTATTCATAGTTTTGCCAGAGGAGTTTCGAATGTTTTGTCAAGATGATCTCAAACTGGACTCCAAGGTGCAACTGTATGATCCCCTATACAAAAAGTTCGAGTTCTTTGTGGACATCAATATAGATGGCTGTTTTGTTTTGTTTAGTTTCTTGGAGTTCTATAAGTA
The DNA here is from genome assembly GCF_037176805.1 of Vigna unguiculata. Lineage (NCBI taxonomy): Eukaryota > Viridiplantae > Streptophyta > Magnoliopsida > Fabales > Fabaceae > Vigna > Vigna unguiculata. The sequence goes on along the minus strand of NC_140797.1, from coordinate 48,021,659 downwards.
TTATGGATTGAATAGCAATTTTTACGTACATTTTAGTTATGTAGGAAACAATGTTTTTGTTTATAAGATTTACTTGGCTGAAGGAACACAAATATTGTATGAGAGGGTTTCATCTGAACCGTTGAACAATGATGGTAATACTTCGACTGGTAATGGAAATCACAACTTGACAAAGAAGCTAAGTCAATATGATGTTGAATCTTCATGTCTGGTATGCAACTTCTTTATTGTTTTAATTTAATCTTTGAATTTTCGTTTTGCTGGTTTGTCTAAATTAATTTCATTGTGTTACAGTATCTGCACTCAAATTTTGCTAAACAGTTCTTGGATAAGGATAGGAAGAGATACTTCATTACCAATGAGACCTGCAGACGCTGGCCTTGCAGAATTCGATGGACTGGAAGAACTTGTTATGAATGCTATATCACATGTGGGTGGAAAAGATTCTGCAAAGACAATCTGTTGGTTGCTGGTGATATCATTCAATTTGCAATGGACACTGAGAAGAAAAATGTAATCCATGTAGTTAAGGTTTAGACTGTAAAACCTTCTGCAGTAGTTTTAATGTAGTAGTTTGAACAACTGGAATACTTTAGCATGTTTTAACCGTACATCTATATATTTTATTAAGTATTCTACTATTTTATTTCTTGTGTTAGTATTGTGTGCTCAATATTGTTAATATTTTTATCCGTACTTATATTTTTGTTTTTATATCCGTTATTGAATTTTCTTAGTCGATGATGAATTGGTCTTTAATAAGCTATGACATCCAAGTTTAATTGTTATTTTGTTTCAACAATGACGTACAAAACTATTACCAACTTTTTAAAAAAATTTCAATTACTCAAGTTGGGTATAATTTGAATTAAAAATTTACAAACATATGATTATCATTACAACAGATGTTGATCCATAAATTTTAACAAAGAATTATTGACCGCTGGTTTGTACATATTGGTAATGGTTTTTATTGTTATTGGTCCATAAATTGGTGTAAAACATGTTATTTGGAACCGTGTAATAGGCTCTTGTACAATTATACTGGGAGATATACATTTATATTCACCACTCATCTTCGGATTTGAAAATATATCAAATCCATTCGTTTGTTTCGGGGTTCGTATCATAACGCCGTTAGGTTGAAGATATTGTGTTATGTAGTTTCAATTAATATAAATATTTTACCGTGACGTTGTTATGTAATGGAGGTGCATAAATCAATTAACGTGGTGTTGTAAGTTAAGTTAACGATGAGTTGGTGGATGAGTTGGTTTTGTCTTAAATACAGCTTTGCATATGTGGAGTAATGGTAGAAAGCAATGGTAGAGCTTCGCGGTTTCGATATTGCTTCGTACAATCGTTCATCAAATTCAGCTTGTATGAAGAAAGCAGAAATGGGACCAGAGAACAAAATATGCATCGATCTGGGTAAGAATTACTCTTCCATCACTGTGATCTAGCTATGAAATTGGGCGTAATGAAAAATTTTTAAATTTGTCTTTAAAGTTTCATGAATAAGATAATTACCCACTCTGTCGATCGTTATTGGATTTAACAAATCAAGTGTATACGAAATCAGTTTCTTAATCTGGTATCTAACAACGCGATTTCTAATTTCCAGCATCGACCACGGGTAGACGTTTCACGCATCATTGGCCTGTTTGGATGTATCTCCAAACAAAGTAAGTTTCTACTACAATGGTTAACAATATGTCATACTATATCATAGTGCTGCACAAAATAATTTGAAATTAATAACAAAAGATTGCCAAGCTATACATTTTGGAACACTTCTTTGTAAACAACATTTGTTGTTTTGCTGCATCTTTTGTTGTCATTGTCATGGATTAAGATCTTTAATCCAGATTTACTTTGAACTCTAGAAACTGCTACGTAGAGCTGACCGTGGCTAAATACGGGTGTCGGCAAATACAATCCGACAAAACCTAGTGACTGTCCTTGAGATTTGTTTATTGTCATTGCATATGAAAGCATAATGGGAAATTGCTTTCTAATTAGCTTAAATGGCCATGGGGACTGGGACGGAGACATTGACATTCGAGGAATATAAATTTCTTCACCATCCTTGTTACCTGTTATCAATTTAGCACCTATGACATGGTTTGCAAGCCTGGTGACAATCAATCTGCTTCCATTGCATAATCCTGTAGCTTGGTCCAAGTTTCTCATGAGCATTATAGGTACTCCAATCTTTAGTTTGATCTTATGGTTAGGAAGTCCAGACATACTGAGTGAATTTAGGAACTCAGAGGTTATATTGCTATAAGCATCACTTGAAGCGGATTCATCCACTGAATCAGAGCTAAGATATTCTTTTTCTTCTCCTGCGAACAATTGTTAGATATAATAATAAGACTATTATTAATACCGATCTTTCCAACATGTACCATTATAAATTCATGATCTCCATTGGCATACCTGGAATTAGTGATAGCATGTATTCATTGATTTGATTGACAATCTCAATTCTACTTGCTAAAATTGCTCTGGGCTGCAGAAATGATTCTTCTGTGTACTTGTGAATTAAATCTGGATATGTTGTATTCACAATTGCTTCTATGGGATCATTGAACTCTGAAATCAGAAATTCTTTGGGTATTTCGACTTCTACTAAACCGTCATTTGGTTCTTCTAACTTACCATCCCCAATTTTAACAATCCAATCCGAGAATTCCTGAATCTCGGAAGCAGTACTACCTTGTAAACCTGGTTGTTGCAGACGCATATTTTTGGTCAATGTTAGAACTTCACAGTGATCCCAAAGATAAGACGCATTGATTGTAGAATTTACAATATCAGACCTGCTACCTCCAGGGATAACAGGAAGGATTTGCCTAAAGTCACCTCCGAATAGTATCACTTTTCCACCAAAAACAGCATTCTCTTTCGTCATACCACCCATTATGTCATTCAAAGTTCTATCTAATGCTTCAAAACAATATTTGTGTGCCATTGGAGCTTCGTCCCAAATAATAAGTTCAGCTTTCTTTAACAATTCCGAAGCTTCAGATCCTTGTTCGATATTGCAAACTGAATTATCTAATGTTGGTACTGGTATCTTAAATTTAGAATGTGCTGTTCGTCCTCCTGGTAGTAATAGAGAAGCTATTCCACTTGAAGCAACTGTCAGTACAATTTTTCCTTCAGAACGAAATGCAGCTGACAACGTTCTCCACATGAAAGTTTTTCCAGTTCCACCATATCCATATAGAAAGAATACTCCTCCTTGTTTATTTAGAACGGCCTTACTAACCTTTTCAAAAATTTGCTTTTGTTCAGCTGAAAGGGATTGTTATGACAGTTGTTAAATAATGTCATTTTCATTTAAAGTAATACAATAACAAAGAACATAGCTTCTAAACCTGTCATTGATCTTAAGTTGGATTGGAACAATTGTCGTTGCTCAGCAATGTTGTAATTCAGTTCTGCATAAATAAGCCTATTTCCACAATTTTGAACAACAAAATCATTTGGGTATGGCATGGTTGGGAAGAATTTTAAACTGCTTCTATTCTCTTCAAGCAATTTCTCTATCTCGATCAAAGTCAGGTTTTGGAGCATTTCTGTTGCAATGGTTAAATCTGCGTACAAATAATTTTTAGAATATATTGTTACATTGGAATAGACAATCTCGTTACCCAATTCATGTGCAAATACACAAAATAGATATAACCTGGAATTCCGGAAATATTTCTCTCACGATACAAAATTCCATCTGCAAGCCACTCCCATGTTTTGTTCCATAGATCTTCTGGATGATTAACGCTATTCGACAGCAATATAGTAACGAATAGTTTCCTAAGATAATATCCGGAACCCCAATCTTTTGCTTCTCTCATAGCTTCAACATATTCTGTATCATCTGTTAAAATTCCTAGAGCTAAGCAAGCTTCTCTAAATGTAGAATATGTTACATTGTTAACTGTTCTTATATCTATGTACGATGTTGGACCTTTTACATGGGTTAGCATTCTCCTAAGATAAAACACTTCACCAGTACTTGGAGGTACCCAAATTAGCCTTCCAATAGTATTTCCTCTTTTCCTTGGTTTCCAACATCTATCTTTCTTTACATAAACAAATTTGGAAACGAATTCAGCATATGTTAACTTTCTGGCTTCTGCATATTTCTTATTACATTCCATCCAGCCTGTAAACATTGATTCTGAAACTGTTGCTTTTCCCACAATATCATCCATTTGGTCATCATCATTAAAGTACACTGCCTGTTCTCCCGGTAGATGAAAAAACAATCTTTCTACTGCTGGATTTCGTCCATGAATGGGGAACGAAAATATTCTCCAACATGCCTCGCATGGAGATACGTATCTGCAGTCCAGATATTGTTTGATTTCATCTACTGCTTGTGTATTAAAATTTCCGTCGTTCTGCTGTGGAACTATGGCAGCTGTTATTCTGTCGTAACCTTTGTTGATATACTTAAATAAGTACTTGATCGAAGTACTGCGATTACACCATTCCACATTTATATGTGCTTGGTACTTAAGAAGTAGTTCAGGGTTATAAGGAACCACAGAACGGTTATCAAGGCAAACACCATTCTTTGTCACAGTTGATGAATCGTTCCTTCTTCGATAATGTGGATATCCATCTTCTGATACACTGGTGGTGTTCTGAAAGTTTTTTGGATATAGGCGCGAGCATTTTCCATTTTTCATGCAAGGCAAGGATCTGTTTATAGTACCACAAGGACCGTGTATCATGTGATCTAGAACACATTGATGCAGTTCAGGACATGTAATTGGACACGGGATTTCAGCAGAGATGACTTTGTCAATATCATCAGGAGTTGGGTATTTACTGCTCGGATGCAAAAAGATGAGCAAGTGTGCATGTGGTAGGCCGCGCTTTTGAAATTCTATAGTATACATGACTACAAAATAATCACAGAACAATTAGTATAATAGAATTATATCATTATTCATAAAAGAGATAACTTACATGCAATAGTTCGGCCCAATAAATGATTCTTCGTTAGATCTATGAGAAGTTGTTCGAATTTAATGTTGAACACCCTTGAAACTATATCAGGACGATCGGTTGACGACAACTTTAACTTTTTCAATGCTCTAGTAATTTCTGGCCATTTAGGATTGCACGTGAAAGTTATGAAGAGATCTGGAAATCCCAGATAACTACAAATAGCCATTCCATCAAAATACAGTTGGTCCATAAATCTTCTGCTACCAATAAAAGATGAAGGAAGAACAACCCTCTTTCCTTGTTGTGATCCCTTACTTTGTGAATTATCCGAGGCTTGACGGATGTTATTATATTTATCAACCCTTAACTTAGATTGATTATATTTAATGAATGACAATCTTTCGGATTCCATCATTGTATATCCATCAACAATGAATTGTTGAAAAAGTCGTCTAGATGTAAGCAAAGTTAATGCTTCTGAGTGTCTTGTTTGCAACCTGAAACAAAACCACTCCCTAATTGTCAATCTATTTCTTTTCTGGATGATTCCTGGTCTATCACGATGACTGACATCATGTCTATATCCATCTTCCCCATATGGGAATAGTAAAGGATATTGAAACCCTAGGTAGCTTGTGTGCAATTCATTTATTCTTTGTAATTTGCCGGATTGCTTTTCCATTATGATGTCTCTACCTGAAGCAGTATCAACATCTCCAACAATAAGGGCTGCAACTTCTGAAACATTGGGAACATTATATATCCTTCCATCTTTTGTCCTATCTGCAATAAGTCTCAATTTCAAATCATCAAATGGTTGGTTCCTATATCTATCCCTTGCCATTCTAAATGATTTAGCATGAACATTGAACTCATCGAGCATCTTTTTTAATTTGCTGACAATTTCCAAATCGATATCATCTTGATTCCTGAAAAGAATAAGAGGTAATATAAGTACTTGTTGAGGTTCGTTTAAGTTGTATAGAAAAAACTTTTCATGTACCTTAATGATTCCATTCTGTTTTGAACTTCATTTTCGGTGTCGTAAATATATAGTTGTGCAAACTTTGGAAGCCCACCGGGTACTGGTAAAAGGCTCCCAATTCTATGACAAGATTGACCTTGGATTCTTAAATTGGGCGGTCCTTTTCCATTATTAAAAGTTCTGTCAACTTTAGCTCCAGGAGATGTAAAGGCAAACATCATATTGTATGTCCTTATATGACTTTGATAATTCTTGCTTTCTTTGGATTCATTGTCAAATAACAGACGTTTCAAAACAATTGGTGGTTCTTTTAGAATTGGTAGTTGAACTTTACCATTACCGCAACACAAATGGAAAGTCGGACTTACACATCTCCTGGTCTTGTTAATCCTTTCCTCGTACCACATGTACGCCTTGCATTCCCTGCATATGAATGTCGGATCTCCAATGTCTGCGTACACTGTGTATATTCAAATATACTTCTAGTAAATGAACTAAAATATACTAATAATAAAAATTATAGGTACTATATAAAATCTTATCTGGGATTCATGGGCTGTTCGATTTCCCAATCTTGTGCTATAGAGTCATGTTCCATGTCTTCGTTCCGCTCAGGTGATGAATCTGAAAAAGCTCATTCGTATATGTCAAACATATATTCAAAATTCAAAATTTCAACAGTCTATAAATAATATACTACCAATTTAGAAAGTATTACCTCTAACGATATTCTCAATCCGGGTACTTGTACTCTGATGTAGTCGAACATCTTGTACTATAGCATGGGCTGATGTCTCATATGTTGAACTTTGACGAAACTCTGATGAAAACTCGTTTGCAACTTGAAACTTCTGAAGCAGATTTTGGCGATGAGAAGTGTCATTATGAAATCTAAAGCTCATAGCATTAGTTTTCCTTTGAAGTGGTTCTTCATTATAATTTCCTTGAATATAGTTATTTGGTTTAATCTGGCGATTGAAGAAATCGATCATTGTAATATCAGACAGTGGTGTAGAGTTCCTTTTCCTTCGATGATCGTCATCATGTACATCTCTATGATTCCTTTTCATTTTCTTTTCTTTGAGCATCATCTTTCTTTTCAGTCTTGCATTCGCACAAGATGCATTGGACTCCATCATCAAACTGTTACTGAAACAATTATCACAAATTATATTGTTGTTTAACCAAAATCATTCTACAGATTTGTATTGCATAACGAATTTCAAGCCAAAAACAATATTTGTCTTAACATTGACGAATTAAAAACTTCTCCCACTTCATTAGAAGAACACAAAGCATGTAACAATGATATAGAAATAAAAAATAATAATAATACAACAACACATTGTACCTCAAACTTCATGTAGTTGATTACTGGATTTTGTTTTTCCTATAACTCCTCTTAGTTTAAGTCTTTGATATAGCTGAAGCTTTGTGTCAAAATATCTTAGATGAGGGAAAATAAAAAATGCGCGCCAAATTAATATTATTTGTTTAGTTTATTGCATTTAATCCTTTATTATCGAAATGATTGATTGTATAGGATGGGGCAGTTGAATCCCTAAAAGGTATTCTGCATGTACTTCATTCATCTAAATGTCTACATCTATTAATGATCGTTTTCTTTATTTAAGCAATTTTTTATAAATAAGTTCAAAAGTAATCATGCTTGGCGTAGAACCTTCCATCCGACGAGTTTGAAGTTGTTTCAGACTTATATAAAGTCGGTTACTATTCATTTCTGCACCAACCAAATTTTCAAGTTGTCCAAAAAACTTTCGAACTTCACCAACCAAATATTCTGAAATGTCGACTTCTCAGGTAAACCAAACCAATCCTCCAAGACGTTATTCCTTCAAGAATTGGTTCCAGAGTTCACTCCACTTGGTATTTCCAACATGGGTAAGTATTGAAGTTGTGGTTTAACTTTTCTTCATGAATATTTTTAGATTTCGGGTAAAGATTGAAACTTTCATCAAGTTATCATCTTCTACACTGTAAATACATAGATTTTTTCTAAAAAAATCCTTCCTTGCTATATACAATTCTTCGGTTCTTGATAAAGATGAATAAAAAAGATGACTTGTTTTGGTTTCGAAACTGTTGGGCAGGAATTCCTTCGTTTTGATGAAACTTTCTTTGACTACTGGGGACAACATATGGAGATGGGGACAAACTACTTTCGTGATCCGGTAGGAAACTATCTTATGCTTGAATTTGAAGAGTCTTTCATGCAAAATCGAAGCTTTCGTATAGCACGGGAAATTTCAGATTTTTATAAGTTGGATGATCTATACTGGCTTGGGATACTATACTGTGGACACCGTTACTTTCAGATTCGTATTTTCAGTTTGGCTATGAAGGAAATAGAGTATCCTGCTCCGAGACTGCTTCCTAATCCCCAACAACCTTTGTCTTCTTCGAGGTTTTTCACTTGCTTTAAATCCGAACTATTGCTGCCTCAGGTATATTTTAACGTTGATATAACTTGATCTTTGTTTCTTAGGCTAGTCATTAATTATACTTTTAAACTGGTGCAGACATGCATTAAGTTGGAATATGCCTTTGTTATTTTTTGGGCACATGAATTGGACTATGACAACATTCAACTAATTGATCCACGTCAGAAGAAACATGATGTTCGTATACACAAGTCGGTAAATGCAGACTTGATTATAGAGAAAGGGGTGTTAGAGATGGTTCAATATTTCAACGTCAAGGAAAACAAAATCATACATATGAGTTATGTTGACAGAAATACGTTTTTATTTAGGCTTTTTTCATCTGACGGAATTGAAATTAATTATGCTCCTGAAGTCGTCAACATTAGTAACCATGATACACATCTCGGAGACTATGACCCTGCAGATTTTTACTACTCAATGGCCAAATGCTTATCTGAAAATGATACCAAATCATCATCACTGGTATATAATTTTTGACCTTAGATGTTATAGTGCAATGTATTTTCATGTGTTCTAATTATAACTACCCACTTGATTTTCTTTCAGTACTTGGAATCCGAATTTGCAGCAAAAGCTCTTGTTAGGAACAGGACACGATACATATTGGTCAATTCAGAAGGTGATTGTTGGCCTTGTACAATTCGAAGATCGGGAAGAACGAACAAAGAATGCTACTTAAGTTGTGGGTGGAAAGAATTCTGCAAGGAGAACAAATTAAAGGAAGGAACCATAATAAGACTTGGTGTAGATAAGGAACAATCGAATTTTATCTATGTAATGGAGATAAAAGTATAGCCTTTGTATTCGGTACTTTGTTTTGTCCAAGAATTAACCACAATAGTATTCGTAGGTCCATCAGAAGAACGACAATGTTTTTGATATATATCTGTTAACAAATGTTTCTTATCGTTTGTCGTTCTATATATGTATAAACATCTAATTTGTCGTTCTATAGAATTTTTATTTACTACTAATTCTATCTATAATTACGTTGGTTATTCTTATACTTTGAATCTCTTCATGCATACAATAATGTTACCACCATAGTTCGACCTTGTACACGACAAATAGTATAATACAACAATAAATTCACACAGCCTTAAGCGATTAAGTTGATTGAATATCAATTTCAATATACGAAGAAATAGCTAAATTTAGAACGGAACTTAGAATTTTGATGTGCAATAGTCAATAATATAATTTACATAATAATATAGTAGGTAAACATACTATTTGGTAAACATAGTTCGTGGATAACATAATACAACGATGGTATACTCAAAAGAAATAACTGTCCCGAAATCCAAATCTAGATTATGATTTCCAAAATACAGGACACCATCAGCAACTTTGATCACCACGACATCAAAATCCATATGTATTTACAAACTTCACTGGTCAACCTTACAGCTTCTCCTGTTTCATCCGCTTTTTAGTTTTGGACCTAGAAAATTCTGCACTTGGAATATCATCCAGATGGTCACAATCAACCTCAAAGTCGAACAACAGTTCCTTGGTAGGGGTAACACAGAAGTCAATATAAGGGTCATGATCTGCGCATCCACTCAAAGTCAACTGCATATTCCAAACAATTTTTGATTATATTTATTTTGTGGATTAAAAAAACATGTAAAACTAACATAAGAATAGATTATAAATTACCGTGCACATATCAGCTTCTGTATTTCGTTCAAAACCTGCCTGTTCAAGGATTTCTTTATTCTGCGATTTTAAACATAAAATCCTTAGAACAATCAATAGTACTATAAAAATTATGTATACAGTGACTTTAAACTCTAGATACCTTTCCTGTATGGCATGCACTTTTACTGGAACCACCAGACTTTGATTTGTTCGTGGACCCATCAGATGATTTGGGTTCCTTTGTGGATACAAGTACAGGTGTGGGACTTGACTCTTCAATCTGTCAAATTCATTCAAGAACTTTTAATAAATTTATAATTATGAAAGAACTACAAAATTTTACCAATTAGACGTACGTTTTTTGTATGACGACCACTTATATTCAGAGCACTTGCTGGAGATTGCGTATTGGGAGCACATATAGCCTTAGGCCTCGACTCTTTGGCCTATGATTCACCGAAATGAAAACTGTAAAACTCTACAATTAACAAAGTAAAAAAATTGGACATTACAAATACCTTTATCCCATGAGGTGCACTTTTAAAAGAGCCAACTGTTTTTGGTTGGTTATTCCAAACACATATATCTGTTGCCTTACTTGATTTATCCTGTCATTGAAAATCAAAGTACTAAAAACATAATGTCAAACTAAGTAATTGCATCACCAAATCATAATCAAGAGAATGACCTCCTCTATTTCGGGTCCCTCTTTGGAGTTTGCTTCGTGACTCGAATCAGATGTACCTTCAGCACTGTTGTCCTTAATCTACATATAATAATAGTAAAAAAATCATCCAATAAAGGATAAGTCAAACACATAAATTCTCTTGGTACAATATACCAACCTACCATCTTAGGGTCAAGTTTACTTCTAATTGAAGCAATAGTTTCAGGATTGGTAGAAGCTTTCATTACAGAGGAAGATCTGTTACTTGGTTGAACTCTAACCTTAAAAGCAAGAGTACATCCTAGCAAAGCATCTAAATCCTCTGGAAAACATTTCGGATCATCTTCACCATCCTAAAAAAAATAAAATGCAATCTTACACATCCATTTAGTGAAACAATTGACAAACAAAGTAATACCACCTCAATCATCTTATTCATCAATTCAAGAGCTGATACACCAATCAAATTAGTACAGTCTTGATCCCACATTACAAAATTTGTGTAACTGTTCCCATCTGTAACCTGTAATTCTAACTTATATCTGAACCAAAAAGATTTAGTTATTTAATAACATAATATTGCTGTAAACATGAAAAATATCAAAAATATAAATACAAACCTAATTCCATGTTTTTCATTATCAAACCCACAAAGAATACACTTAAAAGGACCTACTTCATCAGTCTTCTTCCTGCAACTATTGCATACTGGATAACACCATCCATCATTACCCAAATTAAACTTTACAGTATTTGCAACCGTAACACAATATTGTTCCTATTAAAAAAAACAAACTTATGTCAACAAATAAATCATAAAATCAACACAAAAATTACAAAAAAACAAAATAACTTACGGATTACCTCTTTCATACATGTGATTTCAGATATCGTACGCACAACAGCTTTATACATAAATTTCTCATGTTCACTATACTGGGACGGTGAACTCAATTGGCTACACTCTTGACTCGGATTAACTTCATTGCCAAAACGTCTATAAGTAGAAAATTTAAATCATTATAATACAACATAAGTTAAACACAATCTCTAAAATATAACAAAACATACTCTATCCATTGCTCCCTGAACCGAACTAACTCAGCACATTCTTCACCCATAAAGAGCTTTGAACCATTCCAGGAATTGGATATTGAGACTGGCCAGCGACCTAAATTAACAGCAAGATCAGCACAAAAAATACCACAAAACACACAAATAAAATGGACAAACCTGAACACGGCTTAATCTTAGCCTGTGTCAAGAGAACGACAAGAAGATAGGAATCTGGTTCACCCCTCCAATTACTCATAAACTTGAAGTAATATGAATCCCACAACGTACAACCAATCACTGCAGAACTGTAAAAAATGCGACAATATCAACTGTTAAATGACAATACAACAATATTAAAAAACATAGTAAATAACAACTAACCTCATATCCCTTATATGAAAGACCACATTCTTCGACTGAGGATTACACCTCACATTATCAACCACTCCAATAATATCTAAAACAAAGAATAACAACCCATTCAACTCATAATATTGATATACTAAATTCCAAACAACAACATCATATGTACATACCATACACCAAATCAGCAGAGTAATTTCCATCCACTATATCTTCAATACTTTTGAAATTGTAAACGTTCAGTGGAATACTCGAAATTGGTTGTTGTTTTATAGTTGTGGCCCCAATGAACAACAATTTGTAAGGATGTTCACATACCCGAAATTGTCCTTGATTTTTCAATATCTTAAAGTTATGCATTATATAGGTTTGACCCTCTACGACTTTTTCTTCCCACAAACATAAATCCTCCTTTCTTACCATGGCAGGAATCATATCACCCTGAAAAAGAAAGCATCAAAATAGCAACACATAAACCAGCAACACATAAAACAGCATCACAATTGCATTACCTTGTGATCCAAAAGAATCAACTCCATATGACGACTATTATCCCGGTTTTGAACAAACCACAAGTCTTTGACTCTAACAGCAAGTTTCAATGTTTCTTTCTTGTCATCAATATCTTTGATAAGATCAAGTTTTCTCGCCATCACAACATACAAACACAACCTACACCAAGTTAAAACACAAAGAACGTAATAACACCAACTACAGAATCGGACAAAAAAATAACAGCCACCCTTAACGGAAAGAACAAACGAAAACCACAACTCATAAACTCAAAATCACAGAATACATACCTGGCAAACCATACAAAACTGAAACAACAAAAAAAACGAAAAAAACTACAAAATCACAGAATACATACCTGGTAAACCATACAAAAATGAAACAACAAAAAAAAAAAACGAAGAAAACTACAAAATCACATAATACATACCTGGTAAACCATACAAACTGAAACAACAACAAAAAAACGAAGAAAACTACAAAATCACATAATACATACCTGGTAAACCATACAAACTAAAACAACAACAAAAAAACGAAGAAAAGTACAGAAAAACGAAGAAAAAAACGAAATCTGAGGGTTAAGATAAGACAAACCCACGACGAACTCAGAAAAGAAAATAAAATAAAGACTCAACCACAAAAACCAAAGAAATGGAAGACCTTAAGAAGATGGGTTAAGATTCTGAAGAACGGAGATGCAAAACTGAGGAAGAAGAAACTGTGGAAGAAGAAACTGCAGAACCCAGCTCAAACAATTTTTCAAATACACAACAATGAACTTTGTACGCAAAGGAATTGAGCAAAGCAGCTGAGAGCATTAATTAATCCATGCAAATCAATCAAATCATGCAGTACTCCTCCATCTAAGGCGGGAAAACGAAAATTACATATTTGGCCAGACAATCGAACTTGTTCCAGGCTTCATGGTAGGGGTACATTGGTCAGAAACGAAATTCAGAATGGGCAGATGACGGGAAGAAGCAAAGTTACGAAAAAACCATTAAATGGGACAGCTGTCAAGAAGGTAAGTGGGGGTATTGGGGTCTTTTCCAGAGGGTATTGTTTTCATATATTTTAGATTAGTCTGAACATGTAATAAATTTCCTTATTTTAGACTTGGAATGCCCTTTTAATGATCACTTTGAAATTAACAAGCTATCATCTTCAATTTACTTTTGGTTTTTAAGAGGTGGGAACCGCCAAAATGAAAAAGTGAGAGTAACAAATCCACGTTTATGATGCAAGATTTCTATAAAAGTACTGTGTCCCAAATAGTTCAACTTTCAACACACGCACACACCATTTATTTCTAAGCCAGCATATCCAAAACTGGACTCAACCATTAATTTCCAACATGAATCAGCATTTGCTAGCCACTCTGGCTCCGAGTTTCTAGGATTGGCGTCAACTAAGTTGGAGAATTATTTGAAAATCTCGCCACCATTATTATTTTATACCCTTTGATCATAACACCACCACTATTTTTTTTCTCTAATTATTGCCTAACTTGTATCCACACTCCTTAGCAAACGACAAAACTATCATCTCTGCAATTTTGAATATCCCTTTAATTATTGTGTGGACTCTTTAATAAGCCGGTTCTGAGGCCCACACTATCACTGAACCATCAATTTCCTCTTCCACACATGCCCTTTCGCAATTGGCTTCAATTTTCTTTAGTCAATGGAAACTTTGTTGTGTTTCAACAAAAAAAGAAAACTTGGAACTGTTGTTTATGACCAACCTTTTCATTCATATTTGGAAAATGACAACTTACCAACTGGTAATTGATTGCAAGAATGAATTACCATATACCACACATGAATGATTGCACTATTTTGTTAATCAATTTCCAAGATCTTGCTTGTTTATTACTATGATTTTCCAATGATATTTGACCCAGAGAATGAATAATTGATGAGGAGGGATCTAAGAACGTAACTTGGGAAAAAGGCACAAAAGGGTAAAAGTGAGTTAGGCAAATAGGTTTTGTGAGGGACCACATGACGAGGAAGCATCCTTGGATTTGCGAAGCTATCATCAAAAAATTTCAATGTCTAGTTGGTGAAGAACACTGCCAAAGTCCACAAAATAACAATCGGTGGAGGTATTTATTTGTCAGCATGAAGGAGGCTCTAAAATATAAAATAGGATGAGTGTTGTCTATTATCCTTAGTTGACAATACCCTTCTGTGCTTCTGTATAATCCCATTCACATCAACAACCTGTGACCATCACAGTGCAACTGTGTTATATTGGAACACTGTGAAGGTAGAGTATGCAAAAGGAATTATAAGTAACCAATATTTTTAAGATCTTTTGTAGTATATATATGCATGAACATGAAAGCAAGTTCCCAAGAATTATTCTCACTTCATGGGATGTTATAGTCTGAGTATGTGGCTTTATTTCTTCCATGAGTTTTTGCTAGTGGCCATTAAGCAACCATTTAGGTACCAAACTGATGAACTTCTTCTTACTTCTGTTCCAGGATATTTTCTTCAGCCGTTTTTCATTGCATGAGGAGTTTTCATATGGAGATTTCATCAATCAGAGGGTTACCTGAACTGGTAAGATGCATATAATTATTATTCTTAGTTGGAACTATAAGGTAAATAAACATATGGAAGTTGATGGTGAATCATTTGTTACATTCTTATATTTGGAATCATTTAATTCACGGTTATTCTTTCTTCCTTGTTTTCTGAATTTTCAGGGGATAATAGAGGATCCTAACTTTCTTCATCAGTGGCAGTTAAACCCAACTGATACAAGTTGTTTAACAGGAGCTGCTTTTGGTGAGAGTTTGCAGAAGGTCTCCTTTTCTGGTAACTCAAACTTCAACCCCAAAGCATCGATGGAAACATCACCAAATGGAAACGAAAGACCCACAAAACAGCTCAGAAACAACAACTGGATTAGCAAGAAAAGTCAGCATCAGACACCAGAGACGCAATATGCTTCATGCTCAAATCTTCTTTCATTTGTTAATTCGAATTTCTCAAATGAATTGGGCCTAGGGAAGCCTAAGGTGGAAATGGTGTGTCCTGAAATTGATAACAGTGCTCTTGCTGAGATGTTGGTCTCTCAAGGAACCTTGGGAAATCAGAACTATCACTTCAAGGCTAACCATGAGGCCATAAAGATTGAAACACGTCCCAAACTTTCTCAGCCTCAGGACCACATAATAGCTGAAAGGAAGCGGAGAGAGAAGCTCAGCCAGCGGTTCATTGCTCTATCTGCTCTCGTTCCTGGCCTGAAGAAGGTGCTGAATAATGTTGTTATAATGCTTTTTCATTTTGTCAACATGATTTTGAGGTTAATGCTTATGTCTTTTATAAAGGAAATGTGTTTGAACATTTTGAAGTTTTTGTTCATAATTCAAATATGAACCTAAATCTCATATTGGATAGATGAGAAAGTTAAGTATGAAGAAAACTCGTAAATCCATTATGCGAAGATTTTAGATCGAAACTGATATCATTCTTTTACCTTAATTTAGTCTAGGTTTCAGTGCTGTGTTTTCACAGTCGATAAAAACACATCATCCTTTTTAAGATTTTAGGTTAAAAAGTAATGTATTCTTGAAAAAGATCTTTTGCTTTTGTCTAAGCATGTTTTCACCTAGTCTTGTAAGAAACAATTGAAGATTTTATATCTTCCTTTGCTATTTCATGAACTCGGTTAGGATATATGAAATCTTTTGAATGGAAGACAGAAAGAAAGCTCTTAGAATTGAATATGTAACATTATATGCTAGTGAACAGTAATAGTTTTTGTGCTGTCATAGTTGTTACTGTTTTATTTTTTTTCATCCATTTTCTTAGATTATGATTCCTTTAACCCGAAATAATGTTTAAAGTCTTCTTTTTTCTGTCTTTTTTCAATTCCCTACTAACAGATGGACAAAGCTTCTGTTCTTGGAGAAGCAATCAAGTACTTGAAGCAATTGCAAGAGAAAGTGGGTACTCTTGAGGAGGAACAAAACAGAAAGAGAACTGTGGAATCTGTCGTAACTGTGAAGAAATCTCAGCTATCCGATGATGCTGAAGACTCTTCTAGTTCAGATACCGGTGGTACATTGGACGGGGCACTACCTGAAATCGAAGCAAGATTTTGCGAAAGAAATGTTCTCATAAGAATACACTGTGAGAAGAATAAAGGAATCATAGAGAAAACGATCAGCGAAATTGAGAAACTCCATTTAAAAGTTACCAATAGCAGTGCGTTGTCATTTGGGAGTTTCATTCTTGATATAACCATTATTGCTCAGGTAATTTCTGCACATTTTCCATTCAAATAATCAATAAGTGTTCATTTCTTTCAGTAAGGAAACCCGTTTCTGAAAATTGCAGATGGATATGGAATTCTGCATGACAGTGAAGGATCTCGTGAGAAGTTTACGCTCAGCTTTTTCATATTAGTATGAACAAGTTTCATATTATCAAGTTTATGATGTTCTTCAATAATAACTCTGTTTTCAAGGCCTGCAATGTCTCTGCCACCTTCACCATTGCTCTGAGGTTCATTTTGCAGGAGGGTTTTTCCATGGTTAACTTGTTGGCATTGTTATTATCACCCTCTTGTTTCATGAGTGAATGTAGAGCTTCTTATGCATTTTTTTGCAGGAAGTTGAGAAGATCAACTGCACCTGTTTTCCATCTATTTCTTACATGGCTTTGTTGAGTCACTTGTTGTTATGTTTGTTTTCCCAAGTGTTATGGGTTACTTTCCTTTATTGAAATAAATAGGTTTTGGTTACATTGTTAGTGATGGAATAATGGTATTTTTACCTCTTACATGTTGCAAAATTTTAACATGATATTCTACAAGGTGTGGTTTAGTTTAGATATCAACGTATAAATCTTACAAAAAATATAGAAATGATTCAAAGAAAAATAGATATTGAGTTTTAAATGTCATTGTCTTTTATCACACCAAAACTATATTATGTCTTCCTAATCCATTTTTCATTTCGGTAGTTGAAAGTCCTTGCTATTTAAAATGATTTTCCTCCGATCCCACCATCTTTCAGAAAAATATATCATAAATAAATTTAAACGAGTTCGAAATTTTTTCTCTTCAATGTTTAATATTATTTTGGGTTTTTTTCTGACAGATTTGATTTCCTTAAATCCTTGAAAAAATGAAGTTTTCTAAATTTGATGGCTTCGATCTCAACCACAGCTAGACATGATTATCTTTTTAAATATAAAACCAATCCACCCAACGTGTAAAGACAAAGATATTAGCACAAGACGAGGAATTTTAAGTTGTTCCTTTTGGAAAGTCTAAACCGATCACTTTTTTAAAGTGCTATAATTGTTAATTAGAATGTTGCTTTTAGTCTTAATTAAATGGTTTAAATATATGTTTGGTTTTTATTTTCGTTTTTCTTATTCAATTTGGTTCTATTTTTTTGTTTTGCGTTCACATTTTCGTCAAATTTGAGTTAATTTGATTTTTTTTATTAACGGTATTTAAATAGTTAACATTTTTTAACATTATATGTTATGTGTTAGCTCCTATTTTTTTTATTAGTTATTTTTTTATTTTTTATTCCAATTTTGGTTAAATGTTTATGTTCTAAATCACTGATACTTCTAAAATTAATATTTAATTTTTTTTCAAATGTTAGAAATATTTTAGAAAAGTAAACTAATAATTATAAAATTATCATTTAAATATAAAATATTTTAGATTTTAATTTGATATCTAAAATGAAATACAAATATTAAATATTTTAGATTTAAATGTCAAATTTACAAATGTTAATATATATTTTGAAAACATTTAATAATTATATTTTAATAATATTTTAAATAATTATATTCTATTTAATAATTAAACATAAGAATTATATTCAATTTATAATTGATTTTCAAAAATAACTAATAATAATGTCAATTATATATATATATATATATATATATAGAATATTTATAAAAGATTAAATTTGCTCTCAATTTGAAAGGAAAAAATTGTTTCATTTTAATATAAATGGTGACTAAATTAAACAAAAATAACGAATATATGAAAAGAACTGAACAAAAATAACGAATATTATGAATAAATTGAACAAAAATAAATAATACAACTATAAACTGACACGTGATACAATTGTGAATTGACACGTGGATAATTTTTTTGAAATTAAAAAAAAATTAAATAAAAATTTAAAATTTAAAAAAATGATGAGTTAACATGTGACATATACTGTTAAAAAATATTAATTATTTAAACATTATTAATAAAAAGAACAAAATTAACCAAAATTTAACATAAATAAAGATCTAATTAAATACAAAATAAAAATAAGAACCAAATCAAATAAAAATAACTAATTAAATTAATGATCATGCCCGTCATTACTTTTGTTTTTTATGTACTGCTGGGTCGTCTGTAGATTGTCCTTATGTTTAAAATATTTCTATATTTCTATTTACATACGGAGAGAAAAGGAAAGTTAGATATATATAGATATGAATAAATGGATAAATCAAGTACATAATGTAATATCTTTGTGCGGCTGAATATAAAATAAGTTCTGAATATATATATATATATATATATATATATATATATATATATATATATATATATATATATATATATATATTTTGCAACTAGACATCGCTTATAATGTTTATTAAAATGAAGAGAAAATGTCACTTGAAAACTATATCCAGTCAAGGGGCTATTTAAATTACAACTTGATCCAGACAACCCAGAAATCTTTAGGAGTTTTGTCTTCAAATGGTATCGATATATTATTTCTTAACAATATAAGTTATATCGCTGTCAGGATTTCTTTATAATATAGTCCCATAAAAGATTTAAATCTTATGATAACTTTATATTTTACTCATATATTCCTAGCATTTAGCTATTTTTTTCTTTCTCATGACGAGGAAGAGGGTGATCAAAAGATAATTTAAAATGATAAATTCTAAATACAAATTTACTATAATATTTGTTATTGAAATTATTAGGCCAAAACTAATAATTTACTATAATATTTATTATTGAAATTATTAGGCCAAAACTAAAAATTATTAGTAACACTGTTGCCTAAGTTTTTAAAATAACATCAAAATACATTTTTTTTACATTCAACATACGTGAATCAATTTTTATTTTCAGTATTCAAATGAATTAGGCACTATCATTATTAATTTCTCAATTAATTTATTAAAAAATAAACTTTAATTCTAAAGTTTAATAATGAATAACACGATAGATCCAATAAATAATAAATTTTTCAATCTTCTAATAGTGAGTGATACAAAAGGTTTAACAAACAACAAATATATCAAGATAAACTCAAATTCATGAATATGATATCATTTTAAAAAGTGGTTGTTCACGTGACAAATGAACTTTCAATTTTGATTTATTGATTTTCAACTTAATTGTCTAGTTCAAGTGCATAAGCACTATCATTCATCAAAATTTCATACCGAATAACATGATAAACGCAACAAAAAACAAATTTTTTGATAGCGGATGGCACAATAGGCCTAACAAACGATAAATCTCGTTAAGATAAATTTTAACTCATAACTCTATACCATGTTTAAGTTCTAACTGATGACTTTGGTACCATATTAAGAAATAAATTTTAAGCTAACACAACCTCTACAAAATTGGTTTTGTAAGGTGAGATTTGTATCAGTTATATATAGGATAAACTAGCTTTATTTATAATCAACACGAAATTCCTAACATAAAAAATATTAAAAACAAAATCACAGAATTTTACCCCACAAAATTGATATGTATGGTGAGGTTTGCACTCACCTATATATATTATGAGCTTGTCTCATTTATAATTAATTCGAGATCTCTGCCATAACAAATAATACACAAAATGATTTTCTTTAGCATTTGATATTGCTTTATTATTTAAAAAAGTGAACCATAAAACATAGAAGTGATGTCAATTTGTTGATAAAATTGTATATGTAATTTGCTATAAATATTATGTTTATTGAATAATATTTGATACACTGTATACATTTTAATTAAACATTAACTATTTTATGAGTTTAATGTCCATTATGTTTCTTTAAAGTAGTTATTATAAAAGTTAAGATATATATTATAACTTGTTACTAAAAATACATCATAACATTAGTATTATCTGTTTAATAATTATACTCACTACCAAAAAAATCCCGCAAATAATCAATTTACGTAAGCCACAGTAAATAGAATCGGACTTATGTTGTCAACGACTTAATTGTTCTTTAAGCATTACTTAATCGGACCTCAAACTAGAAATCATTATCGAAGTTCAAATAAATATCATAAATTATCGGATAAAAATCTACATATATTTTGAAACCGATTATTGCTTAGACTAATCTAAAGATATACTTTATATAAATTACAAAAATAGAAGATATCAAGCTAACTTTTATAGGATACATCATTAACTTTCGATTTTAAAACACGTAGATAAGCTTTAAAACGTTTCAATATTATCAAAAAGGTGTCGTGGTGTAGTTGGTTATCACGTCAGTCTAACACACTGAAGGTCTCCGGTTCGAGTCCGGGCGACGCCATAGTGTTTTTAGGATTCGTATTTTAGCAAAATCGCACAATGCTGCAAAACGTCATCGTTTAAGGTTGAATTCGTTCCGCAATAAAAGCCGCGTGATTTGGAAGCTACGGCTAATGGAAAAGAAGAAGGAAAATATACTCGCCACATTTCGGACCTCCACGAATAGCAACCAATCACGTCTCTCCGAAATAAGTTTCTCCATCCTCATTGGTCCACGTCATCACCCCAGAACCTTCTATCACACAACAAAGAACTGTATATATATACCCATGCTTCTGTCTTTTCTTCTCCCAAACCCACACGAGAAAACTCTTTCATCATCGTCGAACCAATAATTTCAAATCGCACCATGAATTTGCTTCTCCTCTTCGGAATCGGTGTCCTCCTCTTTCATTCATGTCTTGCCTCTGAAATCCCGTACCCCAAGGCCATTTCCGTACGTCGCATTCATTCGATCCTCTTTTCTTTTTCTTTTTATAAATGATTTTATCGTAGGTTCTGAATCTCGTGTTTGGGCGTTTTTGGTTTGCGCAGGATTTGAAGGATTCAATTGTGAAAGGATTTGGGATTACGGGGGAGGATGAAGTGAAGATTACGGGGTTCGATCCTCGAGAAGCTGAAGTTGGGCATTCCGTGGAGTACCGATTCGACTTAGAAATCGATCATCAGGTCATTCCCTTCAAACTTCTCGAAGACGTCAAACGTTGGGATTATGTGGATCTTCCCATTTTCCGGTCCCAGGGCCAGGCCCATACCGGCTTGGTCAAGATACGGGCCTCGGATAACGGGCTTCCAGTTCTGGCTCCCTTCGTCCTCGCTGGGCCGATGGAACTCTGGATTCACGACGCCAATGATATGAGACTCTCTCTCCCTGTAAGCCCTAATTTCAATTCAACCTATTTTTTTCAATTGATCGATGATTGTAATTTGTAATTTTGAATTGATAAATGGTGATTTGTCTGTGTAGCATGACGTGGATGCTGGTGTGTTGAAGAAAGTGATTTTGGCGGATGGGGCGGCGGTTACCGTTAAAGGTGCAAGATCCGTTAGTCTCCGTCAACCTCTTGATTTTCCTCTTCCTTTAAATCGCACGGAGAATGGTTTCGCTAACGGTCTTTTGGCTCTCGCTGAACATCTTCGCCATGCTTCTAGAACCCAGGCTTCTCCGATTTTGTCGCTGAGAATTGTTGGTCCCACGTCGATCGCAGCAGCGCCTTCCGACTCAACAACATCAACCTCGTTGAAGCTTAAACGTCTTGCACCTGGTCTTGTGGAATTGTCTTCGCCCTTGAAGACCAAAGAGGTTGAGTCATTTTCGAGCGTTGATCTCGACGGTGAAGCGCCCACAATTCTTACACCCACTCAGTTTTCAACTTTGTGGCCTCTTTCTTCGATTAATGGGTCGAATGCGAACTTGTTGGGGTTTGAGAAACTGTTGCATTCTGTGTTAGGGCACAAGGCTGACAAGAAAGGTTCCTTTAGGTTGTTGAAGGCTGATGTTTCTGCTCAGACTTACGTGAAGATTGGTTTCAAAGCTGAGAAGAAGGTGAATGAAGAGGAGTTGGAGGATTACCCTGCGTGGAGAACAAAGCCTGAAACTGTGACGACACATTTTGAGGTTCTGGCTAAGGTGGATGGCGAGAAAGTGGTTCCGGAGAAAGTTATGCAGTTGAAACCTGTTCTTCCGGTGGATAATGTGGCGCCCAATTTGCTCGCTGGGAATGTGTCTATGTCGAAGATGCAAGACGTGCATCCTCCTCCTAACCCCTTTTACCTGTAAATTGTGAAAGGAAAAGGGATTGGTTGTTTTTGTATACTCTCCTCGGTAATTATAATAGAGAGAAATACGTAACGTCTTGTTTCACTTTTTGATTTTGGTATATACAACAGCTAACACATGTAAAATTGTATAAAGGGAAATTTGTTTATTTTGGCACCCTTACATTTGCATCTTGCACTTTTTAAATCAACTATTTTACTGAATCTATTAGATGCAATCCCTTGTTTGTGTGTTAGTCTGCTACATGTTTTAACTTTGCACTGTAGTTCGGAAAGAAATTCCATTATGAGCCAAAGACTGGTTGACGATAAAGTTCATTATGAGCCAAAGACTGTTTGAAGATGAAGTTCACTTCTCCTTGGTCTCTCAGGTTCATCTAATCGCTTTTCTGTCCAAATAGTTCAATCTGTCGTCATTTATTTCTTTTTAGCAACAGCAAATTCACTACGATTAAATTCAGCAGGCTTTTCAAAATTGATATTGTTAATGCATTATGAAATTTATTTTTAACAAGCTTTTCTGACTCAAAATTTTGTATGATTTCATATTTACTTATTGCAAAATCCTGTTGTTGGTGAGTCCACTGCTGCTATCTTAGACATTCTTTAACTTGATGTCTTTCTCTTACTATTTTGCTTTTGCTCATTCCTTTTATTTTCTTTTATTATGTTGGCAGTTATTCGCGAGATTTGTCACTTCTGTGTTGGTATTCTTCCATTCCAATCAGAGTTTGATTCTTCTTCACTAGTTTAAGCAGCAGATTGCAACTTACGATCAGGAATTTGAATCAGAGAAATCTCATTCCAAGCTCCATTCTTCATTTTTTCTGCATAAAGTATTGTTTTTCTCACTTCCTTTGGTTCTTTGATTTCAATTTAGAAAAAAAGAACATTAAATACGTTTTATTCAAGCATGCTTATCATGTTCTTTCTGTCTTCTTTTTTTTCTTTGTTTGTGTGTGATTTCACTGGTGTTGGTTTAGGGAATGTTAAAGAACCCTGTTAATTACAAAATTGATTTGTGTAGTGTAGGGGGAAGTAATAGGACCCTGTTAATTACAAACTTATCAAACAGTAAACAAATTTCTAATTTTCATCATACGTTTGTGTTTGCTTTGTTTTTAAATTTTAACAGTATTTATCTACCAGTCTATTTAAGGTCTACTTTAGCCACTAGTTATGATAAATTGGCTAAGACCATGTTAATTTAGTAGGATTGAAAAAATAACAGTTGTCCAAGAAGTAACATCAGCTTGAAAAAAGGGGTTTGTTTATCATAGCTCTATTGCATGTACTACCTTCAAACACAATTAAAATAAGTCAGCACGTTTGTTTGGAATAAAGTTTAGAATTTTTGTATAGCACAACCCCAGTCCAAATCATTGTTATTGTCAAATGTGCCCTGACTAGATTCATCAAAATTTCTGCTATATTATATTAATAGTATCACTAAAGGTATCAAATTGAAAGTCATTGCAGAAACCAGGAAAAATTCGAAAAGGCATACATCAACCACTAATGTTATAAACAAAGCCAAACTCACTAAAATTAGGTAGACTCAAACATACTAAGGTGATAAATTTCTCCACAAATACTTTTTTCTTTATAACATAATGTATGTACGTATGCGTGTATGTATAAATGTATGTATGGATATATGAATATATGGAGGTATGTATGTAATTATGCATGTATGTATGGAGGTATGTATATATGGATGCATGTATATATGTATGTGTGCATATATCTACGGTTATATGTATGCAAGATGTATGTATGGATGTATGTATTTATGTGTGTATAGATGTATGTATGTACGTCGTAAGATCGACGTATGTACCTATGTATGGATAGATGAATATATGTATCTATGTATACATGGATGGATGTATGTATGCATGCATGTATGTATGCATGTATGAATGTATATATGTATGTATGAATGTATGTATATATGGATGGATGAATGTGTATGTATGAATGTATGTATGTATGTACGAATGTATGTATGAATTGATGTATGTATGTAAGTATTTATGGGT
Source organism: Vigna unguiculata (assembly GCF_037176805.1). Classification (NCBI taxonomy): domain Eukaryota; kingdom Viridiplantae; phylum Streptophyta; class Magnoliopsida; order Fabales; family Fabaceae; genus Vigna; species Vigna unguiculata. The sequence continues at coordinate 47,996,608 of NC_140797.1, read as the reverse complement.
GTATGTATGTATGTATGGATGCATGTATGTATGAATGAATGTATGTACTTATGCATGTATGTGTGTAGTATTTATGTATGTAGTAGATGGATTAATTGATCTATGCAAGTATGTATGTATGCATGCATGCATGGATGAATTGATCTATGCATGTATGTATGATGTATGTATGAATGGATACATATATGTATGTATGTTTGTATGCATGTATGTATGGATGAATAGATGTATGGATAGATGGATGTATGTATGTATGGATGTATGTATCTATGTATGAATATATGTATGTAAGTATTTATGGGTGTAAGTATATATGTATGGATGAATGCATGCATGTATGTATGTATGCAAGTATGAATGTATGTATGAATGGATACATATATGTATGTATATTTGTATGGATGGATAAATAGATGTATGGATGGATGTATGTATGTGCATATGTATGAATGGATGATATCTTTGTATATATTTATTCATGTATGCATGTATGAATGCATGTATGGATGGATGCATGTATGTATTTATGCATGCATGTATGTATGCATGAATTTATGTATGGATGCATGTATGTGTGTATGTTTGGATGAATGCATATATATGTGTAGTATGTATGTATGTATGCATGCATGTATATATGTATTGGTATATGCATGTATATATGTATGTATGCATGAATGCATTTTTGGATGCATGAATGTATGTATGTATGTATATATGTATTCATGTATGAATGCATGTATATATGTAGGCAAGTATGGATGAATGCATGCATATATGCATGAATGTATGTATGTGTGTATGTATATGTGTGGATAAATGCATGTATATGTGTAGTATGTATGTATGCATGCATGTATAGATGTATTGATATATGCATGTATGTATGTATGTATGTATTTATGCATGGATGGATACATGAATGTATGTATGTATGGATGGATGTATGTATATATGTATATATGTATTCATATATGCATGTATGTATTTATGCATGCATGTATGTATGTATGTATGCAAGTATGGATGAATGCATGTATGTATGCATGTATGTATGCAAGTATGGATGAATGCATGTATGTATGCATGAATGTATGTATGTGTGGATGAATACATGTATATGTGTAGATGTATTGATATATGCATGTATGTATGTATGTATGCATGAATGCATGGATGGATACATGTATGTATGTATGTATGTATGTATGAATGGATGCATGTATGTATGTATGTATATATGTATTCATGTATGCATGTATGAATGCATAGATAGATGGATTTATGTATGTATTTATGCATCCATGTATGTATGTATGCAAGTATGGATGAATGCATGTATGTATGTATGCATGAATGTATGTATGGATGAATGTATGAATATATGTATGTGTGGATGAATACATGTATGTGTAGTATGTATGTATGTGTGTATGCATGTGTAGATGTATTGATATATGCATGTATGTATGTATGCATGAATGCATGTATGGATACATGTATGTATGTATGGATGCATGTACGTATGTATATATGTATGCATGGATGAATAGATGCATGTATGTATTTATGCATGCATGCATGTATGTATGTATGCAAGTATGGATGAATGCATGTATGTAGGATGCATGTATGTGTATATGTATGGATGAATGTATGTATGTATGCATGCATGTATAGATGTATTGATATATGCATGTATGTATGTATGTATGTATTTATGCATGGATGGATACATGAATGTATGTATGTATGGATGGATGTATGTATATATGTATATATGTATTCATGTATGCATGTATGTATTTATGCATGCATGTATGTATGTATGTATGCAAGTATGGATGAATGCATGTATGTATGCATGAATGTATGTATGGATGCATGTATGTGTGTATGTATGGATGAATGTATGTATGTGTGGATGAATACATGTATATGTGTAGATGTATTGATATATGCATGTATGTATGTATGTATGCATGAATGCATGGATGGATACATGTATGTATGTATGTATGTATGTATGAATGGATGCATGTATGTATGTATGTATATATGTATTCATGTATGCATGTATGAATGCATAGATAGATGGATTTATGTATGTATTTATGCATCCATGTATGTATGTATGCAAGTATGGATGAATGCATGTATGTATGTATGCATGAATGTATGTATGGATGAATGTATGAATATATGTATGTGTGGATGAATACATGTATGTGTAGTATGTATGTATGTGTGTATGCATGTGTAGATGTATTGATATATGCATGTATGTATGTATGCATGAATGCATGTATGGATAAATGTATGTATGTATGGATGCATGTACGTATGTATATATGTATGCATGGATGAATAGATGCATGTATGTATTTATGCATGCATGCATGTATGTATGTATGCAAGTATGGATGAATGCATGTATGTAGGATGCATGTATGTGTATATGTATGGATGAATGTATGTATGTATGCATGCATGTGTAGATGTATTGATTTATGTATGTATGTATGCATGAATGCATGGATGGATACATGAATGTATATATGTATGTTTGTATGGATGGATAAATATATGTATAGATGGATGCATGTATGTATGTATGTGTGGATGGATAGATGTATCTATATATGTATCTTTGTATGGATGCATAGATGTATGTATTGTTGTATGTATGTATTAATGTATGAATGTGTGGATGCATGTATGTATATATGGATTGATAGATGTATATTTGTATGAATGTATGTATGTATGTATGTATGTATGTATGAATGGATGGATGGATGGATGGATGAATGTATGTATGTATGTATGTATGAATGGATGAATGGATAGATGTATGTATGTATGTACGAATGTATGTATGTAAGTATTTATGGGTGTATGTATGTATGTATGGATGGATGCATGTTTGTCTGAATGAATGTATGTACTTATGCATGTATGTGTGTAGTATTTATGTATGTATGTAGTATATATGTATGTATACATGCATGGATGGATGAATTGATCTATGCATGTATGTATGTATGCATGCATGCATGCATGGTTTAATTGATCTATGCATGTATGAATGTATGTATGAATGGATACATATATGTATGTATGTTTGTATGCATATATGTATGGATGGATAGATGTATGGATAAATGGATGTATGTATGAATATATGTATGTATGTATGGATGGATGCATGTATGTATGTATGCAAGTATAGATGTATGTATGAATGGATGGATAAATAGATGTATGTATGGATGGATGTATGTATGTGCATATGTATGAATGGATGAATGTGTAGATTTATTGATATATGCATGTATGTATGTATGCATGAATGCATGGATGGATACATGAATGTATGTATGTATGTTTGTATGGATGGATAGATATATGTATAGATGGATGCATGTATGCATGGATGTATGTATGTATGTTTGTATATATGTGTGGATGGATAAATGTATCTATATATGTATCTTTGTATGGATGCATAGATGTATGTATTGTTGTATGTATGTATGTATTAATGTATGTATGTGTGGATGCATGTATGTATATATGGATGAATAGATGTATGTATATATGTATCTTTGTATACATGCATAGATGTATGTATGTTTGTATGTATGTATGAGTGTATGTATATATGTTTGTATGAATGTATGTATAAATGGATGTATATATGTATGTATGAATGGATGGATGTATGTATTTATATATGAATGAATGTATGTATGTATGTAAACGTGTTTATAAGATTTAGACCGTTTATCCCACACTAATTAATTAAAGAATATCAAATCTTGTTAAAACTATTAGTTTAATAATGATTTGGGTTTGGGCTTAGGTTATTATTGGGTTGGGCTTAGGTTATTATTGAGCTGAGCCTTTTTATAACTATTGTTGTCTTACATAATAATGACTTAATAGATAAAAATATTATAAGATTAAAATTTAAATCATATTTTTTATTTTAAATAAATTTTATTGTTGAAATAATAACATTTATTTAAGTAACTTAGTATTTAATATTCGTTACATGATTAATCCAAGTTAATATATTTTAGTAAGACCTAGAGATTAATTTACATGATTTTTGTTGTTATTATTGTTGTGGTCAATAATATTATGTTAAGCAAAATTTATAGCCAGGGTAAAAGGCATTTTGTGTATATGTGTTTTAAAAAATAATAGATAATTTATATAACGCAAGTAAATGCATAAGAGATTTAAAATATGTGCATTAAAACCTGTTACATTCTCATTATCCAAGACCCAATTGAGCTGTGATTATAAGAGAGGTTCTGTAAGTATATATATATATATATATATATATATATATATATATATATATATATATATATATATATATATATATATATATATAATTCTTGTAAAATTAAATTTGTATTATTTATTTTTTTATTTTTAGTTGATATAAAATATTTAATATATTAAAATTTTTAATATCTTAAACATGACATTATATATTTATTAACGACATAAGAAAATTTTATCTAACGAATTTTGTAAATATATAATAAACTATAAACTTAATCTAATCTTATAAAATTATTATGTAAAATAAAATTACATCTATTTATATATTATCAATTTATTTATAGTTGATATATATATATAGTTTTTGTTAAATAATTTTATAGAAAAAATAATTGCAAATTCACTGTTTTTAGATGCATGCACATGTCATTATCATAGTTGTACTTAACCCAATCAATATACTGTGTGTCGGTTGAATTTGAGAGCTTTCCGTATTAGTTATGTCCAGTTCATTTTTAGTTTGTTTCACTTTAAATATTATTATTTGTAATTACTTAATCATTTATGTACTGTATTATGTTAATTGGATATTGATATTAAAAACAAAAATGAAGATTTAGTTAAAATTCAAGGAAAATTGTACTAGACAACAATAAATCAATCCTTTTGGATAAGGAAAGAAAATAAATGAATGAAATTAAGTGAATTTAAAAATAAAATTTGTGTTATTTATTTAGATGGATTTAGAAGTAAAAATTAATAAATTTAAAAGAAATTTATAATAGTTTGTTGGACTCACACCGATTTATTTAAGAAAAATAAAATAAGTCTTATGAGCTTTCAGTTCATTATTATGCAATTTAAATATGTAATTCTTACATTAGGTTATAAAAAAATAAAAATAAAATGAGAAATAGATACACAAAATTATGAGCACCTTTAGTAAAAATATAAAAAAATCATAAGAATGAAAAAAAAAAATAACAATTAGTTTACCCTGATCAAACCTATGCGAAGATTTGAAAAAAAAATTATTATTTTTTCATTGAAATTCATCCTATTATTTATTTAAAGTATCTAAAATATGGTGTACACATTAATTTTTATAAGTAGAAGTTTTCTAAGTTCCATGAATTTTTCTTTCATATAAAAGATTTTTAGTATTTATTGATTCTTCTTTTATTTATTTTATACATTTTATTATTTTACGTATTGTTTATTTTTAAAAAAATTATCTAAATTTTGCTTGAGCAGTTTATTATTTGTTATTTTTTAGGTCTTCCCAACGAAAAGAACACCAATAATAGACTTCCACCATGCTTAACTTCCAAGAAGTAAAATGTAAAATTTAATAAGAGTTATGATAGATTAACAAACTTTTTAACAAAGTTTTTGACAAAGTTTCCTATTCAAGTAAAAAAACATTATTTTATTATTTTATTTTAATTAAAAAATAAAAATTTAATCTGTTTTAATTCTATTTTTAGAAACTTTGTTAAATTTGTCAAAAGTTTCTTTGTCAAGAGGTAATTTTCCATTTAATAAGTGTCACAAAGCCCGAAAAAGTCACTTCACCATGCTTTTGAAAATACGACATCACGAGCTTACAGTATGACCAGTTTCAGCATGAAATTCAAAGATGGTAGGCATATCATGAATTTTTATATTACGTGTCGATCAAATATTTGATGTAACCACTTCATCGTTGACGCTGACGTTATCTTTATTATCTTCACTTTCTTGACATGCTTCCACTGTTTACTGATTCAATTATTTTGTTGGAAATCATCATTTTTTATTAGATTTATCTTTTCCAACTTTTCTTCCTCCTACTTCTTCTTTAAGATGATAAATTATATATATATATATATATATATATATATATATATATATATATATCATAAATTATAATTTGAAATTAAATTTTAATTGTATTTTAAACTTTCATACAATTCACTCTTTAAATTTTAAAAATAAATAAACCATTTGTGTTAAATTTTGTCAATACAAAAATCGTTTCAAATTATCATTTATACTGATTAATTATTTGGGTTAAATATGTTTTTGTTTCTTAATTTTTCGTGAATTTTTGTATTTGAGTTATTTATATTATTTGATACATTTTTACTTTAATGTTAAGTCAAATATTATTACAAAACACGCTTGAAATGTCAAATAAACTTAATAAAATGACTAAATTGGTCTAAAGTTTTAAAATGGATTAATTTCAAAATTCATTGAAAATTAAGAGACTAAAAACATATTTAACCCTAACCATTTTGACATACTTCAACTTAAGTATTAGTTTATAATATTTTTTAAAATACAGAAAGAAAATTAATATCATTAAATTAAAAAGACAATATACATTTATTTTTATGTTTAAGACAAACAAATTTTAATACATCCAAATTTAAAAATTATATATATATTTAACTTTATTAAAGAATATACTTTTAATATAGTTGTACATTCAAATTCAAAAGTAATGATTATTTTTAGACACATATTTATCCGGCCATTTTTTTTCCTTGGATCCAAGAAATAGATAAACATATAAGTTTCTAATGTTTCAAAGTTACAATCATGGATAGTGTTGCTTGTTAGTGTTCTAAATCACACTTACAGTAAACGTACATTAAATTGTAGAATAATTTATCAGTAAATAGTTTTAATTAGATAGACGTATCTATCATCGCTTTCCTTTTTCTTTTTCAATGATTTCATTCTTTTTGCTGAACTATTTAAGATAAGAATTTAACTGAGTATTCTATTTGGACCTTTCCTCTCGTCTTCAATAAAATATGATTTTTTTCAAATATAATTTGTATTATATGCTTAAATTCTATAAGGTGGTATAGTAGATCAATATGATATATATATATATATATATATATATATATATATATATATATATATTTAAAGACCTAATGTTTCTTTAATTATAATAATATTATGTACTAAATAAATAATAAAATAATTGGTTACATATTAATCTTATAAAATATGTTTTACTTAATTCAACTGACAAAAATCGTTTATAAAATAAAATTTGCGTCCAATTTATTTCTATACAATAATTAACATTTTTAAAATACTTTGCAGAAACTGCTTGGATGGACCCAAAGAAAACTCAGTCGGTCGTGGTCACGTCACATGGAAAAAAACCTTAGCCGCTATATATTTCCTATATATTTTCATTTAATCATAAAATTCGAAAATATTCTATTAAAAATAATTATGCAATAGCAAGTAATTACAAAATGAATAGTGGTAAAATGAAATAACATTAAGTGAGGAATATTAAATTGAAATACCGTTTCAGGTATTAAATAGAAGATTGCTATGAGGTGGTGAAATATTAATTTATTAAATAATTTCATTATGGCCAAAATAAATAAATAAATAAATAAATAAATATATATATATATATATATATATATATATATATATATATAAAACATAATTTCATTATTTTCCAACATTTACACTGGAAATTCAATAGATGTAATATTTTAGAGACAAGTTAAAATAACAATATATTTTTACAGAAGTTTTGCATTAAGAGGTGTTTATAATAAGTAAGAGATAATAATTTATTTATAATCACATTTTTAAGTTGTTTAATCTTTAACCAACTTCTAAAATATTTTTTGATGTTTAGATACAACTAAAAGTATAGATAATCAATTATATAACATTAAACACAAAGAAATAACATAATAATCATGAAAAAATTTATATTACAAAGATAAAATTATATCAAGAAAAATTTCATTACATCTAACCTCAATAATTAGAAAGCTAGTTATTTTTAAACGTGGAACACAAAAAAATGACAAAAGAAAGTGATGAGATTGAAATCGGAAGTGATTTTGGAGTTCAATCTCCGATTAATCAAACTTTTACTTCTCTACACAATAATTCAAAACTAAAAAATTAAAACAGTTTTATTAAATATTGTTAGAATTCTCACGTTAGTAAGACTTAAAATAAATTTATAATATAAATGAATATAAATTTCGTCTTACGAATAAATTTTATAAAATTGAGTTAAACTTAAAATTTAATTTTTAACATAACATTGAATTAGAATTTACTACTATTAAATCACCAATTAATATCTATTTCAATTAAACTCAATAAACATAAATCTTTTATGAAGTAAACATAACAGCAATTTATGGCATAAATACAAGTAAAGAGATCTAATAAATATAAAAAATAAGTAATTATAATATTTATTAAAATATATCTACAAACATCATTATATAAAGAGATCTACCATTTTCTTGTACACTTGTCACTTTTCAAATTTACCCTTAACCTTTTTTAAAACTAAACTATTTTTCTTAGGAATTTTACCCTTTTAAAGGGTCTTTTCAAAAGTGTAATAATTTATTTGACAGTTTATCTTTATTTAATAATAAATTATTAAAAGGTAAAGACATGACAAATAATAATAAATTATTATATATTACTACTTTAACCTATCAAATTTTAATTTGACAACTCGCGTACCTAAAAGTTGTCGTCAAAAATAATTTCCAAAGGTGGAAAAAACGAATCTCAATCAAATAACACATTACCACAATCAATGGAGCCAGAACATTTGGCTTATATCAATATTTTTCGTCTAATATAACATAATTCTATATCAATTGGTATTTTGGTATTTGTATTATATTTAAAATTATATATGATACGAATAAATAATCCAAGCATACACCACTACTTTCTTCTTCTTCCTTTTCCTAAAAAAACTTATTTTACACCAAATTCATGTCTTAAAAGTAATTTTTAATTTTAAAAAAAAGTTAAAAATAGAAATTGTGTGTCAAATTCCATTTTTTAGATTAACACCCTCCGAAGTTAGAAGTTATTTTGATTTTCTTTTAACTTCGGCTTTATTTAAAATATATCGTTTAACAAAAAACAAGTTGTTTAAAAGGAATATAACATAATGAAATAAATAAAATAAATATATTAAACAATTTTAAAGTATAAATAAATTCTTTAATAAATTTTTTTCATGCAAATATATATGATATCAATTAAAGAAATTTAGAATTTAATTATAAATTATAAATATTTAAGTTGCTTATTTTTTTTCTGTAATATTTTTAATCCGAAAAAATCAATAATATTGAATTATAATCAGAAATATGCAATAAATACTTTACAGTTAATATATAAATGATGAGTCAACACGTGCAATTAAGAAGAGTCCCATGATGAGGCAGCATAGTCAAAGTTGAGACCGACTTTGTCCTTATTAGCCCATAATTGCATTGTTTCCATGCACGTGGATCATTCTCCGTGTGAAACCAAACCCAAAATTCAACGTAAAACCAAACCAAACCAAACCAGCCTCTTTGGTCCATTCTTCTCCCACCGACTCTTGCACTTACTCCACACTAACAACCTCCCCTCGCCGCCGGTATGCTCGCCGGAGGGAATTTCCGGTACTGCTCGGCGCCCATTATTCCCACTACTGCCCTGTTATTCCTCTGCATCGTTGCTTCTTCCCTCTCAGATGAACTTCAACCACTCATGACGTTAAAGTCCTCAGTACAAAGTTCAGATGTAACTGTTTTTAGTTCATGGGAACAAGCAAGTTCTCCCTGCCTATTCACTGGGATTGTATGCAATTCCAAAGGTTTTGTTTCAGAAATCAATCTTCCGCAGAAACAGCTGGAGGGTACTGTTCCCTTTGATTCGCTTTGTGAGCTTCAATCGCTAGAGAAGATATCTTTGGGGTCTAACAACTTGCATGGAAGGATCACTGAGGGGTTGATGAAGTGCACCAACTTGAAGCATTTGGATTTGGGTATGAATTCATTCAATGGAGCAATGCCTGATTTGTCGAGTCTGTACAAGTTGGAGTTCTTGAACTTAAACTCCAGTGGAATTTCAGGCGTGTTTCCATGGAAATCATTGGGAAATCTAACTAGTCTTGAGTTCCTGAGTCTTGGGGATAACCTGTTGAAGGGAAATTCTTTCCCTTTGGAGGTGTTAAAACTTGAAAAATTGTATTGGCTTTACCTCACAAATTGCAGCATCACTGGGAATATTCCATTGGGGATTGGGAATCTGACTCAGCTTCAGAATCTTGAGCTTTCTGACAACCATTTATATGGTGAGATTCCTGCCGATATAGTAAAGCTTCGGAAGCTGTGGCAGCTTGAGTTATATGATAACAATCTGAGTGGGAAAATCCCAGTTGGATTTGGAAACCTTACTAGTCTAGTTAACTTTGATGCTTCTTATAATCAACTTGAGGGTGATCTTTTCGAGGTAAGGTCCTTAAAAAACCTTGCATCCCTTCAGCTTTTTGGGAACAAGTTGTCAGGAGAAATTCCAAAGGAGCTTGGAGATCTCAAGAATCTCACAGAGCTTTCTCTTTATGCTAACAATCTCACTGGTCCTCTTCCTCAAAATCTTGGCTCTTGGGAAGGCATGCAATACATTGATGTTTCAGACAATTTTCTTTCTGGCCCAATACCACCTTTTCTGTGCAAGAACAACCAAATCAGTGAACTGGCACTGTTGAACAACAGCTTCAATGGAACAATACCAGAAACGTATGCAAAATGCACATCTTTGGTTCGTTTTGCTCTGAGCAGGAACTCACTTTCGGGTGTAGTTCCTTCAGGCATATGGGGCTTGCCAAATTTGTCTCTGTTTGATCTTGCAATGAACCAGTTTGAAGGTCCAGTGACATCAGATATAGCCAAAGCAAAATCTCTGGCTCAACTGTTGTTATCTAACAATAAGTTCGCAGGGGAGTTACCGATGGAAATCTCAGAAGCTTCTTCATTGGTGAAAATTCAGCTAAGTTCAAATCAAATTTCTGGTAACATCCCAGAAAACATTGGCAAGTTGAAGAAACTAACAAGTCTTACTTTAGATGGGAACAATCTTTCTGGTGTCGTACCAGATTCCATTGGTTCTTGTACTTCTCTTAATGAGATAAACCTTGCTGGTAACTCTCTTTCTGGGGCTATACCAGGTAGCATCGGTTCTCTTCCAACTCTCAATTCATTGAACTTGTCCTCAAACAGACTTTCTGGTGAAATTCCATCCAGTTTATCATCTCTGAGACTTAGCCTTCTCGACTTATCAAACAATCAGTTGTTTGGTTCCATACCAGAACCTTTGTCTATTTCAGTTTTCAAAGATGGATTCATGGGAAATCCTGGCTTATGCAGCCAGACTTTGAAAGGTATCACACCATGTTCAATGCAATCCAGAAGCTCCAGGAGACTCAGAAATCTTTTAGTCTGTTTCCTTGCTGCTGTAATGGTTCTGCTTGGAGTGTTTTTCCTCTTCACAAAACTAAGGCAGAATAAGTCCGAGAAGCCACTGAAGACTACTTCCTGGGATGTCAAGCAGTACCATGTGTTAAACTTCAACGAGAGTGAAATCGTTAACGGGATCAAGGCTGAGAATTTGATTGGCAAAGGAGGATCCGGCAATGTTTATCGGGTTGTGCTCAAAGGTGGGGCAGAATTTGCAGTGAAACACATATGGACTTCAAATCTAAGCGACAGGGGAAGTTGCAGGAGCACCTCAACTATGCTTAGAAGGAGTTCAAGGTCACCAGAATTTGATGCAGAGGTGGCCACTCTTAGCTCTATAAGGCATGTGAATGTTGTGAAGCTGTATTGTAGCATCACAAGTGAAGATAGCAGTTTGCTTGTTTATGAGTTTTTACCAAATGGGTGTTTGTGGGACAGGTTGCACACCAGTAAGAAGAAGTCTGAGATGGGGTGGGAGGTTAGGTATGACATTGCATTGGGTGCTGCTAGAGGATTGGAGTATCTGCACCATGGTTGTGATAGACCAGTTATACATAGGGATGTCAAATCCAGCAACATATTGCTGGATGAAGAATGGAAGCCAAGGATTGCAGATTTTGGCCTTGCCAAGATTCTGAATGGAGGACAAGGCAATTGGACCAATGTCATTGCTGGAACACTGGGATACTTACCTCCTGGTAAGCTTTAAATCACTTTATTTTGTATTAGGCAAAAAAAAAAATGTCATGTTAATTTTCTATCTATTGCTGTGCAGAGTATGCCTACACTTGTAAGGTGACAGAAAAGAGTGATGTTTATAGCTTTGGGGTTGTTCTGATGGAGTTGGTAACAGGGAAGAGGCCAATGGAGGCTGAGTTTGGAGACAATCATGACATTGTGCATTGGGTATGCAGCAGTAATAGGAGCAGAGAAGAGGCTCTTGAATTGGTGGATCCTACTATTGCAGAGCATTTCAAAGAGGATGCCATGAAGGTGTTGAGAATTGCGTTATTGTGCACTGCCAAAATTCCAGCTTCAAGACCATCAATGAGAATGTTAGTTCATATGCTGGAAGAGGCAGATCCATGTACCCCAAACAAAATGATTGTGACCATTGGTGCTTAAATAAGGTGTTCCAATTTCCAAAGAATGGAATTTTTTTCTCTCAACTGCAGACATTTGAGTTTTCCTCATTTCTAAGCAGCACAAAAATTGAGGCTAAGAAAGGGTGATAAACACTCGTATTGGATCAAATTAGGTGAAATTTTGGCAAGGCTGTGACCTCTGTTATCAATTGAAAAATGTCTTGCAGTTAGAATGGGGTTATCTCCTGTCACTTGAAATTTTTTGTTAAAAATAAAAATTCTGTGTACGATTATAGAACCATCTGTGAGTGATAAACCAAAGGAGGATTAAGTTGTATGTTGTAGGTTTGTAGCATATGTGTAGTAGTAATGAAATTCTCTTTTCAATAGAATTGTATTTTCTCTATGTAACATGTTATGTTACCTAAAAATCAATGAACACTCTGTTAGTGCTATTTGAATATTGTATGTAATGGACTTAAGTATGGAATCTAAGTCTCCATTTGACAAAATGATCTTTCCTATTTTATTATCTCATTTATGACACATAAATTCTTATTGTATACTTAGCAATTATCTATGTATTCTTTTAAAAGATCTTAAGCCATTAATTATTTTTAAAAAATTATGTTAAAGTTTCTTTTTTCCCCCATAAATCTACTTAATCACATTAATTTTTATTTTTATATTAAAATTTATTTTTGCATCTTAAATCTGATGTATTTATGGTGGCAAATTACTTTTAAAATTTTACTATCCTTTTCGGTTTAAGGAATTTATATTTGTATTCATTTACTTGAATTTTATGTACAGTTTTTTTTTCTCCTATGCCTATTAAAACCCATTTCAAAAACAGGGAAGATTGATTAATAATAAATATAAAAAACGAAAAAAAAATCTGTAATTATAACTGCCTCGTTTGCATCGAACAGGTGACTTTAGATGCAATTAACGGATGATAACAAACAAAAGACACGACAAGATCACCAATTACGAGGTGACACAATTCAGTGAGTGGAAGCGCACACGATCTTTACGTTGGCAAGTGTTGATTGGATAACATAATCACTGTCACATGTTCTTAATAAACCCAACAGAATGAAGTTGGGTTCTTTTCCAAACACCCTCGTCACCTCGTTCTTACCTTCCCTAATTTTCAAATTTCCCATTTCACTTCCATTCTCTCACCCAGGAATCCCTTCTTCAGGTTCCCTCTCTCTTTCTCTCTTCCTCCACTTTCCAGATTTGTTTAGATAGTTTATTAATTATGTGATACAATGATAGAGTTATGTGGGTCACTTGTCTCGTCAAATGTATGTTTGTGTTTCATTACTGTTGAATCTGTTTCTGCATTATTATATTGAATAAATTTATATCTTCACAAGGCTCTTCTAAAATTTGCGGTTTTGGTGTGATGCGCAGGCAGAAAGAGCTTAGTTATTCGCATTCAAAGCATTGATCATAGAATTGAACCAATTTCTAGTAATTTGATGGCTTCAGAAAAGGAATCCGAAAAACTTGTCAGAAATCTCTACCCGCAAATAGAACCCTACAGTACAGGATTTTTGAAGGTTTCAGATCTTCACACAATCTACTGGGAGCAATCTGGAAACCCCAGTGGCCATGTGAGTAGCAATTGACTCGCCTCCAACAATGGAATGAATATGCGTTTTTAAATTTTTTATCTTTTCTATACATGCATTAGGCTTATATGTTTATATTAGGATCAAGATTGGAATGGAAGGCAATAGACCGTTTTTTAGTGGTTCTAAGTATTAATGCAGCTGTATGAACTGTAATGCTAAAACCTATCTTTACACATGCATGTGTGGTCGGATGAATCTAAGCATTTTACATCATTTGGGAAAGCTAAATTATGAGCATTAACACTCTGGTTGTTTTATATTTATTTAATTTGAGGAGAAAGTGTAAATAACGGTAAAAAAGAAATTTGGTTCATCATTTTCTAAGCATTTTATGACAGCCGGTTGTCTTCATTCATGGAGGTCCTGGAGGAGGAACTTCCCCGAGCAACCGAAGATTTTTTGATCCGGACTTCTATCGTATCGTTCTATTTGATCAGGTTAGTTTCTGCAATAATGGTCTCCCATGCTTTTGTGCTATGACACAAATTGACAATTATTATCTTTATCAGCGAGGTGCAGGGAAAAGCACACCACATGCGTGCTTAGAGCAAAACACCACATGGGATCTCATTGATGACATTGAAAAGCTAAGAGAACATTTGGAAATTCCAGAATGGCAGGTTATTTTACACCATCGGTTGTGTTCAGTAGGCATTTTGTGATTCAATATTCTTATGTAATTAGATATGATCTTCTGACCTGTATGATTTGCAGGTATTTGGTGGATCGTGGGGAAGCACCCTTTCCCTTGCATATAGCCAATCTCACCCAGACAAGGTGTTTAACTCAGTTCTTCATTATGATTGGTTTCTTTTTTACTATGTCATAATGATGTCTTCTTTTACTATTATTATTGTTATATTTCTATTATTACTATTATTTTTCCTGTACTGCTCAAGATTGTGTACTCTATATAATTAAGGAGTTTATTTCATGCTATGTTGTTCACTTTTTAAAATACCTTATTATCATTTTGTTACAAGGTTACTGGCATGATCCTCAGGGGAATTTTCCTCCTAAGGAAGAAAGAAATTGATTGGTTTTATGAGGGTGGCGCTGCTGCAATATATCCTGATGGTATGGAGCTGTCTTTTCATCTAATTTTCTGGTGCATTAAGTTTGAATATTTTCCATGCATAATAAGTTTTCCTTTTAATGATTTGAAGAGGTTTGACTTATTTGATGTATGAAATGATGTATAATAATTTGATGTTTTCCGTTGTAGCATAATCTCATATTTGATTTGATTGTGATTTCTGGCTTTCTGCTCATTAGAATCTTGACTTTTAAGCATTTTGTCTCATGTCAGCTTGGGAGCCATTTAGAGATCTTATTCCTGAAAGTGAGAGAGGATGTTTCGTTGATGCCTATAATAAGAGATTGAACTCCAATGATATCGAAACTCAGGTTAGTGTCTCTGTGGTTTTCTTATCTCAGCATGCCTTTCTGAATCTTGTCCTCCCATAATCATAACAAGACTTCTTTACATACTAGTTTGGTTTCAGAGCTGCTGCTCCCTCTTTTTGGCCTTAACTCTTCTTAGAACTAGTTTAGAAATCTATCCTTTACAAACATATCCTCGTATATGAAACGAGGAATAATGAGCTTACCTATGAGTATGTTACCTGACTGGATTGTCTAGAGTGGCTTTTTTGCATATATTGAAACGTTCAATGCCACCGCACACGGGGTTTTCTATTTGATTGAGGAGGTTTGGGGCACAGTTTCTTTGTTAAATGTATAAGGGACAGCCCTAAACTTTTCTTTTCTCTTCCGCTGTCCAATTGCTGACAAAAGATATCAACCCCTTTCTAGAACAGTACTTGTTTGAATGTGATTTATGAATGAATTCAAGATTTTTTCTTGCTTACTTATCTATGTCTTTGTTCTTAGTATGCAGCTGCTAGAGCATGGACTAAATGGGAAATGATGACTGCTCATCTTCTCCCAAATGAAGATAACATCAAAAAAGGGGATGATGATTACTTTTCATTGGTAAGTTCATCACGTTAAGAATCTGGTTGTTGTCTGAAAAGTGTTTGCTATTCACTTTCCAAATCCCATCCCACTGTGCTGTGTAACTTACATAATATGCCATTGTTTGTGTAAAAACACTAACATATACCAATTATATGGATATTTTGTGTTTTTTAAAGTTTGAAGTGCACAACTTTACAAATCTCTGTTCCATATAGATGTTGCTATTGGCCTTTTGGGTATTCTTGAATTCCGTTATTAGTTTATGGAAAACATTTTTCTCTTGTAGAAAATTAGTTAATAATTTTTGCAGTCTGAAAGGAGGAAAATAAGTGGACAGAGTGACAAACTGGTGTTTTTGACGAGCACTGCCTTTTCTTCCTTAGGCACTTTATACTTGTTTTCTCTCTTGTCAAAATTTGTAAAGTCAGACAATCCCTAGTCAATTAGAGTTGCTTTTTGTATATACATACAAGAAAATAATAAACAAAGGAGTCTACAAACCTTTTTCTCTTTAGTTTAGGATTAATTTACATTTGTGTTTTATAGTTGTTTGTGGTTGAGATTCTTTAACATTTGCTGATGAGTGATAACAAATATGTTTTTCTATCAGGCTTTTGCAAGGATTGAAAACCACTATTTTGTGAACAAGGGATTCTTCCCCACTGATTCATACCTGTTGAACAGAATTGATAAAATTAGGCATATCAACACCACAATCGTGCAGGTAAAATAACCTTAATACTGTTGCCTCTAAAATGTAGATTCTTGATGTATTTCTTTCTTAACTTTGTAGGGAAGATATGATATCTGCTGTCCTATGATGTCAGCCTGGGATCTTCATAAAGCTTGGCCAGAGGCAGATTTTAGGGTGAGACTAAAATGTTGCTTTTGATCATTTGCTCTTTTGTGTTCTGTTTTTTCTGCATGCTATGCTAATTACCAATGAAGTTTCAGGATAGAGATCTTAAAGTGATATTTTCTTAGATTTGGTTTCTTCTTATCTAGAAACTCACTGGCAATTAGGAACTAAGAAGTTTTTTCCACACAATCATATGCATAGCATGGTCAAGTTAATAAATCATACGATGAAACAGGTGGTTCCAGATGCAGGGCATTCAGCCAATGAACCAGGCATAACTGCTGAACTTGTGGCTGCAAATGAGAAATTAAAGAACATAATCAAGAACAAAGGGGAATGAAGTGAATGCTGCAAAATCTACGACTTTGATGTCTACAAGCAAAACATTTCAAGTGGCCATGTATTCAAAATCTTTAGTATATCTTGTAAACTCGGGTTGTCTTTGTCATTGTCATAACAAAAACACCCAGATCAACCCAATTTCTTGTTTGTGTTACATCATGGGAATAAATTGTCATGGTTACGTAGGCATAATGACACATGGGATTGTTTTCTTCAGGTTCACTGTTTTTTTTTTTTAAATCTATTAACTTTACTTGATTATCCAATAAAGGGTGACATAATAGGATTGATAAATATGTTAATATTTAAATCGTTTAAATATTTTAAACGATTGATAAACATAAACAAATGTCCTTATTGAGACAGCTTTTCACTGATGAAACATGGGTTGTGAAATAAAAAAAATAGTCTCCATGAAACATAACAGTATATTCTGTTCACATTCACAGCTCCAGAGAGAGGAGCAAACAAAAACAACAAAATATATATTTATATAAAAAGGGAAACCAATGAAGAAACTTGTTTGTTGTAAATCTAAGAAACCCTCACAGCCTTTTTCTCCAACAAATTTTTGGAGACTTTGAAGGATCAAGAGCTTCATACACCACAACTCTCCAAAAAGAACACCTACTTCCCGCCCCGTTTTTTGTTTTTTTTTTTTCTTTTCAGTTTTCTTTGCTTAAAATGAATGATCAAGGGCAATTGGGGCTTCTACCCCGACCACCATAGTAGAAGTAGTCACCCCAATCTCCATTGTGAACAGTTTTTGTTGATCAAAGGTTTGGGAGTTTGTAAATTGCTTGCACGAATTACTTTGACAACATTTGATAGCCTTTTTCTAGTAGAAAGTGAAGAACCTTGTGACACGTTTGAATTTCATTTATCCAACAGTAAGTCACGAGTCTATGACACTATGACAGCGATAAATAACAAACTAGTTCTGTTTTTCATTTAGTTTTCAAATGAAACTAAGAACATATTACTAATTTTCCATGAGTGAAGTCCACTAACATAACTTATTTTCCCATGCACCGAAACAAAGTTTAATAAGCACCACTTCCTTGACTTATTTATTGATTTTTTTGACCAGATTTGGAAGATAGTTCTCCCAAAGTGCTGCCACAAGGAAAGGTGCAAGAAAGGGAAAAAGAAGTAACTAGGTGAAAAAAAGATAGTTCAAATACCAGAATCAGTAGAATAGTTCTTTCAACTATACAGTACCAATATAACACCTTGAGAACATACAAAGAAACTGATATTTGTGGTTTGGTCAGAAAACCAGTTAACATTATCTGGACATGTGAACAGAAGGTTATAGAAACACTAATAAAAAGTATATATTGCAAGATTTTTGTGTAAAACTTTAGAAGAAGACTAAGAAAAGCATTGTATTAAAAAGGATCTTAAGCAATATTTGTGAGGATTTGATTTTTAACTGAAACTGATGGTGTCAAGTAATCTATGTAACTGATCTCAGCAAGTAAAACAGGACTATAGTAGCCGCAAATCAAGAAATTCAACGTTGACCAGGTCATGAATCTCATATTTGTGATAACATTTTCATCAAAGAATGAACCAAAATGAGAGAGATACCTGAGATGCAAGGAGAACAGCATCTTTGTGGAGATAGAGAGTGAAATGACTGATAACACTAAAACTCCCAGTAAGCCATTTTCCAGTAGGAACATAGAGCTGAGACCCCCCTTTTGAAGCATACTCACTCAGATGACTGATTTCAGATTTAAAGGCCTTTGTGTTTGATGTTTTTCCATCTCCAAGACCACCAAAATCCGTCAATGAAGCACTGTAAGCCCTGCAATTTATAGCTTTAAAAGTGTCTATTTTCTTTTAGTATGGATGGAAAATAAAATTTGATTGAGTTGAAATAAGTAAGCAGCAGGGAAAAAGTATAGTACTTGCAAAGATCAAGGCGAGGCCAAGTAATTTCAGAATAATAAACCCTGTCAGGCCATGATAATGTATAGAGGATCTGCAAAGAATTAAAACAAATTTAACTTTTACCTAGGAAATTCATACTACATAATCAAACAGATTTATAAAAAGGTTTTTTTCATCAGATATGTTGACATAAAAGAGAAAGAAACCTTGTTAAAGAGTGTAGCAGAGTCCACAGTTACCTTTTTCCCCATATTCCAGTTGGGATTTTTTATTGCATCAGCTCCATCTTTAAGCTTTTCAACATCATCTTGTTTACATATAAACATGTATGGTCAATAAATGTATGGTTGTTAACAGATTAACGTCATCTTGTTTACACATAAACAAGAAACCTTTCTCTAGTTCAGGAACATAGTCAATTACAAAATTAAACACAAGATATATGTCAAGGGGACTTTAATATTTTATCTTCTTACTCTATATTCTTTCATTGTAAGTGTTTATTAAAAAAAATTGTATAAGCAAGACCTATCTTGAGAGGGCTGCTTTATAAAAGAAATCAAGTTGCACCAAAAGGAATTAATGTTATTCATAATTCAAAACAAATAGTACAAATGAACACATTTACAATAAACACAACTTTTAATTCTATGATGTGGTAAACAAAAAAAAGTTCTCTGAACTTGGAATTTACCACATTTACAAGATTAAAAGAAAAAAAAAAGAATAGAATACACTATTTTCTATGATGTGGTAAACAAAAAAAAGTTCTCTGAACTTGGAATTTACCACATTTACAAGATTAAAAGAAAAAAAAGAATAGAATACACTATTTTCTAAACTATAAATTCAATGATGCCACTCAGTCCCCAATAGTGCGTTTCCTGCTGGAGCAATTCTTTGGCACATGTAAACGGTGAAAGTTTGGTTCAATAGGAACAGTCAATGCCTTCCTAGGCTTTGCTGCCTTTGGCTTCACAATATCTGATGGCTTTTCGATAATAGCACTAAGCTTTGTTGCAATGACAACCTTTTCTTTCTTCCTTCGTAAACCACTGCAATAAACAACGTATTTCATTGGAATCAAAGTTGTTTACAACAACAAACAAACACAACAACGTATTTTACAATCTCACGATTACTTACCTCAGAGGCCTCAGATCTTTACGCTGCGTCATTTCGGATTTTCTTTTGAATTTATCATTCACATTATAAGGTGTTGTAGCAGATAACTTTCGTTGCACCTTGCAGCTGGAGTTGTCAATTTGAGTGCCACCCTACGTAACATTTTGGGAAGTCTCAGTCACTGTCTAAAATACTGTTTTTGCTAAAATATTTATAGGTGAACATAAGTGCATGAACTTACAGATTGGTTTTCCTGTGCTTTTGGGCGTGATTTCTCATCACAACTGCTATAATAATCAGTGTCTGGTTCATAAGTTTCACTTTTCTGAAAGAAAATAAAGAGAAAGGTCAAAT
Organism: Vigna unguiculata; assembly: GCF_037176805.1. NCBI lineage: Eukaryota > Viridiplantae > Streptophyta > Magnoliopsida > Fabales > Fabaceae > Vigna > Vigna unguiculata. Next base: position 47,975,718 of record NC_140797.1, on the reverse strand, counting down.
TTTTAATATTCAATAATAACGAAAGGTTCACAATGGAACTGAACTCACTTGGTTTACAATCTGATGTTTCCTCATTGCCGTCCCACCAACTTTAATTGCAGTTTCTTTCAAAGGTGAGAGAATTTTTCTATCCAAGGTTGCTTCTTTAAGAATTCCCCTTTCCTGCAGCATAAAAAAATAACATGAATCACACTTGATTAAAAAAAATTGTTTCTTGACAACTAAACAAGCTTAAAAATCCCCTTCCCTTACTTACATCAGTTCTCAGCTTAAAAGGCTTAGGGTTTGTGGGCTTTAGTTTTCTGTGCTTCACAACTGGAGAAGCATTTGTGGTCGATGAAGATTTCTGCTTCAAGGTCAAAATCATAAACGTTATACAGACAGTCAAATTATTCAATAAAGTGGGACTGAAAGTAATCATTAATCTATAACTAAGACCAAACCTTTTGTGTTCTTCTCGAATCATCCTCATGCTTGCTCTCAAGAATAGCCTTTCTTTTGGGCACGTCAGTACTCATCTCTCTGCAGCCAACAAGAATTCATTGATTTCACCAAATTTAAGAAAACAATGGAGAAACAGACATTTTGAGACAAATCAAATTCCTTACATATTTTCATGAAAGATTGAAGCATTTTCCTTGTCATCAGTGAGCTGCCTCCTATTTTCTTTGTCATCAGAAGAAACCAATGAATTTTCTTCAGCCTTCTCAGAAACTTTTCCCTTTGACAGTGAGGTAGTGTCACATTTCGAAGCCTCTGACAAAACTTGAACCATAACTAAGCTCTCCTCCCCTCTTTTTGGTTCTTGGGAAATTTCATCTCCAAGAGATGAAATTTCTGATTCAAGGCATACTCCTAGAGAGCCACATCTAGATTTCTCATCTATCTCCATATCACTAGACTCATTTTGATGAACCTGTCGTTTCTGAGTGCCTTTCTTCACTTTCTTCTCCTTCAAACTTGACATTGCTTTAGTTTCTTGTTCCTTACGCTTATTAGAACACAAGGAATCAAACACACGGCTTTTAACCTCTCTTCCCTTCAATTGCTTCTTTGAGGCAGTCACTGGCAATGACTTGTTTCCTCCTTCTTCATTCTTCTTCACTCCATCGAGTTCAAGCTTTTTCATTGCTGAACACAGTGCTCTCATTGGTGTTTTTAATTCCATAGAACTCTTGATCTTTATGACCTTCTTGGGCGACTGAAAAACAAGAGGCTTAGACACCACTCTGCTCTTAGGATCACCAACAGTCAAGACTTTCTTGCTCTGAACACTCCTAAACGATTCTGCATCGGAAACCTTCTTTTGATGATTCCTTGGAGTGGTCAAAGCCTTGGCCACCGAAGGTGATGGCCTCACTTTAGCAATGGGGGTTGCTGCAACCTTAGAAAGAGGTTTAACTTTGACATTCTTGTCGGTCATCTTGTGTGATAACGAGGGAATATAGTCCATCCTTGAAACCCTTGACTTTGCAGGAGCTGTAAGGGGGCATTTCAACTTTGCGCTGAAAAAACAACAAAATGTCACTCACTCATAATGAATACAACTTTCTTGAAGATTTTAAAGAAGGAAAATAAATCTTGTTACAAGTTCAACATTGATCTTGGTTGAAGGATGGCTACTACCTTGTTTCTTTTTTATTCAAAGCTTTTCTGAGTCGTACATTGGGACTTCTTGCAGCCATAACCTGAAAATCCAAGATCCATTCATCCAATCACCATCATATTTACGTTCATACGTAGAGTGAACGAAACAAAGATGAAGAAAAAAAGACGAACTAACCCGAAGAACAAAATTCTTCTCAACTGTCTCAGGATCCAATTCTTGCTCATGCTTTAGATCGCACCCTATTAGAAAAAGTCATGTCATTGGTAATAAAGAAGAGGTAAAAGATTTGATATAAGATCAGATGAGAAGTTACCAACACGTGAGCAGAACCAGTGGCGGTCCTCGCCGGGACGGCAAGAATCCGGTTTGGTGAAATCTACGTACTTAGGAGCTTCGAAGCTTTCGTAGAAATCATCACCAATTTCCAATTCTCCTTCGAATAAACGTAAGTACGATAGAGTATCTGCCATAACTCTTCTTTCTTCTTTCTTCTTTCTTCTTTCTTCTCTTTCGTCTTGCTTTTGTCTTTCGTCTTGCTTTCTCTCTGTTGCGAATATCGTGGGATTGTAATAAGATGAGAGGTTGGTCCTCTAGGCGCGCTTTTAAATAAAAATTGTCAGTAACTAGCCGTTATGATTTCAACAGCGGGTTAGAGAAACGGCATCAAAGGGGTCCCATGGAGTTTTCTTCCTGCACCCCTAACATTTTTTCTTAAAATCCAAAATTACCCTTTGTAAGATCCAAAATTACACTTCAAAATCTTTTCTTAAAAATCCAAAATTTTTATTTCATATTTTGGTTTCTAGAGATTTAAATTCTAAGGTATTTCTAATATAGCTATTTTTTGTAAGATTAATTGGTTAGATAACTTGGTTGATAGATCGTGAGTCATAATTTTTAATGGTAAATTATAAATATTTCTTTATACTAAGTATTCTTAATTGAATAAAAATGAGTTCCAATTAATTTTTATATTTGGTGAAGGTGTTATTTTCTCAAATGTGTAAAAGTGACTAATTTTTTTTATTTCCTTAAAGATAATTTAAATATATACATTTTTGTATGATTTAAAATTAAATTTTAAAATGGTTGAAAAAATTTAATATCAACTTTTAAATTTTTGCTGGGAATTTAAAATATAAGTTTCACAATAAAATATGTCTATGTATTTTAAATTATATTAGGTATAATATTTATTAAAAACATATTAATCATTCATCATCAAAATTATAATTTATATACAAAAATATGTATTAATATAAATTTTAATCCCATAAAATTTACTATTTATTTGTAGAGTGTATAAGGTAGATACTAATTTTAATTAAATAAAAAATATATAAAATTATAGCCATCTCAACTGGGGATATATAATAGAATCCATTGTAGTTTATTGCTTCTCTCTCATCTTCTCTCTCATCGCCTACCCCAATCTGCAACTCCATCATCATCAACGTTTCTTCAACCTCTTTCAGCTGAAAAAAAAAACCAAAAAAAAGGTACGTGCTGCTGCATCGATCCATCTTTATTATCATTTTTTTTTTAATTGTGTTGGTTCTATTATTTATGAAACGTTTAAGATAGTTTAAAATAATACATGACACGAGAGAAGAAAAAAAATTATATATAGAAGTACTCTTTTGAGTCTGACTTGATTCAACAGCAGCAACTTGTTTCACAGCATGGGTTATACAATCCTTCATATTCATTCTTTGTGTCATGCAAATATTTCTCTTCCACCAAATATTATATATACAACAAAAATAATGAACCACTTTATACCATAAATACTTATGATAAACACTCTTGCTATTGGAATGAGGATCATAGATGCTTATTATAAAGGTAAAGGTAATGGAGATTGTGCATGTTGTTTCTTTAAGGGATCAATCCTTATGTTATAGGTTATTCTAAACTTTTAACTTGTCCTTAATTAATTATATCGAGAATAATATTTTGACTATTATATTTTAACAATTTTTTCTTACAATTTGATGCGTCATCTTCTAAAAGTTTTATAACATAGAGAAATGAGAAAATAAAAAGTGAAAGAATAAATAGCTACTTAGGAGTAATGTTGTAAGAAAAAAATGTTAAATTTAATTGTCAAAAAATTATTTTCCTAATTATATATATATATATATATATATATATATATATTCTATAATTTATAATGATTTTATCAAATATTAGGAACTGATAGCATGTAACTATATAAATAAAAAAAAAAGATGTTAATTAATGTTATTTTTATTTTAAAAGATATAAAATATAATTTTTTTGTCTTAAATAGATGGGTAAGAAAAATTGTATATAACTAGTTTATATGATATACATTGGTTACACTGAATTTTATACGATGTAGTAAAATTGTATATAACTAGTTTGTAGGCACTCCAAGAAATGTATTTAATATTACTTTTATTTTTATCTGTCTAGTTTAAAGAATAACACTGTATTAAAGATTATAAATGTTAATTTCATTTATATTATATTTATTTACGTTTTCATATGATTTTATTATTTCTATAATTTTTAAGAATGTAAAAAACTAAAAGAAATAGATTCAAAGTGTGATGTTAGGTAATCCTAATTTAATTTTTGAAATAAAGATATTAAAGGGGTTAAATAAGGAACATGGAACAAAACAAGAAAGTGTTAAGAAGCAGATAAAGAGAGAAACCAAATTTAGGTGCAAAAGTAAATAGAAGTGTTTTTGTCCCATCACAAAGGCAATGCAATGCTAATAAAAACAATAAAGGTGTCTGTCTTCTCTCTACTTGCCTACATTGAATGCCATGCCATGCAAAATTAATGGCTTTGCATTTGCCACGATAATTTTTATTTAATTGTACGAAGATTTATTTAAAAAAAAAACTAAATCTTTTATGAAATATTTCTTAGAACAAATCTGTTTATTTATTTTGTATATTTCAGAATCTTATTTTGTAAATAAATTATAAATAATAAACCTCTAATTGGTATATATATTAAGTGACCTAAATAATATGATAATAATAAATAAATTCTACATCTCGACAAATAGGTTTAAAAAATTCTTTTAATCAACTAATTTAAAATAATTTGTGAAAATATTCAAGACAATAAGATTTCTTATTAATAAGAATTCAACCTATTATCACTGAAAATAATAATTCAGTTTTTTTAAATTGATATTTATGATCAATATTTTACATTTAAAATAAATATATAAACATAATTTAAATTAATAATACATAAAGAAATAAAATTAATTTTAATATAAATTAAAGCTTTTATATTAACTTATAGTATTTGTTTTTTTTTTTAAATTATTTAAAGTTAAAACTTATTAATTTTATTCTGACACAAACTTAAATTATTAATAATAGTAACTTTAAAATATTATTTTAATTAAAAATAATAATATTTTTAATATAGTACTAAAATTGCTTTATTATATAAAATATTTAAATTTCAATTTATTAATTATAAATATATCTTTAAAAAATTCTAACTCTAAACATTATTTTCTTTAGAAAAATAAAGGAAAAACTAGCCTAATTGGGATGTGAGCTCCGCTGACACAACACAAACCAACTTGGAATTAGACTTCTTGAAGACGAGGTTTTGAATTGAAGAAAAACAAATAAAGGATTGGGGATGGATAAAGAATATAGGTTTAATTACTATTTTCTCCGTTTTATTCTGTTAAATTTCTCTTTTAATTTTTTAATTTTAATTTTATCTTAATGTTTGAAAATTTGATAAAAAATTAATTCTTTTATTACATTTTTTGAAATGAATTAAAAAAAAATTCATCAAAATTAGAATCGGGTTGAAAAATTCTGTATCCTTCTAAGAAATTTAATAAAGAAAACTAAATTACATCAATTTAAAAAAAAATTAAAATCAAATTAAAAGTAAAAAGAATAGAAACCCCAACTTATATTTGAAGGCAGAAACGACAAGAATAATTAATTTTTTTTATATAAGCTTAATTAATTGAAGTTAGGTTCCAAGAATAGTTTTAATATATTAATAAATGATGATTGGGAGACAGTTAGCCTTGAACATGGTGGTTGGTATTAGATAAGTCATTAATCGATTCACAACTAACTGTCATATTCATATCAAGAATTTTCAGTCAAACCTATTGATGAGATGCTACTTACTTATTATCCAACAGAGAAAGTTTACAAGATCGATCCATTCTTATATTTTTAATTTAACTTTTTTTTTCTATTTTTTTAAGTCTTAATTCTGATTTAAGTAATTTTATATATATTTTTTAAATTTTTTAAATCAAATTTGTTTGATTTGAATAATTAATATAGTTTTAATGTTAATTTTTATGAAATTTTTTTAATCGTTTTAAAAAATTTAATAAAAAAAATAAATTAAAATCATAAAAGGTGGAAGGAAAATTTAATATTTTTAAAGGAAAACAGAAAAAAAAAAATTCAAACAAAAAAAATAGCATGCCAACAACTATTATTATTATTATTATATTAATTAAAGTGAATTTAAAAATAAAATTAAGTGAAAATTAAACGTTTTGTTGATAGTTAAAATTCTTATTTAAAATTTGAAATGGTTAAACTAATTTAATGAAAATAAAAATATTTCTTATATGATATATTTTTGTGTAACTATAATTTAGTTTTTCTATTAGTTTTAAACATTTATAATTGTTTATTTAATTACCAATCGGTTGGATTACGTCTCTGGTGTAAATCATTATATTTTTATTCTTCTTTTTTGTAATAATAATGAATTATATAAAATGTATTTAAAAAATGTTATCAATTATTATCTATTAATAATAGATTAAAAGCTATCCTTAATATAAGATTACTGTCCATTTTAAAAAAAAAGGCACGTTTGAAGAATTGTTCATTGTTAATTTTTACTTGATTAGAATTACAAAAAAAATCCTTTTATAATCATGTTGTTAGTAATTTAACTCTTTTATAATTATGTTATTATTAATCTAATTATCCTGTGAAGTTCTTTGATTATATCTTTCATGTACAAAATTAAACTCAAGATCTTATTTAAAAAAAATTAATTTCACATTAGAATTGCCCTATTAAGCAAAATGAAATACCCCCCTGACAAATAAAAAAAATATGAAAGAAAAGGGAGAGTTAAAAAAAAGCACGTTTTATTCAAATAATTTCACTGTATCACATCATTTCTATACAATTCTCGTACGTTTTGTTTGGTAAACATTTTAGTAAAATTTTCTTATTTATTACTTTTCCTAACATATGAGAAAGGAAAATTATATATAAAATAAGATGAAGAGTGGAAGAATTAATGGTCCTTATAATATTTAGTTTGCATTAAAGTTGCACAATCTAACATGTAAAACCTCACTCTAAAATCCACACTTAGTTTTTCCACCTTCAACTCTTTCCATCATCTTTCTCCTTTTTATTTGTTTTTTCCTGACCTTTCAGGCTTAGTTCCACGGATTTACTGGAGATGGATTTTGAATATATTTTGGGGGGAATTACAGCTTCTACTATGGTTCTTCTGTTTGTTCTATTCAGTTCCGCATCAAAGAAGGAGGCCAAAGCTTTAGTACATGCAGAAAACAATGGTAGCAGTATGATAACAACAGCAAAAGCAGAAACCGGAAACCAACATCAAGAAATTTCACCAACCACCGACATCATCATTGTCGGTGCTGGAGTTGCTGGCGCAGCCCTTGCTTACACACTTGGCAAGGTAGAACAAAGTGGAAACCTTTTCTTTTCATATGTGTAATGTCTTTTGCCAAAATCTTTTTGACACACACACACACATGTTTGAGAGCAAGAAAGGTTCAAGAGGTCGGAAGAAAGAAAGAAGAATACTCTACAAGTTTAATTTATACAAACTTCATAAAACATTTCTTCTAAAGATTATATCTCATATACTTCTACTTTTCTTGAATGCTTTTTCTTACAACCAGAAAAAAAAAACATAAAAAGTTAAAAAGAATTGAATATTTTGTATTCCTCTGAATGTTCTTAGAACCACACCACAAAACATATGTAGTCAGATTCATATGTATAGTTGTGCATGTTCTGGGTCATATTTTTGGATGGACTAAAAGATTTTTAATTACAGTTATTGTTGTAAGAGGATATGAACGATGTTGATATATGGTTGTTGTTTCAGGAAGGAAGAAGAGTGCATGTTATCGAAAGGGACTTGACTGAACAAGACAGGATTGTGGGGGAATTGCTACAACCTGGAGGTTATCTCAAACTAATTGAATTGGATCTCCAAGGTAACCAAGCACCATTTTTGTACCAAACTATAGATGGATGAAAAATTGTATGAGAATTGTGTAATCAATCATTTTTAGGTGTAAAGAATCCATTTTCCTCTGTTGGTCAAATTCAAGAATCTTATTAACTGATGAATGTTGTGAGTTGTTGCAGATTGTGTGGGTGAGATTGATGCTCAACAAGTCTTTGGTTATGCTCTTTACAAGGATGGGAAAAATACTAAACTTTCTTATCCCTTGGAAAAGTTTGACTCTGATGTTTCCGGAAGAAGCTTCCACAATGGCCGTTTCATACAGAGAATGCGAGAAAAGGCTTCAACTCTTCCAAAGTAGTACATGAAAAAAATGTTTCTGAAATGGATTTTATTTTTATTGAGTCATTTCCTTCCTTTGCATGCCCTAATTGTTCCAAATTCTGTGCAGTGTAAAATTAGAACAAGGGACTGTCACATCTCTGCTAGAAGAAAATGGAATCGTCAAAGGGGTAAACTACAAAACCAGAAACGGACAAGAGGTCACAGCTAAGGCTCCACTCACTATAGTATGTGATGGTTGTTTTTCCAACTTGAGACGTTCTCTTTGCAACCCACAGGTAAACACACCAAGTTTTTCTCTTTCTTTATCATATCACCAACCCAAAGTATTCATTAGTTTTATCGATGATCAATTGAAGAACTTGATCAAACACTTTTAATAATAAAGATTTTGCTCTTAATACACATTGTATCTATCTTGTTATCTCTAAGATAACTGTATTAAGACACACATTGTATCCTATATTCAAAACATACCTGTGCATCACTAGTAATGGTTAAGATAATTTAACAGTGGTGTTTTCTACTTAACTTACCTAGTAGTGAAATGGGTTTGTTTATTTATTTATGCAGGTTGATGTAGCATCTCATTTTGTTGGTCTGGTCCTAGAGAACTGCAATCTTCCATATGCAAACCACGGACACGTTATCTTAGGTGATCCTTCTCCCATTTTGTTTTATCCCATAAGTAGCACTGAGATTCGGTGTCTGGTTGATGTGCCTGCTGGCAAAAAATTACCTTCCCTTGGTAATGGTGAAATGGCTCGTTATTTGAAAACAGTTGTAGCTCCACAGGTACAAACAAACACTCTTGTCTTTGGCTTGACATAACATTACATACAAACTATCAACGAACATATTCCTCAACTAACACAAATTTGAGTGTTTCAGGTTCCCCCAGAGTTGCATGCTTCTTTTATAGCAGCAGTTGACAAAGGAAACATAAGAAGCATGCCAAACAGAAGCATGCCTGCATCTCCGTACCCTACACCTGGTGCCCTTCTAATGGGAGATGCCTTCAACATGCGTCACCCTTTAACCGGAGGAGGAATGACTGTGGCTTTGTCTGACATTGTTTTGCTGAGGAACCTTCTTAGACCCCTCCATGATCTGCATGATGCTAATGCTCTTTGCAAATATCTTGAATCATTCTACACCCTACGCAAGGTTAATATACATTACTTCCTCCTGAATGACTAATCTTCGTGAATAATAACCAACAGTTAAACTTTTCGTTAATGAAATACGAGTATTGGTTTGAGAAAATGTGATATAGGTGGTTCATGATTGTGTTTGCAGCCAATGGCATCTACAATAAACACTTTAGCTGGGGCATTATACAAGGTGTTTTGTGCATCTCCTGACCCAGCTAGTAAGGAAATGCGCCAGGCTTGTTTTGATTATTTAAGCCTTGGAGGGGTTTTCTCAGATGGACCAATATCTCTACTCTCAGGTCTAAATCCTCGTCCATTAAGCTTGGTTCTTCATTTCTTTGCTGTGGCTATATACAGTGTTGCTCGCTTACTCATACCATTTCCTTCTCCAAATCGCTTGTGGATTGGAGCTAGAATTATTTCTGTGAGTACTTTTTGCATTTCTTAACAGTTAAACATGCACCATCTTTCACATATCAACCATGTCCCTTGCTGCAACATTATATATTAGTTAATGGTACCTTAAAACTTATGATTTTGAATAAGTTTTGTTGTTGAGATTTGCAGGGTGCCTCTGCTATCATTTTTCCCATTATCAGGGCTGAAGGAATTAGACAAGTGTTCTTCCCTGTGACTGTGCCAGCATATTACAGAACACCTCCTTCCAATTTGCATGATTAAATACAGATCTTGGAAGAAAATACATGCATGAACATATAACCTGTGCCTGCATTCTGTGTAACTGTGATTATACCAACCAAAAAGGATAAATAAGTGAGCCTAGAAGAGAATGAAGGCTCCATATATTAGGGCACTGGTTTTGTCTGTCTGCAATATACATGTTTTTTATGAATACAATTTTCAAATGTATTGTGTCTACTTCAGTACAATACCAAATTTCCAAGATCAATCTTCCATGCAAAAGAGGACAAAATGTTACGCTTTGTTGGTTAGTATATCCACTGATTTGTACTTTCATATAAATAAAAAATTAAAATGTGATGAGATAATGAAGCGTGACTGTGAAGTTTTTATTTTCAGAAATGATATTTTATTTTTTGATGCTAACTAGGGTTTCATTTTTTCACAATGGTTTTGAAAGGCACTTGGTACTTGATACCGAGTCGCTGTGACTTTCCATATGCGTCTTTCATTTGGTTGTGTGTCCCATCCATTTCTGTGCTGCATTGTGACTTTTGAATCTCCTAAAATACCTACCTCACATCTACAATCGGCAACGAAAAAAAAAAAGTTTATGGTCGTTCTATTCTCCTTTAATATACAAAATGTGATTTTTTATTTATTTAGTTATTGCCAAGGTGTATTTCACGGCGTTGAATTCCTTCTTGGGACTAACAAGTATCCATATATGGTTGTGAAACATATGTGAGAGATAATGAACAAGTAAGAGTTATATTCTATTTTTTATATAAATCTTTTCAAATTCTCACTAATAAATCTTTTCTTTTCATCCAACGTCAAGAGTATTTACTTCAGCAACCGTATTTACTTCACATTGTGTTACAAATTTCATTAAAAATCGCAAAAATTAACCGTTGTTTCATTGAAAATATTTACTTAATATATATATATATATATATATATATATATATATATATTTAATTAAATTAGTTTTTTAGGAAATATTTATATTTTAAAATTTTTTTAACTATAAAAATTAGTTATTGTTTTAGAATTAATAAATGAAGATATTTAATTATTGTTTTAGAATTAACAAATGAAAATTGAAATAGTTTAAATACTGTATATTCTATTACATTTTATTATAATATATAATATATGAATGTAATTATATTATCTTTAATATTTCATATTATAATTATATTATAATTATATGATTTATATGATTTTTATTGTGTGTAATTAAATCTGCATCGAGATCAAAATATTGACTTAAATGAATATAATTAAATAACATCAAATTTTAATTAATTTTTTATTTTTATACTTTAGAAAAGTGCTATTTTTCGGATGATAAAAAATGATCAAAAGTATTTCGTAAGTTTATATAAAATTTTGGAGTATTACATTCTTATTTTCATTTTTTTACAAATAATTCAAAATTAGACATTTTATTATTTCTATCCTTAAATTAAATTTTAATAATTTAGAAAAATGTTGAATGGTTAAAAACAATTTTATATCACATTTTATGTTTTTTTTTACCGGGATTTAAGTTTTTCTACTAGGATATGTCTATTTATTATAAAGTTGACTATAAAATAATTTATACACAAAAATATTTGTTATTCTAAATTTTAATCGCATAAAGTTAATTATTTATTTTGTACAGTGTACAAGTTAAATAATAATTTTAATTAGATAGGAAAAGCATACGTTTAATCCCAACTCAACTGAGGATAAAGAATAGAATCTGGTTGTTCTTGACACCTACACCAACACAAAATTCCATCGCCTCTCTCTCCCTCGTCTTCCACCCCAAGACAGGGATCCCGACTTCCAGCACCACCGTCACTGATCGAAAAGAAACTTCGGTGACGGAGCCTGCCACTGCCACCACCAACGTTTCAATTGGTCACCCTTCACTTCAACCCTCTTTCAGCTAAAAATCGGTACTTTCTGCTGCATCCATCATTACCATCATCATCTTCTGAACTGTGATTGAAATCCTACCATCTACATGTTTTTGTGCGTTTTAGGGATTTAAGTCTTGATCGTTACTTTTCATGCCATAAAGTTTCTCTGGGATTGGGAATTTGGGATTCAATTTGAAATTCTGAAATATTTTTTGCAGGGTTTTTCACTTTTGAAGTACAATTGAACAAAAAACACTTGATGGTGTTTGTTGTTGTGACCACATGATTTTAGGTTATTTGATTCATTTTTTCATCGAGAGGGCGTTGGGAACTTAGCAATGTCTGTGATATGTGAAATCATATTTTTATTTTTGGCTTTTTACTGCATATTTTGGTTCTTTCCCCTTGCCGACACAAAGCAGCAGCGCAGCATTCTGGAGTTGTTTAATTCTTTTTTAAGGTTGTTTGTTCAATTAAAGTCTGATTTCTTTTGTTTTTCTGTTTTGTTTTTGGATAATATGGTCAGACACTCAAATGGATTTGGAGACTGAAAATAGATTAGCTGCTCTCCTTATGAAGGAAGCAGCAGAATTACGGCGGCAGTCTGAAAGGGAAGGTGTTCTAGCTTATCTTCGAAAGCCTGACGTACGGACTCGGCCAAATTCGCGATTCCTCACTGCTACTGTACGTGGAGTTCAACAAGGTTATTTTTAGTCGTATATTTAGACAGAGCTTCATTACTACTGCCCTATTGGCTTGTGTTATATGGCTGTGCTTCTGAGAAAAGTTGTCAGTTGTGTTCGAATTAGGAAATGATATTTATATTAGTTTCACTGTTTGATGATTGTATTAATAGCCTGTCTTACAATTGATTTTGTGTGGATGCTGAGTGTACCCATGAGTTTAAAACAATTCTTATTCAACTTTAATTTTTGGGGGGATGGTGGGTGGGAAGTAGAAGGAGGGAAACAACTTACTCTTTTGTGGTGGCTCGTGGCCAGTGTTATCAATGGCGGAAGGCTAAAAGTCCTTAGTATAAGCACACCATTGTGGCCGATGGTGCCATTAGCAACAAATTGCCTATGGCGGTTGGCCAAAAATCTGCCATGTTGTCCATGGCACCACCATTTAAGAAGAATGCTAATGGCTTTATATGGGAATTGGACATGCAGATTTGTTAGATAGATTGGGGTAGGTATGTTTGGAAGTTGATTTTTTGGAAGGAAAGGGAAGGGAGGAAATATTTTATTTCTAATAAATATTCTGTAATTTGCTAACTTAAAAAAATAAGATTTGCATAAACTGGAGAGGCTAGAATGGAACCTACCAGAGTTTGGTCACTGAGTAGTGCAGAAAATTTTCGGCAGGAAATAGTACTGCATAGCATTTTTGAACTGGGAAATGCAATTGGAGAAAGAAGAAAATGGTGAACACTTTTAAGATAGTGAACGTGGTATAGTTTTTTTTTTTTTTTTTTTTTGGAGAACTTGTGCATTAAAAAGAAATTGTCCGAGAGAAATAAGAAAAGTCACAGAAAAAATGACAAGGTAATGGTGGAGCGGTAGATGTCATCTTCAGCTGCCTCATTATCATACCTACTAATACATTATAATAATATGACTTGGGGATAATCAAAACTATTAACGTAAAGTGTAAAAGACAACCGTGCAGATTATAGAAGTTATTGTTAGCATTGGCTGACTCCATATATTCTCCTTTTTCTTTGCATGAACACATAAGAAAAATAGAAAAGAATGCAAAAAATACCCAATATTGTTCATTTGCTGAGTGTTAAAAGGTACATGAAAAATAAAACGAGAAAAAATCATTTACAGAATTTGTATATCATAACTCATCTATCCATATATCCATATATTTAGTATAGTTCTTCTTTAAGATAAAGATTTAATGAAATGTTCTTACTTTGTCGAAATAGGCAGAGTACCATAATATTTATTTCAATGGTCAAACTCACTGATGATTGAATGATAGTGCAGTTTTTATTTGGATGACAATTTTTGGTGAATTGAATTGGATTTTGGACAAAGTTGTTAAATAACCATTACAGCATTGCCATAGCATTCCCTCGGCTATATTGAAAACCTCAAAATGTTTATATGGCAGAATTATGGCCTTCAGCATTCTATCATTGATAACCTTGATCAAAGGGTATGCCTCAAGTTTTGACTAGCATGACACTGGGTCTCATGAGTCATGACTACTTTACCCAAGTTGAATACTGGAATTACTTTCATTTCTTTTGATTGTTTGTGACTGACAAATCACCATCCTTCTCCTCTGGTTCTGAATGTTTTTCATCCAAGATGATGTCTATATGTTGAGCTGTTAGTTTATTATTAATCATATTGAATTTCTTTTGGTATTCTCTACAGCAAATAGAGCAGTGGAAGTGAATGAAATGTGGCGATTGCGGCAAAAAGAAATTGAGCTTGATAAACGGATTAAAGAAAAATCAATTGATAAAAGAAGTAAAGACAGAAGTCATAGGGATGATAACTTATCAAGAGGCACGGGAAGACATTTTGGTATTGATAACAGCACTAGAACCTCTGCCTCACGTTCAAGTCATAGAGAATATGAGCTGGATAAAAATGATAAAAGCAGCAGTGAAAGAAATCATAAGGATGATAACTCATCAAGAAGCCCAGGAAGACATGCTGTAGTGGATAAAAGCTCTAGTGTCTATACTTCATACCCGAGTGAAAGAGAACATGAACATGGTGTGGAAGGTTTAAAGGATGAAGAGCTTGAAGAGTTTCTGCACTCAAGGTATTATATCTCTCTTATGGCTTTTGTTGTTTTTGTGTGTGCTTACTATAGTATAATATCTCTAATATTTTTTAGAACTAAAGAAACTCCATTTTTGTATTAGGACCAAACGAGGCAGAGGTGCTGTTGGTCCGAGGATGGACGATACTGGACCTTACCTTCCTCCTGATTCAGATGGGGAGCCTGGTACTAGTCCGAATGTAAGGCATCGCCGTGTTATTCTTGGTCCGGAGAAGCCCTTGTCATTGAGGTCATATGATACTTCTGATGAGGAGGAGCTTCATGAAGAAAAGCGGAAAAAGAGTAAAAAGTCTCACTCTAGGAGCGCGGACAAGGAGCATTCTAAGAGGCACAAGTCTAAAGATAAATCTAAGCATAAGAAAAAGAAAAGGGAGGAGAAAAGAAGTAAACATCATCACTAAGGCTCTTACGTAACTTGAGATCAGACGAAGGTAAACTTGCGGATACAGTCAATTTGGATGAAACTCGTGTTTGTACTTAGCACAGATGATTTTCTGTAACATCAAATGCAAATCGAACTTGTTTGGCCACAGAAAAGGTTACTTAGACAACTATCAAACCTTTTAAACTTCAGTTTGGAGACGTAGGTCTCTTGCAAGCGATTAGGTTTCTTAATCCTTCATCAGTTGCTTGTCTTGACCTCATTAGCTTGTTTGGAGCAATTCACCTTGTGTTTCATCATCATCTGGTCAATCTCACTGTCATGAATATCATGGAGATTTTCTTATCTTGTGTTATTATAAACATTATATCTTATCTTCGTCAACCTCTTGAAAATTACAGCACCACCCACTTCGTTGGTGGCATTCCTTCCATACCATCCTGAGTCACGGAATTTTTCCAAAAGGACAAACCAGAAAATATGTAACATGCAGAAAATTCAATGATGGCACTTTTTTTAACTGTATGATGGCACAAATATCAACTTTTGTGTTGTGGTCCTATCTAGAAAATTATTTTAACACTCATACCAAAGGAGTAAACTTCGTTTCAATAATATACACCCTGACGGGAAGAAAAGGTCCAAAGTCCTTTAACAGTCCTTTAAGACTATAATTGAAATTGTTGATGACATTTCAAGGTTTAGCCACGGCCTCATTAGGCTTCCCAATACTAACAAGATTATTTGTTCAATTTAAGTACTTGATAAGTAACGATATGTAGTAAAGGGGACCGCATATGCAGAAATAGTTCTTCAATTCAAACACATTGCAAATGTATACTTGTCTGTTATATACTTTTTAAATACGTGTATAGACAGTTTTTTTTTTATATAAAAAAGGAAGTGATATTGTCACTTGTTTTCTGTAAAAAGGATGAGAAGGAATAGTAATCTTAGCTATTAAACTCTAAGACTAATCTACATTATCATATGGAAGGATCACTGTCACAAGTCTTCAAAATCATGATCCGTCTCATCAAATATCTCCTCCTACAAAGAAATATTGATGTCAATTCAAGATTCCGTGAGCAAATTTATCTGCTCAAAGTGACCTCAATGAATTTAGTACCTGTAAAAGCTCTTCGATGACATCTTCCATTGTAATTATTCCGACAGCCTCTTCTTTTTCTGGCAGCTTTTGAAGAGAATTTCCATCTATATCCAAAATATCGGAGTACACATTTTTTGACCACTTTCTGCTCTTGGAACCACCCCTGTTCGAATTATTTGAGTTTGAAAAGCTTTTCCATTTATGGTGTGACAATTTGGCTCTTAGACTATTCTCTTGGTGAGGCTTATCACCGTCAATATTCACCTTCACATCTCTCACTGAGTGCATTTCAAGCCATTATTATTAGAGATAAGGAGAACTTGTTGTGAGGTGATAAAGTTTTTTTCAGTTTTAAAGAGGAAATCTAAATAAAATGTTAGTATAGTTTAATTTGATTATAGCATGTACTTACCATAGCCGCTATTGTTGGAAGGTTGTTGCTCAGCCTTGTCCCAGTTTTTAACAACGACAGCCATGTGGCTGTGACCTTTTTGGAACTCATTCAAAATATCATACAATGGCATCGATTCTGGAATCCTGTTAATCAAGTAAACTTTCATATATGAACGTATTTTAATATAATATAATGCCAGTGCTTGTGTTTTTTAAGTTACAGTAAATTTGCAAAATATACAACAAAAATACCTTGGAATTCTCCGTAAAGTCACACTTTTCACTGGTGCTTCATCTTCTGGGTCAACTGTCAATAAATTCTTTACCTGAAAGTCCATAATGTATCTGTTTAGAGTTAAAATCAAACTTAATGTAAAATCATAAATAGTCTTCTTGGAAGAAAGTCGATATACAAGTTGAATCTCAATGAAATTGATGCAAAACTATTATGTGGATTTTACGCTGGCAATGCAAAATAGATGTTATCGATAGGTTAAAGAAAAACAACAGACTTCATGCATACCAGGACAAGTCCAATAATATTTGTAGGCTGCTCATAATATACAGGGACTCTGCTATGCCCATTCTCCATTATCAGATTCATCAGATACCTTAGTTACAGAAAATTATAATAATAACCCTTAATTACAGAAAATAAAAAGTACAAAAGCTTTTGAGACACCTTTTGTCCTTACCTATCAAGCTTTGAATTAATATCAACACAAAATGTTTCGGTTAAGAGAGTCATGGCATCACTAGCTATCTTCTCAGAGAGTTCAAGTGCTCCAGCAATGATTGTTGTTTCATGATGTGTCAATTCCCCACCTTTTCCAGCCTGACACAAATCATCATGAGTGTTCAAATGGAGTCTAAACAACTAGAAGAGAAGAAGATAATCGGCAGTTACATTATTCAGATTGGAAAATAAATGGTTTAGAACTGCAGCATACTGTTGAAATAAATGAAGAGCACTGGGGACAAGTCTTCAATTTCAAGAAAAAATGAACAAACAGACTCATAAATCATAAGTGCATGCCTTGTTTCAATCCAAAGCATCATGTAGCTCTGATACAGACCTCATGGCCATGCAGATTTACAAGTGTCTTCAACTCAGCTCTGTGGAAAAGGGCTTTATGTCGAGTCCCCAGCAAAAAGTCCAGCAACTGAATGTGAAAAAAGTCAAGAAAGAAAAGAAAGACCATGGATAACAAATGAAATTCGTTCGTGGTTACTGAGATAAAACTGAAGAAGTATGAATAAAAAGTCTGCTTAATTTGTGTCACCTTGCTAATTGGATAAGCAACAGGAAAACATATCCACACAAGAACACGAACAGCTGGAGCCACTGTTGCACCAATTGCTAAACCATACCGAGAACAGATTGATTGGGGTATAATCTTCTCAGAAGTAAGCAGATGTTAGAGAATATTACGTAACAAGTTGAATAACTGCATGCCAAGATTTCCTAATATTCAGTAAAAATATGCGCCAAAAGATTGAATGTGCTTGTACAAAGTCTGATTTACAAAAATTAACTACTTCTCACGATTTGGTCTGAGTTCTTTTTTACTTGAAGGAATCATGGTTCTCGAAGATGAGCTTCTGACTTTCACAGACACGTTTTGTCAAAAGGGATGGCTTTAAACCTGTGATATATGTGTGCATTGCATTTGTTTTAAGATATCAGAAAAAAATTCTCACCTCACCGAACAGAAGAATTAACGTCACCGAAATCAGTATAGCACCCCACCAAACAACGAGACTATGCAGAAAAACTGGAAGGGCCTGACAAAACCAACACCATTATATACAATTGGCTGGATCTTTCTGTGTATTCGTGTGATTAAGCACACACTAACACATGATTTTAGTTGTACCTCCATGGCTACCGCATTGCAAATTAGAAGGGTGCAAAGCAACAAATGTTGATTCCTGACAACAGGCAATATCCTTGCTGTGATGACAAAACACAAATTCAAAAACCAAAAACAAACTTGTCCCAACATTGAAAGAAACTTTATGTTGAGTTTCCATAAGGCAAGGAGAGAAATTTCACCAGCATTGTAGCGATCGTGAGGGGTTCCAGACTTTGCAAGGACCTCAAGATCAACGAGACTCAAGGACATGAGGCCTAAAGTGAGCCCTGACATCAATCCAGCGAACATCACGAGCACCACAATTATCAGTACGCGTTTTGAAAACTCCACATCACAGCACTCATACTGCACCGCCATTGAAGCCACTCTACACAAAAACACACACTCCTTGTTGTTGTTGTCGTCAAATGTCTGGTTATATGTTTGTGTTGGGAGAGAGGAATCATGATGATGGCCATGATCATGATGATGATCACTGTCATGGTTAATTGGTCATCGATAATGTAGCTTCACAGGGTAGGGACAAACACCAAACCAACCAACCAAGTGTTTTTGCCTTGGATATGCCCATGCAAGCACAAGAATTGTTCTGTGGAATGGTATTTCTTGATTCTTATTCTGCTTCCCTTCTGTTAAACATATTAATGCTACTCGCGCCAACCAGTTCTTGTTTTTTCAAACAGGACATTCCAAATATGGTTACGTGTTTTACTAAGACGTATCCAATGTTTCAAAAATCATGATAGTTGTTTAACTCCTTTTTAATTATGGGCTTAAAGCATCAAATTATCAAGTGGTTTCTTCGACTATTAAAATAGAGAACACTGTGTCAGAGTTTGTAATTAACGTTGGCTTAAATAAGAAACTATCCTTGTATACTGTTATGTACTTTTTTTTAACATTTTGGCTGCTGCTAATTTAATCTCAAAGTTAAATTTTAAGATAAATATGTCTTCTATTGATATATCTTAATTTGATTATATTACTACTAAATGTAAAATCTCACACACTTTCTTTTACCCACAAAGAAATATTTCAAATATGAAATTTATGAGAATAAATATTTCTCTTCCTTCTTTATTAATATCAATCATTATTTACTATATTTTATTATAGATATATATTAAATATAATTACGTTACAGTTATTTTAAAACTTAATTATAATAATATTATATTTAAATATATTTGAATCTACCTATTTGTAATATTTATAAAATAAAGAGAGATCATTTTAGAAAAAGATGAATTTTTGTTTGGAGTATAATTTCTTTACTATTTTTTTTTTCATAATATTCTCTTCATCACAAAATAACTATTAAATATATATTAATAAAGTGGAGAGAAAAAAAAATACATTAAGATTTTCTTGGAAGAAATTCAATACATCTATTATATAATTAATCTCAACAATCAATATAAAATAAAATGAAAAAAAGAAAATCAAGAGCAAGTTATTCTATACTTAAATCTGGGAATAAATAGATCCCTACTCTATTTTATTATTTTTTTAATAAATTAGACTTCCTTAATAAATTTTTATAATTATGTTGAATTCAACTTTCAGTTTGAAAAATTACATTCTTCTATTTTAAGATTAATATTTTAAATTTATAGAACGTGTGTCTTTGTCTTTTGGTACATGCTTTCTAATTTATTTCATTTTAAAATGTTGAATTCAACTACTGTATTCAATAACTGATATTTACAATTAGTAATATTTGAAAACGTCAGGCCTGATACTCATAGTAATATTACAAACAAAAGGAGAAGACAAATGCAATTCAATAATTTTAAGATAATATAATTATTTTAGAAAGTATAGTAGCTTTAATCACAACACCAAAATTTGTTACATTCTGATTAAAGTACGTTGAACCACGTCATAGATTCATGATATTGGTCAAAATTATTGATACTTTAAAAAATTTTCATCTTTGAATATACAGATCAAGATTCTAATTTTTAAACTAAACACCATAAATAGCATGAGCCCAAATGAATTATTCTAAGCCCAAATCAATGCAAGCAACGTACGTATATGTATGTATGTCGCGTACTGCATTTGTTGTCATTCTCCACTGTCTTCCAACAAAATACAATGATGTTGATACACATAACATCAAGAAAAAGGAAAATAATTCTGATGTAAACGTATTAACAAAAATAGATTCTACCATGGATAAGGGCTTCTCACGTTCTTATCACATCAATTATTCACCTCCCCCAAACAGTTTTTCTGATTATCTAATGTAATCATCTATGAATCTAAGTATGTGAAATTAAGGTCTTTGTCATGAGTCTTCAAAGTGATGATCGGTCTCATCAAAGATCTCCTCCTACAAAGAGAAACTGATGTTAATATATACAAGATTTCAAGGGCAAAGAAAATTGTTCACTCAGAGTGGATTTAATGAACTTAGTACCTGTAAAAGCTCTTCAATGACATCTTCCATGGTGATAATTCCAACAGCTTCTTCTTTTTCTGGTGGCGTTGGAAGTGTGTTTCCATCTATTTCCAAAATATCTGAATACATATTTTTTGACCATTTTCTGCTCCTGTAACTTCCCCTGTTCGAATTATTCGAGTTTGGAAAGCTCTTCCACTTTTGGAGTGATCTCTTGCTTTTCAACATATTATTATTATTATTCTCTTGGGGAGTCTTCTCGCCATCAATATCTACCTTCACATCTCTCACTGAACTCATTTCACATGCATTACAGAGAAAGGGTGCATTTATTATGATGTGAAAGAAATTTCTCAATTTGAAACAACATGAAAACGAGTTCTTAATATTAAGCATTTGATAATCACTGGTTGTGATTGCATTATGTATAGATAAATAGTTTAACCTAATTTGAGAATGTGATTACCATTGGCATTATTGTTAGACGAGTCTTGACCTGTCTTGTCAGTGTTTCTGATAACAACAGCCATGTGGCTATGGCCCTTCTGGAACTCGTTCAAAATATCATACAGTGGCATTGTTTCTGGAACCCTGTAATTATATGTAATGTAGTTTCAGTGGTTGTAATAGTCCTTCTTAAAACTTGCAAAGCATAAACAGAGTACCTTGGTATTCTCCGTATGGTCACATTTTTCACCGGTATCCCTTCTTCTGGGTCAATTCTCAGTAAATTCTTGACCTGAAAGTTAGAGGTTTGCATGCTTAAAGTTAAAGCAAAAATGCTGCAATGAATCCTATTAAGTTCGTAATAATCCTCTTGGAAACAAAATTATAGACTGAAGCTCAGAAATTGGTGCAAAACCGAGTGTAGTTTCTGCAGCAAATTTCCCATAATTGAAAATGACTGTTTAATGAAGGATTGAAGGAAAACAAGAGACTCAATTCATACCAAGATAAGTCCAATAATATTTGTTGTCTCCTCGTAGTAGACAGGGACTCTGCTATGCCCTTTCTCCAATATTAGATTCATCAATTCCCTGCTTAAAACAAGCATTGGTGACAAAATGCTCTATAAGATACAAAAGGTAGTTTGGAATTTATAAGCTTTTGAGTCACATTTACCTATCAAGCTTTGAATTAATATCAATGGAAAATATTTCAGTTATGGGAGTCATGGCGTCACTGGCTGTCTTCTCAGTGAGTTCAAGTGCTCCAGCAATGATTGTTGTTTCATCATGTGTCAGTTCCCCACCTTTTCCAGCCTAATATAATAAAATTCATCATGGAACAACAACAACAACAACAAAAGGAAGAGGCATGAGTGTCCAAGTGAAAGAATCTAAATATATATAGCCACAAAAGAATATAGGGTAATCCTTGGTGACATTATTCACAGTATAGGAATTTGGAAGTAAAAGGTGGTAAATTGCAGCATACTAATGAAGTAACAAGATAAGCACAGAAAACTACAAGCCTTCAACTTCAAAAGAAAATGAATCAATGTATTTAGAATGAGTAGATTCATGTTCAGTCAAAAACATCGAAAAGCTCTGATACAGACCTCATTTCCATGCAGATTTACAAGTGTTTTCAACTCAGCTCTACGGAAAAGTGCTTCATGTCGATGCCCCAGCAAATAGTCCAACAACTGGAAAACCAAATAAAGGGAACAAAAGAAAGTCAAGAACATAAAGAACATCAATCATTAACGAATTAAATCGGATCCATGTTTATTAGAACAAAACTAACTAAAAAAGTACTAACAATTGTATGTCACCTTGCTAATTGGATAGGCAACAGGAAAACATATCCACACAAGGACACGGACAACTGGAGCCACTGTTGCTCCAATTGCTAAACCATACCGAGAACAAATTGATTGTGGTATAATCTACATACAATTCAACACATGTCAGAACAATTTTACATTGCAAGCAGAGTAGCCAAGTCCAAAGATATTCTTAAGACAGTTACATGTTTAGTAAATATATGCTGTAAATGCAGCATTCTAGGAGTTGGGAACATAACAAGTCCGATTTACAAATCAAAAACATCGACTTCTTCTAATGATCTGGTCTGAATTATTTCCACTGATGAAGGAATCGTGATGGAACATGAGCTTCTGATTTTCCTAACCAGATTCATGTGTTATATGTAACATACAAGGAGAAGAAAAGTTTCTCACCTCGCCAAACAGGAGAATTAATGTTACTGAAATCAGAACAGCACCCCATGCAACAACAAGACTATCAAGAAAGATAGGAAGTGCCTGACAAAAGAAACACCCACATCCAAGATTAGCTGAATCTTTTGGCATAATATTTGAATTCTTTTTCGTGTATGTGTGATCAAAGGGGTCAAACATTTGATTAAATACACACTAAAACATGATTTTTGTTCTACCTCCATAGCTGCAGCGTTGCAAATTAGAAGGGTGCAAAGCAGCAAATGTTGATTTCTGACAACAGGCAATATCTTCGCTGTAAAAGACAAGAAAAACACAAGTTAAAACAGCTCTAGATTCAATAATAACGTCTATAACAATTTTATTTCTATTTCTTCGGTGACAAAGCTTTCACAGATTAGGAATGACACTCAGTATCCTAGTAGCTTAGGAGGGGAAAGACTTAACACTATGATTAAAACTAAAAATCACCGCAGCACCCTTGATTACTATTCTTCATTCCCAAAGTGTCAAAAGAAACCGGATAAACCGACCTTGCTTCAGTTTTTCAATTCAGTAAAGAACTAAAGTTGAAATATTCTAACTTTGATTCTTTGATTCAAGTAGATGGTTTGAACTTTTTAAACAAAAACAAAAATCTCAGAACTGATGATTACGATGAGAAAATACCGGCATGTTTGCGATCCTGAGGGGTGCCAGACTTGGCAAGAACCTCAAGATCAACAAGACTCAAGGACATGAGTCCTAAAGTGAGCCCTGACATCAATCCAGCAAACAACACAAGCAGCACAATTATCAGTAACCGCATGAAAAACTGAGTTTCACAGCACTTGTATTCCACCGCCATTGAAACCACTCTCCAACTTGTTGTTGATGATGATGTGGTTGTGTCTCAATCCTAGCAAGAGTTACAGCAACACCTCCATAGCTTTAAAGGGTGTCGTAGTTATGTTGAAAAGATGGTTTTGTTTAATAAATGGAATGCGATAGAAGGTAGACGAATGTTGGGTTTGTTTGAGAGTGTTTTTTTCCCGAAAGAAGACTGTTGCCAAAATGAGTACTAGAGTTGCTGAAACACAACACTCTATGTGGGTAGGTCGGTGAGAGATCATAGTCATCGAATCGTTATTTAGCTTGCGAAAGAAGGGACCCACACAGCACAAGTTGGCATTTTAATAAAGATGCCATGTGTTCTTGCGTTGGATAATGCCCCTTTACTACTCATGCAGACACGAACAACACAAATACGAGATTGTTCCTGGTTCTGATTCTTGTTCTGTTTCCTTTTTGGTAAATTAATGTTCCTCTTCCCACTACTACTCGTTGGAAAGAAGATGTAATAAAGAGAACTGGTGAACACACATTTCCAACAGTGAAACAAGAAAGAGGGGATGCTTCTTTCTTTTGTACGTGCTCTTTAAAAAGAATGTTTTTCCTTTTTCTACTTTAAAACATGTGTTTGAAATTGAAATGTTTCTTGGTGATATACATAAGGGGTGGATACAGAGTTATTTATTTCAAACATATAACTTATACTATTTAAGTCCAATATAATTGTGAAAAATACATATAACTTATTCTAAAGAATTTTTCTGCGGTGACATAAAACAATTCACATTATGGTTAAAAATATTATTCTTAACAATATTGATAAACTGGTCATTCTTAATTATATTCATAACTTATGCGTCTGCTGTTAACTTAATTAAGATTAATAATTATGTCTTGTATTATAATAAAGGATAAATTATATATGTAAATAAATCTTATCTCAATTTCTCATAACATAAAGTATATCTAAATTAGTCATCAATATAAAAATAATAGATGAATACCCCCAAATTGGCATGAGTGTCAAAAATTAATCATACCCTTTAAAAACTAGTAATGTATGAATAATACAAATATAAAATTACTTCTTAAGAAAATCATCAACTACCATCAATATGTTTATCATATAATCAAGAGCACTATCATCCAAAAAGCATACTTATTCAGAACAATTTTATCGTCAATATAACACATTTCAGAGTGATGAAGGGAAGGAGTGGAAGGAAGTGTTGATGATGGAAGCACAGAGGAGGAAGACGATACTGACAAACACACAGAGGCAAAAGACATCATTGATTAACATGAAAGAGAAAAATGTCATTGATGGAGGAATGCAGAAGGAAGGTGTTATTAGAACATTGACAATGACATTGAAAGAACTAGAAAATAATACTAAAACAACCACACACATATATTAAAGAAATTAAAAAAATATATATTGGAAGTGACAAAATTATAAAAAAAAATCACTTTCTTTATTAATTTAATTTACAATTACAATTGATCTAGACATTTTCTAGAAAAGAACGTTTAAATAGAAAGTGAATCTTTTAAATCATGTTTCTATAGACCAATTTAAATGATGTTAAAAATGTTGTTTATTATTAAAATTAATCGTTACACTTTTTTAAGATTACATATATTTCACCCAAGTGTAAATATTTCTTTACTTTCCGCTAACAATTATTAAATGTGAAAGATGAGGTTATTTGTTTTTTCAAAAAACAATAAATGTGCATGAAAGATGAGGTAAGATGAAAGAGGTAGAGCCATCCCTATTCAAAATAATGATTTAATTAACAACGTATGTTTCATCCTTTGAATCAAATCTACACATAGGCCAAGAAAATAAATTAAACGACAACAAGAAATTCTACAATGTTACATCACCATCAACTTCCGTATATAATCTCTAAAATAATTACCAATAATTTGTGTAAAAATGTTTTTATTTACACTATTGTTGAATTATATATTTTTCTTGTTTGTTTATATCCGATTTGTCGAAATTAGGAAAATATAATCAAATGAATTTTGTTTTTATAAATTTTAAAGTATACATAATTTAAATATAGAGTATAAATACTTCTAGACAGTAATATACTATTTGACAAAGTAATAGTATATATACTTTGAATTTTTGTAATCTAGCAATAAATTTTGAAAAGAATTTAACCCTTATTTTGGTGGATGAGCACTAGCTCAAGTTGGTAGGATTTGAATTTATTTATTCTTTGATGTGCTTGTGCTTCATTGATTTCTTAACTGCTACTCTCAAGAAAGGAGAAAAGATGAAGAAGAAAACTATCATCTCATGATTAATAACTAATTAAGTCAGTTTGAACTCCGATTGGGTGGGAGGACGAACTGTAGAATTCAATTTTTTTTTTCAATTATTATCATGTAAGCAACATTTATTTTGATAATATATTTTTACAATTTATCTTTATTACATTAATTTTTTTTTCAAAAACATAATGCATATAAAAAATTGTATCAATTTAAAATTATTCAATATTTCATCACTAGTGTAAATAAAAATGGATGTATGATATAATTTTAGATCCTACTACATTTCCAACCATATAATTTACTATTATTATTATTATTATTATTATTATGCAAATAAATAATTAATATATAAAACTGTAATTCAATAGTTAGATTAACACAATTTATTTTTTGTATATGAAGTTATTAATTATATAAGAATTATAGTTATGATTTGATATATGTATATAATATATATAATTATTTTTTTATCCTATTTTCTTTTAGTCGTTCAATTTAGTATTTTCGTAATTTTAAAATGCTCCATTTAATAATATAAAAAAATCAATTTAATCTTCCAATTTTAATGTTATTCAAATCATATAAAAGCGCTACATTGAATATTTTTCAAAAAATTAGATAACAAAAGAATTATATGTCATTTTGTAGATAATTAGATAAAAATCATATGATATTTTTTATTATGTTTTTTTTTATATTTCAACTCAAATAAATATAACTTACATAATAATCATTCTAATAAAATATTCTTCTTAATAAATAAATTAAATATATATTGAAAGTTCCATATTAATTAAATTAAAACAATTTCATTGTATATAAATAAAATATAAATTTCACCTCAATTAATTTTATGAGATTGAATTAAATCTAAAATCTATTTTATAACATGACTAGTCACATTTGAATTAAACTTATATTATAGCCCACTCTCTGACTATATAAAAAATATAATTTTCTAGTCTTAAATTTTTAAGACAACTAACTTGTGTATAATATGTTTTGCTTTTGTTTTTGTTTTTTATGTTAAATAGTGCTGGTCTTTTATTATATTTTAAAATGGGTTTAGTTTTTTCTTTTAAATTTGTGTTTAAGTGCAGCATTTGATTTTCCTGATTTAAGGAAACAGAAATAATCCATGTTGTAAATTAAAAGTTAAAGACTAAAAATATATTAAACATTTATTTCTTCTTTGTTTTTCTTTTATGTTTTTTGAGAAAATTATCCCAACCACACCACCACAGTCAGCCCAATTTCCTTAGAGAGACCCATCCATATTACATTAACTTTGATCCATTCAATCCTTATTAGCATCAAAAGTCATCCTAACACATTGTCATGATCCACTGTTAAACTTACTTCAATTCGATAAAATATCCCAATATTATCTCTTCTCATACTAAAAACTCCATTCCCTCTAGTACAAAAAAATTCTATCGTTTTACCACCAAAACATACAAAAACTATGGTTTAGATCCACGTTAAGTGAAAAATAAACATTTAATCCACATAGATTAAATTTAATAATTTACTGCATATTTTTAAAAGCCAGTAACGTAATTGAACATTTCTTTATGATAAACTAAAGGGCCACAGATATTTATAAAATAATTTATAGGCAAATTAATTTGATTTTGAATTTTATACTTTTCTTTTCATTTTCCTATAACTCAAAAATATCAAACGGAATTTTGGAATATATATATAAAAAAAAAAGTAATTTTGGGAAGGTAGTGATTGACTAGTGAGTGAGTGCACAAATAACTAACCCAACTGAACAGAGAAATCAATACTGTAATAAAAATAATGAATAATAATACAAAAATTAATCCAAAACAAGTAAAATAAATAAGAAGAATATATTAATGCATGAACCCGAATCCACCGCTTTGAATTGTGAGTCTCTTTCAGTCACAAGTCACAGCACACAGACGAAGAGCACACTGCACAGATCTGGGTGGTGACCGAAGGGATCTACCCTCTTTCATTTCTCATCACTATTGTTGGGTAAGCCTTTTTCCTAATTTTCCCTTTTACCCATTTTGCTTCTCATGCATTCTATGTGGTACAAATAACACTTTCAATTCTCAACTTAACCTTTATCATTTTCATTCTTTACTACCTTCACAGGTATATCCCTCACTCAATTCGATCTGTTTCGTACTTGTACTCCATTTTAAGTTAACCCCCTTTTTCGGGTTTAGTTCCACTGGATCGATTTGCTTTTATTTGTTGATGCTTCATTGTTTATGTTCTGAAACGGGTGTTGTCTATTTGAGCTTAAGCTTTAGTGTATTCGGTCCTTTGAAGCATAGTTTTCTTAATGTATTGGAATTTTTTGGAATCAATTATGTTGATGTGTTTGTTAAGTAGAACTTTCAACTTCTCACTTTTAGAAAGTGATATGAAACTTCTAGAAAGGAGTTTTGCCGTACTGAGTTTGATGGGATTGTTAGGTGAATTTTTCTGTGTAACTTTGGTACTTGACACTGCAGAATGCACTGTTTTCTTATGGTCACTGCATTGGTTTAATTGGAAATAAAAACTATTGAGATATGCACGAGATCCTTGTTGCAAGTGTACTGTATCCTGATTGTATTAATAAATGACCATACTATGTGGAGCCTTTTAGCATTTGTTATGCATTTTGTATTATTTATTTCTCAACTAAAGCTAGATGGGTGGCCTTGGCTTCAAGAAAAGTTTATCTCTTGGAGAAAGCAGCATAGGTAGCAGATACTTGCAACTTTACTTATTCGAAACATACAACCGATCTTGTTTCCATAACTTGTGGCAGGTCTGAAGGCTCATTGCCATTATCATGTCAAGGAGGCCAGGAAATCCTTCACGTCGGTTTGCTGATGAAGGAAGTATACCATTTGTGGCATCTATCCAGTCCAAATCTCAAAACTCTCCCCTCCTATCTATTGGGCTTGTGATTGTGGTATGTTTTCTTTGAAAGATGTATCTTAATACGGAAATAGTCTGATTCATTTGATTTGATTTGCAATGTTTCTGTTTGATATACCATGAGTGCCCCAATCCCGATCCTGCATCTGTGGTATTTTCTACTTCTTCCCCCTGTACCTAAATCAATATACAGTTTTCTCAATTTACTATATTCGTCAGCTTGATGTCAATACATTATATTTGATAAGTTGACATTTACAAATTTTCAGGGTGCAATCTTGTTGATTGGTTACTTTTACAGCAGTTCAGGTTTGTACTCTGTCACCAATCTGGTCAATTGAAGTCTGGAGAAATAATAAAAGGATTTTGAATTTATCGTCCTCCAAATATTGTGTTCCAAATGCCAAGCTACCCACCAGAGTGAACTTTTTATTTTGGATACAGTCATTTAGACCTGATTACTGTACAACTTCCTTGGGTTTATTAAGTTTGGATCGTGACTTTTTGGTCATTAAAAAAAATGTGGTTAAGGAGCGATTGATCTAACATTGCAACTGATGTACAACATGGAGTATAAATGTAATAAGTTGTCCAAGCGGTAGCAGAGAGAGCTAGAGGAAAAATATGTAGAGATTTGTGGAGGTCATGCTTTAAAAGTAAAAATTAAGAAAATTTCTTTGTAAACAGTCATATTTGGAAAGAATTTTGAGGTAGCTAAAAGGGCACGGTAGTCAAGTTTAGAAGAGAACACAAATTTTCTTCTGAACTGGGCTAATTTCTTAATTTCTTTGAATTTATATCTATCAGATTTGGTGAATTAATCAAATTCATTAATGGAACTATTTTAATACCTCTTTCATCGTTTAAAATGCAGTGAATAGCTTTAATGTCGGTTCAGTCTTCATTGTAAACTAAACAAATACAAGTTCGTTCAGCATGTTGATTCATACATATTATACCAGCCTCATAGATCCTAGTCATTCTCTCACTGATCATTCTATCAACTCAATTATGAATTTTAGCTAGAATTTTTTTTTTCTTTTTTCTGTAAAACAGAAAGAAAAGTGGCTAACATCACTGCATAAACTAACAAGAAGATATTCTGTTTCATGAACCTGCGCGTGCTATAAAATTCTATTGATACTGATATTGACTTTCATTTGTTTAGGTGGAGCTAGCAGTGATATTAAAGATTTTAGTAAACTTGAAGGTAAACAAAACTAACTTTATCCTGTTTTATGTTTGAAAATGTTCTACTCGCATAGAATTTCCCCTGTAAGGAAGCTTAGGAGTGTTTATATGAAACTAAAGTAAATAATGTTTGAAATGATTCATTTCCTTTAATTTAGTTAGTCCTTTGTGTGTCTCCTTTTATTTTTCAAATCATTTGTGTCTCCTTTTATTTTTTCAATTCATTTGTGTGTCTCTCTAAAAGATGCACATTTTTATTTTTGACCTTGTGGTTTCATCCCATAGCTTGCTCTTGATTGAGGGTGGATAGTTTGCTTTAAAACTAGAAAGTTGTTGTTTGTTTTGGTATCACTATTGACATACAAGTATAAAACTATAGATAGGATTATCAAATTATACATCGTAGTTTACCTTCAGATTTTCAATTTGTTAATAACTTCTACCGTTTTTTTGGAAACATCCTCAATTATCACTTCCTTAAGTTTGTATCCATTTTCATGTTCTAAAATGTGTGTTGTGAAATTAATAACTGTTTTCTATTTTCTGTTTTCAAATCTTCTCAACTAGAATAGTTTTATTAATCATGTTTATAATATCTGTCTACACCATCGGAATGGAATAGCTCATGCTCAAACATAAGAAATTGCGACTGTTTGGGCTTTACCAAGAACTATTTTGATCAGATAAAAAACTTTAAAGCCTTGCAATTTTGCAGTGGCTGTTCCCAGTAAAGTCAAGCATAGAAATGGGCCTTGTGGTTTGGCTGACTGGATTGAGGTAGTGTCTATCATCAGAAAGAGAAAAGTGGATAATATATAAATGTGAGTCTTTGTCAGCATTGAGAAAAGCCTACAAAGAGCAAGTGGCAAGAAATTTTGTTTTTCCCGTTTCCAATAAAAGATAGAAATTCCTTTCTTTATATTTTTTTCTCTTAAACTCAATTTAACTAATTTTGTTAAAATTTTCTATATTTAACGAAAATGGAACAGAAAATGCAGAAACCAAATAGACTCTTATATTATTGCTCTAAATGTATGCGAAAATAAAGACTTGACTAATTGATGGTACTTTATTATATCTTATGACTGATTTTACTCTCTTACTGAGCTATATGATTCTGGTATGATAATGGGAACGTTAGACATTATCAACATCTTTTTGTACTTTAAGTATGTGCTCATTCATTGACATTTAGTATATAGAATTGTAGATTTCAAATTTTAAGCAATTATTTTCAATTCAACACCTCTGGTGTGCATATGCAGGTGGTGCATCATGCTCATCAGAAGTCCTACAGGCATTGCCCGTTTTGAAGAAAGCATATGGAGACAGCATGCATAAGGTTTTGCATGTTGGCCCTGACTCTTGTCTTGTGGTATCTAGTTTGTTAGAAGAAGAGGATACTGAGGCTTGGGGAATAGAACCTTATGAGTTAGATGATGCTGGTGCTAAGTGTAAAAGTCTTGTACGCAAGGGCATTGTGCGAGTGGCTGATATAAAGTTTCCTCTACCTTATCGAGCAAAGTCATTTTCTCTGGTCCTTGTGTCAGATGTATTGGATTACTTATCTCCAAAATACCTGAATAAAACCCTGCCTGAGTTGGCAAGGGTATCTGCTGATGGCGTTGTTATCTTTGCAGGTACATTGAAACTTAATATAGAACTGGATTTGGCATATTATTTGGCCGATGAGGTTCATATTTGCCAAGACCTAAGCTATTCCAGTCATAATAAACTGATGATCTTTCAAGTTTTTTATTGTCTTCAAATCATGCTCTTTTACTTTTATCATTCACAAGACAACAACAACTCATGTTGGCTGTGATAGAAAATTGAGTATCAATTCACTTCTGATTTCTTTCTCCTGAATCTCATTTTCGTGCATAGGTTACCCAGGTCAGCAGAGAACTAGGGGTGAAGAAGTGGCCAAATTTGGTCGTCCAGTAAGTGACTGTATTTTATTGAACTTGATGCTTTCTTGACAACATTGTAATTTACGCTAATGACTGATGTTCACTATCAACTTGATTGCAAACTTGCCCATTCTGCAATTTTTTGGGATACTACATACGAGAAATCTATAGGTGCTGGTTGGTTAGTATAAATTCAAAGATGGAAAGGGTTACAAAAATAATTTTATTAGAAGGACAGGAAAGAAAGTACAGAGAGGACATAGAAAATTCTAGTCCTAGATTGAAGTGAAGGAAGCTTAGATGAGTAGAAAGAGAATGTCAAATTATCACAATGCATTGGAAAGTTTAATTATGTTTAGTTCCTGAAATTTAGAACAAATCTAGTTATGTTACCTCAAAAAACCAAAGCATATTGCACATGCCATGGTAAATAGCGGTAATTATTGACTAGTGTTAAGTATCACCAAAAAATTGTCATTAATTCCTTTTGGTTGTTTTTATGAAGGCCAAATTGCGCAGTTCGTCTTGGTGGATAAGATTTTTTGTTCAGACTGGTTTAGATGAAAATGAAACTGCTGGAAAGAAGTTTGAACAGGCTTCAGTGAAGAAGGCATACAAATCAGCATGCCAAGTTTTTCACCTGAAATCATTCCCTTGAAACTTCACTCTCTTATTTTTATACTCCACTTAATTAATGCTTACAAGCTATGCTGTTGAGATGGCCATCTTGAGCACCCGAAGGGTAAAGTTCCATACATTATTCTATTAAATTATAGTCCCATGGTGACCACATATATGTTAGATTCAATTATGATGTATTTTATTGCCAATCCATTGTAAACTATTTTTGTCTTCATAGTATTCCACATGTTTTCTGTTCACAAATGCTCTTTGTTTCTTCGGTAAAGTATGTACTGTTTAGGAAATTCACTGACTTGACGCATTTATGGCTATTACAGATAATTTTACTTTATTAGCAAAAGTTGTATTATTTTATTCTTCTATAATATGTGACAGGGATAAACATATTCGTTTCTCTTTTCAGAAAAAAATTCTGTGTATCTAGTTTTACTTCTATGTAGAGTTTGTTGTCACCGAAGGTTTATGACCAACTTTGTAGTTTATAGATCACAAAATTTTTGTATGATTAAAATAGTAATGTGTTATATATATATATATATATATATATATATATATATATATATATATATATATATATATAATTTTTAATTTATCATGAATAGTTCTCCGAAAGTTTAAAAGTTATAATAGTCGAGAAAAGGAGTAACAACACCATGTAAATAAAATATTTTAGTTGTTAATACATTGTGTATGTGAACTTTATCTTAATTTCTCTTACCATAAATTATATCCAAATTAATCATCGCCATTACATGATATTCAACAAATCTTTATGTTGGAAGTCTTAAATTTGGTAAAGATAAAATGATTTAAGAGTATATAAATGGATGTAAATTTCATCTTTCAAGAGACATAATAGAGACCTAATAGTTGACAGGCTTATGTTTTAATGAGGTTCTATTAGAAAATTTATTATATTGAATGTTTAAAATATTTTTATATTTTATTCAAATAATTTTATTGGTAATAAGATGTGACGCGGTGATCTTTTCTTTTCCTTTTTTTTTTTATTTTAAATTTGTTGATGTTTTGTTGTTTTTTAATTTACTTTCTCATTTTCTTTTGAAGTATGAATGAGTTCAGTAATAAGTTAAAAGTAATTAAAGAATAAAGTAGTAAATTAATTGATAACTATATAAAAATCCTCCAGACACTTAGTAGTTTTAGTAAAAATCTTTTTATGAGATATTTAAAGCTTAAGTTATAACTATTTCTATTTCATCTTCATGTGTATCGAGAATGAAGATTCATACAACATGTAAATATAATATAGCTGAAAGATAAAGTATAATCGAAAAGCAAAGAGGGAAGAAGAAAGTTCACAGGACATGTGACACCAAATTTTGATGGTGTAAGAGTTCCGAAATTTATGGTAAGAAGAAGTGATTGAAGTCTTGGGTTGGGTCCTCTCCTCACATCACTGCGAGATTCATAACATGTGAACTTAAATCAATTATGCAAATATAGTGATTGTGATGTGTTTCACTCACACTTTCAATAGTACCAACTCACTTTCCTCACATGCATCACTTTACTGTTAAACGGTTGCTTCAATAAATAACCAAAAAATATAATATCATTATTAAAAAAATGCAAAATGTAATCACGCAACAACAAGTTTTTCTTTTATATAATTTATTGAGTTCTAAGCTATACACATAATGGAAAAGGATCATGTTTGCTTACAAGATTTTCAAACAATTATGATCACATAAAGCATATTTCATAAGAAAAAGTCGATATCATGAAAACACATAAATACATTTAAAACCTTCCTTAGAGTAACAATAAATAATATTATTGTGAAAGTAAAAAGATTGTTATAACATAATTAGCAGAATTGTAATTTAACATATTGCTTTCCCCCAAAAAAGATAAGACTTTATAATTAGACAATAGGGTAAATATAGTTAATCCAAATAATTAGTAAAGAAATGGTAGGCACAGTGGAATCCAGCAAAAGTGATAACTATGGTATAAATAATACTAGTGACAATAAAGAATATTAATCCTTTTAATTTCACACTTTACTTTTTTACTTAAGCCATACAGAATCACACGCGCGTTTTGTTTGTATTCGGTGCTTATCTTTTCAGGTTTCCCCTTTTACTTTTTTTCAGCTCATTTTCTTCTTTTTTTTTGTCGCAAATTAAAGAAGATCAATTAATAATACCTATACAATTTTTATCTACACTGATATTTACTTTATTTAATGATGTAAATATAAATTTGTACATTATTTTTTGAGTAAGAAATATTTTAAGATATTT
Organism: Vigna unguiculata; assembly: GCF_037176805.1. Lineage (NCBI taxonomy): Eukaryota > Viridiplantae > Streptophyta > Magnoliopsida > Fabales > Fabaceae > Vigna > Vigna unguiculata. The sequence goes on along the minus strand of NC_140797.1, from coordinate 47,940,606 downwards.
CTATCCATATTTTCATTCTTGAATAAAAATGTTCTACAGTGATACAATAATATTGTGAACAAATATAGTAAGTGGGAAAAATGTATTGGAACTCTTTATCATTTGAGTAAGTATTTAACTCGATTTAGTTTAATCGTGTTGATTATTAATTTTCAACAATTCAGTAAATGGTTTGTTTTTACCGGTTACGTGTTTTCCCGAACTACTTGACAGAGATAATTAGTTATTGAATTTGAATTTGAAGATTGAAATATAGAAATCTGATTTTGAAATAATTAATTTAAAGTCACATATCAAGGTTATTATTAATTAATCAACAGTGTGGAAACCTTATATATATTGAATATGTATTAAATCAAAATAGTTGAACTCAAAAAAATTGAAATCACTGAATACCAACAATGATAAAAAAGAATTTTATCAACAATTTTTTCTCGGAGAAAAGCGTTCCCCACCCAATTGATTAAAAAACATAATTTTGTTTTGGTTTGTGTGGTCTCAAGTGCTCCACTCTCGTATAAATACTTGTTTAAAGAACACCTCTTTGAGTCACATTCATTCTCCCAAAACAAAGAACAAAACAAAAATAATGATGTCCCGAATGCATGTGATCCTACCCATTGTTCTCTTGGTGTGTACAACAACACTGAGCCTGGCTCAGAACACTCCACAAGACTACCTTGAGGTGCACAACCAGGCTCGAGCCGAGGTTGGTGTTGGTCCACTCTCATGGAACCACACCCTTCAAGCCTATGCTCAGAGGTACGCCAATGCCAGGATCCCTGACTGCAACCTCGAACACTCTATGGGACCCTATGGCGAGAATCTCGCAGAAGGGTACGGCGAAATGAAGGGTTCTGATGCTGTCAAATTCTGGCTCACTGAGAAACCTGACTATGATTACGGTTCCAATAGTTGTGTTCACGATGAGTGTGGCCACTATACTCAGATTGTGTGGCGCAATTCTCTTCATCTCGGGTGCGCACGAGCTAAGTGCAACAATGGTTGGATGTTTGTCATCTGCAGCTATTCTCCACCGGGGAACTACGAAGGAGAACGACCTTATTGATTCTCTTTCTTATCACTAATAAAAAAAATATGTGGTACCTCGTAGAGTGTCCTGTTTTTATGTCTCTGTCTGGAAATCACCATGTGTAATATTCAAATATATTTAGCTATCATATGAAGACATTTATCAGTATAATTAGTTTTTTTTTTTTTAGTTTGCTGCTTTAAAGTAAGTTGATGACATTGCTTTTCAAAAGAATATTTGATTGATGGGGTGTGGTGCAAGGAGCATATGTATCAGAGAAACAATCACTTGCATTCATGTGGCACAGATTTGATGCATGATTTTGACAGTAATGATAATTAAAACATGTTTTACTCAACAAATTTTACAAACACTTTTTATTTATTATCTTACCTTTTTTTTTTTAATTTCTTTCCTTTTTTACAAATATAAAAATCTATTTTTCTAATAAATTAAATATTCATAAAAATATGTTGTCAGATGCACGAGAAAAAAAAAATGTCAGCATTAAACATTAATGACAGCTTCTGTTATGGACAGTTATATCAATTTTGTAATTTTGTAACTGTTATTACCTACACATGCCAGAAATAAATATAAGATAAATGTCACACTGTTGAAAGTGTGAATAAATTCAAAATTACTCACCAACTTTGCATTTAGGTGACTTTTGCGGGTCCAAAATGCTCGTATAAGATTATTTTTTCAAAGGTATGCAGTGGGTTATAAGATCAAGAATTTTACAAGACTTTTCTACTGCCATATAAATATGATATAAAAAATTTAAAATAATGATTTTGTTTTTTAACTTTACAAATATATATTTATATTAACCACCAAATAAAATATTAATAAAAAATAATTTTGCAATGCAAAACTAAATCAAATCAAGATATTATAAATTTAATTTTGCAATGCTCTTTTAAATAGCAATTATAATTAATTAAGTTATGGTTCACCATTCTATCTTAAAATAAATATTTAATGATTGAATTTCTGAACATATTTTTTTCTTTAATTATTTTCTTAAATGAAAATAATATTACATATAATTTATTTTTTTATTTATTATGGTGTAATGAAAATGATAAAATAATATTTGTTTATTAATATTTTACTTAGATAGTTATTTATTTATTTTTTTCAAAAATAACGTTAAACGAAACTTAAAAATATAGAGTAATAAATAAAATAAGACAAAATAATGTAATGAATGTCATAGGATGAAGATGATGGAAAAAAATTAATGAAAAGATAATATTCACAGTAACATTGAATGGTTGTATTAGTTTTGTTTTACCAATATTTATTAACATGATTGACTGGTAAAATATTTTATTATTATTATTATTATTGTTGTTGTAAGTTTCAAATTAATCCCTGTTTTTGTTGATTTCACGTTGCATCCACTATATGATTGATTTATTTAATACAATGTTTATTTTATCTTTTATGATATTGACATTTGGTATAAGGAAGTTAGAGTGATGCCAAAATTTGTTCACGGATCACTTTTGTGTGAAGCAAACACATGTTCCATTTCATTCTCTTTGTGAACGGCTCACAAACCAACCCTATCGTTGAGTCCACCATAGTACAATTTTTCAATACCACATTTTTTTCCAACATCGTATTTTTTTAAACATTAGTGACGTATGTTTAGTCTTTAGTATCCAAACGTAATAGCCTTTCATAAACAATCAAGTTTATTGTGAAATGTGAATGTTTGATATACTCTTAATACATACATGCTTAATTAAAATATTAATTTAGTCTTTAATTAAAATATTAGTTTAATATTTTGTTTATATTTGATATTGTGGTTCTGAGGTTTGTGTGAGTCAAAAAATTGAAGGAAATGCTGTGTTCAAACCACACACAAAAAAAAAAAGATAATTAAAATTAAAATATTGGTGCATACGAAATACAACTTAGTGTGACAAGGTTTATAATTCAAGTGTTATAATCACCAATAATTTATAGGATCATGAAAGAAGATCACCAAATCGGATGTGAGGCTCATATGAAATTGTGATTCAGAAAAAAGAAAATAATAATAAGAAATTATATTTAAAAGAATTAATGTGCTGCTACTATTTTTCATTAAGAAGTACACGTCTCCATGTTTTCAGATGTTTAAGGTTGATTTACATAAATTAAAACAAAGTTCATGAATGTAAAATATTATTATTAATAATATATTTAGACTAAATACCTTTTAATATTTGTAGTATCAAACAAAAAATATTTGAAAACTTTAATTAAAATTTAAAATTCTAAAATCTCAATTGCTTTTATAGTAGGTGATGAAACTAAATCAACTAGAGTATATATTATTAATTTGCTGAATGGTTTAATAAAAAATCCAAAACTAAATGGACACGAATGGTGGGTCCAGTGAGGTTAATAGGCAGAATTTACTGCTTAATTTGTGGTGGTGCAAGACTTAAAAGCATAAACATGAACAAAAGAAAAAAAAAAAAAGGAGAGAGAGAATTTTCAAACTGCTTTTTAAGGAAGCAACCAAAACTTGCAGGCAAGTCTATATGTTTGTTTTAAACTTTTTCTTAAAAGAATAACTTAAAATATTTATTATTTTCTTAAACATATAAAATGTTATTAGAAAATATTGATGAATACTAATAAAATTCCATTTAATTTGTTAAAATATTAAAATCCTAAAGTTTATATTAAGATATTTCCGTTCATATGACATAAAAATGTTAAAATAGATGAGACTAATACTCACAAACAAGAGGGGTGGATTGATTGTAACAAAAATTTACTTCTTTTTGATTCAAGAATAACTTTAAAAACTTTCTCTAATCAATTAAAAAATGAATTAATATGATGCTTAGCTTATGACCCTTTAATCCTTGAATATCCGTAAAGAAGATAAGAAAAGAAAGACAATAGATTTTATACTGGTTCGAGTCTACACGAATCTACATCCAGTCTTCTTCTAGCAACTCGAGCTAGAAGGTTTCCACTATATCAATGGGTTTTACAAGAATTACAAGTACTCATCAATAATTCTAAATCCTAAGATATCAAGATCTTGATAATCCTATCAAGAATTACTTCCTAATGCAATGCTACACACAATTGCATCAAGAACATCAGCACCTACACAAAAATGTAAATCAATAAAATAGGCTAAGGAACGGATACACCTGTAAATCAAGCTGAATTTACATGATCATCCTAAGCCAAGCAAGAACATCATCCCACCAATCAATCTTTGAACAAATCTTGATGAAGTAGTTGAAATTGATTAGTGTTCACTCAAGAACGTTCCAAGAACTCTCTGATCACTCTTTTTCACTTTTAGAATTATGAAAATTAGGTTTGTTCAATTTAGAGAGACATTGGGTTCTTAAAACTATTTTTCTGTCGCAATTAATTGATTACATCATTTTAATGTAATCGATTAATTCAATACTGAATTCATTGCCCATTGAGCAGACTTACACAATTGATTACATTAGTAGCTCTAATTGATTAATATAACAGTTTATCAGAGTTTAGTATTCCTTTAGTGCCAAGGATACTTCAAATCAATTTTGTTATGATTAATATGGTATTAAGACATCTAGCTTGACTCACAACGTCTTTAGACTCAATCACACAACAATTTTAACTATGATACTACTACATGTGATTATTCTTCCCTTGGACATCATCAAAACTAAAGTCTTGGAGCTTTAAAGCTCTTCTTCGCTTTGTTTATTTGATTAACTGAAAAACTCAAGTTTTAAATAATAACCTAAATTATAAAAATAAAACATTGTTTTTTTATTAAAAATATATAATTTTGTTAACCACCAAATAGGAAATCAAGTTTGTATCTTATTAAAAAGGTCAAACTTACAACATTTAATAAAAAAAGTATACATACATTGTTATTTTAAGTGTTATTTTTATTATAAGGTATGTTTATCAAAATTACATTGAGTTACTTTGTGGATTAATTGCATATGAAAAATATCAATATAAACCTTCATTATGAATAAATTATTTCTGATATCAATATAAAGTTTTGAGCTTATGTAAAATTATAGAAACCTTCTTTAATTTTAATGGACATTAATATTTGAGAGTCTTATTATTTTAGTTTCGATATATAATTTAAATGATGATGGTTTAATTTTCTTATCAAGATCTAGTACAATACTTTTGTTTATCTTATGTATACACGTTACCGTTTGTTGAATGATCTAAAATCCAGTGTTTATTTAAAGAACGCGATTAGAGAAAATTCCACAACATTCATAGAGAAAAAAAAAAACAAAACAAAGACAACAAGAAATACAACAACCTTAAACGAGGAGTAAGAAAGTGTTATGGTGTGTTTATTTAAAGAACGCGGCTAGAGAAATACCACAACAAAAATAAAACAAAGACAACAAGAAATACAACAACCTCATACGAGGATAAAGAAAATGTTATGGCAGAAACTCAGTGTTTTCTGTCGTTACCTTTAGTTGCAGGGGAAATAGAAATAGCTGATGATTTCTACGAGAACTTTTTCCTTGGTTACGTTTATTCGAAGAAGAAATAGAAATAAACATGACTTCTACGAAATTTTGATGCTCCCAAATTCGTGGATTTCACCAAATAATTTATTAAAATCTAATAAAAATTGAGAGACTACATATTAAAATATATGATAATTAAATCATAATTAAAAAAAAAATATATATATATATATATAATATATAATTTTTTTTAAAAATTCATAAAATAATAAATATACAGAAAAATATTTATTAAATTATATATTAAATTATCATAAGATGAGAAATACTATCTATTAAATTAGTATTCAAGTGAGTTACTTTTTATTTTCAATAATTATATGAGAAATAAGAATAGAAAGTGTGAGTTTATGTCCAACTTCCTATTTTTTTCATAAACCAAAAAAACATGTGAGTGAAAATGTTGTGAGCAACAAAAAAGATAATAAAAAAAACATAAAAAATATCTAAAAAAATTGTTTATTTTTTGTTGTATTTAATTTTATGTTTTATTATTTATCAACACTAAATGTTATATTTTATAAAAGAAATAAAAATTTACCTAACTTAATTTTCACTAATATAATATATATTAACAATTTAATTTTTTTTTTTAAATTTAAGCCACGTCCCTACACAACATCCACCTCACTTATGGTATTTATTTAAAAAGCGCGATTAAAGCTCTTACTTTATTTAAATGTAGGTTAAAATACTTCATTGGTCCATGTTTTTGTGTCAAAATCTCAAATAGGTCCTAAGATTTTTTTTTTGTTTCAATTAGGTCCATATTTTTGAAGATGCGTAACAATTAAGTCATTCTGTTAGTATGGTGTTAACGATGTTAAGAATGCGCTACGTGTCAGTTTCTCATTTATAAAATTTTTATTTTTAAACCAACTTTAATAAATATATAAATTATTTAAAACAATTTTGTAACAAGTTCAAAGAAATATATTTAAAACTTTAAAACAAAATATAGGTAAAGTTTAATGTAAAATATAAATTTAAATAAACTTAATATTATTAAAATATTTAATAAAAATATCACTATAACATTTATATAAAAGTTAAATTTGATCTCAATTTGGACGGGATGAAATTAGAAAAGTTTTAAAAAATTATGAACTGAAATGGAATCAAAATAACAAATATATGGACCAAATTGAGATTTAGACAATGACTTGACATATGTCGTCATACTGACTTGACACGTGGCACAATATTGACGTGACACGTGACATAAATAATTTTCAAAAAAAATTAAAAAAATAAAAAATAAAAAATAAATAAAAAATGAGGAATTGACATGTGCCACATCCTTAACCCCGTTAACATCGTACTAACGGAATGAACCTAATTGTTACACATTTACAAAAATGTGAATCTAATTGAGACTAAAAAAAAATCTTAGAACCTATTTGAGATTTTGGTAAAAAGCGTGGACCAATGAAGTATTTTAACCTTAACTGTATTGAAGAAAAAAGAAAGAGAGCAAGTAATGTTAAGAAAGTTTAATAATCTATTTAAAAAATATATATATTTTTTATGTTTAAAAAGAAAGTTTGTGGGATGGTCTTAACCCAGAAGGCTTTTGTGAATTTTTTGACCCTATCAATTTTTTTAATTGGAGGTTTTTTGGTTCCGTGAATGTTTTTGGTCCCAATCCATATGAGTCAGGACCAAATCTTTTGGGTTGAACTAATTTGACAACTCTAGTTAATGTTGAGAAATACCAGGACCATCAATACAATGGTACCTTATACATTTTATGTAGAATAGAGCATTCTAAGTACTTTATTTTTTATATTTATTTATTTATTTATTGTAGATAAAGAAAAATAAAAATACCAAGTTGTATATGATGCTGAAATAAAGTTTTTAATGTAATATAACATTATCTTAGCAGTAATAATACCATATATCTAGGTCATATTGATTTCTCGTAATAGGATTAAAACAACTAATCAAAGATTAAGTAAACAAGTAATTTTAGTTAAATATTGAGATTATTTAGGTCTTGACCTATGTAATCTAGACCACAAGAAAAAAAATCCATAATAATACTATAAATATAATTGTTAATGAGATAATATTTATGTATTTTTTAATACATTAATTGCTTGTTTACAGATGTATATTTGACTTTAGAGTATCATTACATGACCCAAACAGTGTGGCCCTAGACATGCTCGGGTTGGACATGCAGTGAATCCACCCATTTGATTAAAAAACATAATTTTGTTTTGGTTTGTGTGGCCTCAAGTGCTCCACTCTCCTATAAATACCTCTTTAAACAACACCTCCTTCACTCACATTCATTCTCCGAAACAAAGAACAACAAAAATAATGATGTCCCCATGCCATGTGATCCTATCCATTGTTCTCTTGGTGTGTACAACAACACTGAGCCTGTCTCAGAGCACTCCCCAAGACTTTCTTGAGGTGCACAACCAGGCTCGAGCCGAGGTTGGCGTTGGTCCAATGTCATGGAACCACACCCTTGAAGCCTATGCTCAAAGCTATGCCAATGGCAGGATCCCTGAATGCAAGCTTGAACACTCTATGGGACCCTATGGCGAGAATCTCGCAGAAGGGTACGGCACGAAGGGTTCAGATTATGTGAAATACTGGCTCACTGAAAAGCCTAACTATGATCCTGGTTCCAATAGTTGTGTTCACGGTGAGTGTAGGCATTATGCTCAGATTGTGTGCCGCAATTGTATTCATCTCGGGTGCGCAATAGTTAAGTGTAACAACAATGGTTTGATGTTTGTCATCTGTAGCTATTCTCCACCGGGGAACTAGGAAGGAGAACGACCTTATTCATTCTCTTTCTTATCACTAATAAAAAATAAAATATGTGGTACCTCGTAGAGTTTCCTGTTTTTATGTCTTTGTTTGGAAATCACCATGTGTAACATTCAAATATATTTAGCTATCATATGAAGACATTTATCAGTACAATCGTAATTATATTAGTTTTCTTATTTTTGCTATTATACTTTGTTATTTGGGGTGTGTGCATGTTTTGAAGTAAGAAGTTGATGGCATTGTTTTTCAAAAGAATATTTTATTAATGGGGTCTGGTGCAGGGAGCATGTATCAGAGAAACAATCACTTCCATTCAAGTGGTACAAATTTGATGCATTTTGACAATAATGATAATTAAAACATGGTGCAAACTCGATAAAAATTCATCGTTTTAATAAAGTATTCTTAAAAGTAAATTGTCAACGCAGATGATGTTAAAAAAACATTTTCTTTTATAACATCTTGTAATTGTCAGCATTAAACAGTAATGGCAACGTTTCTTTGGCATTAAATATTTCCTTTAAAATATAATTAAAAACAAAAAAGGTTTAGTTGCTTCGTAAGCTCTAGTTATTTACTTTTCCAGTCAATCGAGATGACTTTGAAATTTGTAGTTTTCTTTAGTTCCACCTTTTCTAACAACCAACCTTCCATTAAGTCCTATAAATATAATTAATGTGAATATTTAATGTGAAATGTCCCTTTACAATTAAGTAATAAATATAATTAATGTAAATATTTAATGTGAAATGTCTCTTTATAATTAAGTAATAAATATAATTAATGTGAATATTTAATAATTTATTAAATATAAACAACGTATTAATCTTTACTCCAATGTAAAGATTTTACAAAATTCATATTTTAATTAATGTTTTATTTAGTCATTCACATAAATGTACATGCACCTACCCTCACAGCAGAACCTATGGTTTAAATCAAACATCTTAGGTGAGTGTGGGGTGTTTTATCGCTTAGCCCCCATTTAGCATTTTAAATGGTCAGTATAAAAAAAAAGTTGATTTTCCAATATTGTTTTCTTACATAATTAATGTACAAAATATGCTTAGTAATTACTTAATTTCGTTAAACACTTTTTATAACATTACACCTTCATTGTTATTAAAAAGTAATAAAACTAATTAAAATTCAATAATATAAAATACAATTTAAAAAGGTTTTTTTTTTTTTTTATGTTCGTAAACCTTCAAAATGAACTTAATGACGTTGATGCATGCAAGAATAAGAGTTCATTAAAGTCACTTTACAGATATATATATATATATATATATATATATATATATATATATATATATATATATATATATATATATATATATATATACATATATATAATCAAATTTTTTTTATTTGTAACTAACAATTAATTATAGGTATTGACATATATACTGATAAAAGTTTATGTATATCGTAATTTTATTGTTACTGATAGTATAAAATGATTAATTAAATACTAAAACTAATATGAATATTTATTCTCAAGATCCAAAGTACAAATTCACTGAGAATAGTATAAAAATTTATAATTCTAAGAATATCCACATGCGTTGTATGAGTCATATAATAGATCATAAGACCTTACCGTTATATATAATATACTAATATAACAAATAATCAAGTTTTAAATAATATCTTGAATTAAAGGAATAAAAAATTGTCTTTTTGTTAAAAATATATCATTTTATTCGGCATCTTTAAAATGTGAATATTATTGTAAAGTATTTAATACTTCGTTAAATGTCATTAAAGTTATTATAGATGCAACTGCTATTGCTATAACGGTTATAATACGTTCAAGTATCCTTTATATAAACATGTTAAAAATTTATATCAGATTCAATTAAATTTAGTATATTTAATAAATACAATAGTTAATATTAAATAAAAATATTATTGATATATTTATAAAAACATTGGTAGATTAAGTTACTTTATACAGTTCATCATTACAAGCATGTGGCTGTGATAATTTCCAATCACTGTATTTGTTTTCAAGCTGACTTTTGAATATTGGATATGTTATTCATCAACAAGCATTTAGTTATGTCTTTGTTACATAAATAGGAGCTAATGGTGGGAAATTCCGGACCCATCAATACTTGTACTATGGGATACCTTACACATTTTTTTTATGTTTCATTCCAGATATTTTATTTTTATATTCATTTATTTATTGCTGATAAAAAAATAAATATACCAAGTTGTATTACATGAGGTCGACATAATGTTGTCAATGTAGTACGACATTATTTTGGCAACAGTAATATCATATATTTAGATCATCTTTAAAATGAACTTATGAAGTCAATGTAACATTTTACAAAATTCATATTTTAATTAATGTTTTATTTAGTCATTCAAATAAATATACATGCATTTAAGATAAATATTCTTTTCATAATTAAAGATTTAATGTAAGTCTTAAATTTTTAAATTTTATGTTACGTTAACCTATAAAAAAAATGTCACAATATTTGAGTGTTGAAATTGATTATGAAGAGAAGATGTGTTTGTAAATTGTAATAAAGTTGAAGTTTCGATGATGGTTATGATGAATTAATTAAATCCTTTAAAATATAATTAAAAAAAAAGGTTTAGTTGCTCGTAAGCTAGTTATCTACTTTTCCAGTAAACCGAGATGACTTTGAAAATTGTAGTTTTCTTTAGCTCCACCTTTTTTAACAACCAACCTTCCATTAAGCCCTATAAATACCTCACCAGAGCCTTAATCGTATTCATCAAACACCTCTCTCTCAGTATTACTTTCTGCAATCAAACAAAATGGGGCTATGCATTAAGGTTTGGTTTTGTGTACTGAGTGTATTGGGGTTGGCGATTGTGGGTGATGTTGCCAACGCTCAAGATTCAGCGGCAGATTATCTGAATGCACAAAACACTGCACGATCAGAGGTTGGTGTCGAGAACATAGTTTGGAATGACACAGTTGCTGCTTTTGCAAAGAACTATGCTAATGAGCGTAAAGATTGCCAACTGATTCATTCAGGTGGCGGTGGCATCTACGGGGAGAATATTGCAATGAGCTCCGGTGAGATGAGTGTTGCAGAGGCGGTGAAATTGTGGGTGGATGAGAAACCCTTCTACGACTACACTTCCAACTCTTGTATTGGTGGGGAGTGTCTGCACTACACTCAGGTTGTTTGGAGAAAATCGGTGTATCTTGGATGTGCCAAAGTAAGTTGCAACAATGGAGGCACCTTCGTCACCTGCAACTATTCTCCTCCCGGCAACTACGTCGGCGAAAGACCCTATTAACTTCCTCCATCGTAGCTGCTACACCAACCATGCATTTCAGATCTATTACATATTAAGACTATGAAGTATAACATCACTGTGATCTATATGAGTTTTCATTGATCTCGTCATGTTTTTCATTGTAGCAGAATTCATATGTGAGTTTGTAACTCACGTAGTTAATAATGCTTGTCGTCAGTGTTGCGAGTATTTGATGTCTTTTGTTCGCTTGTGTTTTTTCTTTAATTTCTTTTCTCTTTAAATTTAATTAATGGCATGGTATGTTTGGAGAAACATATTAATGAAATGATTAAAATTTATGTGAATACTTCTGTCCAACTTAAATATTAGTTATTCCAAAAAACTGAAACTTTAGAATTAATATTTAAAAAAAACTAATAATGTTATTCCAAAATATTTATTATTCACATGTCATATTAATAGTTAATGTTAATAGATTAATAATTATATTCTCTTCCCTTCCTTGTCCACTCATTAGTCAGGGTAACAAAACAAACCTATTACATAAAAGAAAAAGAAGAATTATATAAAAATAAAGAAAGAAAACTATAAAATATTAATCTACTTTATCAAAATTAGATTTATATCTCATAAAGATGTACAATTCATATTCATAGAAAGAAAATAAACATTGTAGAGGGTAACACAAGAAATAATTAATTAAGATAAAACAGTAAAATGAGAAGGATCGAACACATCGTACTTTAATAGAGCAAAAAAGATAGGTTATGAACGGAAGCCCTCAATCTTATAGTCAAATTATCTTTTTTTGAGTTTAACTTGTCTTTCGGTTTAGGAATATCACTACAGGTAGATTATGTGGACCGCTAATTCTTTTATGTTGGTTCTTACTTTGATATTAATAAGATAAAATAAGTTAATTATTTTGGTTCGCTCGTCCACTTAGACCTATTTTTAATATTTGTTGTCTGCGTGGGCAAATATATATATAGGACAAGGTTGATTAAAAATGATTTGACTATAATTAAGTTGATCCTAATCACAAGTACATAAGAAAAATTATACATACAGGTTATTGGAATTTTTATATCAAATTAATTACACCCTTTATTATTTTAATTGAAAGATTTTACACTGACTTTAATATCATAGCACTTTTAAAAAGTACACACCAATCAGTATATGAACATACACATTGAATGGACAACAGGAGACGTGAAAAACTTAAAAATTGTTTAAGTGAACATTTGATCTACACCCAAAACATATATACTTTTTCTCAAAATATATTTATAGTTTATGATGTGTTCACTTATATGAGTATTAAATATATTTATTATTAATTAAATTTATTTTTGATAAAAGTTTTAACAAGTTCTTAATTCTATTTGATAACTTATTTGAAATTTAGTTTTCATTTGTTTTAATTATATACATTTGCTATAAAATTTCTAAAAAGCTTTTAGTTAAAAATTAAAAATTATAAAAATTGTGAATATTACTTATATTACAAAATAAGTTTATAGAATTTATTATTTTTACAAATTTAATAAAAAAATAATGTTATTAAAATCTTATACTCAAATATTTACATATTACCTGAAAGAAAAAATTATAAAACAAATGATTTTTTTTATGCGAACAGGACCGATCCACATAAATATCATGTAAAATGAATCGACAAATAAATTAATTTGTGTTTTTCATGTGGAACAAGTCGACCTTACCCACTTTTTCCGGACCAAGTATAGGAGATATCAAATATAGTGAAAACATCTTTTCTATGATTTTTATGAAACTTATGTAAATGTTTTTTCTTTTCGACTAAAATACTAGTTATTTCTAAAATTAATAATTTAGAATTATCGAATTCTGAAAAAAAAAAATCCTTCTGCTCATCCCCTAAGTTTTCTAAAATTATACCATTTATTTATTTTATCTTTTCCTTAAGTCTTCCTATATATCTTAATTATATCTTCCCAATAATATAAAGATTAATTATACCATATCATCAGACGTTAAAGATTGATTTGTCTGATAACGTACTTGTGGTTTACTATATGTTTCTCCTCATTGAATTTTCTACCAAATTTTTCATTGAAACATTCAACAGTGCACTCTGAAAATTTAATTCAAATTTTCTATTTTAAATTTTGACATCGGTTTGATTTATTGAAAGAATAAGAAAATTATACTAATTTGTATATATGATCAAATACAAAAAGTTATTCCATTCATGTACACGATTAAAATTCTAATAATAATTATTTGATATCCTCTTCTTGTATTAGAAAATATGAGGAAATTTATTTGTGGTGCATATCCATTGACCAAGGGAAAAAAAAGGCAGAAGAATGGTGTTGCACGGATTAACTTTTCTTTCCTGTTAAATTCATCATCAAAACATTTGATCCGCCTTGATTGAAGCTGAGTGACAAAATTAAAGCCAAAAATTTCCTTTCAAGAGAAGAAAATTCAGTCTAAGTTTTATGTAACAAGTTGGTCGTGTTTAATGAATCACAGGTCGTCTTTGCATGTTTTTTCGTTGCTACAATTGCTTGTAGTAATTTTCTATAAAAATTCCAAAGACTTTTCCATAAAAAATAATAATATTATTATTTTGTAGCTAACTAGGGTTTGGCACATGCATGCACCAATTACCAACCAGAAGGGATGCATCTTAGAAATCTTCCAACTTTTGTTTCCATCTGCCTTCTTTTACACGGCGGTATTATCATTATTGTATGGCCATGGTCATGGTGACCACCGCACATCATAGTCCACATTATGTCATCCAATCACATTCAAATCCCATACATAGTGGAAACAATGACAAATGTAGAGAAAACTCATTCATTTTTATGGTTATTTTACTTTTCCTAATCTTATAATGTGAAATAAACTAATATTCCAATTTTATTTAGACTAAAAATGTCGACTCATGACTCATCTAATAATACAAAATAGGTACGTATAGACCACAAAAACTTAAAAATTTAGATAATCTTTTTTGTTTTTATTAAGGGAAAAAATCACATTTTTCTTAAAATAAATTTGTAATACAGTTAATTAATTATTAAAAGTTTTGCTGACTCGGTCAAATTTATGTCTTGCAAAAAATATGTACCAGAGTAAAGAAATATTGATTAAAATTTTAGTTACATAGCTACAACAAAAGGTAATAGAAAAACTACACCTACAAAATACAAAGCTATCGTCCTAACACACGTTTAATGAACGTTGTGGAAGTAGTATATAGACTCAACACCACTAAAGCTAATTAAACATTGTTGACTTAATCCGAACCTAATTTCAATTGAGAACGTGTCATACTCAAAAAACAAGCACACATCACCACGCTATTATACGTGTTAAGTTTTGCAGAACAACGATACTGTAATACTATTTCAGTCTTTCAGACACTAAAATATTATTTTTCGTGTGTATACGGGTAATGCATTTTATTTTATTTTTTACCAGCATGAACTGATTCATATATAATATTAAATATTTAATAAATAAATATATTTTTATTATACATAAATTTGTTTTTTATCATATATAATGAGTACCATATTACATTGACATGAGCAATGTATTTTAATATCACTATGATGTTCGATTACGATTTACACTACAAATGAACAGTTTAATACCATTATGATTCTCGATTATAATTAGTAAATCATCCCATATTTAAAAAGTTCATACATGTAATGATTCAAAAGAGTAGTCTTCAATCTTCATGTTCTCTACATATTTGTTCAAACTTTTAGATTTATAGAACATTTTAGAATAGTCAGACCTTGTTACAAAGAGTTCTTATTAGCATTTCATTTAAGTTTACCAATAATGTTTTGTTTGATGTTTAATCTTGATCTTCTTGGCTTTTACTCCTTTCTAATAAGTTCACCTACATGATAGTTTTCAAAATATTCTTTCACAACACTTTATCTTTACAGAAATAAAAACAAGTGTATTTTTTGTATTTCTACATAAATTTGTAAATGTATTTGTCTTAATACTCACCATATTAAACTATAAAGAGTTTTGTTAAAGATTTACATCTACTATACATAAGACAAATTGCAAACCTTATCTTATACAAACTATTGTAAGATTGAGTTGTATTAAAATTCATTTTTTAACAAGTTTAAAATTTTAAATATGATATATAATGTTTATTTAATGTTATTATTGTAATGAAATTTGTATTTTTAGTATATATCTATATATCTCGAGAAAATTAGACTAGAGTGGATATTTTTCCATCCATTGTCTTGATAACGATTTTTTTTTCATATATATCGAGAAAATTATACTACAGTGGATATTTTTCCATCCATCCATTGTCTTGATAACGATTTTTTTTTTCATATTATATATATATATATATATATATATATATATATATATATATATATATATATATATATATATATATATATTAAAATAGAGAACTTAGTATATAATTAAATTTAGTTAAGTAATTCCAAATTGTGGATAGCTTCAAGTTTGTGTATTATTTTAATATTTTCACAAAAAAATTTGCAAACATAATTTATTTTATAAGAATAAATTTGATATCTTGTAAACCTGTATGATCTTATTGTAAAATTTAAACTATTTATTATTTTATTTAGTGTAAAATGAAAGTTTTAATAATACTTATTTATAACAATTTAGTGTATATTTATCATCTACCATCATATATATCCACCATCCTTTATTAACTTTTCTTTAATTAAAATTTGTGATTTTCCCGTTCAACTGATACACATGTAGTGAAAGACTGATAGATATAAAAAACATGTTTATGTAATTCCACAACGATGTTAAAGATAATTCTATTCAACTTATTTCTCTGTTGAACTTATTATTTTCAATAAAAAATGGTGTTAAGCAGAGTGTCCGTAGTGTAATCCATTAATAATAGTTAGGCCGAAACCTTTGTATACGAAATCAGCTTCTTTACATTTCTATCCTCAGCTTCTTTGTGTTAAATATTAGTGTTTTTGAGCCTATATTTTTGTTAGAACAACTCAAATGTTTCCGATTAATATATTTTTTATTGTGTGATTAAAAAAAAAACATAGACCACAACCTCAGCAGCAAGTAATTTAGTTTCTTGGTCATCCACGCATTTCCATTTTGAAAATTCTACCACATATGCTTGCTTACTGAACCTTCCTATCCAAAAAATTCCATGTTAAAACCCTATAAATACCTCGCAAGAGCTCCAAGCTGATTCATCAAACAAAATGGAGTTGTGCAAGATCTCATTTCTGATGTTGTGTGTGTTAGGGTTTGTGAGCGTGGGTGATGTAGCCTACGGTCAAGACTCAGAAGCTGACTACTTGAACGAACACAACGCCGCAAGGTCGCAGGTTGGTGTTCCGAACATTGTTTGGGACAACACAGTTGCTGCTTTCGCACAAAACTACGCAAACCAACGCAGAGGTGACTGCAATCTGATCCACTCTGGTGGTGATGGGAAATATGGGGAAAATCTTGCAGGAAGCAGTGGTGACCTAAGTGGGAAAGATGCAGTGAAATTGTGGGTGGATGAGAAACCAAAGTATGACTACGGTTCCAACACTTGTGTTGGTGGAGAGTGCAGACACTACACTCAGGTTGTTTGGAAAAACTCTGTGCGCGTTGGATGTGCGAAAGTAAGATGCAACAATGGAGGCACTTTCATCGGTTGCAACTATGATCCCCCTGGCAACTATCAAGGTCAAAGACCCTACTAAGCATTTACTTCTCTAAGATAAAAGCTACCACTTTCGAATAAATCACTATAACATGCAAGTACTACTGCATCCATCGTGCATGAATTTAAGGTGTTCGCGTCCACCTTATTATTAAATTCATGGAGTAACTTGTATTGAAATAATAATAATAAAAAAGTGTTATAATAATGAGGGTGTGCTTCTATATATCTTTTTATTTTATTTTCTTACATTTGAACATTATCGGGTACTGCATTTTTCCTTCAGTTGGGCAAGCATAGAAAAACCACCAGGCCATTTTTAAGAAGCCATAAAGCGACATCTGTAAAATAAAAAATAAAAAATAACAGTGCAAGGATCAAATCAAAATCACTCGCTTTATTATTATTATTATTATTATTATTATTATTATATATATATATATATATATATATATATATATATATATATATATATATATATATATATTTTGTGTGATTAACATAGGACTTAAGAAACTAACACTTGTTTGGTTGGGATGTGAAAAGTGAAAAATTCATCAATGAATGAAAATGAAGTCGTCTCATTTAATAAAAAGGTGGCTGGTTTCTTAAAAAGTCTAATTTGATTTATTTAATTAAACTAATGAAAGTAAGTAATTTATTTTTAGTATAATGTAATAATTAGTCTTAGATATACTTTTTAAAATATAAACATTTGGTTAAAAAAGTAATAGTTGAAAAAATAACAATAAACTATCTCTTAGAAACTTAAATTTAAAAAATATTATTTTTAATTTAACAATAATAATTATAAAAGAAAATGAATGGAAATCCTAATAAATAGAATTATTTTAAAAATCTAAATGCGAGACATACCAAAAAAAATATGACAATTTATGAACATGTTCTACATAATAATTGTTCTTAGCTATATTTTTCAAAATATAAACATTGGGTTAAAAAAGTACTAGCTGAAAAAATAAAAATAAACTATTTCTTAAAAACTATTAAAGTTTGAAAATATTGTTTTCATATAAAAAAAATGTAATTCTTGAAATGATTTGGGAAAAAAATTTTGAGATGAAAATGTTCATACGCATAATATTATTATAAAGGGGAAATTTCAAACATCCACATCATTTTCGAAAGAGGAGAGAGATAAATGAAAAAAAAAATGATAAATACAACATGTGATGAGAAGAAATAAAGGTAAAAGAAGAAGAAGAGAGAAATGAAGGTTAATCGTCTCTTTATAATTTAATTTTTTTAGATAGTAAAGATATTTTAATTATTTTTAATTTATCATTTCAACTATTTATTGTGATAATTTAAAAATAATTAAAATGATGAATTAAAAACAGATAAAAAAAATTAAAATACTATTATCCTTTTTACCATCTCGTAGACGCATAGCTTTTTGCTTGCCAGCTGTTTTTAAAAGAAAGATAAAAATAACTTGTGAACGATATGTGGTTCCATTATAATTGAGAAATGTCTTTTACTTATTTTTGTGAATTTTTATTTAAATTTGAATATAATAATAATAATAATATTATATTATTATTATTATTATTATTATTATTATTATTATTATTATTATTATTATAGAATACATAGACGTCATCTACATGACGTCAAACAAGCTATCTAGTCTTAAGTCATCCACACACAATGTTATGATTTTTAAAATTCTACGGTTCTAGTCCACAAACTACACTTTCTAATAACAAAATTTCCATGTTAAAATCCCTATAAAGGCCACTCATCACCTCAGACCTTATTCATCAAACACCTCTCTTTTACTATTAATTAATATTAATTAAAATAGAATTATCTTTATTTTTTCAATATTAATTTTTTTTTATAAAAAATAAAATTTATGATAAAAAATTTGATATTATCAAATATTAAATATTAAATAGAATATTTTTTTTCTAAAATTAAAAATAAATTATAACTATACATATTTTAAATTACGATATTAAATAAACTTTCATAAAAATTAAAATATTTATTATTTTTATAAACAAAGGTAATTAAATTAAAATCTATTTTTAAAAATTTATAAAAAACAAGTGTTCAAGTCTATAAATATTTTAAATCTTTTATTTCTGAAAATTCCAATAAAATATTTTTTATACACTAATAGAAATTAAGATTAATTATATTTTCGTTCCTAAGTGGTTTTGATTTTGTTTCATCTTTCGTATTTTAATTTAGTTTCTTAAACTCGTGGAAAAGATTTCGTTTATGAACAGACGTGTAAAATTAATTACTTAACGTTTATGTTTGGAATTGAAAACGTGGAAAAAAAATAAAAATACATGATTAAAATATGAATATGTGTCAAAATATAAATGCTTTTAAATATACTGTGAGAACAAAGAATAAAAATTAAATATTAAAATATTTTTGTCTACTATATTATATAGGAGTGAGTTGTACAAAGCTCATTTGATTGGTTAGCCTTACTTGGTCATACAATCCCCGGATTAGTAAAACCACTTAGAAAAACAAAATAAAAGGATAAGAGAAACAGTGACATCTATAATTTTCATATGAGAAATCTGGCTCTAATTATACATTTTTAACTTAGAATGTACAAATATAGCAGTATAATTAATTAATGTTATAGAGTCAAAGTTTTTATGAGAAAAATCAAATATACTTCTGGGAAATTTCAATGCATGAATGAGTTTATTTCTGTAACGCAAAACTGAAATTCTGACGCAGTCAAGGCGTTTGGAAAGTCTTCGTTCTGATGATAAACACTTTACTAGGAAAATACAATAGACATAAACTATTCTATTCCCATGTTTTTGGCATGCACGTCATCATTTAACTCTTTGATCTTTGTGATTTCAATGGAGGCAAACTTCGGCAGAAAGTGAACACTTAAATATGAACCATGCTTCAATTTGTCCATTTTACTAGTTCTGTTGTACTCTTATATGTCTACAAAAATGAAGCCTACCTCAAGAAATTATTATCCTCTTGTTTTATTTGGGTCATTATTCTGTCTCTTTATGGGGAGTTTTGGTGCTGAAAGTGACATCTATTGCTTGCAAACAATCAAGAACATGGACACTTCTAATCTTTTATCTAGCTGGGATTTCGAGAGCAACACTGAGGGTGGCATATGCAGATTCAGCGGTGTTGAATGCAGCAGCAACTATGTGGAAGATAGAGTAATCAGTCTCTGGCTATTTAACATGGGGCTGAAGGGCCAGTTTCCTGGTTGCGTTGAAGATTTCACATGGTTGCAGACTCTGATCCTCTCACACAACGAGCTTTCTGGATATATCCCAAACGATATATCAGCCAAGCTGCCATATCTGACCACACTTGATCTCTCAAATAACTATTTCTCTGGTGAAATTCCAAAGGGTATTGCAAATTTGTCAGGCTTAATTACCCTTCTACTTGATGGCAACCAGTTAACAGGCCAAATCCCACAAGATCTTGGGTTGCTTCCCAGGCTGAGAAATTTTAGTGTTGCGAACAACTTGTTGGAAGGGTCAGTGCCCGTTTTTGTGAGCAATCTTAATGTGAGTTTGAGCTATGCAAATAATAGTGGACTCTGTGGGGGAATACTAGGAAACTGTGATGAGAGCTTGTTTGGTAGATCGTTCTGGTATAGTTTTATTGTTGGTTTTGCTTGTTCAGCTACTTCTGTTCTAGTATCTGTCATGTACTATTATCCAACTTGGACAGAATTCAAAAAGAGGAGAAGGAGTAACGCTATTCATCCCTTAATCAAGAAGCAGAACACTGAACATGAAGCTGAATTGCTACCACTTGTCTTGCAAGAGCAAGGAAGCAAAGAGGTTTTCTCTCTTTTAACTGTTGTGTCACACCACTTTTCTTATTAATTAAGAAATTCTAGTTGCAGTTTTCATATATATCAAGTAGTATATATGTATTACATATTTACCTTCAAAATTTAACTGTCATGCATGTTACATTAATTTCATTCCATCATCTACAGCTACCAATATTGTTGGAGAGATTTATTACTAGAATGAGCTTCATGGAATTATGCAAGGCAACTGATTACTTTTGCACAGATAACGTGTTGGGGATAGGAAAGACAGGGATTATGTACAAGGCAAAGGTATCCAAAAGCTGTTTTCTTGCAGTTAAGAGACTGTATGATGGTGATAAGTACAGGTGGAGATTCTTACTTGAAATAATGATTCCGGGAAGACACAGACACAGAAACATAGTTCCACTGCATGGATTCTGCATACAGAAACATGAAAGGGTTTTGGTGTATAAGTACATTTCTAATGGAAGACTCAGTGATTGGTTACAATCTGACGAGGGGCATCAACCGATAAAATTGGAATGGCCTGAGAGGATTCACATTGCACTTGGTCTTGCAAGAGGTTTATCTTGGCTCCACAAAACGTGCAACATAGTCCACCTCAATTTAGATTCGGAGTGTGTCTTGCTGGACAAGAATTTTGAGCCAAAAATTTCCAATTTTGGCAAGGCAAAATTTGTAAACCAGACGGTTGAAGATCATGTGAGGATGAAATTGTTTTTGGTTGATGGAGTTGGAGTGAGGGGTGATGCTGAGAAGGATGTCTATGATTTTGGAATAATCCTTTTTGAACTTTTAACGGGGAAAAGACTAAGTCCATCGACTGATTCTTATGACAGCATTAATGGGCATTTGATGAACTATATCAGTAAGAACTTGTTCACTGGTCCTGCTGACTTTCATGACGCCATTGACGATTCTATAATGGGGAAGGGTTTTGATGATAAAATTCTTGGTCTTCTTGAAGTTGCATGTGACTGTGTTAAGACATCTTTAAAGCAAAGGCCAAGGATGGTTGACATGCACCAAACTATAAGAGCTATGTGGGAGGGCTACAAACCCTGCTTTCATTCTGAAAATCTGAAACTGTCTATGGATTGTGCTGACCATATAACCTGTATCAGCAAAATTGAATAAAATTCTCTGTGTATTTACAAGAACAAAATATGTATAATAACAAAATACGTACGTGCTTGAAAGGACGCCCTCTCCTAAATATATCCTTGTACTTGACTTAGAAAAGTCATTAGTCAATGCAAACATATATATATGGTCAGTTTCTTTTTCACAAATCACGTAGTTATCTGCAAGAAAGTTGACAGCAGTGGTAGGCAGCAGCCCCTGTCCCACAAAGAAATATTTCTTCTTATCTAACATAGCAGCCCTGTTAGTTAATTCCATTTGCATCCACCATGTTTATCCAACCCTAAACATCGTATAAATACTGGTTTATTATGAGGTAGTGATATATTGATAAAAACCAAACATGTGTTTGGCTATGATCCCAATGCTTCCTCTCGTGGCCATTCTCTTAGCCACATCATCACTATCTCAAATTTGTGATGCTCAAAACTCACCCCAAGACTACCTCAACGCTCACAACACTGCGCGTTCCCAAGTTGGGGTAGGCCCAATGAAATGGGACTCGACAGTGGCTTCTTTTGCACAAAACTACGTGAACAAACTGAAGGGTAACTGCAACATGGTACACTCTGGGGGTCCTTACGGGGAGAACCTTGCGTGGAGCAGTGGTGACCTAACTGCCACAGCTGCTGTGAACTTGTGGGTGGGAGAGAAGCCAAAGTATGATTACAACTCCAACAAATGCGTTGGTGGAGAGTGCAGACACTACACCCAGGTGGTGTGGCGCAACTCGGTGCGCCTTGGCTGTGCTAAAGTGCGCTGCAACGATGGTCGTAGTACCATCATCAGCTGCAACTATGATCCACCAGGGAACTATATTGATCAGAGGCCTTTCGATATCAGTGCCTTCCAACTACCATTGACCTTTAATAATGCTGTCGATGATAACTAACATGTGAAGCTACGAAACCACGTTGTCGGAATAAAATAAATGTATCCATGGCAGTTCTGCATATGTTTGTTTCTTTGTTTGTCCGCATAAATGATGAGATTGACGAGTTTGTTATGAATTAAGTCCCATCCAAAGTTGACAGAAGCAACTTCACACTGCAGTGGAAAAGATTGTTCCAGACTTATAAAAGCTTTGCTATAAACTAAATAGGTCATTTGTCTTTTTATCAAGAAATCAACACACACTTTCTAATACAGAGTAGTCTCAGTTCTTATAATCAGATACGTAAGATCCCAAATAAATCCATAAAGGAGAGATGACGGAAAACTAAGATGACTTTTTATTGTTGACGTAAATTGTATAAGTCTTTTATATTTTTAAAGTTACAACTAGTTTAGCATGTCTACTACTACTATAGAAATAGTAAACAAATTAAAACCGCTAATAAAATGTTAATTAAGCAGCCTCGATGATAGAGATAACTAATTTTAAAGAAAACAACTTTGGCAGTGGGTAGCCATTGAGTGGGCCAGCATGGCGAAAATTCAAATTGAAGTTCTAGAAAATTGGTACGAGTCTTTATCCAGTAATTTTATTAAGTAAAGAAAAATCAAAACTATGAACCGGTCATCGCGATAATTTAGATATTTTGGCTGTTAAAACCGAGTAAGAAATCAAAAAATATAGCACTAAGCCAATTAAATTAATATTTGTTTGTTATTTTTTACATGCATGCCATAATATATTTATAACATTGAGGGTGATAACCTAATTAACGTTACTGGTTAATCGATTAAGATTTCAATCTCATTCAAATTTGATAAAACGGTGAATTGGGCCTGTTTTGGTGCGGATGCCGTTGACCCACCTAAAACATGACCGAACAAACTGGCTGGTCATAACTAGACGACGGATTAGAAATGTTGTCTCGTTAGAGGTTGGGTTTGTGGACTGATCCTTTATTTTTTTTTTATTTAAAAAAAACGTTGTCCTCCATTTTGTACCGAAATTCTAGTACATTGACGGTTTAAGACCGGGTAGTTGGAACAGAGGTCGACCCAGTTATTAGCCTAGAAATTAACGACCAAGTATTGACTTGGCAATTCAATCATTAACTAACGACCCAGGAGATAAGAAAGCAGAAGATAGACACAATTCTGAAGCAGAGAAGTCAAGTAATTTGATAGTCACATTGCTGCGATAATACAAGGTCTTGTGTTCCCTATGTTTGTCTTCTTGTTCTCCTCAGCAATATCTATGTTCTTTGAACCTCCAGAAAAACAGTGCAAAGATTCTAGGTTCTGGACATTCTACACGTGGGTTTGAGTTCAGTTACTCTGTCGTGGCCATGATTGTGCAAAATTACTTCTTTAGCATTGCTGCCGCGGCAAAATTAGTAGAAAGAATTCATTCCCTAACATTTGAAAAGGTTGTGCATCAAGAAATTCATTCCCTAACATTTGGACGTGCACAGGAAGAAATGTCTAGAGCCGGAAAAACAAGGTGTTCAGTTGGGGCTTGTGAGTGGTGCAGGATTTGGTTTCTCTGTTCTGGCTCTGTAATGCAGTAATGCTACCTTTTTCTGTCTTGGATCGGCTCTCGTGCAACATGGGAAACCAACTTTTCCAGAGGTTTTCAAGGTGAAATAGGTCAACCAAAACCTTATGCTCCCTCTTTATATGTTGTTTCATTTGATCTAGTTCTCACCACAAATTTGAGCAGGTTTTTTTTGTTTAACAAGACTAGTGCCTTTGCCCCAGACACTAATAAAGCCAAAGATTCCGCAGCTTCAATATTTAACATTCTTGACACTACACCTACCACTGACTCCAGCAGCAATGAGGGTATAAACATCAGTTTATTGAACTTTAAAACATCAGTTTCAATTACCCAACTAGACCTCAATTAAGCTTTTTGGGCTGTACAGATAAACTTTCTTTGAGAACATGTGGTGTAGTTACATTGTTTAGTTGGAGAAAGTGGCAGTGGAAAATCAACAGTGACCAGCCTCTTAGAAAGAGTGGATATAGAACAGTTTTGACCATAAGCTGGTTGAGGTAGCAAATGAAGTTGAAGAGATCTAGATAGAATGAGTGTGAATAGAAGAAGTACTGTAGTAGTAGCTCAGTATTACAACAATCAAAGGTGCTGATGTAATAGCTGTAATGAAAAATAGGAGTTATCTAAAAGGAAAAACACGGTGGGTTGGTGAAGATTACTGATGGAGCCTACGCATCATTTGTTACTCTAAAACTGAGTGCATTATTAATTTCCTATCCAGCACCATGGCTTAGAAAACGGTTCTTATAATGAAAGTTCTTAGAGACTTGATTATATCACTATATTGCGTTCTTGTCTATTTTAGAAAAGAGTAGTGATGATATTACAAATTCATATTGTCAGATAGAAATTTTGCTGCATGTTATGCGAAGAACGCAAATTAGCTAATCTGTAAATCGAAAAAAAAAGGGGGGAGTTTGTGATAATGGAAATGAATGATCGCCATATTAATCACAAAGCCCTCAAATAAAGAGACAAACAAATAAAATAATAATAATAAGGAAGGCATACAGAATAAGAGAAGTTTTGCAGCACATATATGCATCTGCAGTCCTAAATCATCTCTCAAAAAACCAAATCCCACAGAAGAAGTAATGAAAATTGAATTAAATAATCACCCGTTGCAAATTCTTGACATTCTAAAAGAACTTGTAAAATAAGGATCACATGATACTTAAAAAAACACCAAAAGGGCAGCCGAGACAGCAAGAGTCAAGCCAATCATTAATGATGTGCAAGAAGAGGGCCTCCAAGCAGCTGTACCACAAAGCAAGATAATCAGTAGGATAAACGGTTTTAGTAGTGAAACAACTTCAAACACAAAACCTGAGATATATTTCAGGTGTTTCTAGTGTTGTCTCCAACAAGAATTATAGTTTCATATCACTCATCTACCTAAGAAAACATATCCATAAATGGCATTATAGATCATCTAAGTAAAACTTCAATTCTTATGAAAGAACAAAACAAAATTCTTGAGTAGTTCTGTTCTAATTTCAATGGCTAAAAAAGTAAAGAAGTGGCAAAGGACTCACCACTCAGAAGTGTAGAGGCATTAGAATAAAACTGATAGTCATTGTACCACATAAAGCAATTAGATCCATAAATTTCCCATCTTCTTTTGTTTCCAATGACAGTTCTGAAAGTGAGCAACTGAGCATCCAAGCACCTTCTGCAATCCTCCCTATTGATATCTCTGGTGCATTGAGCCATGCCATACCTCTTCCCACTTTTACTTGTATTCAGTACTGCTGTGTGGAACATGAATGACTTGTCTGCAGCCTCAGCCGCCACTCTACTCATGAAGGGAAGGCCTTCTGAGACCACTGACGGCTCATCAAAGTCGGTTTCATTCGTCACTGTCATAGCTCTCTGTTGCATATCTCCAAAGAAGCTCTCATTTGAGTACCGTAGGAAACACCATCTAAACCAAATTGTAACATCATTCCTCATAGGACAATCATTTGTGGCTTCTCTGGTCGAATTAAGGGTGCAATCAGAACAATTGGTAGCAGATATGTCCCCTCTGCATAACACTGTACCATAAACCCTGTTGGCCTTTTTTCCTACAACGTTTTGGTAAAAACCATGGTGTTCCACTACGTTAGATACAAGGGAATCCAACAAACTCCTCAGATTGGTCTGGAATGTGCTATCACTGTCAGAATAATCAGCTTCTGAGCATTGAGAACCTGATTTCATGTTGGTATCAGCAAGGCAAAAGGTATTTGGAAAGAGAAAAAGATGGAAGATAGCACATGCCACAACCAAGTACAATGTATGCATCTCTTTGTAATCCTTTTTTCTGTGGCAGACGAGGATGATCAGAAGTAATGAGAGTGTGTCACCAACCTTGCAAAATATTGAACTTTTATCCGTTGCCACAATATTGACCTTTTAATAAACAGTTTTTTTAAGTGCAAGTGTGCAAAGTCAACTCTTGAGTGACAAGCAAATGATCATGTATAAAGTTGTACGCGACAATTTATTACAAGTCAATAATTTCTTAAACCTTTGTTTAGTGATTAACTAATCTATACTTATGAACCTCGGAAACACAAACTAAACGTTAATTAAGTGGTTGAATTTGTGGTGGATATCCATTCAGATTAGATTATTACAATCAAGAGCCTCAAACAAGTCACAAACAAGCTAATTCTTGAACCATATGTCTTGATTCGTGTAGAATTTTCAGTGGAGTTGGTAACTTTGGCACTAAGTTCCAGAATTTGGGAGAGATATTATTTGTTAAAAGTACTAGTGGAATTAACATTAGTGTTTTCTCATGTTAATTAGAGCAATAATTTGTTCTAACAAGGTAAATATTGTATGAAACTTTTTACATGTATAAAACATTAGCATTTGGATAAACATTGTGAAAAGGAGCATTCCACTTTGGCTAGAAATGATGTTATTGGTGACTCTAATGAGTAATAGTTCCGATTTCTAATCAATAGGGTCACAATGAGATTTCTTTCCTAAAACTCATTAGATAATGAAAAGATGTGCAACGGCACGCTCGTCAATTTTTATTTTTGGGTTGACGGAAAGTAATTAGATACAACATTGTCAACCACATAATCCACTTTCGATATTATTAAAGAGAACTGTTTATTATTTATATAATAAAGTGTATAACAGGTCTTATTACAATGAGAAAGATAAAACAATGTAAAATGTGATTGTTTGTTGTACAATCTATGTAGCTTTCGTTTTTGTGGGTTCGATTACTCTGTCTAAAAGCCCAAAAAGGTCTCACCTTTGCTCCAAAGGCCCCAAAGGTTTCACAATATGAATTATGCAATATTTTTCCTGTAATACTACCACAATTAAGGAAACACTACCACAACAAATTAACATTATTTCAAAGAATTTACTTGAATTTATTTATAGAAGTTTTAAAACAAGCTAACACTTTTTCTCGGTTTAAAATCACAAAAATTGTTGGGAATTGCTTACTTATATTACAGTATTAGTAGTGGGTCCCCATAGTTTAAGAAAAAATTAGTGTTGAAGTTGTGAGATTATACAGTGCAATATAATAACAGCAGGGGATAAAACATAGATAATAAAAAATGAAGATCAAATCTTGCCTTTCTTTTTAGCGAAGATCAAATCTTGTTATTCTTTTGATCAAATCGTGAATATTTGAAAGAAAACAAATTATGTTAAAGAGTTTAAAGTCACTATCTGCATGAAGAGGTTTCACACTAACAAACAGCTACTGATATGTTAACACGTATCTTAATTGATTAATGAGAGAATGTATAGTACTCAGAACAAAACTCTATTACCATTCTTTGTCGATCACGACGAATTAGGTTTCATTCGGAAGGAACACCATAGCCTGTTGCTATATAAAGTATGTTTCATGAGGAATAATGGCCAGAACATTTGTTGAGAAAGTTTTTTGTTATATTGGCTGCAAATAAGGGTAGGAATAAAGTAATAAATACGAGAAAAATAGACACAGGAAATTTGACTTGTTATGGCGTATAATGTATATGTCTACATTCACGATTATATTAGAAAGTATTTTTATTTCTGATGTATGTCTAAGTCATATATGGACTAAAAATGAGAAAGTGGAGCATATCATATAAGAATAAAAATCCATAAACTCATTACTTTTTAACAGATACAAAATAAAATTATAGTAAAAAAATGAAAAAGTGTATATATAGAACCTCGATTGCAATCTTCAAAACGTGTTTATAGATTTTAAAGTTTTATAAAGTATAAATTCTATCATTCACATATGACACCAAAAATATTTGAATTGTTATTGATTTGATGTGGGTGAAGAATTGGATGCGATTTGAAATATATTGATGATAAAGACAGGGATAGACTCGAACTATGCAAAGGAAATAAACAGTTTAATTACTGCAACATGATGTGATCAACCAACATTCTTTGATCTTATCAGATTCTCGGCACCTGTTACAGTTTTGTTTTGGAAGTATATATGTATTAATATTCGGAGTACGGTGAATATTTTTTTAAAGAAAAAAAATTGTTTAGTGACGATATTTGAAATAATTTTAACAAAAGTTAATTTTTATATTTTTAGAAAAAAAGAAAGTAAATAATTATAAAAGATAATGTCAAATAATAATAAAAAAAATATGTAAGAATATCGGTGTCTATTTTTTAATTAAATTTCCTATTCATTGTTGCTTGAACTTAATTGGAGTCTTAAAATAAAATTAATTCATGGTTTTGGTAGTTCATAACAATAAGTCTCAGTTAATTAATTCAGATAAGTTTCCTTTAGTTACTATCTTTAATCTATAAAGTTCAAACCTCAAATTTTATATAAGATAAAGATTACTTTTTAGTTATTTAAGTTAAGTGATGTTGATATATGATGTTGATGATTAAAGTAGGATGGTTCTGGTTTTCCAATATTTGGCATCATGTGATTAAGATATTGTTACTTTCTAAATTTCGAGATCAAAGTATGATGGTGATTATATAAGGACAATCTATAAGTATAAGACATTTGTCAAACAAGAACAAAAACTGTCGAGTCACCAAGCAATGTAAAAATGTATGGAAATTCACACCAATCATTTTGTTAAGCATATATTATTATATTATAATATGGATGGGTTGATTAGATTGTATATACATCTAAACTTAAGAGTCTATTTTAGATAAAGAAATGTTAATGGATAATTTATTTTTTATTTTAAAACAATTTTGATTTTTTTTTAATTATTGAGAGTGTCCAATTTTGACATATAAGAATGGGAAACGAAAAGAGACATTAATTCATTTGAACTCAAAACACGAAAAAAACCTAATTTTCTAAATATATGTCAGAGATGATATAAAATAATTAACTGGGTCGTGATTCAATTAATTACTTTTGTAAAAATAAGTTTTTTTTTTGTGTTTTTTAGTTCAAATGAAGTGATATCTCTCTTCCTTTCCGATTTTTATGTGTTGAAATTGGTTAGTATCATAATTAAAAATAAAAATTAAAACTGTTTTAAAATAAAAATACGTGTGAGGTCAAAAATAAGCCAAATAATGAAATCAAAATATCATTTCCTCTGTAAAAATATCGGTCATGAACTTTGCTTTCAACTTTTTTGGAAGTTTAAAACTTTAATAGAAAGTTGGGTGTGGAAATTCTACTAGCACCCCTCCAAAGATTGTTAAACCTAACTTTGACCCATTCTTCGGTTACCAGCATTTATCTTTTTGCCTAAGTTTAAATCCATCTAAGTTTCTAGATGAAGTACAAATATATCTGTATTCTTTATAGAATAAACGTATTTCAATTAGTAATTTTTACCTTCTATGTTTTCGTAAGTACTTTTTAGTACAAAATGAATGGGTTTAATTTTTTAAATATTTTTTTTTCTAAAATCTAAAATTTTAATTTTTTGGTTTTTTAAAAAGTGTTATATAGTTATAGATGTCTGTGAGCATCATCTCGAATGATAACCCTTTGTTAAATATAGAAGTAAATAATGATTGTGATGATAATAAAAAGTGAAAATATCAGTTTACGTTTTCTTAATAAATAAAATGAAAATCCTTGATATTCCAAGGATTATCATAAATGTATTTAAGGCTTTTTCATTTAAGATTACTTTATAAAAAATAATACAAGTAATCATAGAAAGATACAGTATATATATATATATATATATATATATATATATATATATATATATATATATATATATATATATATATATATATATATATATATATATACGTGTGGATAACTTTCATACTATACTATCAGACACAAACACAAGTATTCAACTAACATGGAACATAAAATGATATCTGCTTTGGTTAAAAAAATATATATTTGCAACTTGATATATTTAAGCTTTCTTTTGGGTTCTTTTCAACTACTCAGGAGTATATTCTCAATAGAATTAATGAATGATTATTTACATTAAGTTGAAACTGAACAAATATTCCATCTTAGTAAAGTTATTATTTGAAAAGTTTTTGTTGTCATCTTTTTCTCCAGTGTGACAAAAGCTTTAGCCATGGAAATATTAAAACAATAAAGTTCCTATATGGCCATACATCAATGTCATACAAATAGCTGCACACTCAAAAGAACTAATTAAATTTATAAAATTCGTCTGTGACTTTTTATGGACAAGTTTATAAAATATAATCTTGTTTTGATGGATTATAATTACCTGATAACGAGTTTTTATTAAGGATGTTAAAGTGGGTTAGGTTTGTCAGGTTGGTCTACCAACCTGTCAAGAAAAAAGCAGGTCGGGTTGAAATTTTCAACCCGTCCGCCGTAATCTGGTCTACCTAACCCGTTAGTTTAGCGGGTCAAAACGGGTCAGTCTGTCCTGATTCGCCAACTCGTTTTTTTTTCTAATTTTTTTATGTTTAAAATTAAAAATAATTAAAAAATAATATTTTTTATATTATATAAATAAATTTATATATACAATATATTTATAAACAAAAAATTAGAAAATATTAAAAATATATATACAAAAAAGAGGCGAGCCAGCCTGTTGGCCGTCAATCTGTTCTAAGACGGACGGGTTACAGTATCCAACTTGTTTATTGGTAGCGGACTAGTCCAATCCAACCCGTTTTGACAAGTCACATGCGAGTTGAACTGGTCCGTTTTGTCACCCCTAATTTTCATTTAATAATTTTTTAACGAACAGATGATTAAATCATGATGTCTAGGATAAGCAGAAGAATGAAAGAAGCTAACAGCTCAAATCTTATCCACATCTTTCTTTATTCTTTTCAAAAAGAAAACTTTGAATCTAGTGTGTCTACAAAAAGCCAATGAAAAACAAATAACAGAGTTGTGTTATCTTTCAATATGTATATACCCAAAAGAAAGTGTACCAAAAAAATAAGTAATATACATTTTTAATCCTCGCTTTAATTATTAATTATTAAAATAGATTTCAATAATTATATTATATTTTACAGTGACATTTAGATTTGAGACAGGATTTATAGATTTGAAACCCTGACAGAGTTTAATTTAGGGTGTTAATAAGATGAACATTTGCAGTGGGAAACACTGTTGACTGCAGAAGTAGCATGCGTGAGAATATAATAGACCAAAGACAGGAACAGGAAACGAAGAGTTATTGGGAAAGAGAACGTGATCTTGATTTTTCCCAAATTAAGCCAAACATTTGTATCAGATTCAGTAATTATTTTCAACAGTCAGATTCAGCGATGCAGAACTGCTTCTGAGAAATACCATAAAACTCTTACATGTTTTCATCCGAATCCCCGACACAGATGATGAGCTGTGAGAACGAACATCTGAAATTTTGTCTTTGTGCCACGTTTCAATTTCCATGAGCCACCTTCTTTTTAAGTTGTGTCTTGTTTTGTGGGATGAGCAGTACTACTACAAACCACAAATTAAACCTAAAAAACATTTCATATAATAATCTTCATATGAAAAACTTATATTATTATCTCTTAATCTTGTAAGCACGACCACAGAAAGTGCTGGTAGGAACCAAAAATAGGAGATGGATTACACGCAATATGAACTCTCACGGAGAAAATAATTGTAACTACTATACTAAAAGGTGTAGTAGTTTATTATTTACATGTATGACTAACTATATAAAGAGCTTTGTCTTTCGCATAAAAAATGAGAGCTTTAGTATCCAATTTAAATTTTTTGTTGTTTGTTTTGCATTAGCACTACTTTAAATTAAAATCTTGTCCTTTCCTCACACCCTTTTTGTGCGTTTCACTGTCGAACATGATGTTACTAACAATGTTACTTATATAATACTATTATTACACTTCAGCAATAAATCACGTTTTATTGTATACTTTTCTCTCTTGAATGAGAAAATAGGTAAGATGATATATGATAGCTTTAGTATACAAAAAAAATAAATGTCATGCATTTTGCTTTCCACCAACAAGCATTGTTAACACAGTTCATGCATGTCTCTATATAAAGTCATTAAGTCATTCAGCTAAGCACAGATATATCCCTCAGTACTCACCATAGCTGAAACAAACTCTCATCAAATGAATACTCGAAGTTTAATATTTCTAGTTCTGAGCTTCATTGCCTTCAATCCTTCAAATGCAAAACAAGAACAACCCTTTTCGATCAATATTGATAATTTTCTGGACAAAATTTATCTGTGGGGAGGTGAAGCACAATCCCAGATACTTATTTCAGGCCCTCTGGTACTGGCTGGAGTTCTGTGCTTCATAGCCTCAGCTATATCTAGTGCTGGTGGAATAGGTGGGGGTGGTCTTTTTATACCTATACTATCTATTATAGCAGGTTTAGACTTGAAAACTGCTTCAAGTCTCTCAGCTTTCATGGTCACAGGAGGGTCAATCGCCAACGTTATGTGCAATATGTGCATCACAAGTCTTAAATTTGGTGGCAAGTCATTGATTGACTATGACATAGCTCTTTCATCAGAGCCATGCATGTTGTTGGGAGTGAGTCTTGGAGTTATCTGTAACCTTGTATTCCCAGAGTGGTTGATCACAGTACTGTTTGCCATCTTTCTTGCATGGTCTACCTCAAAAACTTGCAGAAGTGGGTTAATGCTTTGGAAGGCTGAATCGGATGAGATAAAGAAAATTGGAGTTGACGAACTTGAGAAGGGGCTGCTAGAAAACGAGACTGTTGAAGAAAGAAAAGTGTACAAAGAAAATAATGAGCCAAAAAATGTTGAGGTGGCTGTGCCTCTTCTGTCTCCTCAAGGAAATAGGAAAGTGAGGATCCCTTGGTTGAAATTGGTGGTCTTACTTCTGATCTGGTTCTCTTTTTTCTCTGTCTATCTTCTCCGTGGCAACAGATATGGACAGGTGAAGTGTCTTTCTTTTTTCTTCACTGATTCTAAAGTTTACAATAGTAAAATAAATATTTTTAGTTATTGGTAAAAAATATTAATTGATGATATTTTGATATATTTGTAAATTGTAAGAACTATTAAACTGAGATTATTTATTTATCTGCTAAATTGGGTTGCTCGAAGACTGCTTGTTTTCTTAATAAAATAATAAATTTCTTAAACTTGCACTAATATGGAGTAGTGATTATTGTAAAGGTGTGGTTAGGTACAGAAGAAGTATCTCACCAAGTTTACCAAATCAAAGTTTGGTCTTCGTATGTGCTATTTTCTTGTCTTTTCTTTAGTTTCAACGTCCCTTCCATGATGGAAGAGTCGAGACTGTAGTTTTACTTATCAGATAATAAGACGAGCAACACACTGATAATTTTTCTCGTAGCAATTAAGGGAAAAATTTGAGTTCTAAAAGTAAATACTTTTTTTTTAATTTAAATTTCAAACTTCTTTTTTATTTTTTATTTTCTTTCTTAGTTCCTGACAAGCATAGATCAACTTGGACTTCATTCTCTTAAGAGTGATTCCATTTCATCTACTTTTGATACTTACATATCCTCAGATCTGTGTAAATTCTTAAATGGAGCTTAATTTTGATACACTAATTACATTGAGAATAAATTAAGCACACTTGATATAATTTTAAAGCAATGATTATAAAAATTCATAGTTGTTCAAACTATGCAGGGAATCATTCAAATGGAGCCATGCGGTGTGGGATACTGGATTCTGTCATCGGTTCAAATACCTCTTGCTGTGGTTTTCACTGCGTGGATTGTATTTAGAAAAGAAAGCCTTAGAGACCGAACTCTTATGCAAGAGGTTCTTAAGCACCATAGCTTGAAAAAGTAGTTTTTTCTTTACTAATCTTCACTTGCTTACACACTCTTTCATCTTCATTCTTCTTACAGATAACTGATGTGAAGGTGCCAGCACTCACCAAAAATAGACCATCAAATATACTTCTTTTTCCATCAATGGCACTATTAGCAGGGATATTGGGTGGTGTCTTTGGAATTGGTGGTGGAATGCTGATTAGTCCACTTCTTCTTCAGGTTGGAATAAAACCTGAGGTAAGTTCACAAGCTTTGTTAAATGTCATTTACACTGTCAAGTAAACTAGTTACTAGTATTTACCAAGCAAATTTTGTGTGTAGGTAACAGCAGCAACATGTTCTTTCATGGTTCTCTTTTCTGCTACCATGTCAGCATTGCAATATCTGCTGCTGGGAATGGAACATGTAGAAGCTGCACTAATCTTGGCCACAATGTGTTTTGTTGCATCACTTCTGGGGTTATTAGTGGTACAGAGAGCAATTCGGAAGTATGGAAGAGCCTCTATAATAGTTTTCTCGGTTAGTACAGTGATGTTTGTGAGCAATGTTCTAATGACTAGCTTTGGAGCCATAAAGGTTTGGACAGACTATGAATCAGGGGAATATATGGGGTTCAAACTACCCTGTTGAAAACAGTTTTGTTAGACCGGTTTCTGAATCCTTTCATGTCATCAATATCATAGGTAGTCATGAATCGAGAATAACCTTGGACAAATGTGCTACTTGACAAAGTAACCAGAGAGGATCCAAATCCTTATTTTGTATGACCACATGCTTATCACTAGGGTATTCATAACTAATGTTGGAATTCGGGACATGCTTGAACTTTTGTTACCGAAATTATCATAGCCTTTACAATCAAGAACACGTTTTTCTCCATTTCATTAAAGCAAAAAACAATACAAAAGTAAAGTAACTGGTGGATACGGCTAATCTTATAAATGAACTTCAAGTCTAACTTTAGTGATGTTTGCAAGCAATGTTCTAATTTTGGAGCATAAAGTTTTTGTTCAGACTATAAATCAAGGGAATATATAGATCCTTATTTGTATAGCTACTGGTCTTTGTATTTTAATCGAACACTTTCTCATGATTAATAAGTTGATTTTTTTATAGTAGCTAGAGTACATAGGTTGATTAATAAGATTTAATTCATTTTAAATCTTTAGGTTCATCTTTTAAAGAGAAATTTATTTAAACAGAGCATTCACCGAAAGCTGATTAGTTATCATAAAGTTGCCTCTATAATCAGTAAGACTTTTTCTTCTACATTTCACAAATGCAAAAGCAATACACAAAAAGTGAAGATAAATTCCATTTCTCCAAAAAAACAGTGACTTTGACAAGTTATGCAACCGGTGGACGGAGTACATGGTCCTGTGAGGTGTCAACAGCAGCAGGTGGTAAAAACTGCCACATGGCAACTCCTGGGTAGCCCATGAAGGGCACCAACTTTCTACCAACAACTTGTCCTGGTGCAGGAACTGCAGAAAGAAAGCTAGGTTTTGAGTTAAAGGCCTCAATCTTCTGCTCAAGGTTATCTTTTTCTGTTTTTAGTTGCTGCTTCTCCTCACGAAGCTCATTCTTCTCAGCCTATACAAACACCAAAAGTTTATAGTCATAGGTAAGGTTAACCATCGTGGTATACAGCAAAACACTCGGGTACCATTAATTAAATTTTATCTAAAAATATAAAAATTATAAGTGAAAACTTGTTAAACAAAATGTGTTCAAATTAATGTGATAGAATCAGACAAAGAGTGTTGCTATCATTTATCAAGTAAATGTTCATGGCCAGTATGAAGTACCATGTTATGCAGTTACACTTACACACCTTCAATTCATTGATTTTCCCTTGTAGATTCTTAATGGACTCTTGTAGCTTCTGAGCTTCCTCTCGTAACTGAGACACCGTTCGAACTGCATCACTTAATATAACAGCCTTTTCCATTTTGAGAGGCCTTGCAGGGTCCAGGATAGACCCCAGTTCCAAAAACCTTTAAACAGTGTTCAGAACAAGTCACATCAGAGTTATAGATCAAATAAGAAACATACATAAGAAAAATGCAGATAAGAGGAGGATGAATGAAAAAATGTAGTAGAGTAGAGATGCCTGTCATTGAGTCTATCCCTTCTCATTTTCTCTTTACATGCTTTGGAACCAGGTGACCTCAAACTGTAATAAGATTTTAAAGACAAACTTGAGATGATTGAAGAACCAAATGATCTCTCATGAATGAAAGATAGATACATATATAAGGAACAGAAAATTGTGTTTGGTTTGATGCTAATAATAATCAGAATAGATTTTGACAGTAAGTAAATTTGATTTTATAAAGATGTAGATGTTTTTGGTTATTAACCCATGTAAATTGGTTTTGTTCCAAAATCTCAAATGATAAAAGGTAACTTTTAAGTATGGAAGTGAAAAATTTACACCTAAATTTTAGAACAAACTTACTGTCCAAACATGAATCATTTTACTTAAAAGATTTCAATCTTACAAACACTCAAAATCAATTTTGAAAAAGTATAATTCCTTATTTTATTATCATTAAGAAAAATATATAAAAATAAAATGCTTTCATCAGGATGATATTTTTCCTTTGTATGTTTTTATTTTATTTATATGTTCGAAGTTTATTTAAAATTTAAATATATTCATTTAATGATACACGAAACATTTGTTAGTAACTATAGAATTTCATAAATGTTAACTGTGTAAACACTTAAAAAAGAAAGCACTGTAAATTATCAGAATAAAAAAAATATTAATATTAATATTTCAATTTTTGACTAAGAAAATCATGTCAACTAGGGTCGATTTCAAAAGCCATGCAACTTTAAAATTTAAGCATATAAAAACACAAATTTTTCATATAAGTTTTGGGTAAAACCTTGAGTTCTGACTTACATGTCCAAATGTCTAATAGGGTCTAGCTAAAAGCATGAAATAAAAACCGAGAACAATTGTAGCATGAAATAACCAAACAAGTTAATAGTATAATATGAAAATAAAAGCGACTATCCAAAGCTTATGGAAACAAACAAATTCTTCAACTGATAAGATGAAGTCAGAGCAAAGCCAAAATAACGATTTAAATCAAAGTCACTAAAAACTCTTATCTTAAATAGCACACCGTTTCTTTGACCCGTTTTCCTTGAAACCATCCGAAATTCCCAATGGGTCATCTACCTCCGCACTGCAAAATGACCATTAAAAAACTCACTTGTTTTGGAAAGGAAATTTTTAAGGACAATGAGAAAAGTAAGAGGCAAATGTATCATCTTAAAACAGAGAGAAAACAAGGTTATGTTTTTTTAGGATGAGTAAAAGGTTGTTGCTTCCCAAAAAGACTGTTAGAATTGTAATGTAGGCAGTGGTGTAAATGTGAAAAGCAAGTGCAGGCTTTGCAAAAAAGTTGTTGATAGAAAAGAGAAGCATAAATGGTTGAAGTATGGAGTAACCTGAAGGTGGGAGGAGGAGAGGAAGAAGACCAAGAGAAATTGGGTGGGTGAAGAGTGGGGAAAGAAATGTTGTCTAGATAATCATAATCCAACACCCAATCACTGTTACTCATCTCCGCCCAAAAGGGTTGCCGGAGTTAAGAACAAATAAAGATGTGACGAGCGATTTTGGGTAAACAGAGAAAACAAAAATATATGGAAGAAGGTGGTGTTTGATACGAGAGACTCACATTGCGACATCAATACCCATCCAACTATCACTTCCCACCACAAACTCACATTCTCTTTTATTTTATATATATTTCCCTCAAAAATATGCATAATAATATGTATTGGGCCTTCCAATTTCACTGGCCCCATCATAACACAGGAATTACGAACTTTACACTTCCTTTGTAAACATAAAATTCAAGCAATGACTCGAAACAAGTGTTCAGTTTTGGTGGAGGTAAGTTTATTTTGCAAAGAAATTGGCTCGTTTGCAAACAAGTTCTGGTTCATGATATTTTGATCCCTGTATTACAGAATCAGCATATTTTAGTCTCACATAAGTCTCACACTCTTTAATCTGTGACTACACATACACTTACATATTAATTGAGTTTAGTCTACAATCTTAGATTACATTGACTAAAAACGGGTTAAAAAATATACAAATACAAACTAAGAAACATAACTTTTTAGTGTAAAAACTAAAGATTGTGATTAAACTGTTTTAAAGATAATCCTACCCACTCAACGATTAAGACGCAATTTCACACAAAGAATACCTTGAAAATATTAATATGTATATTTCATTAGCAAAGGAACCAGTGAATTCACAACATACAAGGGAAGAGCAGCATGAAACCACAACAACCGAAAGTACAGAAAGTAAAATTTGGCTGATACAAAAAGCTGTGGATATAAAAGCATTAACCAAATTACACTTGAACTGGTATTCAAAATACAACATCACAAAAGGCTTTGACTCGGGTTCCATGTGGCAGTGCAGGACCACAAGTGCATATTTAGCAATTTGCAACAGCAGAATATAGAATATCACACAGATGTTAACTATGCCAGTGAGGCACCATTGGACTGAGCAAACCCGTCTATCCTTTTCTTTATCTCTTCTGGATTCGCACCAACCAACTTGTCCACAACATCACCGTTCTTCAGCAGCAAAAATGTTGGCATTGCCTTTACATCCATTTTGGTGGCCACTTCCTGACCCCCCACAAACAAATTCAATGTATTTTAATTACCATAATCAAACAATAACAAAACCATTAGAGAAAATCACACAACACTTCACTTCTTGTTTCAATTCTCCAAGCATCAATATGATAATGCCAAAAGTATGCTATGATATCTAATCAGTCAATTACCAACATGAATGACATAGGCTTAACATTTTGATCAGCAGAATATATATACAGTTGTTTGTTGAGTAGCAAAACCCCAAATGTTAAACAGTGCTTCAAATACATGTCAGTAATCAAAATCTATCTTAAGGATTACGAGAGCAAATAGAACGTACAAGGCAGGTAGAATTCTACCCTTTTGATCTTACTCGAAGCTGAAGCTAAAAGCTAAAAGCACACAATGCTCATTAACAGAACCAATTGTTGAACCATATTCCTGATCCATATGGCACTAGATAAATTTTTTAGGATGCATATTGTTGGAACTTTTTTACCAAAGAAATGAATTTCTCATAAAAAACCTAATACCACCCGCCACATAAAACTTTAAGACTCTATGATTGTAAGTTTTATTTTTTCTTGTATGTCACTCAACTTTTTCATTTTTACTCATCGAGGAACTTTAAACATACTTGGATTCCTAATGCATATTGCATATATTACACTATTCAATAAGTTGTTGTCAACTTGCCCCAACCAATAATGGGGTTAAACAACCCCGTACAAGATTATTGGTACAATTAATTATGTACATTATTATTAATGATGGCACAATTTTCTTAATAGCAGCTATCATCTTCTACAGGATTGTTCGACTCCATTTTTACATGAAGTAGGTTGAACAACCCCATTCAACAAACATTTTACAAGAATCACATGGCGGTCCATAAGTTATACTAACCTTGAACACGTTCCTCCATTTACTGTCCTATCCCAACCAACGATTATCCATTTAAAAATATAACATGGAAAAATAAAATCCCCACATTACGGCATCATTGATGCTGACCTACCAAATGAAGAAAGGCTTAGATGTGGTGGTTGTCATTCAATTTCTGCATTTCTTTAGTGAGTGTGAATGGAGAGGAATGCTCATAAATACTTCAATTCACACTGATAAGAAAATTCTTGATATCAATCTCA
Source organism: Vigna unguiculata (assembly GCF_037176805.1). Classification (NCBI taxonomy): domain Eukaryota; kingdom Viridiplantae; phylum Streptophyta; class Magnoliopsida; order Fabales; family Fabaceae; genus Vigna; species Vigna unguiculata. The sequence continues at coordinate 47,899,851 of NC_140797.1, read as the reverse complement.
AAAGAGATTACATCCCACATCACATTCATCCAGGCATAAAAACGTACCAGAAACAGAAAGTAGTAATTAACTAAGAGATACAATTTAACCTTTTTCTTTTTATAACAACTCGTCTTATAACAGATTGTTCTCCATTTTCTTCCTATCTTATTTGCATGAACTGTTGTCTAGTTATTGAACCAATGTTGACGTGGTCAAATATGTAAGCTGAAAGAGAGTATGCATCTACAAAAATATGTACCTAGAAACATTTAACGAGGAATCCAAGGTCCACAAGCATCAGGTTAAAGGGGGGAGGGGGTTTTACCTTGACTTCATCAACATCAACTGTGAGAAACAGAAGCTCCGGATAGCTTGAAGCCACTTCTTCAAAAACAGGACCCATAGCCACCGAGGGTATGCACCATGAAGCAGTGAAGTGAACAACAACCTATGTCGATCAATCCCACAAAATACATATAAAGTCATAAGTAAATTATTATATTCTAGTTTTCTATCTACCAGGGTGAGCAATAAAGAAAGCCAGCAACCCAAATTAAAACAAACCTAGAAAATCAAAATCGAAAAACCAAAGTGAACTTTCTAATTAACTTAAACCCCAAATACCCCTTTGGCTCACTCTTCCCAGACCAGGACGATAAATAAAAAAATCAAAAGATCCCAATTTTGGCAAAATAATGAGTATCTTACAGGACAATTCTGAGTAGTGGCCTGGGTGACATAGAAATCCCATGACTGCAAAGAATCAATCACCACCACCCTTGGTTTGTTCTGCTCTGAGGCTTCCATTCTCTCACCCAATTGACTGTGCTCCAAAGGAGGGAACTTTGCAGATTCCTCGGTTCAGTTGAAGAATAAATATATTAATCTGTCTGTACAAGAAGGGTTATTTTAAGATAAGATTGGCTTTTAATAATTTATCTTCAATGGATTAGGAAGACCCACCAAGTACTCTTTTCACCCCAACTTGATTTACAAGACAAGGATCTTCGGTGACAAAACAAAGTATTAATATGATTAATTCAAACTAAAATCTTCTATCATAAGACACACCTCTTGTCTAAACAATGAGAATTTGTTTAGAACTAAAATAAGTAGTTTTTAAACAATGCTCAAACTAATTTTTCTTGTTAAAATAGGTTTATAAACTAACTCTAAAAATATAAATCTATTTATTTTATAAAAAAACACTTTTTTACAAAAAAATAATACAAACAGACATATTAAAAAAAGTATTTATTTAATTAAAATATTTTTTTAAAATTGCAGACTGAATATATGACATGTATAAATAATTCATATTTATTAATAAGGGTTATTTAATAACATTGAATTCATGCGTATTTGTAATTTATTTAGTTATTCTTATAATGTATGAGAAAAGATTAATCTTTTTCAACTTTTATAAAATAAATAATTTATAGGATTTTTTATTTGTAAACTAAATTAATAAAGAGTATTTTGGTTAAAAATAATTAATATAATGTATCATAAAAAATTTCATGCAAAAAGATAGAAAAAAAAAAGTTCTAATACAGTTCCTTTATCAGGGATAGAGATGAAGAAAAATCATTATGTTTTTTTATTTATCAATATAATTTTTATATACTGAGAGCATAAAAGTACAAAATGAAAAATATAGATGGAAAAGAAATGCTTTCAAGAAAAGCAATAAAAGAGATTAAAGAAAAAATTTGGAGAATCTATTTTATATAGAAAATTCAATTGATAATTCATCATTTCATCAACATATGGGGTCCCCTGTTTTTGGTTGGACGGCTGATACATCAAACAACAAAATCTGATTCTTTCCTTCTTCTTGTTTTCCCAGAGAAAAAAAAAAGTGAGAGAAATGTAAATAAATAAAAAGAACTATAGTTTCTTAACTTGTATAAAATTTTATTCTATTTCCTTATAAAAAAAACAGTTCCAGAACATTCTCTTGTCTGTCTTGTCAGACTTATGATGTTAATCGACTACCAATTGTATTGCCTTGTCTACTTATTGGTTATATAATTAAGGAAAAAAGGTTCCCTCGTTGAAGTTTACTACCATATTTTTCAATGGAGAAAAGTGTGTTCTGGACTGTACTACTTATCTTTCTGACGTTATTACTGTGTATGAATGGACAAAACCAAGGTTCAAAAACATTACGAATATTTTCTATCTCTTTGCATGAACCTCGCTAATTAAGGGTTTTCTACCGTAAGTTTTGCTAAATTTATCTTAAGGGTATCTTTACTTTCAAGAATTAGTTGATCGAAGGAAGATGATTTTCTTGGTTCATTCTTTACTTTCAAGAATTAGTTGATCGAACGAAGATGATTTTCTTTATTCATTTATGTTAATTTGTGAAAGTTTGAAAAAATGGATTTAAGAAATTGAAAATACATGAATCATTGTCCAAATACATATATTGGATGATATTTATAGTTCATAAAATCTATTTTACTTAAATACTTTGTTATTATTTGAAATTATATTGGAGTTACATGTAAAGAGGATGAAGTAAAGAAAAAAAATTATAAAAGGTTTAAATAGTCATTTGATCCTAGTTTTGATCGACTTTTTTCACTTTGGTCCTACTTTTGAAAATGTTTTCAATTTGGTCCTACCTTTCGTAATTTTTTTTCAATCAACTCCTTTTCGCTAACTCCGTCTAAATCGTTAACGGAACAGTGCCAGCATGGTGATTTTGTGTGACGTGGATATTGTTCAGTAACATGTCCGTTTGCACTGTGCTGACCATTTAATTGAAATTGCAGATTCATTTTAGGGTTTAAGTTGAATTAAATTGGGTTTAGGGTTGTTTATGTCGAATTGGGGATTTAGGGGTGGAATTGGGGATTTTTTCGTCGCTCCGTGAAATTCTGTAATTTTGCCGTTGAGATCAATTTTTGGCATCCAAGGTTTACGCTCATCTTTGTACAATCGTTGCGGAGGGAAAAACGTGTTCATCGCGGAGGTATGTCCTGCTTTAGGGTTTCATTTTTGCTCAGTATTGATTGGGTTTAGTGTTAATGATTAGGGTTTTGTTTATGCCAGAAAAAATCCAGAATTTCACATGGGTTTAGTTGGATGCCAGAAATTGATCTCAACAGCGAAATTCCAGAATTTCACAGAGCGACGAAAAAATCCCCAATTCCACCCCAAATCCCCAATTCGACATAAACAACCCTAAACCCAAACCCAATTTAATTCAACTTAAACCCTAAAATGAATATGCAATTTCAATTAAATGGTCAGCATAGTGCAAACGGACATGTCACTGAATAGTATCCACGTCACACAAAATCACCACACTGGCACTGTTCCGTTAACGATTTAGACGGAGTTAACGAAAATGAGTTGATTGAAAAAAAAATTACGAAAGGTAGGACCAAATTGAAAACATTTTCAAAAATAAGACCAAAGTGAAAAAAGTCGACCAAAACTAGGACCAAATGACTATTTAAGCCATTATAAAAATATAAAAATAATTAGTAGAAAACAGTTTAATAATAATAATAATAATAATAAAATAATAATAATAATATAAACTTATACAAATATTAATTACATAAAAGATTATCTTTTATATTTATTAAAATATTTTTTATCTATCACATCAATCAAATTACTTAAAAACTTTATTTTTAAATTCATTTACCATTATCTCCAAATCTTTTAAAAAAAAACAACGCATAATTCACTCGGATATCTTATCACATCCATCTACTATCTCTCCAAATTTATCTCTTCAAGTAAAGAGACCCTAAATCTTTGGATTCCATGACAAACAAATATTTACGGGTCACGTAGATTCGATCAATAAAACAAATATTTGGTAGGGTTCCATTTAAAGATTTATTGAGAAAGTGAAAGTACAGGAAGATGTATGTATTTTACCATGCAGTATTCCGGATTGATGATGTATGTGTTTTGTGCATATAAGAATACATCTTGTAACACCTAAAATCAACACACACAAGATGAACAAAATCATACAGTTACTATTATATTTTCAAATTATTAGATACATGATTCGAAGGTCTAACAACATGAACATTCCAAAATATATACAATGTATAGATGAAGGTTTGAATCCATAAATAGAATTTATACGTGAAGAAATCCATAACATAGTTTCTATTCATGTATATTAAATGATGTAACACTTCATTTTAGTATTTTAAAATTAAATAAAATAATAAGTTTCATCATAATATTTAAAAAGTATTCAAAACGCTCAATATTTAATTCAAAGTATACAATATATTAATCCAATCTTGAAAGGATAAGATTATAAAAAAAAGTTACTAAACTAATATCACTATCATTTATACACTCAAAGTTAAACTAACAAATCCTATACAAAACTAATCACTTACTAAATCTCTTTGAGACTTTCTACTACTCTAACTGATAATAACTCCTTATTTTTTAGAGGTGTCTCTATACCTACAACTTCATTTGTTCCCACCAAATAGGTGATCATTGTGCAAAAAAAGAGACGAACAACCAAAAAACACAATATATGATAAGTTAGTATACAAAAAAAATATTCATATATAAAACATTGTATAAAACATATTTAAGTCTATAATCACACAAAATAATCACACAAACAATTTACACTAGACTAAATTATCAGGATACATGTCTACAACATAAGGTACACTAGAGGTGTGCACCTATGATGGTTCCTAAACTCTTAGGCTATGTTTTTTTGAATTGATGTACTATTCACAATGAATGGTACGAGATTATTAAGAAGTGAGTAGCGTGTTCTTTTGGAGGTGATACAAGGTGATGGGAGGAGATGATTAGAGGAATTGACTGAAAATTCAATCTCACCATTTATAGTGATATTAGAGGGTGACACAACTGAATTTACCAAATTACCTTTCATTATTTAATTTCTGTTAAATGTGATTTAGCAGTTAAAATCAATACACATGATATTAGTTTACTTTCTTAATTCTATGTTAAAGATAATAATAATTTATTATGGTTATAATAAAAAATTATTACTTCTACAATTACTATTAAAAAGAAAAAAAAGTTTTCGTATACATTAATTATTTTCCATCTTATATATTATATTTATTTTTATACAAAATATATTGTATCATTCATTTTTTATAAATATTTTTTTTATATTTTTAATCATTCAATAAAATTTATGAAATAATTTTAAATTATTTATATATAATTTCATATCACCTATAACAATATGATCATTTTGGTAATCTAACTTTTTTTTTGTTAATTTTTTTTAATATATCACATAAGTCAATACATTACACACTTTCACAAACTTCACTCTCTAATCCATTCTAAAATTACCTTTGAATCACTTAAAAGAAACAACACCAACTTCACCCTCAATATTTTCAATCTCTTTCTCTCACTCTTTTTCTAATCCTTTATCTCAAAAGAACACACATTAGAGTCTAGTCTCAAAGAGTTATAACTCGATTACACACAAAATTAATTACCTTTACTCACACTTTAAGTCTAATACATTATAAGATTAGGATATACTACTGGTCTCACCACATACGACATAAGAGACTTATTTATTAGCACTATATTATAAATCTGGATTCTTATTAAATTATTTTTGGTTATTGTTCATATGTTTAATTTTTAATTACTTATGTCTTTTTTCTTCTATCACTTTTTATATTTAAATGTATATATTTTTTAAACTTTCAATAATTAAAAATAATCTTATTATTCCACATAGGATAACTATGATTGTATTTTTTTTCATGAATTATATTGATTATAATATAATATGGAGAAAAAATAAATTTAATAATTGAAATGTTGAGAAGTAGCGAGAGAAAGATATCAATGGTGGTTTGAATAAAGTAAATATGGCCAAATTTCATTGGTGTGCTGAACGGTTGACCTTTTCCTCTCACTTATACCTTTTTACCCTTTCTTTCTTTTTGTCATTTATATATTCATATTAAGTTCTGTACCGAGTTTTATTTAGTTTTATATTTCTCACTGCCTGTTTTCAAAACCCTAATCAAATATTCACTAACCCTAATTCTTCTCGTCCATGGCGCAAAAGCAGAAGCGTCCTTCCCCTCTCGATGAGCCACCAACGGCTTCTTCTTCAGATTCCGAGGAAGAAGAAACACAAGGACCATCTTCTCTGCGGCATGGAAAAGAAGAGGAAGAAGCTTCGTCGGGAGAAGAGGAAGATGAATCATCCGGAGAAGAGGCAGAAGATGACGATCTTCCACCACCCATCACCAAAACCAACCCTCCACCCCCTCCCACCAACCCTCACCCCCAACCCTCATCTTCTGATTCCGAAACAGAATCCGAATCAGAGACCGAGTCAGAAACTGAATCCACTCCTGCGAAGGCGGTAAAGCCTCTCGCGACCAAGCCCATGGACCAGGCCCAAAAGCTCAAGGCGCTACCTTCTCCGGCGCCGCCTAAACCGGCTCTGAAACGCCCCGCCGAGAACAGCAACGCCCACGTCGCGAAGAAAAAGAAGAAATCCGGCGATTCTTCTTCTTCCCCTGCCGCTTCCGACGAAGAGATGGAGGACGGGAAGAAGTCCGGCGATCAAATGAAGAAGTTTCAGAGGCTGTGGAGCGAGGAGGACGAACTCGCCATTCTGAAGGGCTTGGCTGAGTTCACCTCAAAAACAGGGCACGACCCTCTCAAGTTTGCGGGTGGCAATGCTTTCCATGATTTCTTGAAGAAGTCGCTGCATGTGGAAGTTACCAGCAACCAGCTGAAGGAGAAGGCGCGGAGACTGAAGAAGAAGTATGAGACCGCTGCAGTGAGAGGGAATAGCGCTGATGGCCTTACATTTGCAAAGCCGCACGATCAGAAAACGTTTGAATTGTCGAAAAAAGTTTGGGGAAGTGAGCAAGATGGTGGAGTGGCCAATGGGACAGTGGAAAAGCCCAAGGCTAACGGGAATGCTGCTAAGAGTCCGAAGAAGAAGGAAACCGGTAGCCGGAATGTGGCTTCTGCCAAGAAAGCTAAACCTGAACCGAAACAGGAGACGGTGCCAGCGACGCGCATTGAGTTGAAGGAATCTGAAAAGATGAACATTGATCAAAAGCCTGTTCATTGTGAAGTGAGTATGTTTTTGAATGCATTGTCCCACTTTAAAGAGGGTCTGGGTGTTTGTGGGTTGGACGAGGAGGATGTGAAGAAGGGGTTGGAATTGATTGGTGAATCGAAGAGGACAGAGTTGAGGGCAAAGTGGAAGAAATTACAACGTACTGAATTGGAACTGTTTGCTAATCGCTCTGAACTGATTGGGGAGCAGACTAAATTGATAGTTGAGGCACTTCGGTCGTCCAACCATTAGGATTGTCAATGTTGTTTGCTGTCTTTTTTTGGTACTTTGTCACATGTTTTGGGGATCTATCTGCTATGCATTATAATTTTGTGACTATGGTATAGTCTTGATTCGGTAGTATAGTATGTTGTTTAGTTATTTTGGCTATATGAAAGTGTTCTTCTTAAGTTCTCTGCATATTTTGTGACAATCGATTCTCTTGTTTAACGAAGTTTATTTTCTATCGGATCTTTTATTGTAGCATGATCTTTTGGGAATTTAGTCTACTCTAAATTCTTAAGTAATTCTAGATTGACTACGATATTATCTTTATATTCCTGTTGGTGACGTGCCAATGTGGCTCAAGACATGATGTTCATTTTGCGTTAGGAGACTGTTATCCCTGATGTTACAGCTTACAACGCCACTCATGCACATAGTGTTGTTTCAACATAAACATGGCTTTGGAACGCGTGTTAGCGGCTAAACAAACAGCCAAAGGCAGTTTTTTAATACCTGTATGTTCAGGAAGGTATGATGTGTTTTATATTCATAACGTTAGTTAAATGATTTGCTGTTGTACTTGTTATGTATTTTCTATGTTGATCATCGATTCATTAGTTATGTCCTCTGTCGTGATGAAGTCTGTTTTTTAAATTCCATTGGATGATAAGGACAATCCTCCTTCTGTGATAATGCTTTTATCAAAGTGAAAATCTTATTACAGCAGCCGAGCATCGTTATTTTGAGTTGATCATTTTCAATCCTATTATCAATAATTACAATCTTCAATCGAAAAGCTATCAACCCAGAAAACTTGTCTAACTTATAAATTTCTAATTTTTAATGGCTATTGATGTTGAAGAGTTGTCTAAGTGCAGAGCTGTTTCCTTAATGAGTGCAGTAATATGATTGTTTCCTGCTAACATTATATTCTTTGCTGTGAAAATCTTCAGTATGATTTTAGAAATTTGCATGAAGTACTCTTTCAGAACTGATCGGTGTCTGAGTTTGGTTCCTGCATTATTTCTCTTTAACATTTCTCTGTTTCCAACTTTCTTATTCAATATCGGGGAGCCAGAACAAGAATTCAAAACCCTTTTATCTCTTTAAGCACAACTTTTTTGGATAGGTGTTTTAACATGTTGAAAGGGGACAGGCATTTTATTTCAATATCGTCACTGCCGTCCTTGGAGAAATTTTCTTTTTAGCACTGAGCTGCTGCTGAATTTATGTATTGCCTTTCATAGATTAAATGAAGAAAATATTAATTATTTTTTTTAATTCAACGCCTTAGTTACATGATATAAATTTAGCATTCTGGGTTTGATTGTATAGAGGGCTGCCTTAAATCCCACTAAGATTGGGCTAGGGGTGAGTGGTTTGAATAGATTTATGAAGATTTAAATTTCATTGCAATCCTTCAAGAAGGTTGTGGATAGAGAGTTGCATGCTGCGATGAACAGACCACTTGAAGGTTAAAAGGGATGACTTCTATCAGATTTTGAAGTGGTGGTTGTGTGGCTACACAGGTGTTATCTCTCTTCCTTGTGAACCCTTTATAAAACGACTGGTAGCCTCCTTAGTGTTGGACTGAGTTTATCTGTTCAAATTCTGGAATCACCAATAAAGGATGAAGATCTTTTTATGAACCAAAAAGCGGTTAGAATTTATTGTTGATATAACGCAAAAGTCTTTGAAGGGCATGCATGCTCCTTAGCAGCAACATCTGCCAGAAAATAGGGAGAAAGATTCGTAATGTTTAGATTAAGTGTTCTACCAGAAAGACTCGTAATGTTTAGATTAAGTGTTCTACCTGTCACTGCTGTATGTTGTAATCGTTGTAATTTGAAATAGCAGTTGCTGTTTCATTAAGAGTAATGATATTATTTACACATACTATTGAACTCACTCTCTTGATTCTGCCCCAAAGTAATATTTTTTTTTCCACCCTTCAGTAAGAAATATAACTCCAAACAATGAAGAGATAAACAGTTCACGCAATAAATTAAGTTTTATACTATCCACACACAGCATTTCCACCTACCATCATAAATTAAACCAAACTTATCATGATAAAGCATCCCAATGGCAACAATATTTAACCTCGTTTTTAGTTTGACAACTCAAATCTTGATATGAGGATGCCGTCATTGTCTGCATACAACCATTCTCCTTCCCGAATAAATGTTCCCCCAACGTAAACAGGGACATTCTTTTCGCCAGTGCGTTTTTTGTTGGATTTGAGTGGATTAGAAGCCAAGGCTCTTACGCCAATGCCACATGCATTGATCTCATCTACATCTCTAACGCATCCATTCACCACAATTCCAGCCCACCCGTTGCTATATGCTATCTGTGCCAAATTCCCTCCCACCAAAGCACACCTCAAGCTTCCCCCTCCATCAACCACCAACACTCTTCCTTCCCCTTTCGTCTCAAGAACTTCCCTCACCAACACGTTGTCTTCAAACACCTTCACAGTTACAATGGGACCAGAGAACGACGTGATCTGACCATAAACCCTGAACACTGGATGCAGCACCCTCAAATCACCACTTCCTACATGTGCTGTATTTGCATCAGTTAGATCAGCAGTAGGTACAGTTGTCATGTTAGGAACTCCTCCTGCATCAACACCAACATAGACCTTTACTTTCTGACAAAAATGGAATTCAATCGAGCTTAATTTGGATTTCTCCATCATCAAAACACCAACTACGTGGAAAAGTTAACTGCTGTAAATGTTGGTAGAACACCATGACAACAATAAAAACCACATTCTATTACCTTCTTATTCTTCCACTTACGCTCAGAAACATCCTTTCACTAATATTTCTCCACTTTCTTAAAAACAAATTTCATCCTTAAATGCTATTGCAACTCACCACATTAATATACTTCAACAGTTCTAGTTTTCAGTCTCTGACCTACATACATGCTAACGAATTCAATTTCATAAACCAAAAGACGCTGGCAAATAAAAAATTTGTCATGCAGGCAGTAGATTTTAAGATCTCCCGGCTTGAGAGGGATAAATTGTAATTTTACAGTGATAAATGGAGTTTTGGAAAAGAAAAAAGAAGTAGTTTAACAAACCCGATTGGAAAGTAGCGTTGAATTGAAGATGGTTGGTGCGTATGAGGTGGTAACTGAGAAGGGATGAAATGATAGAACAGAATTGCAGTGAGAGGACCGAGAGAGAAAGAATGAATTGGTGAAGTGAAGAGGGAGGAGTGATAAATAGGGACTCTGAAACCAAGAAAAGTCCAAAGTTTCTATCTTGATGTTGGTGGCGCCTCTGGTGAGAAAGAAACACTGGGGTTTGAATGACTTGCGTGGAAAATTCGTACGACAAACTAAACAAAACAAACTCATAGCCACAACTTTTAGCGCTTGGGGAAGCCTCTGCGAAATGAGACCACACAAACCCAAACACATGACACAACCACCTCTCATTTTTTTTTATTATTATTATTGATCTTCCGTGTAAATAACTACTTTTATCTATTTAGTTTTTAATTTTTTAGTTCTTTACTTATATCACTTATTTTGTTATCTGAAAAATTATAACCTTTTCACATCCTTCATTATTTAATCATCCATATGTTCTTCTTCTTTAATAATATACCACAAACTATATTATTTATAATTTATCAGTGAATAACACTGTCATGTGTTCGCATTTTTTTAATTTTTTTAATAATTAATAAATAATATATAATTAATTTTTAAAATAATTATTAGATTTTAATTAATAAAATAAAAAATATATAAATAAAATGTTTTTAAAATAATTATTAAAGATAAAATAAGTTTTTAAAATAACGATTAAATTTTCTTTTTAAATAACAATTAAGAATAAATTATTTATAAAATAATTAATTTTTAAAATAATAATTAAAGATAAAAATAAAAATATAAAATATCGACACAAAAGAAAAAAAAGAAAATCTCTTTATATATTTATATATTATTATAGATTATTTAATCACCCATATATTATTCTTTCTCTCTATTCCACAAACCAATTATTTATTTCCATTTTTCATCTTTCAAGAGGCTGTGGTATCTCCTTTTCTCTAAACGAATACCAATATACTATATATTTAAAAAAATTGTGTAGAATTTAAAAAAGAAAAACTGAAATCTTTGTTTAACTTGAGAAAGGCTAGGAATGTTAATGTGATTTATTTTATAAGTTAATATGTATTCAGAAACACTTAGGTTAGGAGACAGCATTTATTCCTCCCTCGGTTACTATTTATTTGTCCCTCTCACCAAATTAGCTTCATTTAAGAAAGATATGCAGATATTTTTCCAGTTTTTCATATAAGTTTATGTCTTTCTCCATGTCTCTTTAAAATTTCAAAATATATTCAATATATTAGTCCAATTTTATTATTGATTTTTACTTTTCTTTTGATATTTTTATTTAATATTTATATAATTAATTTTCTTGGTGACATTTGAAACTAAAGACATTTAATTTTTTTGTTTTTCTAAAATATTATTTAATTATTTTTGATATAGAAAATAGACAAAATTACATACGTAAACTATAACTTAACTGATTTTTAATGAGAATGGAGATGAGATACAAGAATTTTATACCCGTTAAATAAATTAAATATGATGACAAGATGAAATGAGATGCATTTTTACTTTGATGATAAAAATGACATAGTCAAATTTACACTAGTCTTGTCTCTTTGTTATTCCTATATATCGAAAACAGTTAGAATAAGGAACTTTATGCTTTTCTTCACATGAAACAACCAAAGATGGAGGTGTACTTTTTCTTTTTTAAATTTTTCGCAATTTATTGCCTTGTTTTTTGAAATATCATCAAATTTATTTGCTTAATAAGTGTCATACAAGGAAACATATATTTAAGGTTCGTATAGTAAACCCTAATAAAATATAGTTGCTGAGGAGGAATAATTAGTTTTGTATAATACATTTTTCGTAATTTTAAAATCAATTATTAATTTTTTTTTCTCTGTGAGACATAATTATTGCTATTATGTTATTAGGTAACACCTCTATCTTACGTTGTAGAGGTGGACTTTAGGTAAAATCAGAGAAATTTACTTCTCTCTCACTCTCAAATTATGCAGTTCCTTTACTTTGTTGTGCATTTTCAGTGATATACTATTGATCATACAATTGTTTATGCATCCATTGAAAATCAAGCAATTTGTGTAATCAGTGAAACACAAAAGGACGCAAAAAAATGAAATAAAATAAATTGTACATTTGATAAAACACTAGTTGTAATCGCTTCTGGTTTTGGTAACAAAAGATGATCAAGTGCGTCTTACGCTTTCGGTGTCGTTTTCTTTCATTTTTTCTTCTCATTTCTGGTGGCCGTGGCAGAAACGTAATAGGGAACAGTAGTATTAAGTTAAAGTTCTAAATATGCAATTACATTAAATACATAGAGGACATTCGTTATATGTTGGGAGTTTACCTGATTTTAACGTAACTGTCATTAGTGAATGATACATATGTCTGCAAAAGAACTATGTAATATTAAGTGTGATCGTGATTCGTGAGATGAATTAAAGCTGCAAATTTTTCGTTACAATTTACTTTATTCTTCGTTTAATTGTCTTTCCCTCTCTATGGTTCGTTCCATTGGGGGCAAGGAAAGTGGCCAACAAGTATTCCAAACCAATCTCTCTACTTTTACTTCAAAACTATTTCGTTCCTTACTATGACTTATTCTTTTGGCAATAGTTTTGGTAAAAGGTAATTAATATAAATACATTTTAACTTTATGTTGGAAATCCCACATTAATTAGATACAAGACAAGTTTAGAGTATATATGTAAAAGCAAAACCTATTATGACAAGTTGGTTTGTGAGGCTTGAGTTAGGTTTAAATCCATCCTTTAACATATTATTTTGAGTATACAAACCTCAACATACCTAATTTAAAGTTTATATGTGTGGTTGCAAACCTTACCTTTCAAACCGGTTTTTGAAAATTTGGTCAGAGAAGATCATTTTAAAAAAATTATTTATTCATTGATCTTACTTGTAAATAAATATACTTATCTATTTAGTTTTTAGTTTTCTATTTCTTTACTTCCTTATATTCATCGTCATTTATTTTGTTCTCTGAAAAATTTTACATTTTCACATCCTTTATTATTTAATCACCATTATATTTTATTTCTTTTTTTTTAATAATATACCACAAACTATTTACTATTTATAATTTAGTTTCCATTTTTTTTTAATTTATCTTTCAAAATGTATAAAGGCCGTCATGTCTCCTTTTCTCTAAACGAATACCAATATAATATATATTTAAAAATAAAGAAGAAATTTGTGTAGAATTAAAAAGATAGACAGAAATCTTTGTTTAATTTGAAAAATGTCAGTGTGATTTATTAGTTAATATGTATGCAAAAACACTTGGGGTAAGGAGACAAAATTTATTCCTCCCTCGGTTACTATTTATTAGTCCCTCTCACCTTATTGCCTTCATTTAAGAAAAAATACGTAGACATTTCTCCGGTTTTTCGTATAAGTTTGTCTTTTTCTATGTTTCTATTTTAAACTTTCAAAACATATTTAATATACTAATAATTTTTTTTATAATTCTTTTGATAATTTGGTATTTATATAATTAATTTTTATATTGATATTTGAAACTAAAGACATTTATTATTTTTGTTTTTCTAAAAAGATTAATAGACAATTACAAACATGGACTACTGATTTATGATGAAAATGGGGATGCAACACAAATAATTCACACCCATTAAATATGATGACAAGACAAAAATGAATATGGATTTTAATTGAAAATGAGGATGACATAATCAAATCCATACTAGTCTCATCTTTGTCATCCTATTTATAAATAAGAATATTTTTCTAATTGAATAATTACGGAAAAACAATCATCATGAGATAATTAGTGCTAAAACATGATTAAAATATACTTGGACCGACCTATGAACACAAGTAAGTAATAGTAATAGTAATGACAAAAGGTGAGTTTTTCTACAATATACTATTAAGCCATGGGAAGTGATACTTTAACAAAGTTCTTTTTAACAAACTTTTGACAAATTACCATTTTAAGTAAAAAAATATTATTTTATTATTTTATTTTGGTTAAAAAGTAAAATAAAAATCTATTTTAATTCCATTTATAGTAACTTTGTCAAAAAATTTCTTGTCAAAAGATAATTTTCCATTAAGCTATTGTCCGAAACTGTCCGAAGTAAACACTAACTTGAGTATTATAATATTTTTTGTAGGTATTTGCCTCCAGGTAATACCAAGAAGTCTATGAGCCGCGAAGAACAAGGGATAGAACATAAGTAGTGGACTACTTAGTGTATCTCAATCTATTAGAAAAAATAACTTTATGTGCTTTTTTTTCACATGGAACAACCAAAAATGGAGGTCTATTTTTTTTTTGGTTGCAATTTATTGCATTGGATTTTGAAATATTATTGCATTTTCTTTACTTATGAAATTTCCATATTGGAAACAAACATAGACTTTTAGCACCGAAGGATATTGACCTATGATTTTAAGGGGTCAAATAATAAACTTAATATTTATAATTTTTAAGTTGTATTTGATATATGTTTTATTTTAAATAAATTTTTCTAATTTGATATTTTTCATTCATTGGATATTCTCATATGTGAGAATGTTTTTTGTATCATGTTCCAAACAATTTATCAAATTTCTCACCTCTAATTTTTTTAATTAGATCTTTAATATCATGTTTTCAAAGATGTAAGAAAGTTGAATATGTTTGTTTTTATTTTTATATGAAACTTCCTTTTTATTACTTAAAAAAAATAAATTCATTCTTTTATTCACCATCAACATACCTATATTTTGAAAAAAAAAATTGATCATAATCTAATAAAAATTTAGAGAAATAATTACAAAGAAAACTCTAGTAATCACAGCACAATTAAAAATTAGTTGTGAAAAAACACATGAAATATATTATTTTTTTCCTATATTCATAACAAATAAATATGCAAAGACTCATGAAATAAAAAAATACTAATTATTAAACTAATATTTCACGATTAAATAAGACAAAATAAAGATATATTTTTCAAGAATAGAATAAAACATGAGAGATGAGAACAAAAATAGTGAGTTTGTGTCTAATTTTTTTTGTTCAAAAACCAAAAAAATTAAAAGTGAAATATGAGTACAATAGATAAAAAAAGTTAAAAAAACAATGAAAAAAAATGTTAGTAAATATTTTTATTCTTTAATATATTTAATTTTATATTTTATTATAAACGTTATGCTTTATAAAATAAACAAAAATATACATAATTTAATTTATATCAATTTTTAATATATGTTGTATATTAATTTAAATTTTTTAAAAAACTCTAAAACTTATTAATATATAAAATTTAAAAAATAAACTGGGGCATGGCTCCCCTCGGTCATCGAGAAGGTTTGGTAAACCCTAATAAAATATACTTGCTACGGAGGAATAATAAGTTTTGTATAATATTTGTTTGTAATAATAAGCTGAAAATCAATTATGAACTTTTTCTGAGACACAATTGTTGCTATCATGTTATTATTATCATCACTATAAAAATTAGAGTTATTAAAAGCATAAATTAACACATTTTCTTTGAACATAAAAGAATACATTTAGAAAAGTTCTGTATATCTTTATCTAAGATGAAATACTGTGATGTGATAAAACATGATTTTATTTATAGACGAATGTTTAAGCATTTAATATATTTAAAAAGTGGTACCTTCCCATAATCAATTTCGAAGCCGAACAGACACGCAGTAGATTTTCTTTATCCATCCCTGTTTTACTCTTATAAATAAATCTGATTTTATGATTTCGCTCGTAAATGTCGCTTTTACTTTAGCATTGTTCAAAAAAGATATGTTGTTTTATTAGGTACTGTATCTTAAGTTGTAGAGTTTAGGTAAAAATCAGAGAAATTACTTCTCTCTCACTCTCAAATTATGCAGTTCCTACACTTTGTTGTGCATTTGCAGTTAATCATACAATTGTTTATATATGCATCCGTTGAAAATCAAGCAATTTGTGTAAGCATTGAAACACATAAGGACACACAAAAAAAAAAAAATGTACACTTTGTAAAACACTAGGTGTAATCGCTTCTGGTTTTGGTAACAAAAGATGATCAAGTGCGTCTCACGCTTTGGGTGGCGTTTTCTTTCATCTTTTCTTCCTCCTTTCTGGTGGCCGTGGCAGAAACGTAATAGGGAACAGTGAACAATCCATGGATGAAACACATAATGCCTCCTATGGTTAGAAACCGATGGCTGAACATGGCACAAGATTTTCGTGATCTTGAGTTTGCTAATGTGCCTATGATCAGCATCGACATCCCAACAGCTACCACAATCCTGCAAAAGTTAATAGTGAGAAACTGTAAAAGAAAAAAACAAATTAAGAAGGATGCGTGAAAGAGTGAGTTTACCAAGAGAAAATGAGAAAAGCCACTGCTAATTGTCTGTTTGCTGAAGCTGATCGATACTGTTCTCTGGACCAAACACAAATGCAGCCACCAAGCAAGTGAGCAATGACATGGGCAAGTGTCAAGAGAGTGGCAGCTGCCAAACCTAGCTTGAAAGCATGATAGCTTGGGTACCTACACTCAAATATCCACACCTTCATGTGCTTCTCCTGTTAATTCATCCCAAAAGGATCAGAGAATCGTGTTAAACCCTTCAGTTTTTCTCAACTTTTATGAAGCAGAAGGGTCTTTCTAGTTAGAGTACCTTGTTTTGAGCTATTTCTGCCTCAATTCCAAGTATGCCAGCAACAACATCCAACACCATCACAAGTATGCAGATAAGGAAGCCATAGTTTTTGGTCATGATTCTAATACAGTAGAAGCTCTAGAGAAGAAGAAGATGAAGTAGGGCTATGCATGTTTTATTGCACTACACTATATATATATATATATATATATATATATATATATATAGACATATATGAGATCATATATAAAATTGTACAAGTTTAACCGCTAGTTTTAAGTTGACGTTGTAAATATGTAATTGCATTAAACACTTAGAGGACATTCGTTATATGTTGGGAGTTTACCTGATTTTAACGTAACTGTCATTAGTGAATGATACATGTCTGCAAAAGAACTATGTAATATTAAGTGTGATCGTGATTCGTGAAATGAATTAAAGCTGCAAATTTTTCATTACAATTTACTTTATTCTTCGTTTAATTGTCTTTTCCTTTCTATGATTCGTTCCATTGGGGGCAAGGAAAGCAGCCAACAAGTATTCCAAACCAATCTCTTTACTTTTACTTCAAAACTATTTCCTTCCTTACGATAACTTATTCTTTGGCAATAGTTTTGGTAAAAGGTAATTAATATAAATGCATTTAAACTTTATGTTGAAGCCCCACATACAAAACAAGTTTAGAGTATATATGTAAAGGTAAAACCTATTATGACAAGCTGGTTAGTGGGGTTTGAGTTAGACTTAAATCCCACCTTTAACATATTAGAGTACGCTCTATATTTAGAGTATGCAAATCTCAACATACCTAATTTAAAGTATATATGTGTGGTTGCAAACCTTACCTTTCAAACCGGTTTTTATCGGATTTTGAAATTCAAAAACCTTGCACGAGGATGAGCAACGGCTCTTGGAGTGATTATAGTTATTATATATTAACAATATTACAAATCGTACTACCTTGGGTTTTCACAGCTAGAAATCACTGAATACTGATGAAACCAAAGACAATCTACAATATGGACATCTCCAAGAGCTCCTGTGGTTGGTCTACAAGTTTATAATTATTGAAAGAATAAATTAATCAGTCCTAATCATTGTGACACAAATAATTAATTAAAGAAGGAAATGGTCCCAAGAATTCAAACTGTTTGCGTGAAGCTCATGTACACATTACTGACTTTTGAGATAAAACTGTTGATAAATTTCTTAAGAGTTCTGAAAGCACCTTTTAAAGTTGTTTATCTTATTATATGACGTTGTCACCTCCTTATATATATATTTCCTTGTTGATAAATTCAATTCCACAGAGCAATATTTTATTTGAAATAAAAAATGATTGGATGGTTGTGATCCCTGTTAGTGCTTCCTCGTCCGTTGATTGTTCAAAGATCAGATAACCTTAAATGATATAAATTTGTTGGAGATTGCTTGAATCATGAATAATAAATGGAGATTCTGAAGTTATTATAAGGCTTCAAAATCAAACTACCATGTTTATGGCAATTCAATTACTGAAATCGTTATAATGCGTATTGTGTTGCACATGGAATATTTTAACGTTCTACTGAAAAGGAAAAAACAGCTTGCATATGAAGGAACTGTGTAGTTGAGGGACAAGATTCCTTGATTGTTTTCTTTCTTTTGGAATTGGAGGTTATTGGTACGTGGAAATATTCTACACATTTCTTCTCCAAAAGCCTTTTGAATGTTGATCCTTTAAGAGCATAACGAAAAAAGAGAGAGAATGTTTGAGGCTTGGCTTTCTCTCAAGAAGACCCTTCAGTGCAAACCACACCCGAATCATGTTCATGATCCAAAGACTATTAGGCAGCAAAAAGGTAACCAGAGAACAAAGTTGGGCAATCTTGAGAATTCAAATACCAAAGATTTCATCCAAGGAAGCAAGAGGCACTCCAAAAATCCCCTAAGTTTCAAAGGGGACATTGAGATCACTGGTCCCATAATCGACGAAATTACTCTTGATAGCTCAAACCATGAAACTAGTCGACGTTTTCCTTGTCCTCAAAGCAATAGCAGCAATAAAGCTTCTCGCAGAACACGAAGGTCAGAGACATCTTCAAGGATAGCATATCCTCTAGATCACAATGAAGCAAATGTGCCCTCGAACACAAGAACGTTGGTTCAGATGGATTCTGATGTTTTTTCATCATTGACATGTGATAAATGTGGCGAGAAATTAAAAAACCCTGTTGCTGTAGAAGCACACAATGTCTCCAATCATTCAGGTAATAACAGACTAATATTTCCTAAATTGAATTGAAGGGTCAAGAATTTACGGAGCTGCTTCTTTCTAAATCTTGTGTTTTTGTTTTTGTTTTATTCATGTTATGGTTCAGTTAGTTGCCATAAACTCTTTTGCCATTTCTTTGCTGAATAAAATGATCAATGAATTTAGTCTTAAAACATACATAGTTCATCAACATGTACTCTGTTTTTCCAGTGATTGAGCTTGAGGAAGATTCGTCGAGACAGATCATAGAAACAATATGCGGAACAAACTCGGTTTACTCCGAAAGCATGTTGGGTGAGATTGACTGCATCTTAAAGGTTGTGAATATACCAAAAACCTTTGCTTGCTTTGAGGAGTACAGAGAAAAGGTGAAGGAAAAGGCCGAGAAACAAAAGAAGAAACACCCTCGTTGTGTGGCTGATGGAAACGAACTTTTAAGGTTCCACGGCACAACCATTGCATGCTCTCTGGGCATAAACAGCTGTTACAGGCTGTGCACTTTAGACTATTGTGGTATATGTCAAATTCTGAGACACGGGTTCTCGAGCAACAAGGAATTCAAAGGTGCATTGGGGGTTTACACAACTTCCACAAGTGGGAAAGCCTTTGAATCCATTTCCATTATGACATCCCATGAGAGACCATTTTCGAGAAAATCCATCATAGTGTGCAGAGTAATAGCTGGGAGAATTTGCAGCCCTCTTGAAGGGATTGAAGAAAGGGCTGATTCAGAGTTTGATTCATTGGCAGAAAAGATAAATGGGCATTCAGATGTTGAGGAACTGTACGTGTTAAATCCCAGAGCCCTTCTACCTTGCTTTGTGGTAATCTACAAACAGCAAACAGCAAAGTTTAGAAGGGTTGGGCCAAGCTTAAGGATAGGTAGCTTTTAACACCAACAACCTTCACCTGTTTCAGTAGTGATTCTTCTAAGTCATTCTTCAAACTTATTTTAGGTAGACCTTTCTTATTTATTTCCTCCTTTTGTATATAAATCAACATAAATATAGAAAAAGAGTAATAGTATTTAAATGTAATTAATTTCATTAATCATAAATTCATATTATTATAACGTAAAATATTATTTTTTACAGAAAATTTAATTAAAAAAACTCGTATAATTTTAGGGTGTAGGTTTAGTTCTCATGACTTCATTTACTATTTTAATTATATATATAATATGAGATGAATTGATTTAAAAATAATAGGTATTAATAAAACATGATCAATTAAAAGGCTTTACTGAAAAATAACCCACTTTGAATCTTTTTTCACTATAATAAATTATATTGAAAATATTTTAAAATAATTATTTTATAATAACAATAGTAAACTACTAAAAAATATAAACAAAATTACCTTATTTCTCACTTATTTACTACCCAATTTAAATTTATTTTTTTATTTTTTTTCTCAAAATAAACTCATATTAAATATTGTACGAAGATTTTATTAAAAAGAAAAAAAAAGTACGAAAAATACATCACACCATGATAAAATTACGTGGCAAATATAGTAAAAAAAAAATCTATTATGAAAAAATCTATATTATCTTCACAGAAGTTATCCATACTTTGACCTTTATATACTAAAAACGGACAAAATTCTGAACATATTAAAAAATTTATTGTCCATCATTTCACGTTCCATAAAAACCTTTAATTTTTCATAAATATTTATTTTGAAAATTTAGTATTAACTCTTGAACCCGTTCCTATCAAATTTTATTATACTTTGAATCTCGACTCATCATAATCTTCGATAGTAAAAGCTTTCCTCAGCAATTAATATTTTAACCTACTTAAAAGCTATTTTCAATTATATTAATTTTCTTCTTTTTCATCTCTCTTATTTTTCATGAAAACATCCCCGCAAAGCACGGGTGCCAAATTCTGTACCAACGGGTCCCTTCACATACGAGGTGGTCGGTGTTATCTGTTACCAAAAATGGTTTATAGGTTTTTTGGGTCCATTAAGAGGTGATTGTTATTGAAAGGCCCACATTGGGAGTTGAATTGGAGGCAGTATACGGATGAAATTGGGCTAGAGGGGTGAGTAAGTGGGCTCAAGGAGTGTTAGGTAGTGAAGCCCATCGATTCAATTAATGAGACGGAGCTCCCGGTATCTTTGTTTTGTTGACCATGACAAGAGAGTAGTTGTTAGACTTGAATGGGCGGTGCCCAAAAAGTGTTCCCAAATCAATACATGTATCAATGTCTTTCAACAAAAAAATCGGCAACTGGACCTGCTAATTTCAACCTAACAAATAAAAAGTAAAAAACCTATGTTTGTGTGACTTTTTGAAAATCCAAAGGACAAATTAGAATTATTGGAAAAGAAAATAGAGATTAGTAGGATAAGAAGAGTGTGAGTTGTATACGCGTATTTTAGGCACCTTTATAGTTGTTCTGGAGTTGTATATATAAGAAGAGGAAATGGCGTGCGATTCACACATTATTTTGCAAATTCTGCGGCAACTGTCTTATCTCATCTCCTCTCTTCTCTCAAATCCAAGGCACCTCTTCTAAGCTGAAGGGGAAAGGTATGTATTGCTCTGTCTTTTTCTTTTACTATATCGTTAGATCTGAGTTTTCTTTCATCTTTCGCTACATCAATTTATTCCTTTGATTGCGTACTATCATTAATTCTTGTTACTTCTCGATTCCACTGAACTGTCTATTGGTTGCTACTGTTGTTGATTGAAACTTAACCCATTCAGATTCACCACCTCCCTCGCCGTATTGCTGTCGTGTCACTCTTTCTTTTGAATCTGCTTCGGTTTTCTTACGATTCGATCGATTTCGGACTGACTTAACTATCATGCAACCCTATCAATGATACCTTCTTGAAATTGACAATTATACTCTCTGATTTCCTTGCTGCTGAGTAGATGTCACTCTTGTAGATATTTGTGTAGTAGTTTTGTGTTGTCAGAATTGGGAAAGAAGAAAGATCTACGTTTCTTTTAGTTGTTAAGTGGGGTTGCATGCTGAAATAGGAGTAAAGGGGCTCATCTTGTTTTGTTCTGCTCTCGGAGTTTTGCTGTTTTTGTCGACGGTTGTTATTCTCTTTTCGTTTCATCTGTAGTCAGAGCGAAATCATGAACGTGCCCTTGTTTGTGAGGTTATCAGTGTTTAGGGTTTTAAATGGCGAGTACAGTCACTGTTTGTTGCGATCTTGGATATTGTTAAAAATTGGCGATAAATGTGGCCGCAATTAGCGATGCTCTTGCAGATAGTACAAGAACCTTAGATGCCGTAGCCAAAGCCATGCTTGCGGATTGTTATTTAAAACCTAGGTAGCTTTTCCTTTTGGATCTTTGAATTTGCGGTCGTGGCTTGATTTGGCGAGGGTGCTGTTTTATGACACGTTTTCCTTTTGAAGGATTATTAGCCGTGAGGGTCTAAATTTTGTTTCACGGAAGACTCTGAACTGATATTTGACCATGATTTCAGGAAGTTTTCTCTTCTAGTCACGTTTAGCTGTTAATTTACATCAAAAACCCATCGAATATTTTCTAGAAGCCAAAAAATATGTTAGCATGTATGCGTGATTGTGTAGAACAGGGAAAAAAAAACGCACTGGATTGCTATACTGATGTCATTTTTTAAGCCTTATATTACATTGCACTTACATGGAGTAACAATTTTACTGGTGTTTTTGCATGACGTGCAGCTTCAGGGATTTGGAAAGGTTGATATTGAAGCCATGGTTCTTGACTCCATACTGTCTTCTCCTCGACTGAAGTCTCCCTCTTTCAGGAGGCAGTTTACAAAGGATGAACTGGGTAGTTGGTCCACACTTGTGCAGAGGCATCGCTTCCTCTTATCTGCTCTTGTTCTGCTAACTCTTCTCTGTACTGTTTATCTTTACTTTGCTGTTACTTTGGGGGCCAGCGGCACCTGTTCTGGTTTGACTGGAGCTCAGAAAGCTTCTTGCCATATGGAACTTGTTAAGGATTCTGTGGCCAAGGGTAAACTGAAAATTCTTTGATATTTCAAAATATAATTATAATGGAATATTTTTTTTTCTTGACTTTTTCCCGAGTATAGGTGACATGAAATCCAATTACGGTCTCCGGCTGCAGTATTAGTGTGGTTGATATGTATACATACTATTTATCTTGGTATTTGTGAGTCAAAATGTAGAATACATGTAGAAAGCAATTTCTTAGATATGTTATATGTTGATTTTAGTAATTGCTTTATTGACCTAAACTTTAGGGCATCGTAGTTGGTAAATGAAGTTTGAAACTGCGTATGCGTGAATTATGGCCGGCTCGAACCCTCATATTTGTTATATTTGACTGAATTCATATTAAATTTTGTTAGTCATATCATATGTGTTTATCATTACCGCAGAAACTGCATTTTTTTTAACCTATTGCCAAAAAGGTAAAGGTTCAGAATATTATTATTATTATTAACATTATAAGAAAAAGGGGGGTGGGTTTGAACAACTGCTGAATATGTTTCAATAATTAATTAGTTTTGTTTGGCTCAATTTGCGGAATGATTTTAAGATATTAATGTTTAACAAAAATTTAGTTTTTCGAATCGAACAAGGGGTTCTGAGTAAACAAACTAACAGTTACAGAGTACATGTTTTTAGTTTTACGAAACTAGTTTTTTTACCGAAAGAAATCTAGATGTGCTAATTTTCAGTTGATGTATCAAACAAATTAAAATTTAGTTATAAAGTTTCTTTTATTTTCTTAAAATAATGGTGAAATATTGAAATTTCAGTTATCGACACAAGATTGTTGTATCAGAAAATTATGCACAATACATTAGTATTTCCAAAGACTAGCATTAAAGCTAAAATAAAAATTTGGAACAGTTTATACGTGATTTTGAATCTTGAGGCTGAATGAAAAAATATATCTTGACATCAGTATTCATTAAATACATATATTATATAATTACATTTTTAATAAAATATATTTTTTTTAATAAAATGTTATTTTATAAGGTGGTATAGTGAAGGAAAGAAATATGGTGGGAATGAATCCCCACTGAATATAAAACTGGAGGGGAAGTTAAGAACTACACTGGTGAGGTGCATCCAATCAAAGTAACACATTACATACTGTTAAGATATTGTGACGGAAACTTTGTTCCATGTGTCTATTCAAAAAATGATTTTTCTTTAGTTGCAATTGAAATCTATTTATGGTAAAAATAAAAAATATAAAAAAAGGGTAAAAACTAGGGCCTGTTATGATTTATGGGGTGTAGGCCGACAAGAGTGGTGGCCGGTGTGATTAAGAGGAAAGTGATGTTGTTGTGGAAATGAGTGAGAATAATTTAGCCACCTATTAATCAAATTAAACACTCCCATCATCATCATTAATGCCCACGCTCTTCTGTTCTAACAAAAAAAAAAATCAAATTCCGCCATATTTACTAGACTGAATTATCTGTATAACCTTTTTGCTTTAAACCACAAAAAAAAAAAATACAGAGAAAAAAGAAGCTCGAGAATAAAATAGATAAATAAAAAAATAACATTACGAATTGTTATATATTGTACTGTGTTACTGTGTAGAGCGGTTCTTAATTTTTGGTACTTTATTAGAAAAGTATTATAAAGGGATATTAACTATCATCTCTTTTCTAAGATTCAATTATTCCATTCTATTCCCACACTCAAACATATTTCTTGTTGTATTCAAAACATCATTTTCTTTTTCTATTTTATTTTGAACATTCCAATTTTTAAAATGGTTTTTCAACTTTAATCTAAACATAATCTAAAATCTGAAGAACTTGAGTAATTTCATAATAAAGTAAGCCCATTGACGTTATCAAAGGCATCACATGGTATTTCTGATATCTAAGTTTTGGTATATTGAGATAAAATTGATAAAATTTTCTGATGTGTTATTTTTTAATGCTTTGGGGAGGGGGCCTAAGATTCGTAAGCCAACATCATTTCCCTTTTATTTATTTTTAAATAGAAACGACGCGTTTCACATAATTTCTTACTATATATTTGTCTGTACATCATTAGACAAACAACACTCTTGGAAGGTAGAGGGATACTTCACAAGCCATTTTTATTCTCAAACTAAATAACTTTTTGTCTACTTCGGTCTTCGCTCTTCATATATTCTTCCAATAAAAAAAAATATTAATATCTCAACACAAAGAAAGTTAGTAAAAGAAAAAAGATTTTTTTTTTCTTTTTAATTTGATGAACATAAAGTGAGGACCATTATTCTGATCCTAGAAACATGAGGCATACACATGATTACCCGTGTGCTGATTGAGTTCGTTGCTTTCTTTGTAGTTCTTATTAATCAGTAAAAACAAGTGATGTGTATAATATAAGATCCATTTGAGAATTTGAAATGATCAATAGATTGAAGATGACCTAACATGTCATAAAATAGAATAAATTCGTCTTTCAATTCATATTTTAAAGCAAGATCCAGAGTACTACTCCTTGTATTTGTTATGGTATGCCAAATCATGCATGGATTGATTGAGAACAAAGAAAAAATTAATAGTAAGATAATCCATATCAATGGCGTGAGTTGGTATTCACGTCCTAGTACTAATAATGGTGTTGAAAATGATGATACCCCATAGACATCGAAATCAAGTAATTTAAGGCACAAGTTATGTTATTATTATTATTATTTGTGATGAAATTAAAAAAAAAAAAAAGTAACTAGAAAATTGACAGTTAAGTTATAATTTTATTTTTCCAAAACAGTGAACCAAGTCAATAGATCTGTGAATTGCGTTGATTTTGCCATTGTTGAACCTCAAGAGTGGGATCCATTTTGGTCAAAGGAAGTTACAACCCTAAAAATTGGTGGCATGAGTAACGGAAAAAGGAAAGTGCCACGTTAACGACACATTCTTCAATTTGAATTCTGGCTCACTTTAATTACCATTATATCTTCTTTGTTTCTGTGTTCTGTGTTTCTTCCAAACATGTCTCCATTTTTTATTCGGTGGCCAAACACAACTTGTTAAAAGTCTTTTGTTTAACCATTCATACATACTGAAATTAGATAACAAAAAAAGTTTATAATAACTTATTACACCCAAATCGCTAAACTAGATTCTTTGGTATGAAAAGTGGTGCTAGCAGATTCAATTTTAATGTAGTAAAATCTCTCCTTTGCTATTATACTATTATTTATAAATGAATTAATCAAACCTTTACACTATTTATTGCGTTGACTTTTATTATTTTCGTCCAGTGTCATCAACTTTTTTTTTCTCTAATGTTACCAATATTTCCCTTTATTTTTACTTTTTCAAAAAACACCAACATGCTCGCTTCCTTTGTTGACTATGATCAGAAAAAAACAACCTTTTAGCATTTTCTATTCACATAATCGGTCTCTGTTTTTTTTTTTTTTACTAATGATTCTTTTGTTCCCATGAAGTTCCCTGTTCGGATTGGTCTTTTGTCATTTACATTACAGACATGCCATGCCACCCAAACTTCATAATCCTCAAATGAATCTTTGGCATGCACACTCATTAATGGGAGCTTGCAGTGGCTGTGATCTTGAAGTGAATACCACAATGGAGATAAAACTTTCATGATGATGAACAAGGTGAAAAAACTCTATATTTTATTCTATATTTTGAAGTAATTTTGAGTGGAAGGGTTGGTGACTAAGTAGCATGCGCATGGTCTTTAATCCCAACAGCATGAGAAATAAACACTTAACATTTAATTACACCTTAAAGTGTGGCAGACATGTGGACCTGCTAGCTTCACCCTTTCTGTCATCATGCTCTGCACGAACTGCATCATCACCTATGTCTTTCCCTTCTTACAAACATGACACCCATCATATATTTTCTTAAAATATCTTCTGTTTCACCCTTTTTTATGTATTCTTCTGTGGGTATATTTGCTCTTTCCTATTACGAGTCACAGAATGTCACACCAAGAGAAAAATAAAGAAAAATTATCATTGTCAATTTGTCACACAAAGAATCATTTTTCTAATCTAATATAGCACAGAACATACACATGTTCTCTGAAAAAGCTTATTGTGTTTGTTTTCCTGAAAATTGTATGCCTTATTTTGTGACTTTCATACACTGCACACTATTTTACTTTCTTTGGTAAAGAAATCAAATAGTGTTCAATACTTCTGCTTCTACTTTGCAGAATATTCTTTCACCTTTCTGCCGTGAATTTAGCAACTTTTTTGGTTACTCTTGGTCATAAATGTGGGAGTGAAAGTTCTATTTTGCGACTTTCCATGGGTACACATGCTTTTTAGCTCATAGCACGACTTTGCTACACACTACAGCAGTATGGAGGCAACTCCATCTCCATCAAACATGTCCCTGCTGTGTTCTGCTGCTCATTTCATGGAGATGGAATGTGATGATGGTCCTGAAACACCCAACTTGAAACCCCACATTGAAAAGTTTCTCGAAGGAATTCGTTTCTGGACTTGGACTGAGCTCGTTGAAGCATTGAAACAGTGTCAAGACTTATTGTCTTTCAGAGGTTATTTGGCTATTCTGGACAGAATAATGGATCATTTGATAGAGAGGCTAGCATCACCAGGCATTACAAGTCCTAATACATGTTCCTCCAACAGATCCAGCTTTCAGTTTTCTTGTGATACAAGCAGCAATAACAGCCTGAGAAATAACTGCTCTGGGGTCACATGGTGGTTTGAACATCTTCTGTTCTTGAAGATTGATTTGTTGGACAAGGTCACAAGGACAATGCTATCTTATGATTTTGATCATGGTGTGGTCTCTAGATTCCTGTTCTACTATCACAACTCAACTTGTCTTGGTGCTGTACAGGATGAGAAGATTGAGACTACAGAGGTTGTTATCAATCTTCTTTTGCTGCTAGATTTGAGCTCAATTTCTTGCAAGGATTTGTTCAATCTAAATCGAATGGCTGTAGGTTTGAAAATGAGCACAGGATTCATAGACAAGATAGAAAGTCTTATAGGTCCTCTTCTGGATCAAACAACAATTGATTATCTACTTCTTCCATCTCCACGTGGGAGGGGTCAAGCATATGATGTTGGTTTTGTCCTTAGACTCGTACGCATATTTTTCTTCGGACACAGTTCTGAGGTAAATTCAAATCGACTGAAGAGAGTTGCGAAAATGATGGATTTGTTCCTTGTGGAAGTTGCTCCAGATCCCCATCTCAAACCTTGTGAGTTCGAAGCATTGATTACCATGCTCCCAGATACTGCAAGGGAATCTCATGATCAATTATACCTAGCCATGGACATGTATCTCAAGGTAAACTACCACTTTGCATTGTTCTATGATTGCAAGACATGATAGTTGAATGCAACTTTTCACTTTAGAAAGCTTGCATCTTCTAATTGATCATTGCTGCAACTATTTTTTTTCTTTTTTTTTATCAATGTGTAGTAGTGTGTTTCATTCATTGATATAGATTCATAGGTCCATGCAGGATTAAGTGAGAAAGAGAAGATAAGTATCTGTCGTACACTGAACCACGAGAAGCTGTCAGCAGAACTTTTGAGAAATCTTACTCGAAACTTGGTGTTTCCTTCAGAGGCAAAACCCAGAGCTTACGTTACTAAACAAGGCCGAATGAAAACCTTGCTCCAGGAAAATGATCACTTGAAAAACTTTTTTGAATCCGTATTTCGTAAAAGCTTCAAGAACATAGAGGTGAGAGAGGATGTTGAAAACAGAAGCTATGATGGCGAAGAGCTCAGAGGAGATTCAGAAGGAATTCAGAATGGGACCCAACTAAAGAGGTCAGGGACTCATATTATGAGCAATGCTATGTACCTGCCAAAACTCTGTTCATGATGTTTTGTTTCACATTTGACCCTGAATTTTGTGTTCATCTCTGTGTATGTATGTAGTAGTCTTCAAATACTGAAGGAGTAAAGTTATGCAAATCATGTACAGATATGATATTCTATGTAACAGATTTCACCTATGATTTTTTATACAAGAAAATATGTCAGTTGTTTGCTTTGTGCAGCTACGAGGAATGATTGTGGTGTCAACCTAACTACAATACTCCTACTGTCACTTCAGCATCATCACTTGTTTGCTACATTTTAACTTAACAACAAATTTTTGTGCTAATTAGTCATTTCTCCATGCAGCAATCCTTGGAATTCGCTTTAGAACAAATACTAATAATACTAACAGCTTGTAAAGTGCAAGTTGCAACAAAATCTACCTTAGATTATTTCTTTTGCGTGTTCTGAAAGGTTTATAATGTGATCTCTATAACCAATCCAGAGACTTCTACGTACTGTTCTACATACATGTACTTATTAAAAATATAAGATGTTTCTTATACTTTCATTAAGAGAAAACGAAGAGAAGGAGAAGGTAAATAAGATTTTTTTAAATAAGAAAAAATATGAAATATAGAGTAAGAATTTGTTTGATTGAAAAAATAAATTAAAAATAGATTTTTTTTTTCTGTAAATAACTAATGCATATAGAGTATAGGATTTGAGATGTCATGCAATGCAACCACGAAAAACTGGGTTGGTCGGATCAAGGATTTGTTTGGTGAGACAGACATTTAGGCCAGAGTGACACTTTAACCCTTCCAATTATGGAATTAGGTAGCTTTTACATAGATATATTAAAATGGTAGGGCTAGTAAATAATTTACAGATAAATAATAGTGTAATTTCTTTGCAAACCTTAAAAGGAAAAAAAAATATTAGGTGATAAAGTATTTCCTGAGTTTTTTTTTTATTCATGGGATCTCAAATTTAAGACAATTAAATTAGATTAATTTACCCACTTACTTGTTTTTTTATTTGGGCCGAAGAGTAATTCTCTTTAAAGCTTTTACTTCCTGCAGCCTCATAATTTCTTTGTGTACGCCCACATTTTCAAGTAAAAGTGATTTTCTTATCACGTGTTTTTCTGGAACAAGTTTTTCAGAATTTATTAAATAAAATTTTTTAAACAAATTTTCTAGAACAAAATTCTCGCAATAAAATTTCTGGAATTTTAGAACAGGTTTTCCATAAAAGAATTTGCTGAATAAACAATTTTGAACGTATATAATGAGTTTTTCGAAATACTCTTACGTAAAATATGTTTTGAAATAGACTTTCAGCTACATGAAATGAGTTCCAGAAAAGGTTTTCAGAACTAGTTTTTGTTTCGCATTTTCTTAATTCTTCTACCTATTTAGTATTTTTCCCTTCTTCTTTCTGTAAGGAAGCGGTGATTATGAAAAGGATAATAATATTATAACAATTAAATTTTAATAATTTTTTCTTATAATCTAAATTGATATACTTTAAGTGAATTTGAAATATAAAAAAAATGAAAAATCATTTAAAAATAGACAATTCAAATTATAAGAAAAAATTGTAAAAATTTAATTATGATAGTATAATTTTCCTTCTAAAAAAGGCGATAAAGGTAGCAACCGTGACAACAGTGATATGGTCCGGTGATAAAAAATGTAAGTCTTTTCCTATTTTTGTGAGGTGCAGGAAGCCATAGGTCTTTTTAATTGTACTCGGTGCAACAAATATAAGCCCACTCTTTATGGGTTTTCACTGTGCAATCACTTCGCCCTTACATTAGTTTATATATATATATATATATATATATATATATATATATATATATATATATATATATATATATATATATATATAACAATTAATTTTAAACTTAAATACTAATAAAGTTAAATTAAATATCTTATAGGCACTAAAAAACATTCCACATTTGTATAAATAAAAACATTTAATTTTTTTTATTTAACCTTGTTAAATCATTCACTAACAAGATTGTACATTTTTTTTTATTAAAAAAGAAATTATGATCCATGAATAAATGCATATTATTTTGTGATAAGCAATTCATGAAATCTTTAATTACATATTTTTTTAAATGATAGAACAATTAATAAATCGACTTGTATATAAAATGATCGAATGTCCTATTAACAACTTTCACAATAAATTAAGTTTAAAGAGTAACTAATGGAAAAAAAATATAGATCTAAGTATGAAATGATTAATACATATAATTTATTTTGAACATTAAATAAAAAATATATGTAATTACCTTATTTAAATAATATTGTTTTGTGAAAAATTAATAATTAATTAAACTAGTAAAATAAATTTATTATTCATAATATATGAAAACAATATCAAAATTAGTTAGTTACTATTTTAATGTAGATAATTAATCTCATATATTTTAGTTTAGAGCTGCCAGACATTTATCAACTATTTTTTATTTGCTGGTAATGTGTGTAAACAACGTAAATTTAATTATATGTAGAAAACTAACTGAAAGACTCATATGACCTTATAAACTATTTTAGTTATACAGAGAGAGAATATGACAGGAAGGAAGAGAGTCAAAACTAAAAAATATTAATAAAATATTTAAGGTAAAAAAATATTTACTAAATGTCAAATTCTCACAAGCAGATACTCACATGCTCGATGTTAATTTTTGTATATTATTTTTGGGTCCTTATTTTTCTAATATTTAAAAATAAAAATGCAATTTTAATATTTAAAAGATGTTATGATTATGTTTTTATAAAATGAACTACAGAAAATTCAAACTACTTTGTTTGGGAGAGAAAAGTCGACCCAATGATTTGGGAGGGGAAAACAAATTTGTGTGTCATACAATCCTCAATTGAGAAAATGTCTACAACATATTATTCTACGACTCGTGTTCACTTGCGAGTGAGTAATTATTGAGTGGGATATGATGATGGTTTATTAGGGGTGAGATTTGTGTTCATACACGTGGATCTTCATAGGATGTTCATACAGGTGGATTTGGGTTTTTTCCCACAATATACAAATCTAATTCTTTTATTAAGAAGATAGGCACATTTTAAAATAATTATAATAGTAGGTAAATCGTGTAGTTCTACACATTTTTGTATAAATAAATTTATATTGTCATGATATTTTTCTTAAATTTGGATGGTTAAACGTTTAATTGAAAAAACTGTGTAGATGATACACGTTTTTAGATTTAAAATCGTGTAGAGAGATTTGTTCTTTTATAATCGATTATAATGTGTTGTAATCGACTACTGATATATATTTTATAATCTTAAGTTTATGTAATCGATTATATCTATTTGATAATCGATTACAACAAGTAAAATTCATTCTTAATGCATAAATATAATTCATTATCAAAAATATATTGTATTATTTATTTATTATACATATTTTTTTTAATTTCAGTATTTAAGATAAATTTTGTAAAATAAATATAGCTTATTTAAATATTACTTTTTATTACCTTTTACAGGATAATTTTGTAATCTTAATTTTATATATATTAAAATATTTTTTTAATTTATCACATCAATTCAATTAATAATTAATAATATCTTTAATTCTCTTAAAAAGAAAAACTGATAATTTATTCTAAAAATTCATGTACCCCTCCTTCTCAAACCAATCATACAAAAAGTAAATAGACCCTACTTACTCCTTTTTTGTCCGTGTATGGTTTCATATAATGAACTTTTATATTTTTTCTACTATCCAATAAAATAAAAATATAAAAACTATAATATCTTATATAATTTTTCTATTTTTCGGAGTTATCTATTTTAAAATATTTTTAATTATAAAAATGTACAACTCTATTTTAAATTTATTTAATTTAAAAGGTCATTGTCTAAAAATATAACAGAATATTTAACATGAAATATAATTTTTAGAAAACTACAAATTTCATATAAAAACGGTTTCAAAAGCTATTCAAAAGATATAATTTGAAAAGTATTTGAGTATCTTAAAAGGAGTAAAGAGTAGTCATTGTTATTTTGAATGTGTCAGAAACACTACAACTGGACATAGTACTCAACTGCTGTAAGCGTAACAAAAAAACATTATGAGAATGAAGAAAGTAACGAGTAGTGAGTGTTATTATAAGGTCCCTGGGAGTCGAATTGGACAAAAAATTATCATCCTAGTTCAATTATTCCACGAAATTATTATAATAGAGAAATTTGGAAAAATTACATGCATCAATCAATCTTATTAAAAATTTACGACTTCAATTATGTTTTGGGCTATTAAATCATCTGATAATGTTTTAGCCTCTTATTAATGTTTCAATATTTTGGGTAGAATGGGTCACGGAAATTCCTTGAATAATTGTGAGAGTTTTTCATAGTTGGTACCCTACATGTCATAAATATCTGGAACCGATTCTAGGGTCCATAATAACTGTCTGCTGAGTCATATGAATGTCCAGAAATGCCCCTAATAAAACACCTTTAATATATGTACAGGAAATGAAACAAACACGAAGAACACGTTTTAGATTCCTTCAATTAAATGTATCCTGAAATGGAAAAAAAGGTATATACTGATAAAAGTTGAGAACATGAACTAGTTTATGCTAAAAGGAAAAATACTCGACGCGTACATGCCAGTAAATTCGGTATCCCATAATTGCAATCAGAAACTCCTAATTTTCTTACCCAAATTCTCTTTTTAATGATTTGTTAATTGGTTCTTCAAAAATAATGATCCTTTCTTTTGTTTTACATTAACTATTTCATGTGAATGGAAACGTCTAAAGATGATGATGGTAGTGAGACTAATCAGTAATCAAATCGGAAGTCCCTGTCTTCAATAATATCATCAACTTTGACAAACTAAAACGTTATTTTTGCTATCTTTGGAGGGAAGAAATGTCAAGTGAATTTACTGTTTATAAGCATATTTAGTAACGAATAATTATATTTTAACTCATTTTTTTTACTCACTTTTAATCTATTACTCCAATTATATTCATTAAATTGTTTCTGTAAGGGGTTATGTTAATTTACTTTTACTTGGATGACACAATTGCTAAGCTTTGAGTTTAGAGTCTACTTGATCATCCCTTTGCCTTTTTTAAACGTTTTTATTCATTTTTAACTTGTGATTAAAATATGTAAATATTGAAATTAAAATAAATAAACTCGTATATATAATCAAATACCAATAATGTATATGAAAATAAATAAAAGTATATATACATACACACACTTATATGTATATATATATTGAAAACATTTTTTTAAATAATTAAATAACAACTTTTTTTAATAGAGAAATATTAAATTATCATATTTAATTAAATTTTTAATAGAAATGAAAAAAAATAGTAATCATATTCAATAATAAGATAAAATCATCTTGTTTTACATAAAAATATAATTGTTAATAGGAAAATAAAAGAAATAAGTTAAGTAATACATAAGAAAAAAAATCTACAAACAAATAAAGAACATTCTTTAGTTTAAACTAGTTTATACGCATTTTTTAAATATACGTGATATTATATTAATAAGTAATGATAATGTAATGTTATTAAGTTAATATATAAAATAAAATTATATTTATTAAAAATAAAGTGAAATATATCAAAAAAGATGAGAGAATAACTGTTGATAAATAGAGAAAAAGAGAAAAGTAGAGATAGACGATTTTATAAAAAAAAGTTTGTAAAAAAAGTAACGGTTAATTTTCAAAATTTTTATAAATAATTATATTTTAAAAGGTAAAATTGGTATTTTGAAATGTGGACACAAAAGAAAGAATCCTCATTATATATTGTTATAGATTAGGGGTGACAAAACGGGTCAGCCTGACCTGTTTTGGCTCGGCCCACCGTGGCTCGCCAAAAACGGGCCGGACCAGGCAGGTCCGCAGGCTAGCCCGCCTCTTTTTGTATTTTTTTATAATTTTTTCTTGACTTTTTAAAAATTTTTGTTTATAAATCTATTATATATATATATATATATAATATAATATAAAAAAATATTAATTTTTAATTATTTTTAATTTTAAACATAAAAAATAAATAAAAAAAGGGTTGACGGTCTAGAGCGAGCTGGCCGTTTAGGCCCGCTAAACTGGCGGGTTAGGCGGGCCGGATTACAGCAAGTTGACGGATTGAAAATTCAAACCCCCACACTTTTCTTGACGGGCTAGCAAGCCTGGTCTGTTTTAATATCTCTAATTTAAATACTTTGACTTAACTTTGAAGTTAAAACCTAGGAATTGAGATATATATATATATATATATATATATATATGTTCATTAGTTTCATATAAGAAGACAAAGTTTACATTCACTTGGTTGATACTCGATCCATTCTTCCAAATTGGTAATTATTTCGATTCAAGGCAGAATTGCAATTCATGCATGGTTTACAAGACATGAAGAACATCCTGAAGCTAATATAAGTTACAAATACTCTTCACTGTCCTCTTCATCATGGATTATCAAGATTCAGGGATGGAAACATTTTTCCAATTGAGTTCAACACCAATAATGAATGGATCATCTGCTTAGAGGAACTTGCTGAAATCGATTCCTGCTTGGTTAGGTTGATGAACCAAAAAGAAATCATTGAAGTTTGTAAGTTTCGTAGCTATCGATCCCTTTAGAAGTAACGTGTTGACTTTTCGTTGGCTGTTTAAATACTTATGAATGTTTGGGAATCTAAATATGTCATAGTTTCATACTGTAAAAATGAGAAATTTGAGCATGAGCTAAAGATCTATAAATCAATCATTTTAAGATTTTGAGTTGAAAATGATGTCAATGTCTTATGTAGTTGAACTCATGTCTCATTAGTATTATATCTTCTTAATGAAATGGTGGAAAACCCTAAACCCTAAACTTCTTGTATAGATCTGACAGTAAACAGTAACTTTTTAACGTTAACAGATGGTGGAAAACCCTTGAAATGACGAAGAGGAGAAATTCCATTGTTATCAACCTCTTAAATGATACATATGTGGCCATGGCGTGCTTCACAAATCCATGCCTTTCAGAACAAAGGATTGAGCTCACTAAATTTATATCTCTAATCTATATTGTTGATGACATTTTCGATGTTTATGGGACATTAGACCAAATTACCTTATTTATAGATGCTATTATTAGGTTCTTTTATATAGAAAAATGATTTTTTATCACTAAATCTTGACAACTTTATTTTACAGTCTCAGGTGTTAACTTCTAATAAGTCGTTTTTTTTTTCTCATTCTCAATATTCAAAAATCACTTAGAAGATGACACATCACGTTGTAAGAGAAAGTTGTCAAAATTTAGTAGTCAAAATATCATTGTCCTAATTTTAAAGAGCCTCAAATTTAAAATTTTCTTTTCTATGTAGATTTTTTCCCTCAAACTTCAACTTCTACTGCTTCAAAAATTGGCATTTTACAATTATTTGATTTATAATTCAAGTTATATATATATTCTCACAACGAATTGATTTCTGCCGTTTTAGATGGGAATTGAGTGGTACAGAGCAGCTTCCAGACTTCATGAAAATGTGTCTGTCCGAGTGTTCTTTTCGACATCACCAATGATTTTTCCGCAAAGGTCTACAAAAGACATGAATTAAACCTATAGATACCCTAAAAAGATCGGTAATACTCAATTTATTCTATTTGGTGGATTTCATCTTGCATGTGGCATCAACTTTTTTGGTTCAATAAGTAGCAGAAAGTTTGTGAAAGTACGTAGCAGTAAATGTAAAAACGAAGTATTTAAATATATGAAACAGTGGGTGCGATTGCTGAATGCTTTCATGGTTGGTTGAGTGCATGTGATTTGCCAAGGTCAGAGGACAAATTCTAACCCAAAATGATTTGCCATCATCATTTTCTGTTTGAATGCAGCTAGAATGGTACATTTCATGTATCATTACACCACCAATAATGCAGGAACAGGCCAAGACACTGCTTCATAATGTTCGTGCTGAGATATGACAGATCACAGTTTATTTTTATATGGAAAATAATTTTTTGACAAAGATTTGATTGACAAAATTGACAAACTTATCAAATAAAGTAAGTTTTTTATTTTTTAATGGAAGTTAAGATAATAAAATAATAAAATTTTAGGGTTTTTTTACTAAAAATAGTTATTTGTCAAAAAGTTTGTCAAAAAAACTTTGTCAATGTATCATCTCTCTTTTTATATTTCCTTTCAAATTCTTCATGTATATGAACTAAAATGGTATTTTGGAACTTAATTATTTTTTAAATATAAAAAATTACTTTTTTCTTTATGATATTTTAGTGGACATATTTTCGTAACTAAAAATATATATTATTTCACTATCACACGTACTCAAAGATGACATATTTGTTGGGTTATATTTTTTCACATATATATATGATTTATGGTCATTGAGAGATTGTGGTTCTATATGATTATATTACATTAGTCTTACATATATAAGACATCTGACACCACTTTTACACAAAAACCTTAAAGATAATGATGTTATGGGCTATTATTCTTATATAGTGTTTAACTTTATCTTTTCTATCCAATGTGAGACTATGACTCACACTTGGACTATTTCCAACAATATTTTAATTTGATGAAGAAGTAATTCGTCTAATAATATAAAAAACTAATTAATAAAATTTAGTAAATAGTAATAATGTAAAATATTACAGTGAGACAAATTAAATAATATAAATGAAATAAATCGATACATATTTGTGATTCCTACATATGTAGTAAACGACTTTATGTGTTTATAATTAGTCTCAAATGACGTGAGGGTTAATTTCACAAGAATAATCCTTAACACTCGGAAAATTTGGAATATCAAGAAAATTTTAAAAAATTATTTTATTAGTTATCATCTTAAGAAATATTTTGAAACAATAGATGAAAAAATAAATATATTGTGACATAAAAATTTATATATATTACTCCATAATGTATTTGTGATCAGAATAAGAACAACATTTTTCGTTCAACTATAGGTCACATGTAAAAAGTCTTATTTATGTTTGACTACAAGAGTCCACTCTAAATTTAGAGTCTAATCACAAAGAGATCAAGCTTGTGTGTAATTTTTTTTTCTCATTTCTTCTTTCCAAAAATTAAAGCACGCAATTTCTCTCTTCTCTAATGGCGACCATGGATATGGTAAAAACTCCATTTCTTCATCTTTGTGTATAATTTTTTGTGGGGAATGGTTATGTTTGACTGCATTGTATTTTGTACCGATCTTAGTTGTTTAAAATCTTCTTTGCTTACATTGAAATCATGATTATTTTTGAAGAACTCAATGATGTTTCCCTTTATTGTTGATGTGTTTCTCATCATGGTGTTGTGAGTGTTTTGTGGTTGTTGCTCCAATTACATTGGAGTTTTGTGAGTCATGTGCATTATTGATGTGTTCTAAATCTTCGTAGTTGTTTTTAGAATCTTAATAATGAGAATGCATGATTGTTTCTTTTGTAATTATCTCTTTGTCTATTGTCCTTTGTGTTTAACAAAATCATTACAATTTTTTTTTTTTTTCATTTCAAGTTCAACTTTTATGCCCAAACCAATTATTTTATAAAGAAAAAGAAAATTTTATGTAAACTATTATAAGGTCCAACATAAATTTACGTTAGGTACTTGAGATACAATCCTCAACGTAAATTTACAACACCCCGCATAAACGTTGAATTACTAATGTATGTAAATAGGACAAAAATATGATTTTTTTTTTTTTTTTATGGTGAACAAGACACTATACATATGAATTTAAAAATATTCCTATGAACTTTAAAATATTCTACATTAATAATTGTTTTATAACTCCTCAATTAGATGAAATCACCAAAATCATAGATTTTGATTTATTTATAGTTCTGTATTTCTTTTCTCCATAACTGATTAACTTTTTATGTTGATTGTTTCTTATGACTTAATCAACGATAAATTAATAGAAGAATGAAAAATCTATTTAAGTTATAACAATTTTAAAATCTTAAACTTAATACTAGTTTATCCTATTAAGTTCCATGTCAATATGATATAATATAAATTTTCAAATTATAAAAATCTTTGACGATAAATAAAAGAAA
Organism: Vigna unguiculata; assembly: GCF_037176805.1. Taxonomy (NCBI): domain Eukaryota; kingdom Viridiplantae; phylum Streptophyta; class Magnoliopsida; order Fabales; family Fabaceae; genus Vigna; species Vigna unguiculata. The sequence continues at coordinate 47,860,656 of NC_140797.1, read as the reverse complement.
AAATTTAATGAAACAAGAAGTAAAGTCTAATTTTCTTATTTCAAAAATATTGTATTTAATATTAACATATTTTAAATTCTCTTTATTTAATCTCATTTCATACCAATTCATACCAATCATTTATTTTAAGTTTATTATTATAAAATTAGATAATTTTTAATATTAATCCAAATTCTGTTGAATCATACAAACAATATATAATTCCCTTATCATCATTAAACACAACTATTCCAACTTTTTCCTAATTTTCCAACTAATTGGCATTCATGGATGTGGTTTTAAAGGTATATGGATAAGATCTTCCTCTTTAAAGAAAACTATTTTGAAGAAGAAACCTAATATATTCAACTAAATATTATTACCTTTTAAATTATTATAGATATAATTAATTTTTTCATAAATACTCAGTTAAAATAAATTAGTAATTGTATATACTAAGGTTAATGTTAGAGTTGTCAAAATGGGTTGGAACCCGCGAGCCAACCCGGCTCATCACGGGTTCGAGCCGGGTTGGGTTGAACTAACCCGCAGATAAAAGGGTCACACAAGTGTTTTTTTATTTTTTTTATTAAGTTGAGCTTTACATTTGGGTCATGTTAGGCTATTTTTTTATCCAACACATAAATAATTTGTATTTTTTTATTTTGGTTTGTATTTGAATTATATTAAAGTTTATTTAGATTTTAATTAGAATTACAATTTAGTTTTGACTGAAAAAATAAAAAAAATAATTTTTTTTAATTAAGTGAACCCGTGAGCCAACCCGTGGTGGGCTGTGCCGGATTCGAATTTTTTTAGCTCACTAAAAAATGAACCGAGTTGGGTTGACTCACTAAATCATCAACCCGTGATGGATCGAGCCGGGTTGGGCCGGATTACCTGTCAGCTCTAGTTAATACTCAAACTAATCTAGGAAAGCTATTTTATATTAATTTTTAGTATAATTTATAAAATAATTTTAATATTTTATATTTTAAAACAATAACAAGAAAATTTTATTTAAATATTAAGTAAAAATGACTTTTGAACAAAAACTTATGTAAGGATGAGAAGTGTCTATTAGTAACATATTCTTTGTCTAAAAAAATCTTCACCTGTCTCATTTCTGAGATTTATAATTGATACATCATAGATTGTAGATACCTATTATCTTTTTCTTTTTTATTTTTAAATAAAAATAATTTTAAAGTTTAATTTAAATAAAATTTTATAATAAAACATTACTGTAATAAAATCTTCCTAAAGTTAAACTTAGATAAGTTGTATTGTAATAAAACAATAAATATTTAAAAATAATAATTTTATGGATCTAAATATAAATTAATATTATTGGGGAATAATTTTTTTTTATCTCTAGCCTAGTTGAGATATTCCATTATCTTCTGTGGCCACAGAGGTATGTGAAAAACATAGTCAGTATAAACCACACAATTCTAGATATCCCTCTTTACCTTCCGTACACCGGTTTACGTGTATATGTTAACAATCATCATATTTTTTATAAAATGACTATTACTAATAAAAATACTATTTTAATATGAATTCTGTAAACATGATTTTTTTTAGTTGAAGAGTATTATTTATATTTTTCCATAATATATATATATATATATATATATATATATATATATATATATATATAAAATTTACAATAAAATAATATTTTATTTTAAAAAAAATACTCAAATGGAAGATGCTGCCCACAAATAGTTTTAGAATATCTGCAGTTAGTTTGCAAACCAGAAAAGGTGGGGGCCTGTTCCCTTGATGTAATTGCTCCCTACCTTCTAATAGAGTTATATATTTAACTACTTTTTAAATAAATTCAATTAAATATATTTTATACATTAGTATTTTAAATTATTCAACTAACGAATAAATAAATATTTATTAAATTGTCTTAATTCATAAAAACATAAAAAACACAAAATCATTGTTTCATTCTCTAAAAAATCACCAATAGAAATAAAAAAAATTAAAAAGACAGAAAAAGTGCTAGATACCACGATTTCTAAAAAAAAAAGCTAAATCATATTATCAAGCACGATTTCGAGAAAAAAAATAAGAAGAAGAAAAGGTTAAAAATGTGGTTGGAAAGCACCACTTCAAGTAAGACAACCATTTCCATAATATCTCTCCTAAACTATACCATTTTATTAAAAAAAATAAAAAAAACCAGTGTTGCATGACAAACTATTTAAGGCTCAAAATATAGCAACACTTAAAAACTAAATAGACACAAAAATTATCAATCTCATGTTTTGATATTCGCTACTCTCTCTTCTTCCTATTTTTTCTTTTATAAGAATTATTTGGTAGTTGTCTCCATATATTATTTTCGTCAATAATTGCTTTAGTTGTGAATAAAAAACCCAAGATATTCTAGTATTGCATGATAAAATATTTGTGGTTCAAAATATATGTTGGGAGATTCCTACTAAGGTGGAAATTTTGACTACGAGATTGAGATTAGTACATATGTTGAAGAAAAAATTTCAGCTTTAACTTTTCATAAACCAAAAACCAACAAAAAGATGGTTGTTGTCTATTTAATCCCTTATTCACACTTCATTTCTTTGACTTAGAGAACTAATATTGTTTATGCAATGTAAACGGACTATATAACAGTGATTTTTTCAATGCATTCTAATTTAATTTATTTAGCACAATTATAGATGATTAAAAATTGTTAATTTATTTTTCATAATACTCAGTTTACGAGAAATAATGAAAAAAATTCTATTGTTTCAGTTTTTATAAATTTATTTATTTATTTATATTTTTAGTTGCTATTAGATTACTCTACCAGCTAAGATTAGAGATTAGAGTTTTTGATAATTGTGATGTAGAAAGATTTTAGAATTGTACCTGGAAGTGGTCACACGGTAAGCCATGTGGAGAAGAACATGATGTGTGGAATCTCTACTTTATTGTGTTATGGCATTTTCTTGAATTTAGATTTTTTTTAAGATTTTTTTTTACTGTATTTTTATAATACACTGATTATCATTAATTTTGATATTTTAAAATATATTAAATAAATATTTAAAATATCAATACAGTTTGTTTTTAATGCACAGCAAAAAAGACATTAAAAAAAATCAGTAAAAGACAATAAAAAAAATCAGTAAAGAATCTGAATTTGATTTTCACACTCTTATGGTAGATACGGTTACAAATACTAACCTTCATACTTTTGTTCTTAACGCAAGCAGTGATACTTTGCAAAACAGAATGTTCTGAAATGAATGTTGTTTTACAAGGAGTGTGAAGCAAACATATTTTTAAAGGCTTATTAGACAATGAAAAAATCGTGAAACACGCTACCTCGTCACCTGCCATCTTTGACTTCGCGTAAGCCATTATAGAGAACAAACCAAAGCAACGCTCTTGTTGGGGGTATAAATACACTCTTCTTTATTCCTTTCTTCACATTTACAGATAGAAGCCAAACCAAGACTCTTAGGCAAATCCACTGTAAAAATGGATTTTTCTGTACGTACACATCTAAAATTCTAATTCTCTTAATCATCTTCTCATCCCACCAAGGTTTTTTAGAAACTGACACTTTCATTGACATTTTCAGGATGATATTTATATCGAACAAGCTCTGGTGTTGAAGGAAGTTAAGCATGCATTCCAGAAACTTGTCGGTGAAGATTCCATGGAGAGTTTATATGTCACTGACATTATCCAGAGGCTTGGCATCGCACACCATTTTGAACACGAAATTGAAGCCCTTCTTCGGAAGCAACACTCCGTATTTAGCAGTCATCTAAGTGATTTTGTGAATGGCCATAAACTTTATGAACTTGCACTTACATTCCGTTTACTCAGACAAAGAGGTCATCACGTTCCACCAGGTTCAAATTATCTTCACTCTGTACATATTTAATTCACATTCTTTATTCATCTTTATCTTCTTTTTTTTGTTATCATAAAGTATCTATTTTTATCCTCACTGTGTACATATTAACTGTGCAGATGTATTTGAGTGTTTGAAGAGTAATAAAAGAGAGTTCATAGCTAAATATGGTGAAGATGTGAAGAGTCTTATTGCCCTGCATGAAGCAACCCAGCTAAGTATTGAAGGAGAAGATAGTCTTGATGATGCAGGGTACCTCAGCTGCCAACTTCTTCATGCATGGTTGAAAAGACATAGAGAACATCATGAAGCTATACATGTTGCTAGCACTCTTGAGGATCCACTTCACTATGGCTTATCAAGATTCAGGGACGCAAGTGTAGTTGTAAGTGATTATTACAAGACCAAGAAAGAATGGACATGCTTAGAGAAACTTGCTGAGATAAATTCCTGCATAGTTAGGATGATGAACCAGAATGAAATCGTTCAAGTTTACAAGTGAGTGTTATAACTTATAATCCCACACTTTGAATGTTCATTTTAGCAATATATAGTAATCAGCATTTTGCATTAACAGATGGTGGAAAGATCTTGGAATGGTGAAGGAGGAGAAGTTCGCAAAGTATCAACCCCTGAAATGGTACATTTGGCCAATGGCATGCTTCACAGATCCAAGCTTTTCAGATCAAAGGATAGAACTCACCAAATCCATCTCTCTAATCTACATTATCGATGACATCTTCGACGTTTATGGGACATTAGACCAACTTACTTTATTTAGAGATGCTGTCAACAGGTATTCTAATTTCGTATAGGACCAAAACTTCCTTTACAAAGAAAGTCATTATGACTTTTCTTAAATTACTTTTTTTTATTTATATTTTTTAAAATATCAAACCAATAAATATTTCTAAAAATTCATTTTGTATATTATAAATATTTTTCATCTTAAATTATAACTTTTACTTGGCTAATTTTTAGGTTATTTATATATTTTTATTTCAAATCTTAATCAGCTACAACATGAGTATTTTTCTTTTTAAATTTAATCTTCTCCCCATAACTCTTGACTACTATTTTTATTACTTATTTTTAATTAGTGATGCGTATCTTTCTTATAATTTTATATTTTAAACATTTGATCAAATTAAATTATTTTTGCAATGATCTCTCTGCCCACATAAACTATAACTAGTGAGGTTCTGCACAATAAAACCAGCAAGAGAAGGAATCTACTTTTATGCTACAATTGACTAGACACAACTCTGACTATAGTTCACAAAACAATACACAAAACTTTGATGCTGACATTGACGGTCATATATATTTTAATAAGATATTTTTTAATATTACTATGATATTTTGATAATTTTTTTAATAAATTTTGTTAAAATTTTTCTTTTCAAGTTATACCAAATTTTTCTCTTCGTTTTTAAACTACACTAAATCTTTCTTTCCTCCAACTCAACATTATCAAAGTTTGTCAAAAAAACATTTTAAAAAAATAATTTTCCATTTAATATGTTCTAGAAGTATATTTCACGAAATATTTACCTCACTCATTTGTTTTTTCTGCATCATCTTATTTCTTTTATCATTATTCCCACATAAAAATTTCTTAATCTATATTAATTTTCACTCTATTCCTTTTGTTCTCGTTTAATGATACGACTTATGTGTATACAAATATTAGTAAAAAGTAATCAGATTTTTTTTTAATAATTCAAAATCAATTTATGAACCTCATTTACTTTAACTTGTAAGAGAAAAAATATTTTATTTTATCTCTCTATTCTCTCCTATTATATTGATAATTTTATCGAGAGATATAACAAAAAAAAGGTTTTAGTGGATGAGAGGTTAGATTTTAGCATGTCCCATTCTTTTGATATTTCATTCTTATGCTTGAAAATAATTAGTTTCTCTCATTTCAGATGGGAATTGGCTGATACAGAGCAGCTTCCAGATTTCATGAAAATGTGTCTACGTGTTCTTTTCGACATCACCAATGATTTCGCCGAAAAGGTCTACAAAAGACATGGATTAAACCCAATCGATACCCTAAAACGATCGGTAATAATCAATTTACTCTATTTTAATTTGGCGGATTTCATCTTGCATGTCACATCAAGTTTTTTTTTGCTTAAAGTAGCAGTAAATGTAAAAATGAAATATTTATATGTATGAAACAGTGGGTGCGGTTGTTGAACGCGTTCACAGAAGAGGCACATTGGTTGAGGAGTGGTGATTTGCCAAGGTCAGAGGAGTACTTGAACATCGGAATCGTGAGCACAGGAGTGCCTGTGGTTCTTCTCCATGCATTCTTCCTCTTCGATCACTCTATAAATCTGGAAACTGTTGCTGTCATGGATAACTTTCCGCAGATTGTTTACTCAGTGGCGAAAATTCTTCGTCTATCTGATGATTTGGAAGGATTCAAGGTAAAGACGCAAGAAAGTGTTTGTATTTATTTTATATTCTAAACATGTGACATCCTAACTAAAGATTTGAAAAAAAATGTAGAAACAAGATCAGAAGGGAGTTGATGGATCATACCTTGATTGCTACATGAATGAGCACCAACACGTTTCTGCTGAAGATGTACAAAGCCATGTTTGCCACTTGATTTCATCTGAATGGAAACGTCTCAATGAACAAGTTCTGACCCAAAATGAATTGCCATCATCATTTACCAATTTCTGTCTAAATGCAGCTAGAATGGTACCTTTGATGTATCATTACACCACCAATAATCCATGTCTCTCCGTACTAAGGGAACAAATAAAAATGGTGCATAATGTGGATTCTGGCCATATGTAATATCTATGGTCATCCTTTGCTTCACCAATAATTAGAGATGCCATAACTGTTGTTTGTGGTTGATTAGGAAGAAACTACATAAGTTTGTTAAATGTATTGTTGTTAGATAAGTTTAATTACATTGAATGTCATTTTGTTTCTCATCGCTAGGTATATCTCGGGTCATGTCAATTCCAACTTTATCAATTCTTCCTCCTTATAAACTGTTTGATTTAATTGTTAAATGATAGACTATCTACTATGTGATCCATCCCAATAGGCATTCTTACATTATGTTTTTACTTTCATTCTTCCCACCAATAATTGAAAAGGAATTGATTTTAAGACACTGTTAATTATTCCATTATAACATGCCTGTAAAAATGAATAAGAATGTCTTTTTATACACTCTTCACAACATTACTAGAAAACATAATTATAACAAATAAACAGTATTTTCGGCATAATAAGTAAGAAAAATAATTCCCAAAAATAAATCAATTTTGTGTATCAAAACTTGTATTTTGCGATTTTTTTTACTTATGTTTGTGTTGCACTATTGACTGTTCACACAAAAACAAAAGTAAATGTTATTTACATATATAAAATGGTGAGAAATGGTGAGAAAAACAAATTATACCATATATAAAATTATTCATGTACCCTAGTTTTTTTATGCTCATCCATTCATTTATGATCTTCTAATGCATTTTAATGACATGGGTCATTGCGCGAGTGACTCATCACTATGCGAGAGATATTTTTCTGAAAGTTAGAAATATAGGAGAACATGAAGAACATTATTTGTTGAGCAAGATAGGATTTACTAGACAAATTTATGTGAATTCCTTCCCATGGTCTTATTCGCTGAGCCAACCAACCCCTTCCTAAGCGAATATTTGAAGTAGTTACTTCCGGTGTTTGCTCGCTGGACGAGCCATAATGTCATCCAACAAGAAATAGATTATTTAGGTTATTTAATTGTATGAATTATGAAATTCTTTTTAAGATAAATTAGACGGATATAGAGATGTGTTGGTTGTTGTAATTTGATATGAGAATATATGATGATATGGGCGTGGTATGATGATAGTGGAAATGCTTTCAACAGTGAAAGTAGTCTACTTGCGTAATATATCTAGTTAACGAGAGTCAATGGAGGTTCCTGTGACGAAAATTGTTTTGAAAACATTTTTTATTGACATAGGTGAACCAACTCTCTCATTTAGGAAGTTTGGTAGAGCCATGGCTCGGTAAGCTAAAATGTTGTTGGTATCCTTATGACATGGCAAAATCTTTGGGTTTGACTCTATACATAAAAAATTTCAGAGTTAGTAATTATGTTTTAATATTTTTATGGGATTGGATTAATGAATTTGTTATACATTACTTGTTTATTTTAACTATTGAATTTAATTACATTGCTTCTTTTTAAATACACTAGTTTGCTCTTGTTTGTTAATGTGTTTCTTTTGCTATGATTGTGTGTGTACACGGAAACAGAGAATACGGCAGGTGAGGAACCTAACAGAGACATGGTCAGGAATAGAGTAGGTGTAGACAACTAGTTTTTATAACTTGTTTTAAATTACATATGATTCTTCGTATCTTGATTTTGATAAACATTATATTTAGAAAATACTTTCAAATCATACTTTAGAGGAATAGTGTAATATAATTTGATCATTCTTCTTATGTAGTTTTATGTTTAATATCAATTTATATAATGCCTTAAATTAGTAGATATCTCCATTAATTTGGAATCTCATAATTAGTGGCGGATCTTAACCACAAGTTTTGGAGGGGTCAAATAGTATAATTCTTTGATCATTAAATTGTTGGATCATTACTATAATGTTTTAAAAATTGGTTCCTCTAACTGAATAATTTAATATTTAGTTTAATGTTGTAAGAAATATAATCTATCTTGTTTCCATCTTCACGAATAATTTCACTTTTATCGTTTTTGAATAATGAATCTATTCTTTTATTCTTCATCAATATACCTATTTTAAAAATAATTTATCATACCTTACTAAAAAAATTGAGAAGCATAAATATTAAAGAAAAAAAAAAGTATAGTTAAGTCACAATTAAAAATTGATTATGAAAAAACACATAATACATTATTTTTTCTTCTATATTCATAAAAAAAATGAATATACCAAAGGCTGATAAAAAAAACAATATTAACTATTAAATTAATATTTCATTATTAAGTAAGATAAAAGAGAATTACTTTTCTTTTCTTCAAAAAAGAAATAAGACAAATGAGAAATAAAAGAAAAAATAATTATCTTTTTTCTTAAAAAAAATATATATATGAGAGTGAGAAATGATGTACAATTTTTGTAAAACTAACAAGACAACAAGAAATGACATAAAAAATATCATAATAAATATTTGGTTTAATTATTCTTTTGATTATTGTTTTAGTTCAAAAATGTTAAGTTGGTCCTCCAATTTTGTTTAGTTTCAATTTGGTTTTGAATTTTGAAAAACTGATACAATTTGATTATATTCATTAAATTTCTTGAAACACATAAATGTTCTTTCATTAAACTTAAAAGTTGTAAATAAAGATAGTTTGTTTTGTTTGTGTAATTAACATAATCTCAATATCAATCTTGATGAAAATCCTTGATCCGCTCTAATAAATTTAAGAAAAATGACCAAATTGCATCAATTTTTTAAAAGTATGAACCAAATTGAGACTAGAAAAAACTTGAGAACCAACTTGATATTTTTAGATGAAAATAGTGACTAAAATATTAATTAAACCTAAATATTTTTATTCTTTATATATTTAATTTTATGTTTTATTATCTATTAACATTAATTGGTTGTATTTTATAAAAGAAATAAAAAGACAAATAATTTAATTTTCATCCGTTTATAAAATATACTACCTATAATTTAAAAAATTTAAAAAAATTTCAAAATTTTCAAAATGTAGATATTTAACACTCTCTATCTACCTAACTAATTTATATGTGTTTTTCTGAATCGTCTTATTTTTCTTTTATCATTATTTTCATATATAACTTTCTTTATTAATTCTTTGTATATTCTTCACAATATTAGTAAAAAAGAGTCGGTCTGTTTTAATAATTCAGAACCAATTATAAACCTCATTTATTTTAACATGTAAGAAAAAATATTTTATTTCATCTCTTTATTTTCTTCTATCATACTAATAATTTTATCGAGGAATTTGTCGAGAAAGAAATAACAGCAAAAAGGTTTTAGTGGATAAGCTGTTAGATTTTAGTATGTACCACTCTTGTGACATTCCATTTTTATGCTTGTAAATAATTGGTTTCTCTCATTTCATGTCTAAGTGTTCTTTTGGACATCACCAATAATTTTGCCGAAAAGGTCTATAAAAGACATTGATTCCCCAATAGATACATTGAAAAGATCGGTAATACTCAATTTATTCTATTTTAGTTTGTCGGATTCATCTTGCATGTCACATCATTTCTTTTAAGATTGTATTTTTTTTATTTCTGTACAAAAAATTCTTATCGAATGGGCAGAATTTACTTTAGTCAATAACTATCACTTTAATTAATAGAAGAACTAGACTAAACTATTGAGGTAAATTTTTATATCACCCTTATGGTGAGAAAATTAGTAAGTGCGGAGTAAAGTTATCTAATAAAGAGGAGAGAATTGAAAACAAAGAAAAAAGATACAATATCTATGGAATGAGGACAGCAATAAATACAAAAGTTAGAATGAATAAAGTATTAATCATAAAAACATCACATTGTGTATTGCGTTGGTTCTCAAAACTATCATTTTGAAAAACTTAATATACTTTACTTCAATTCAATCAAGGATATAAAATTAGTCCTAAATAATTAAACATGTCTCGTGATATTTCATTTTCTGTCAGAAAGCCCAACTTCAAAAGGCCTTACAAATCGCAAAAGAAAAGTTATATACCCAAATTTATTTGTTATTTGGCAGAACATGCTTAAATTATTATTTTTAACCAATTTAAGCATTTTGGATTCCACCACAGTATAAATAAGAAGTGAAAATCAACGAAAAAAATTAGGAAGACTTTCTATGTCATTTGTAGTGGCATTTTCACACTCTGTTAGGAAGATTGTAGAAAAAGAAAATCAGTTAGAAAGATTCTAAAAAGCAGAAAAAACATTTAAACAGCCTAACACAAATATGTGTGATAAGAAACATACCAGAACTAACTTGGGACCACACCCAAAGAATACCCTCAAAACATGCATCAATGTACTTTCTTTCTCTTCTGTTCCTCTGACATGATGCCTCTATGAGAACCACTTATATAGCCACAAACAAATGCTCACTTTACAAAGCCTTCAAACACATCCCTTTCCTCAGATCAAAACCCACCCTCCACCCCCACAAATGGAGTATGAAGATGAGGATTGGTTATGTGTTACTATGGAAGAGTTTTCTCTTGCTACTGAAAATGGTTCTAGCAAGCAAGGGATGGGTAGGAAGAGGAACTATGATGATGAGACCAGAGAGTTCAAATCAAAGAATCTTGAGACTGAAAGGAGGAGGAGGGAGAAGCTCAGTAGCAGACTCTTGATGCTGCGTGCTATAGTGCCTATCATCACAAATGCAACTACCTAAACTCTTCACTTTCTTATATCATGATCCTTCTTCTTGATCTCATTGTTCATTCAATTTTAGGGATGCAATGTAACCTGATTATAGACTCTAATTTTGGTTTTAGATGAACAAAGCCACAATCATTGAAGATGCTATCACTTACATTGAGAAGCTTCAAGACAAAGTCCAGAGTCTCAGCCAAGAGCTTCACCAAATAGAAGCAACTTCAGAGGAAACAGCAGAGACAAAAATAGATGAAATTGATGCTGCACAAGATATGAAGGATTTGGGGATACAGGTCATATATGATTTGATTGAAAAAAAAACCTGTACAACTATTAGTTACTAATGTTGTTTTGTTAGTTTCTGCAGGAAGAAGTTAGAGTGGCACAGATAGACGGTAATAAACTGTGGGTTAAGATCATCATTGAGAAGAGAAAAGGAAGATTCAGAAAATTGATGGAAGCTCTCAATAATTTCAGCATTGAACTCATAGACACCAATCTCACAACCACAAAAGGAGCCTTTCTTATTACAAGTTGTATACAGGTGATAAGATATGACTCAAACTACTATTTTGATTCTCAATGAATATGATTTCATCATAGGTAGAATAAGATACTTGAAGATGAACTTTGGTTCATCTGTAAATATTTCACATGTACCTTCCAAATCTTGACAATGATATAATATTCACTTCAATTATTTAACTGTGATTTCCATATTGTTCAGGACAGAGATGGTGAAAAACTTGAAATTCAACAAACCAAGGATTTGTTGCAAGATATTATAAATGGCATATAGGACTAGTTTAATTTGTTGGTTGGAACGGTTCAAAAATTCACCACCATCTGTATTAAGTAACATGCATGAAACATTCGATCAGATTATAAAATTACTTGTTGCTCTCTTACTCTCTCTCTGATTTAGAATATCAATTTGAAGTAAGAAAATTATTTTAACCATTAAAAAATAAATAAACTATATTTAATAACAATTTAGTTTTTATTTTAAACATTAATGATATCTCTGTAATCACTGTCAGCAGTGAAAATCTCTACATAACTTTTTTTTTTCTTCATTACATTAAAATCCATTACATCCATGATTGTATTATTAGTAAGAGTGTAGTATAGCCAGCCATATTTTCTGTCAAAACCAAATGATACTAAACCACGCATGAATCAGTGTGTTAAATGGCATTGTCAATTCTCAATAGAAGATGCTAACTGTGTCCAGAAGTCATTAGTTACTGAAGACTATAAATCTTGTCCATTTCTAATTCCTATAAAATGATTTTATTATATGTGTTGTATTTAAAAATACAGATTTTTTTTAGTTTATTTATTTTAGTCTTTATATTTAACATTTAATAAAAAAATGATAAATTTCTATTAAAACCTAGATGTATACAGGTTTTTTTAAAGTTTTAAGGATTAAAATAAACAAAATTTAAATAAAAACTAATATAAAAAATCATTATATTTCAAGACTAAATATATTTCGATCGAAACAAAAAGATCTACAATTTCGCATATTAGTTAATATGTCATATATTACTTAAGATTGGCTCTAAGAAACCAGCACACTAAACTGTTATGGCATTCTCAGTCAAATAACAAGGTTACCTACTAAGGCCTTAATCACTAGAACAGAGGAGTATAATATGATTTTTTCTTTTTCCTTTTAATATGTTCTGTCTCCACCAAGCCCACAAAGTACAAATAGGTAATCACTAAGAAATTGTAGAGACAGTTCATGGTTGGTTTTTTTTTTTTTTTTTTTCAATACACTTAATTCTCTGACATTCACATTTTAGCTGTTAACAATTGTCACTTTCTTTTTATAGTATTATCTTCACATATATGATAAATATATAGATGGATGAACCATATAGGTAAGAAACAAGGATATTAATAAAAAATTAATTAAATTTATTTTAAATTTCAAAAACAATAAATACATTAAAATAAAAAATGTTTAAAAACTAAATTCTTATAAAGAGAGAATGACTAAGATAAGATGCTATCACTTTGTTAAGTAAAATAAGGGGTTTAAGTTTCATTTTATTAAAAGTGCATAAATGAATCCCTATTAAAAAATTAAAGAAACATAAATGTTGTGAGAGGAAAATTTAAAAAAATGAGTGTAATTTATTTTTGAAATCCTTTTATCATGTTATAAATCAAAGAAAGAAGTTAGGTAGGACTTCAATGTGATTTTTATTATAACAAAATATCTAGAGTTTATAGTCTCATTCTGTTAAGATTCCAACAAGCCGAAGACACATTTAACCGGCCAAACACAAATGTATTTCTCTCTTGTCATAAGAAACATACATCAATTAAGTAGGGACCACAGAAAAGACCCTCAAAACAAGCATTAATGTACTTTCTCTATCTGGCATGATGCCTCTGTGGGAAGCACTTATATAGCCACAAACAAAATCTTAATCTACAAAACCTCTGGAACAAATCTCTTCAATACCTGTCTCTGCTCCATTCTTTAAGACCTAACTTCTCAAAAAATGGAGCATGAAGATGAAGATTGGTTGTGTATTACTATGGAAGAGAATGACTGTAGCAGACAAAAAATGAGTAGGAAGAAGAACTATGATGATAACACAAAGGAGTTCAAATCAAAAAACCTTGAGGTTGAAAGGAGGAGGAGGGAGAAACTCAGTAGGAGACTTTTGATGCTGCGTTCTATAAATCCTATTATCACAAATGCAACTACCTAAACTCTCATTTTCTTATTTCATGATACCTAATTTTATTGTTTAGTTTACAAATTGCTGGATTAAGCTTCATTATAGACTAAATTTATTTTGTTTTAGATGAATAGAGGAACAATTATTGTAGATGCTATCACCTACATTGAGAAGCTGCAAGACGAAGTCCAGAATCTTAGCCAGCAACTCCATCAAATGGAAGCAACCTCAGAAGAAACAACAGAGACAAAAATAGATGAAATTGAAGCTGTGGAATATATGAAGAATTGGGGGATACAGGTCAGTTATAGCAAAGATAGTTCTTCAGAAGAATTGAATAGCTTAATTACTTAACAATCTTACTTTCTTCAGCAATCTTACTTTCTGCAGGAAGATATCACAGTGGCACAAATAGATAAGAATAAGTTCTGGGTCAAGATCATCATTGAGAAAAAAAGGGGAGGTTTCAGCAAGTTGATGGAGACACTCAATTACTTTGGCATTGAGCTCATGGACACTAATCTCACTACCACAAAAGGAGCATTTCTGATTACAAGCTGTATGCAGGTGATTCTGAGAATGATAATAATCAAGACTGTTTTTAACTAGTTATTTATAAATTTCATGACAGACATGAAGATGAAATGTGATTCATATTTTCACTACTATGAATATGTAGGTTTTCATGCTTACTTCACAAACTTAACAATGTGATAATATTACATTCACTTTGATCATTGTTCAGGGAAAAAATGGAGAAAGACTTGAAATTAATCAAATCAAGGATTTGTTGCAAGACATTATCAATGACATGTAGAGAAGTTGCAAATGGACTTTTATCGATTAAATGATTAAATATTGACTACAATGTTATTGACCTAACAGATGACTAGTTTATGTTAACTAATATTTATAAAAGTATGAATGAATAATGAACCTCCATCCCACCTCTCCAACTATATGTAATGTTTTTTTTTTTACTAAAAGACTGTTACAATAAAATTAAATTAGTAAATTTGAATGGGAACATAGTCTCAGCTCCTATTTTTTTAGTGAAATCAATCTTACTCCTCTCCAACTATATGTAATGTTTTTTTTTTACTAAAAGACTGTTACAATAAAATTAAATCAGTAAATTTGAATGGGAACATAGTCTCAGCTCCTATTTTTTTAGTGAAATCAATCTTACTCCTATAATTTCTTCTTACATGTTCTTTTATGTTTTTAGTTTTACTTTGTTCTACTCGAAGAAGCAAATGTTCTAAAGAATAAATGACTAAAGAAAAAGAATATTCCTTACGAACAATCCTTGTACTGTTATTACATGAGGATATACACAGAGACAAGAACCTGAAAGGCTGAGTCTGCTTAAACCATAAAGTAAAATAAAAGACAGCTATAAAGTAAAATTAACATTGTCCATTTTCTGCTCATATATTTTTGTTGTACTTCAAAATGGAGATAGATTTCCAAGGCTGAAGAGAAGAGGAGAGGGGAACATTATATAACATATCTAATTCTGACCAAACAAGTTCTTATTATTTCTCAGGCATTATAACACAATTAAAAAAGATGCACTAAATAAATTCACTCTTGACCAGATTTAATGACCATATTGTCAGACCAATGAAGCAAACTAAACCTCAATTTTCTTCCTTTGCTGTCTCAGTATGATTTATGATCGTTATGTAATGGTCATGTAAACATCACCTTAGCCTTCAATTCTGTCTTTAAGAAACAAGGTGTCATTTTTACTCAAAATTTGAGAATCAAATTTGGTAAACAACATTCAATGTTAGCAGATTCTCTGGGTATCTTCAACATAGGATCAGGAAGTCTTTTTCTTTGAAAGAATAACACCCCTTTCAGCAAAGTAAAAGGTAAAAGAAAAAGAAAGGAAGAAATGAAATGATATGGTAGGACAATATCAAAATACTTTTCTTGCACATTAGAAGAAGAAAAATTGCGGCAAACAAAATTGCATAAAGACTTTTTACAATAAACACCGCCTATCAGTTTCTCTTTTTTCCCTTGACTGATTTCTAATTTAATAATCACAACTCTCATTGGATCTATGCACATTGCACCAAATACTTATTTGTAAAGGAAAAAAAAAAAAAAGGGGAAAAAACAAAACAAAATTGTAAAGAGGAAAGAAGAAACCATCTTTTTCAGATAAACAAGCAATCCTTCATCTCTGATCTTGAAATCCAATGCTCTTCCTTCCTCCAATATTCTGTGAAAGACCTGCACCCCACATTCAAATTTTGAAATCAAATCTAGAAGACAAAAATAATGAGGATTGAAATACACCCAGTCATCATTTGACAGGCTGGAAAGTAATAATGAGTGAGAAGAAAATGGCATGCATGTGCTTTTCCACTACGATTCCTATTCAAACCCCATAATTGAAAGGTTCAGAGTTGAAAGGAAATGAAGACAGATCATGATTAAGAAGTAACAGCTGTTGAAAATGAGAGAAACGGTACCTTGGGATCTACAAACTGGGGGATCTTCAAAGAGAGAAAGAGAGAGCTGTTTATGTGCAAGACCAATATCAATGAGAATGAGACCAGAAGATGGATCGTTGACGATGATGTCTTTCACAGGTAACCATAGGAAAAGCTCTTCCTGAGAAAGACCCTCCAACCCCTTGAGCTGACCAAAACTAAGGTTAGCTCGAACCACGGTTTCAAAGAGCACTCTTGTTTCATACTTGGCGAGGCAAGGAGCATCGAGGTTCACCTCCAAACGACCCATTTGGTCCAAATTGTAGGACTTTACAGTCTCTGGGAAGAGCCCTGCTGGTAGGCCATGGGTTCGGAGAAGCTCATGAATAGAAGAATATGCTGTTGCTGTTGCAGCAGCCAGTGAGAAAGAAAGAAGAAGAAAAGCAAGAAAAGTGGCCTCTAAAGATCTGTGTGGCAGAGACATGTTGAGGAGAATGAGTGGGGAAGGAAGGAGGAAGGTTTTGAGTGAGAGAAGTTTGGTGCTTGAGGTTTTAACAGGGTTTTTAAGGCTTCACCACACAAACATAGTGTCTCAACACTATGATTGGAAGTGGGAGCCAGAGAGGACAGTAGATAGAATTTCTATGTTCTTGGTTGGCATTACATGTTTGTGAAATGAACAAACTACCCTTGCGTTACAATCTAGGATCCACCAAAATGGAATAAAGATAACAATTATTTTAACCAAATAATTACTAGTATAAAAATACAATATATGATATGTGATTAGTACTGGTGTATATTAATAAAAATAAATAATGATTCTGTTGTGTTGAAAACAACTTTGGCTTTACGATTTGTGATGCTTTATTTGGATAATGACATGTTTGTACGTAAGTGGTAAACATAAGATGAGATTTGAATGTTGTGTTTGGCGCTTTGGCCTTAATCTGCGGTTACGAGGGGCCATCACTGTCTTTTCTTACACTCTTTTACTCATTTTTCTTCTGTTTTCTTCATCCTCTTTTTACTATAAACCCATGCCATGTCCTATGATCTAGACAGCAATTATTTTCATCCTCTTTTCTTCCTTCTACTAGTTTAGTTTAGGTCACAGTACTTTAACAAGTGGGGATGTATCAGGATTCATTATAAAACATGCGTGCGGGAATGCGCGCACACGCATTTATTAAAAGGATTTTAGCACCAAAATTTTGGTTTCATTTATAGTTTAGTTAACTAATTTACAATTTATAAGATTGCTTATTCCTCTCTCCAATTTTGAAAACAGAAGCTCTCAGCAGTTGTTAGTTCATTCGTCACTATCACTGTTCCCAAATTTCAAATTTTCTAATTACTGTCAAATTTCTGAGTAGAGAAACTTTAGTTGTTTAGATGATGAATATTATAAATGTTATTTTTGAAACAAATATTGTTTGAAAACTTGGTCTCAAAATTGACTTTGGATATATCATTAACCAATTTATAAGTCACAACGTAGTATAGTATGCTTTTAAATTCTATTTATCCCTTTGTGTGAGCCCACCAACATTCAATTTGCTTAGAAAAGCTTTCGAAAACTATAGTTTTAGCTTAAAAAGCATGAGAGTGTCTTGTGAAATTCAAGTTGCTGGACCTCCGTACATCAGAATACTTGGGTCTCAGACTTTGATAAAGTTGGAAACACAAAAAAAAAATTCCACAGAAAATCAATATTTTAGTACCATAACCTAAAAGAGTATGATTAAGTTTAAATTAATTATAACTAATTTGTTTCTCTCATATTATGTAAATTAAGAGTATAATTAGAAAAAGAAAATATTATCTTAAAATTTTAAAAAGTATAAGTAAAATGAAAAAAAATGTTAAAAAATTAAAAATTAGAAAGGAGTATTTGTTGAAATTGAACAATGATTTTACACTTCCAATGGACGGAAAGTGACTGGTAAATTTTGATGGAGACACACCATTAATCTAACACGTTTGGTTTATTTTTTTAAGGTTTCATCATAAAACGATTCATCATTAACGTGGAGTTTCAAATAGCATAGCTTTCACAGATTTCAAACTATTTATGTTAAAAAATTTTGATATATGCGTGGGATAAAAAGCTTGCAAGAAGACAGAGACTAAAAAAGACTGATGTTGAATTTGAGTTTTTAATTAATATGCCCAGCCATATTAATAATAGGGTGAATAAAGAAAAAATAAAGAATTTAACCTGGGGAAGGCTTGGCATGGAAACGCCATACCTACAGACACAATGGTGATTAACCTTTAAGTATGACCTAATCCCCGATTTCTTGAACCTTAATCTCACCGTAATCTAATGCACAACCTACCAATACACATGCACATCATCTGTTTGATGCACGACCCAAACCATCTGACAGAAAAATTGAGAATGAGTTTATAACCGATCACTGAAACAACCTCAGATTACAAAAACCCAACCATTACTAGCTTTTGAAATAGTAAAAATTAGAAATAAGGTAAATTTAAAATATATATATAATATGTAAAGTGAGCTTAGATCTCATTGTGCAACACAGATATTATTTGCCACCACCTAAGACAGTCATATCACACTTTCAAAACAAAAGAGAGGCATTCGAAGAACAGATGTTTGATGTTTTTCACCCTGATAACACCACCTTTACACAACTCTCCATCTTATTGAATGATGTTTCGCTTCCAAAATTTTGAAGGGATAGGATTATGTCCAGTAATAGTTCAGACAAAAGCTTAGACCTTTAAGTACGCTGTTTCCATAAGAATTTTAAACTATTTCACTTATTCTTGATGAAGAGAATATAACTTCACGTTCCGTTTTCACAAAAATAATCAGTTTAACATTAATATTCAAGTATAAATAGACATGGATTTATGATCATTACGATTATTTCATAAGTGCAGACAGTTTTTAAACATTCATGGCGTGACCCTTTCACCAGTTCAAAGGAGTTTTAACAAGATCGGTCTTGCGTACAAGGAATCATGAATAACAAAATCAGATTACGAAAAGCCTGTTTAACCTGTAAATGCTGAATTTTAGTTGTTGCCATTATAAAATATATGATTGGGAAGCAAAGAGATTTCTTGTTTTCACATCCAAATTTCACATTTATTTCCACAGAAACAAGCTTTACACCTTCAACTTTTATGTTACATCACAGAATAAATAAATTGTTTTGGAGTGTCACCAAAACTCGGCATTATAATCAATCTGTTTGTACTGTGCTTGCATTGGATAGTGCCTTTGATAGCCATACACAGCTTCTCCTCCATAGCCACTTCCATCTTCCGCATTTCCATAAGGATATGGACTGCCAAATAGATAATCTGCAGTACCTTGCCACATGTTTTCCTGACACTGGTTTCCTCTGTAAGCAACTTCCTTGCAATAACATTCTTCTCTCTTCTTCATACGTTCCAAACAAGGCCAATACCCAAATAAGCTTTCACAAATGTCCACAGCTTCCAACCCATATCCACTAGGATATTGAGAACCCACTTGCTTCTCATTCTCATAACCCTGTCCTCCACTGTACCCTTCACCAACACCAGACTCAACATGGTAATCATCTCCATGGTCACTTCCCTCACTCTCATTCCCTTCATCTTCATGGCTATTGTCTTCAACTTTGCTTTGCTGATCTCTGCCACTGTCTTGTGATTGAGGTTTTTCTTCAGCTATTTGGGCTGCAGTTCCATTCTGGGGTGTGATTGCTTTCTCATCAGTTCCCTCTTCTATAGTAGGCAGTGGAACTATGGCCATAGGAATGGGGTTACTAATTGGACTCGAGCCAGAACGAGGATAGCAAATTTTATCTGAAGGTGGTAGAGGTTTACCATAGGTCTGATCAATGTCATACCCACCATCATAAGGTGTTGAGTCATACTCCTCAAATTCGGGCACATTGAATTCCGCATTAGAGTAAGAAATGACAAGATGGGTCATACCATAATTGGGATCGTACACAACTGATTTTGGATCACTATAAGTTGTGGCTGAGTATGATATGGTTGGGTAAGTCTGAGCAGGGTAATTAGGAGCATAATATAAACTTGGATCATATCCATAATATGGTTGATTGTACTCATAGCCCGAATAAGCCGTAGGGGATGAGATTTGAGCATAATCGTAATTGAGAGAATAAGAGTTGAAATTGTACTCACCATAATCAGAAGCAGAATAGGAAGAACCGCCGTAGAAGGACATGCTTCATCAGAAATTGAAGATGGAACCTTGGAAAGAGGGTACACTTCAGAGTAACTTATGACAGCATTTCAGGATCAAGTTTCTTGTGAAACAGAAGGAACATATGAAAGTCTGCAATCTCCTACGTTATCTGATTGATCGGTGGTTAAAAAAGAAAGCTTTTTCCTTCATCTTTAAAGTATTTGGGTCGAACAGTACAATAAGAAAAGTATTTCAAGTGCACCATAACTCTCTCACCGACCGCAGAATCCTTATCTATGCACAAATGTCCACATGCAATTATGCAAGGAAAGAGGCCATTTTACTCTACCGAGAGATATTATTTATAGATAAAATAACTTTTCATAACGCATTTTTCACTTTGATATTACATCATTCACCTTATTTTGTAAATTTCTCTTTTTCTTTTTTTATCTATCTCGTTTTTAAAAATTGTTATAAAGTTATTGTGAAAATTACGTTTCTTAAACCTAAATAATTAAGACATGGGCGAACACTTAATGTAAGCATGTGAGGAGTGTCAACGCTTTACCAACCCCTAAACAGGTAGTGGGTGGGCCTAAGCATGCCAAAGCTTTTCTTTCTTTCTTCTCACATAAAGGACGGAAAAAACGTAATGAAATAAAAATCAGGAATGGGAAACAAATAAGGAAAATTTTCAATCATTCTAACTAAATAAAAATTATAATAAAGTGATTTAAAGGAGTATCTTTTATAATAATGCGTCAGAATATTATAGGCCCACAATATTTGTAATAGAAAATTGGAATAGCGTTATTACAAAATAGAAAAAATGTGTGAAGTAGTTGTGGGACTAACGAGAGAGATATGAATTGTAACCAGCAAAGCAGGGACCAAAACATGGTGATTGGTTTTGTTTTGTTTTGAAATTGAGATTAAGACAGCCATTTGAACGTTTAATATATGTTATAACAAATGCTGACATCAATAGGATGGCTACTGGCTGGTGAGTGAGAGTGACATTAAAAGAATAACTCATGATTTGTCAATATTTCATGGAACTACTATTTTAATTCATTCCTTCTATGAACTATTTAACTAAATTAATTAATTTGTTAAGAAATAAATGAGATTTCAATGAATTTTTAAATAGAGTCTAGTTCTTCTCTGATTGGATTAACAGAGTAACAGTGGTTAAAAAAAAAAGTTCATAATGTGTATTATAACTACATTGGAAACACATAATTTAAATTTAAAAAACATGTTTTTAATTTCTAAACGTAAAACTAAATTCAATTTGTATTTCAAACTTTTAACGCAATATGTAAACTTTTTTTAACTATATCTCATATGTTTGACATATTTTCATATTTTAATTTAAATGTCAACATGAATCGTGACACATCTTTTGATACACAAAATTAAAAATTAATGTTATTGAATTAAAATAAATATATCCATTCATTTTTATAATTTTAATTTGTCAAAATTGAAGAATTAAAAATATATTTATTTCTTAAATTTTAGATAATTCAAAAAATGGTTAAATTTAAATAAATAGTAACTTAAAAGATAAAATGATAGGATTATTATTTTCATTTAAAAAGTAATTAAATTAATATAAACAATCAGTTAAAAGATAAAAGTATTATGATAATTATTTTAATTTAAAAAATAAAAAAAAATGTTGACAAAAACCAAAGAGAATCATTTATCAACGGTTTTCTTCTTACACCTCGGCGGTGCCTTTTCTTTCCTGCATCTCCATAAATTATTTTCCTACATCCCACAAAATTTTATATTTTAAATTATGCAATCTAGAATATGAATTTTGTATTTTGGATAGAGCCTAAAATATATTTTTTATTTTGTATTCCGAAATATAATTTATAACACATTATATTTTAAATTATACCATATAAAATACAATTTTTATTTTATATTTTAAATGTATAACTTTACGGTGATTAAGGTTGAAATTATGGAGGTGCCGGAACAAATGACCATGTATAATTTGTTTCGGGCCTTCACGATAAGAACCAAAAATATAAAGGGCCGTTGCTTATTAGACTACTAGAAAGTGCCTACATGTTTAGAACACCATTAATTCCTACACCCCATGATTTTCAGAACACTCTACTTTAAATCAACAAATTACTTTCTCATGTAAAGTTTATTAAGTTTTGAAAATTATAAACAAATATATAAATGTAGTGAAGGGCCAAGCTCCTTAAAATATAAAACTTTATTTCACAACAGGAAACAGAGCATAAAAAACTTACTTTAAAATTCGGATTTTAAATGTTGATAAAATATATAAAATAAAAACTTATCTTCACTTATATCACATACAAACCTTAGAAAACAAATCAAAATAAAAAAAAAATTATGATGATTTTAAATTTAAAAAGAAAATAAAAATATACCAAAATAAATAAATCCTTAACTATTCAACAATTTGGTTGAAAGGGGAAAAAAAACTAACCAGTAAATTATTCAAAATCCACAAAAATTCTCTCTCAAGAGAATAACGAAAGGGAAATAATTCTAGTGACAAACCTAATCATCTTGGCATAATTATATTTTATCTTACCTCCCTCTTCTTTTCAACCAAAGGAAGAGGAACTAATCATTTTTTTTTCTTTTATCACCTTTCATTAAATCAATATAAACTATAAAAAAATAGAAGACAATCCCCTGTTCATTACTGTCCTTGTTTTCTTTCTTTTCCTGTATTTTCTTTTTTGCATCCCTTCCAAATATAAATGTGTTCTGTTTCCCTCGTTGCTGGAGTTAAAACAACTATGCACAACAAAACATCTACATTTTACACGGCAATCAAGGATGGTTTATGAATGCACCCATTTCGAAGTTCCAAGAAATTCACCTTCGCCAACTACTCTCACAAGGAGTGGCCGGGATGAAGCGCAGCAAAACTGGGATGTTGTAGCATGACTAAGTTAAGGATTGCTAATGGGCTGCTTCAAATAAGGACAGAAGGCTATATATGCATACTATCTAAACTTGATCAGTTCATATCAGTAACTTTAAGTGTTAATACCGCAGTTGCCATGAAACTAGCAGACAAAAATTATCACTAAAACATAAACTGGTTGCATGATAAGTAGCTCTCCAAATTACACAGATAAACAATTATAGCACTTGTCTCACATGTCATACTCATACAGTCCAAAAGAACATATTCCTCAAGATGAATCGTGAAAATACCCGTTTGAGTTTGCAAGAAACGTTGCATACATCTTGATGAGAATCCAACACAAGCTCAATCTTCTATTTGTTAAAGTGACCATGAGCATGATAGAACTGTGATAAGGAGCAGCTTCCTTTTGGCACTAGTTTCTCTCAGTAAAACTATAAATAACCTGCAAGACCGCAGTAATAGCGTAATCATGTATCTTCCGAGCCTGACGAGATTCAATGAATTGCATACATGGGGGAGGGGGATGCTAAAGACCCTTCCATGACATTCAGTGTGAGTTTAAAAGGAAGATGATCTGTGCTACTTGATTCATTCAGGTATCAAATTTTAGATACATTAGGCAAGGGGAGACCAAAATCATGGAAGAAGTAAAATAATTGGAATAAATAATGCATCCCAATACCTCATGTAGAGGATGAATCCGAGGCAGCTGCCTCTTGTCTTGGCCTTCTTCGGTCAGGGGGAGGGCCATCTCTCCGTCTCTCATACCTTCTACTCTCATTCTTAGGTGCGCTCCGTTTTGGTTGGTAGGTAGGGTACTTGCAAGGAATAATCTCCCCATTTACGTACTTGTCACCTAAAATCAAAGAACATCACGCATTCAGCAAAAACATTATCAATCTATAGCACTTAAAACACAATTTATTTCTGTCCAAATCTCTAAAAAAATATAAGTATAACCTCCGTAGTCTTTGTTTTTAACATCTATATACGAGTCTGGCAGTACCCAGAGAACCCCGGGTAAACCTGCAAGCATAAACAAGAAGTGAAGAACCAGAACTCATTAAGCAACGCAACAAGGGTATCGACACAAATTGGGAATTGAATCATTACCCTTGAATTTCTCCGAGGTTGCTTCATCAACAGTGCACTGAAATCCAGTGTAGGTAGTGGTGCTAAATGCATACATGTTCTTTTT
Organism: Vigna unguiculata; assembly: GCF_037176805.1. Classification (NCBI taxonomy): domain Eukaryota; kingdom Viridiplantae; phylum Streptophyta; class Magnoliopsida; order Fabales; family Fabaceae; genus Vigna; species Vigna unguiculata. Next base: position 47,835,902 of record NC_140797.1, on the reverse strand, counting down.
TGCTTCCTCCATGCTAATACACAAGCAGAAGCACATAATGAAAACTTGATTATAAACCGATGATAACAAAGTCCTCCACTTAAATTGGCGTTTATCTTAGACTGTTATGAGCTACAAGGTACATACGAATACCGCGTCCATTCCAATTTTGAAACATTAGGGTAGAAAAAGAGAAGAGGAAAAGGAAGGAACCTTCCCAATACAGTAGCAAGAGTGTCGAGGTAAGTGTCAATCATTTGTTCACGAGTGGGTGCAGGGTCCTTAGGAAACTCCATCACAATCAGCCAATGGTTGTAATCACAACCGGGTAACATTATCGTCTCTCTCTGGTCGCTGTTGCTGCTGCTCCTTTTCGCTGAGAAATCCCCATCCAGCGACGCCCTAATCCGGTTACCAATTCGGGTTTGGGTGACAATAGAAGAACGGAGGCGAACATTGGTTACCTTGTAGAAGTTGGAGATTGGGGTTTTGGGTTTATAGGGTAGGGTTAGGGTTAGGGTTTTAGCGGAAAAGGAAAACGTTACCGTCGCCATTGTAGGTTGGTGACTAAACGCAGAAACTGAACTCAAGTTAATGGATGGCAGATAAACGATAAGGCTGCAGGAGATATTTTATTTAATACGGCGTCGTCATGACAAATAATCTACTGGTGGTAAGCGTAAGAAGATGCTGGACTGAACTTAATTGGGTCATAGTTCGGTCCAATTTCACAACAAATGGGCCTCAATGAATTTCATAAGAATCAGAAGTAACACCTCAAAATACTTTAAAGGGAATATCACAAAATATATGAATAACTTAATTGTTTTCTATGAATTTAAAGATTAAACTAATTTCAAAGCTACTTTGGTCGTATATGTTGCGTGAGGAAAACGACTGAGATCTCACAAAATATTAAGACGGTGCCATAACCAAAAAATTCAGAAAATTGACTTCATAAGTATCTTTCATGGCAATTTCAAAGAGAAATATATGATAGAAGACGACAATTGATATAAAATATTGACTTAGGACTTTTTGTTAACAAATTATTTTGGTCATTCAAGATTTTCTTATTGACTTTTCTATATTATTATTATTAAATAAAACTGAAAATTCTACAAGACAGTACAAGTAATCAAATTTAAAACTTTTCAACAAACTAGTTGTGCATCTCTATCAATTTTATATTTGAGATGTATAAATTAGATCTACTACACTTCAAACACATCAAGTTAAATTAAAACTAAATAAATTAAGTTAAAAAATTATATTACTATACATAAACGTTTGTAAAATAAATATTTAATTTTGATCTTTTATTATTCCTGGTAATTTATCTTCAACAAATATTTTTAAAGTGTCAAAATTTTTATATAAACATACAAAATTTGTTTTGAATGTCAAGTGTATAAAATAAATCAAAAATACACTTAAATTTTAAAAAATGTTTTATATTATGTATTAATTTATATATATATATATATATATTAAAAATTTTGTATAATATTAACTATTTGTAACAATATACAATGGAATTTTCCATCTTAATACATATTTCAAATTTTATTTTATCATTGCTTTTTAAAATTAAAAAAAAATGTATAAACTACTTATATGTTAAAATAATCACATACTATATATCACACACTACTATTTTTACGTATCACCGCTATTTATTTATCTTTTTCAAAAATTAAGAGACGCGAAACTCACTGGTTTAATAATAATAATAATAAAAAATTTAAAATATATAATAATATGCATATCAAAAGTTATATAGTATTATTTAATCTAACTTTCTAATTTTTTTTAAGGTGAGATAAACATTTGAGAATTTGAAATAATTAGTTTAATTAATTAGAGGGAATATTTTTGTGAGGAACGATGTAAAGTATTAACTTCTTTCCTTATTCTTAGATATAAAATATGGTTTCTTAGATCAATTTCTAAATACATTTATGATAAATATTGATAACAAATTGATAATTAAAAAAAAAAGCATTCTGGTGCAGTTAGGATGTTTAAAAAATTTTGTTCTTATGAATATTCACATAAATTCACAATAAAAATTAAATATTGTAAATAGACATCGATGAATAACGATAACAGGTATCATAATATTTATAATCGTTGTACGTTATTATAGATTATATTCTTTGGACACGAATTTGCGATATCCTTTGTTTTCAAGCTTAGATTATAGGGATTAAAATGGTAGTTTAAAGTGAATTTAGAAAATAAGTGTTATAGAGATGGCAGGAGTGGAATGAGATTGGTGATGAGAGAAAGGGTAAAAGTAGGTGGTGTGGTTCTGTGTTGAGCAATAATGAGAAAGTGATAAAGGAGAATGCGTAGATTATATTCAACACATCACTCAACTCCATTTTACCACTTTGCATTTTTCAAAGTCCTTTCATCCATTACGCTATAATTGACTCACAATCAAAAGTTCAAAGTGAAACCTGTAAATGAAAAACAGAAAAAAAGAAGAAGAAAAAAGTCATCTTCGATGCAATAATCATCTCAAAATTGAACTCAATGTGAAAACAAAAAATGAGATGCACTGTTCACTTCAATGACTTTATTTCGATACACAGAATACTATTTATTAGCTTTAAAGTTTTTTAATTTAATTTTAATATATAAGTCTTATAACATTTTTAAAAAAACTTTTTCTACTCAACTAATGAAAAGTTATATTTCACTGTCAATTACAAAATTTTGTAAAAGGCTCAAACTCATAAATAGTTACAAGTTTATATTTATAGATCACATACTAATAAAAAAAAAGGTAATCCCAATATTGACTAACAATAGGCATAAAAATATCAACGGTAATGTTATAAGGATTATTTTTTTGCACATTTTTTAAACAATTAAAAAACACAATTATGATTTTTTGGAAAAGTAATTTCTACATACCTTTTTTTATGGAATACAAAAATTATCAAATTGAGAGATTAAAAATATATTTAAATCAATAAAATATCACATTTTTTAATAATAAAAATAACTATAACTTAATATATAAATAATTGGTATTCGAAAAATAAATTTAAAAAATAAATTATACTTCAAAATTTTGAATGAATAATATTTATGGGAACATTATAATCTATAAAATGTCCATATACTTTGAAAAGAATATTAAAATGTATAGAAAAGGTATATAATATGAAAGTGTGGGACCAAATGTTGAGATGGGAATGTTTGTATCGACAAGCGAAGACGAAGATTAATGTTGTGAGATTTTGTTTCGTCCATAAATCAATGATTAAAAGAAGACTTATCACTCTTTGGAATGCCAAATGTGAACACATCACAGACTTTTCATATTAAGTAAGTCAATCCTGATAGGGATGGATGCCAGTGGAAACAAACCCTAAATTATCATAATCTAAATAATATTTTACAGCTTTTGAGCACAAGGGAAAACCTATTCTCACATTTCATTATTCCAACCACCATAATCCGTTCATAATAATTATTCCATCAATTAGTTATGTAAAAAAAAAAATTATTTTGAGAACTCACTAATTATACGTATAATCATTTCACTTGTTATGTAAGCCAATTCTCAACGTATATAAAACAACATAAACACGGACATATGCTTCATAGTGCCTTCATGCATATGTTTGGTCGATGCTAATGTGGGAAAAATATGAAAACACAGCATTAATTAATACAAAAAATGTATAAATAAATATAAAGTTTACAAAGAAATTTAATTATTTTAAATCATTGTGGAACCTAACCTCAGGCTCTACGTTTTACATATTACGTATATGATTCTGAATCCAACCTATAAAAGTTGGTAAAGAAATGATATGTATCTTTGATATAGATTATTGAGATAAAGACACCCTATTAATAGACGTGTCCAAAACGCAGAGTTGTTTTAAAAGTATTGGGTATTGGTGCAAATGAATTCACATACAAATGGCTCCATATTTTAAGATTTTGAATTATCAACTAGCAAGACAAAGTACTAGGATGTAACTAGTGGGCGGCTATTGTAAGAACAAAAAACCTTAGCCTTGTTAGGGTTGACTCACGAAACTTACCAACAACACTAAACCTACAAATCAAACATGTGTTTCTGTGGAAAAATAACTCTCAACAAAACATAGCCACATACATACCAATTCTATATAATTTATACTCACATACCCACTTAGCTCCAAACTCGTGGCCATGAATCTTCTTCTCTTTTTCTCTTTTTTCTTTTTTTCTTTTTTCTTTTCTCTTTTCTCTATCATTGCACTAGCTTTTCTCCCTTTAATATAATATTATCATATTTTCAATGTGTATATACGTATATATAGTTGGTGATGAGCAGTGAGGAAGATTAAGCTCGGTGAAATAATAAAAGTGAGATCTTGATAGAGACAATTTTGGCCGATAAAATTTCCTGAAAAAGCAAAAGGTAAATTTTATTTAGGAATATTGACTTCGACTCATAAGATGTGTCTCAAAATAAAAAATTACAACATAGGAATCACATGCTTTAATGTTACAATCTAATATTCATTTGTATTATTGCATTCTATCTTTTAAAAATCATATAAAAGTTAATGAATGTCTTAATAGTAGAAAAATGAATTAATATGACTGTAAGATTTACTTTGGCACTAATATATAATAGAAGATAACATAGGAATAAATTGAATAAAAGAATGTGAAATTCCGACGTCAGTATTACATAAGCATAGCGTCAACAATAGCTTACACGAAAATTCATACTCGTTTAAAACATACCAGCCATCAATGAGATGGCTCTTACATGATTGTAGTGCTATTATAATGAATTGCTCAAATGTAAAAGCTACTATTATGATTTTTTTTTAACTGTTATATAAGTGATACGATGTGGGTTAAAAATGGTTAATAAATGTGTTTTATATTGAGTTGTAAAGGCTGAAGAACAGTGGGTCCAGATGGTGTTTTTGTATTCTGTAAAGGAAGGGAATGTTTTGAGAAGAAAAGAAGACAACAGAGAAACTCCAAAAAAGGGTTTGGACGGTCATGACCAAAACAATGGTACCCTTGTTACGTTTGTTGGTAACGGGGTCAATACGTCTTTAGACCAAACTGTGGATGCAATTTAATCTTAAAATTATGTGATCTCACCTTTCTCTACATTTTCTCCTACATCTATGTGGTTTAGATGTCAGAAAAATATAGGAATAAAAGACAGACATGGCTGATTAATGTTGTAAGTCTTTGTCTTTCTATTAATTGCGATGCAGACAAAAAACACTAAATTATGATCTCTTTGATAATATATAGGACAATGTAAGACAGTCTTAACATATTATTTTAGTTAGTTTACGTATATTTTTTGTCAGTGGAAGAAAGTAATTGATTGAAGCTGAAGCTGAATGAATAATGTGTGTAAACCCTCGCCGCGTACCTTCATCCTACAACCTTAATAAAATTAAGTTATATATGTTTTAATTACTGTTTGTGTATTATTTATTAATATAAACAAAACTACATAGTAGCATATAAACACGGGTTCATATTGGTTATGTATAAACTTTCAATCTCGATTACAAATAATGCTTACCAAATTAAATGACCAAAAACTATATTTAAGTATTTGCGTTTAAAATAAATATTGTCTTTTAGCTAATAGTGTTAATATATTTAGTTATATTGTTTCTATATGTTTCTTTAACCTTTTTTTTTATCATTTATTTAACTCTTTTTTTGTTCCTGTCCCGCTGATAATTGTATGTCACGCGTTTTCTCTCTCCTTAAATTGTAGAAATAATAAACGATGTAATTTGAACACGACCCAGAAACTTATAGTCAAAATTGTGCTCTTGATTAAAAGATCTAGAAGAACGTGACTTTTTAAATAAAATATTATGCATAAATTATCTATAAGATAGGGTTAAATTGTTTTAAGGAGTTGAGTATATTTACATTTTTCATAAATTTATTTTAATTTATTTTTCGCTCTAAGTTTACTTCCTTAAAAATTTTATGATTTAAGAGTTTCGTTAACGAATGTCCTTAGATATCAATAAATAAAAAGTTTTGTTAGAGTGACGTAATGGATGAGAGAAAAATTATATTTTTCATTTTAAATTTAACTGTTTCTTATTGATTAATAATTTAATTTGATATTTCTAAAAAGATATTGAAATAAAACTGAAGTAGTTGTGGCATCTGGTTAAGTGGTCCTAATTCACTACAACAAAGCAACGTGTATTATTAAATTTGAAACAGTTAACTTTCCCTTGCATATTTAATAATATTTTGTTTGAGAAAAATGTAAATAAAATAAATAGAATGCAAGATACACGGGTAAGTGTGATGACTTAAGAGTCAAAGCTTTGAGGGTTTGACTCATGGTGGTAACCAGAGGCCCCACGTGCCTGTTGCACGCGCGCATGCTTGGTGGGTCCCTTGTTGACTCTTGCCGCCTTAAATGACAACCAGGTCATAAGCATGACGTCAGCTTCCTCATTTCAAAGAATACTTTACCCGCTCGAATTTATTAATAAATATTTTCACTTAATTTCTTATATTTCCTTTTGTTTTTTTCCCTAATCTTTATTATTGTACATGTATACGGTGGTTAGACTTTAAGTCCACCTATTCAAAGAAGTTGCTTATTTAACGTGTTTTTAATACAAATTCTTTATTACTTTACATAAATCATAATATTATTTTATACTAATTATAATGAGTGTTTTGTATAGTGAAAACGGGTATTTCGGTCAAATTTAGCTCGATCCACCACGGGTTGACGATTTAGTGAGCTAACTTAACTCGGCTCACTTTTTAACGAGCCAAAAAAATTGGAACCGGGCTCGACCCACCACGGGTTGACGGTTAAACGGGTTGGCTCACGGGTTCACTTAATTAAAAAAATATAATTTTTTTATTTTTTTTAGTCAAAACTAAATTATAATTCTGATTAAAATATAAATAAACTTTAATACAATCCAAATATAAATCAAAATAAAAAAGTATATAAATTATTTATGTATTGGCTAAAAAAAATAACCTAACACGATCCAAATATAAAGTCCAATCTAATAAAAAAACACTTGTATGACTTTTTTTATCTGCACCAACCTGGTTCATCATGGGTTCAATCTGAGTGAGCCGACTTCTAGATGAGTCGGGTTAAAAATTAACTCAACATTTGTAAAAAAATTTCAACCCAACCCGACTCAAACTCATGGTGAGCCAGATTAGCTCACAGATTCTAACCCATTTTTATAACTCTAATATGCACAAAAATTAAAGTTTAGGGAAATTGAGATTCCAAATATGAGATGATTTGCCAAATTTTTGAAGCTTTGATATTTTAGGCAGTGGTCCATAACACACATACGATTCAGGAATATATATTGCATGATTAGTACGTAAACCAATAAATTCCGCAAGTCACTCCCTGACAAATTAAAATTCTAAAGTTAAATACTTGAAGCGAGGGGTGGAGGCTATGAACCATCTTAAAAAAGAACATTTAGGTTATGTCAAAAATCAACAAGTTTCATATAAGTCAATTTCCTCTCAATTTCAAAGGACTCACAAACTTACTATGGATCTGACCTAACTTCTGTTACTGCCAGAATAATCAACTTGGACTTTTTCTCTAAGAAAATTCTTTTTCTTCTTCTTTCCAAATATATATTATATTATGTTGACAATTTTGTTGTAATCATAGCTGCTATGAATTACTCGGAACTGACTTTGGTTTGCACTAATTAATTGGTATTTCTAGTCAATACGTTTTCTCTCAAAAATAACATAAAAAAATACATATTTTTGAGAAGGGTTATTATAGTAATATGTGTCTATTAAAAGCAAATACTAATACATGTTCAGTTTCGTTATACAAATAATTAAATATAGAAGTCGAAATACAAATCGTTTACTTCATTTTCAATATAATGTATATATCTTTTGCTTTTTCTCCTAACCACTTAAATGATAGCAAATCTTAATTATCAATTCGTCAAATATAATTACCATGCTTAACAAATAAGTTATATATATCTGTTCGTGTAGATTTTGTTTATTTGTTTAGGGCCCATATATCTTATGGCGACCAAGAGAATATTAATACATCATTGTGTCAAACTCTATTGAGAAATTTTACAGAAATTTTGGTTTATTAAATTGTGTAGGATAGAACAATAATCACTTTTTTTTCTTATCCACCATGTAATTTCCATAAGTTATGATGTTCATGTGTTTTCATGAGTTGTGATTCCTTTTCAAGTAATTTGAGTTACAAAAGCAAAAACATCACGGTTGGATTTAAGTAAATTTAATTAATTGAATTGATATTACACTCAACTAAAACCACTTAGATTAATTTGGATAATTTATTTACTGTATTTATTTTCATTTTTCCAATAAAAAATATTACTACAATGTTTAGTAACTTTTTTACAATAGAAAGAGAAAAATATTACAATATTTTTTTAATAATATCTTTTTTTCATAAAAAAGTAGCATAATTGAAATATTAATCAAAATCTCTACTGATATTTTTTAATAGAGGAAATATTGTAAGAATGTTACTTATACAAATATTTTGCAACACTTAATAACTAAATTGTTAATTTAAAAATAAAGTAAATGTCATTTTTCAATAAATATCAAGTAATTATTTTATAATGTAAATTAATATAGTAGGAGAAAAACTTAATTTTTTTTATTGACAAGTATAAATATGTATTTAAATAGGAGCACTTGGGATACTCTAACCCTTATACACAACACAATTTATGTATATCGTTTCTGAAACACTTTATCTCTACTATATTGATATTCTACTAAGAGCTACTTTTTACATCCTATTATTGTGTCCTTCCTTGTTTTCCATCTCAATAACTGCTTTTACAAATGCTTGTGTATGTGAAAATTTCAAATAATTTGGATCAAACATTTGATTGTCTGTTTGTGACTTCAACAGAAAGATAGAGACACCACAACACAACAATTAATTTAAAGTGAATAGGATGTGATGGATTCATTGTGTACGTACTTAGCTATAAGCCTCACCCTATATCTAGTACTATATTGTTAGTCCAGTAAAAATAGTTGATATCTTCATGCCACTACTCATATTTCAGTCTAATTCTTGGGAAGATTCAATTGTCACATAAGGACATACTTCCTTCCTGTGATTTTGTGTTCTCCCTTTAAGATTGGTCTGTTTTTGTTTCAGAATAATTTATCATAAAAATGATTTTCATATTTTTCACATGGTTAGCCTTCTATCCCAAATCATTTCTTTCCAAAAAGATTTAATGCAATGCACAGGACATAAATATCCATCATGTTTTGGAGTCATTACATGCTAGCTAATGTTATATTGTACAAAGTAATTGATGTCACCTAAAAATGATCATCTAATATTTTACTAAATATATAAGTAATTAATTAATGTGATAACAATATAGAATAAAAAAAAAACTTCAATAATATTTTGAGAAATGAAAACCGAAGATTTGTTTAAAGATTGAAATAGAAAATTGTTAACTTTATAAGAATGAAAAATATATCTACGTCTTAAACATTAAATAAAGCTTTTTGGGTCTCATGATAATGATGTTACATTAAAAGAAGAGATATTGTACGATTTGTTAATTTACCTAATCGAAATAATTGCGTAAATAAAATATACGCTAAGGTGTTAGTCAAGATGATGAGATTATGTATGACAATCTAATCTGAAAGACATAGAACAAAAGCTGAACGCCAAAGAGTAGGGTTGACATTGGTTTAATTACGTAGGGGTTATCCATTTTCTTCATTTAACAAGTATTTGACATCAAACACAAGTATTCTGCAGCAGTTGAAACTATCTAAACTAATATGTATTAACTACCTTAAGCCAGATATGCTTTCATTCTGCGTGGAATATTCTGTATCTCAGCTAATATCTAAGGGAACACTGCCATTGTTGACATACAATCTTCTCCTGCTACAGTTATGTTAGGTCAAGCATTAGTTGCATACTTGTGTTTTAGTTTCACCAACCCACGTGACGCACACGCGCCTTCTTACAACGTCATGCCCACCCAATGTTCATTTCAAAATTCAAATATTAGTGATTTTTCTCACCTACTGGGTTTTTTTTTATTCACCTTGCTATTGTGGTACTACAATGTCTTCAATGATAAACATTTGGACCAATAAATGGTCCTCAAGTTTATCACGGAGCACAACCTTTTGAATTATTATAATCATGTATCACATCCACAACTTCTGAGACAAAACCGGAGGACTCAACCAAAAGTAGGAAATCGATAAATACTTTGTATGATTAATATATATCTACTTAAGTACTGTATTATTTGATAAATTATTGGTTATTAATTTTTGGTAAACTTTATAGTATTTTGGTTTTACTCAATCTGGTTTTCTATGACAGTTTTCCTTCTAACTGTACTTTTTATTGACAACACTTAGATTTGATATCCTAGTTAAATTAAAAGTTTCAAACTCAGTTCCATTAAAACATAAAATATAAAATGATATTTTCAACCACAGTTTAGAAATCAGGGAATTTCAACCATACGATCTTATTCATCCAAAGCATACAGATCCAACCACTGTCACGATCATAGTCAATACCATCATACTCACGAAACTTTACACATAAGGAACACAATTGTCCACAAGTCATGTATTAATTATCATTCTTCGTAAGATACTACTATTACACATTTTTTTATTAAGAAAAAGTAAGACAGAGAAAACAAATCCAGGACAAATAAACAAACACCAATTATTTATATTTGAAAAAGAGAATTAGAATTGGATTCAAAATTCTCTATTTCTCTTTTTTTCATTTGTCAAATCATCCCTTGTAATGTCAACCGCGTTCCGGTAATCTCCTTAGCCGTACCCTTTCAACCGTTCCATATATAAAATGTCGCAAGCTCCCTGACCTTTCATATATCCCAATAAGCTTCTGAGTGTGTGTGTGTGACTGTGGTAGAAGATCTCAAAGATATATATACAAGCAAATCTGCAAATTGTTAAGGACACAGATTCAGCATATAAACACGTATAGCGTCAAGTCTTGCCATGGCTGAGGAGTTTCAAGCTGCTATTTGTGGTGAAAGTTGGTGGAATATTAATTCAACAAGAAGTGTGTTCCCTCTCATGTCATCAACATGTTCCGTGGCAGCAGCTGATGCAGGAAACTACAGCACTTGGCAAAGCACTGATTTCGTGGATTTGAAAGGAACGAGGTCTTGCGCTGAGGACATTAATAACTTCATTTCTTCTGATAATTCTCTGAGTTTTCTTGATGTTGAGAAGCCCCAGCAGAGGGACTCGGCTGGTGAAACTGGTAGCATCCTCACCGATTCCACCTTACAAATGATAGGTTTTGGCATGTCATCTTCAACTTCATCGAATTGGAATCAATCTTTATTGTAAGTTTTCAGAGTAGGGTATCTACCAAAACAAATATATGTTGCTATTAGTACGGTCCAAAACTTCCACCAAGGAAGCAAAAGTTGTTTTTCTTTAGCTTTTTCTACTTGTTTCTTTCGAAAAAGGAACTTCATCTTATCAAGCATATCCTTATCTTTTTGAATTTCTTTCTCTGCAGAGGGAGCGATTTTCATTCTGTGCTTCAAGGAGAAACAGGCATGGATGGCGGTTCTTCCCATGATTCACAAATCCAGAAGGATTGGAATCCAAAGAATTTCTCATCTGCTGGTGGCCAAGGTTCCACCGTTGATGCTTTCAAGTCAATGAACCAAGAATTTTCCTTGGATCAGCAAAGTCTGAATTCCGTTGTCACAAGCACCGGATCATTATCTGGTGGTTTTCCAGTTGTTTCAGCCTCCTATGGTTACCCTTCAACCTTGATACAAGGCTTATACGACCCTGAGCCTCAACCACAACCACAGAACTCACTTTTCACCAACCCCCCCATGTCCTATTCTTCATCTACCGCAAACTATGGGACATGTTCCAATGAACTGTCACCAACTTGGTCCAAAATCTCTTCACTTCTCAAGCCCTCAACGCCAAAACAGCAGCTTAGTGGATTGCACTTTTCCAACAACACTTCTTTCTGGAATGGTTCAGCCGAAGCACTTCATGACATAAGAGCAGGTGTTTTTGCTTCCTCACAGGCACAATATCAAACGCCAAAATTTGAAGAGAAATCCAACAGCCCCAATACTCTATTAAACAAGGTAACTAATTAATTAATGCTTTCCAAGTTTATAAATATATCCACCGCTGGATAGCCAGCTCTAGGTTTTTTTATTTTTTGTGTGTTAAAAGTGATAATATCGGTTAAACTGCAGCTCAAGAGAGAAGAATCGCCAGACGCAACCTCATCTGCTAAGAAAAGTTCTTCTGAGCCTGCATTCAAGAGGCAAAGAATTGAGACTCCATCTCCATTACCAACTTTTAAGGTACTGTAATGTTATATGTTTATTTTTCATGTAGTATCAAAGATTTTGCTTTTTCTTCATTTTATTCTATATATATGCGAGACTGCTAAACCTTCATAATAATAACTCTTTAGAATTGATGAAGCTGATATGCATATATGGACAGGTAAGGAAGGAAAAGCTAGGGGACCGCATCACTGCTCTTCAGCAATTGGTTTCACCTTTTGGAAAGGTAAATTTATGTATGTTCTTAGTTTCACCCTTTTTCCCCTTCACAGCAACTTTGATAATGATATGGTAGAATTTGAACCTTCACCTTTTTAGACTCTGAAGGGTAAAAACTAACCGGATATTATATTCTTGTTGATTTTAATAGACGGACACAGCATCCGTTCTTCACGAAGCCATCGAGTACATCAAGTTCCTTCATGACCAAGTCAGTGTATGTTTCCATTGTTCTTACTTTCTTTCAAAGAAAACCCTAATTATACACACACATATTTTCTTGGTTCATACATATATAATATATAAGTTCTTCAGGAGAAAAGTTAAGCGAAAAGGCTTTTTATAAGTGTTTAAATATAGTTTTCGTTCTTAATTTCAGGTGTTAAGCACTCCATATATTAAAAATGGAGCTCCCATTCAACACCAGCAGGTACACGATAGTACTTTCATTTTATGTCAAGTTTCTAGCGACACACACATGCACTTGGCACATCTAGAGTCAAAATCGCCACAGTGAATGATGTGTGTGAAACACATCTGGTTTATCTAAGGCATTATTGCATGGTTCAACACTATTGTACTGTCACTAACTACATTACCTGTAAACAAATATCAATAATTGTGTCATACAAAATAAATTTTTGAATATATTAGACAGAGATGGATTAAGATAATGAATACATGAAAATACTGAATCCGTTTATGTTATGTACACAAGATGAGTAAATGTAGTGAAAGTGAGTGTAGGAATGGGTCCATGCACTGAAAGTAAAGATTTTTGTTGTGGATTTTGAAATATTTGTATATGGGTGTGTTTGAAGGATTGTGATAATCTGAAGGAGTCAGAAGGGAGAAAACAAGATCTGAGAAGCCGAGGGCTGTGTTTAGTACCGATTTCGAGCACGTTCCCAGTGGCCAATGAGAGCAGTGTGGATTTCTGGACGCCAACATTCGGAGGTGCAGTGATTGGGAGGTAGAGAGCATTGGATTGGAGAAGTGGTGACCATATAAAAACTATATTTTATGCGTGTAAAGTAAAGGAAAGAAGAAGAAGAAGAAGACACGATTGTTAAAGAGAAAATTAAAGGTGAAGATAAGAAAAGAGAAAAAGGAAAGAAAAAGAATGTGAGTGTTGATTCAAAGAGGACACGTAAAGCAGACTGATGTACGCTAGTAAATGATTAGAGACTACTGGAAGAGAATAATAGATTAGCTAGAAATAGTGTTTTAATTATTAAAGTCGATGAGTGGCAGGAACAAGTGCTAAATTCAGAGGCATTTCACATGTTTAGATTACAGAGTTTTTGTTGCTGCTGTTCTTAGAGTCACTGTTATATGCCTGAATTTAGCAGATGGGGCTACCCAGATAAACGCCTTTTGTTCCTGCTGATCGATGTATATCTATCTATATATCTATATATATTGAATCTTTAAAGGGGTGTTGCACTAGTTTTATTATTTCAATAGATGGTTTTCAAGTTCAATGTTTTCGGGTTAATTGATTAAAGGTGCTAGTGTGATGATGCATAGCCACTTTCCCGTTTTTAGGGCTATTTATTTTTGTCTACTCATCTAAATAGTGTGGCTAATTATAAATTATGAATAAGTTATAGGCGAGGGCACGCGGCATATGGCTTTTCAAGCACGAATCAAATCATTGTCTTTGTCTTTCAATCATTATGTTCCATCCTTATAAATTCTTATCTTCCCCATCACAATGCTTATATATGTCTTTACAAATAGAACAATGTGAGGTTCTGAAATTTGTTTAAATCTAATTTTATTTATTAAACCGGATTTCAATCCTATTTTTCTTTACCATTATTAGTACTGTCTAAAATAGTAGATGGCTATCTCTTATGTGTCTAATATTTAACTTTATATATAACAAAACCTTTAGGTACGGTTGGTTAAATGTTTCCTGCGTTATTTCCCAATTAAAATTAAATTTTTTACTTTGGTAATTGGCATATTAAAAATATATTATGTTCGCGAATTTTAGCCCTACGGCCAACGAGTTCCTTGTTTATTTGTATGTTTATCAGTGGTTGGTTTTCATGGATTCCCAGCTGAAGTGAAGTTAAAAATAACAAGTTGTGTGCATTAAATTAGTATGTTAAATTTATCCAACAATGTTCTTAGTATTTTACAAATCAATATTGTTGTTTTACTTTTTGTCTATTTATTTACAATTGAAATATTTTATTTATTTCATTTTATTGTAATTTTCACATCAATCATAAGCATGGACAAAAATAAAGATTAAAAGGCTTAATTTAACTTTCTCGTTGACTTTTGGATTTGGGTTAGGTTTAATTCAAATTAAACACCCTGAAACCCTAAGATACAACATATATATATATATATATATATATATATATATTACTTTATATAATTGTCATGTTTAAACGTTTACTTGTTGGAAGCATAAAGGTAGGTGTTAGGAAATCACGCACTAAGAAAAATAAAATCTTCAGACAGAAACAAACACACAAATAAGAACAAAACAATATCAATAAAAGCACACATAAAATTTAACTTGTTCAGCACTTCAAGACTTACATCCACAAATACTCAACTAGAAATATATCATTCAAGTACAATTTTTTATGGACCAAAACTGCAAACTAACATATATGCTTGAACCACTCTTGTCACTGGTGATCCAATAGATCTGTTTGAGTCACTCTTGTTATTGGTGATCTACACAAACTCACTGATGATGACAATCTTTCTCCATCATCGATTCTCACCACCTTGCACCTCATACTTGTTGGTAGCAGAGCTCTTCCCTCCTCACGCAGATCCAACCTTACCAAACATCGTAGTCATCTGCATGCAACAACCAGACTCCACATTCCACACTAAGTAAATAATATCTTCAAGCGGAAGCATACCCACAAATAAGAGCAAAAAAATATAAATAAAAACACACAAAAAATTTAACGTGATTTAACACCTCAATGTCTACGTCCACAAATACTCAACAAGAAGTATTATCACTCAAGTAAATTTTTTTATGACCAAAACTTTTTTTATGGACTAAAACTGAAAACTCTTCTTAGTGCAATTTTTCTAGAAAAAATTACAAATCTTCCAATGACACACAACTACTTAAGCCCCATACACCCTACATATTGAATTGTGGTGATAATTCCAAAATCAATTTTTTTATTTTTTTATTCTTATAATACTTTTGTGCTGCTCTCTTTTTGTCGAGGTGGGACTTCTCACTTAAGAACGAACAATTGTTTGTTTTAATTTTATATCAATCATAAATATGGTCCAAAATAGAACTGATGGAGGTCTAAACAATTTTTTTTTTCTCATGAATTTTAAGGATTCAGTTCTCTCCAATTCTAGCTTAAAAGATGAAATTTTGTGTATGAGTTATTATAAATGTAATATAAAGAGACGATGGATCTCATTACTTGTTATTATTATTGACATGTTCTTAAGGTATGTTTATTTTATCATTTTTTTTCACTAAGTTTTTAAAATTTTCAATTTTAAACAAAAATATTTATTTGATAATTTAGATTTTTTTTTTAAATTTGAACATTTAAGAAATCGTACAGTAAAGACAAACATGAGAGTAGTAGAAGAAAAGAGAAAAAAAAAAAGCAAAACAAAGCGAGTTCTCTTTTATTCCGGTGCATTCTTTTGTCTTATTCCATTTATATAGAGTTACTGTGATAACAATTCTTATTCCAAGAATTTAGCATAACTGTACATGCCGAGCTTACTTTCAAAAAATGAAGTGATTAGAGAGAAAAATGAAAACGAATTATTTTAGAAAAATATTTCATCCATTTAAAAAAAAAAACTATTTTTTCTCTCTTTTTTCTATAAAGTGATAAAATATTTAATTTTTGACAGGTGTATAGAATACGTGCTTGGTGTAATATTTAAAAAGAAAAGTAGTGTGGATAAACAGTATCTTAATTTTAATATTCCACAATTAAACCTTTTAGAGAGTCATAAATTGGTTTAATTCCTCCAAGCATGTTTAGCAAAAGAATTGACATATGGGGAGAAGAAAAACGAATGATGTATTTAAAAGTTGGTATGGAAGAGAATTAAAATAATGAGAAGAAGAATAAGCTTAAAGGTGAAGAATGGGTGAATGAGAAGTGAGTAATGATGAAAAAGTAGCACTTTAGCAATTCAAAATGCAATGGGATTGTATATAACTTTTTTACCATAAATATTGCACCATACTCGAAGCATCTAAGAGATGATATATATGTATGTGCATGTGTGAGTGAATATGAAATGTTTTTCCCTTTATAAAGGTGTGGTTACTTAGTACAAAAGAAGATACACACATAAAGGAATTTGATAAAGTTGGAAAGAAAAAGACAGAAAGCATATCATTGCGATTTAATAAAGCATTTGTATTATGACTCCTCACACATCTTTCTTTTCTTGTTTTGGCTAATCAATTACAAGGCCCTTCTCTTCAATCTTGTAATGCAAGTTGTTGTTGATTCCTCCTTCACTAAAACTTCTTCTTTTTTGATTCTTCCATGGCTTAGTATTCTCACCACTAACAACACCATACTTCACCTAAATCAAATGTTCTCTCTTTTTCAAAAGGATAAAAATGATTTTACGGAACCATCATAAGTACACATTCTGACTTAAGCATAATCTTATGTTCTCACTCGTTAACTCTTCGTCCAAAGTTGTGTTAGAAATTCAAGTGTGAGTTTAAATCTCACATTGACTAGAAATGAGAAAGTATAACATTATATAATAATAAAGATCCATAAATCCATTGTCTTAAGGTTTTGGGTTAGAAGTGGTGTCAATGCCTTATGTAGTTGGATTCGAGTTTCATTAGTGTTGTATCTTCCCAGTCAAACTCCCTCCTTAAAAACCTAACAAGTATCAAAGGAGAGTGGTGCTCTTAATATAAATTTCTAAACAAACAAAATACAATGTTTTATAAATTAAAATTAAGTTATATATACTTTTTTTGAGAAAAAATATTCTATAAAATTAATTTACGTATAACCTAATTTTAAGTTAGGGATATGTATTGGTTTGGGCCACTCGGAACTTGCTTTTGGGCTTCACTCGCAAGGATCTGCTGAGCGTGGTTACAATTCTGGCCCAGCAAAGCATGTAGACTGGGCTTCAAAGCGCGCAAAGCTTTCTTCAAGGTCAAAGAGAGATGATAAAGTGATTTAAAATTTCTAATTTCAGTTATTTATATTTAGTTTCCATTCAAATTTTATCTAATAATATGCGGAATAGTAGAAAGGTAGCATGAAATTAATCTGTAATCTTCATTCAAATCTATCATAGAATTAAATCATTCCGAACACTTTGTATGACCATCATATTGGCCAATTTTCTCCCGTCATATCTATTTTATTCCAACCTATCACATCACAACTCCATTTCAAAGCTTTGAAATTACGGAAATTTGGTGGAAATAAAGTTATAGCATAAATCGAAAGAAACAACAGAGAATAATCCAATGTGACACTTTCTTAATTATTAATAAATTAAAAATATCAGAGCTGGTGCATTCTTCAACAGGATATTCTTGCCAAAGAAGAGGATCTTTTTATTTGTAGTGTTGCTTTCTTTAATAGAATATTTGTTAGACTTTAGTGCCGCAACGCATAATAAAATCTATAGATGTCAAGATGGGTTGAACCACGAGCTAATCTGATTCACGACGGATTTAAGTTAGGTTGGGTTGAATTTTTTTTACAAATTTTAATACGGGTTGATTTTTGGCTCGACTTATCTAGAACTTGGCTCACCCGGGTTGAACCCGTGGTGAGCCGGATTAGCTCACCAACCTGTAGATAAAAGGGTTACACAAGTGTTTTTTTTATTAAGTTGGACTTTACATTTGAGATATTAGGTTGTTTTTTTATCCAACAGATAAATAATTTGTATTTTTTTATTTTGGTTTGTATTTGGATTGTATTAAAGTTTATTTAGATTTTAATTTTTTTAATTAAGTGAACCCATGAACCAACCCATTTAACCCGCCAACCCGTGGTAGACCGGGTCGCGTTCAAACTTTTTTGACTCGCTAAAAAGTGAGCTGAATTGGGTTGACTCACTAAATCATCAATCCGTGGTGGGTCGAGCCGAGTCGGGCTGAGTTACCCGTTTGACAGCTCTAATAAAATCATTTTATATTATCAATTAATTTGTTAAAAAAATTAACAAATTTCAAATCTAGTTGCTATAGTTTTGTATTTTTTTTTATCTTTCAAATTTGAAATTTGTTCTTTTCTCCCTACTATCGTATGACTTTGTTATGGAATATTACGTTTAAGGGAAGGTCAATTGACTCTGCTACTAGTTTATACAATGTACGTAATAATTTAAGAAAATAGATTCCATTTTTTTTCTCATAAGTCTCAAAATTGTTATTTAGCAATAGTAAGAATTGTTATTTATAAGTCTTAAAATAAATATTAGGAATTAGCAATAGAAATTTCATATTTAAAAAAATTATAATTTATAATAGAAACATAGATATAATAATATGAGTGAAACGGAGATTCTGTGCCACTATTTAATAATAATCTATAACAATATATAAAAAGGATTTTCCTTTTTTATCTACATTTCAAAATACCAATTTTACCTTTTAAATATAATAATTTATTAAACTTTTAAAGATTGACCGTTACTTTTACAAATTTTTTATAAAATTGGCTATCTCTGCTTTTTTTTTTCTTCTTTGTTTATTAATGGTTATTCTTTCATATGTTCTGATATATTTCACTTTATTTTTAATAAATATAATTTTAATTTATATATTAATCTAATAATACTATAATATTATCACTTACTAATATAATATCACGTGTATTTAAAAAATACATACACACCTGCGATAGTATATGTGTTTACGCCAGTAATAATAATAATTATTATTATTATAATAATCACCAAATTTTTATTATCGAGAATAAACACCGCATCACAGATACATATATATATAAGAAGTGAAAACAATTATTTTTCCTCTTTCTCTGACGCCTACTTTTCTTTTATTTTTGCTACTACAACATCTTATTTGTTTGACAGCACTGAACACATAACATGGTGACACACACATACAAATATATATATATATATATATATATATATATATATATATATATATATATATATATATATATGATAAATTAAAATGAAGGAGATCCCTTAAGCTTCTTTGCAATGGCTGCAAAGTATTTTCCTTGATGAAAAGCTTGAGCCAATTCTAACTCACTTGGTTGTCTTGAACCATCGTCCCCAGCATAAGTTCCAGCACCATATGGAGAACCTCCTTTGAGCTTCTCCATCTCAAACATCCCTTCGCCAAATGAGTATCCAATGGGCACAAAAATCATCCCATGATGAACAAGCTGAGTAATAGATGTCAACCTGTTTGTACAATCAATGTCATGTTCAGTGGATACCAAATAAACATTGTTATGGATAGTTGAGAATACAAAATTGTGTGACTCACGGAGTAGTTTCTTGTCCACCTCCTTGAGAACTAGTGCTGTAGAAGAAGCCTGCAGGCTTCCCTGATAGTGCCTGTCTGCGCCATAAGCTTACAGTGCCATCCAAAAATGTTTTAAACTGAGCAGCCATGGCTCCAAATGTTGTGGGAAAACCAAACAAAAAACCATCTGCCTCAGCAAGCTCACGGGGTTTAATAATAGGAGCCTCACCTTTTTCTGGTGCTCCTATCTTTCTTAGAACTTCTTCGGACAGTGTTTCAGGCACCTATGTCGCAAGACCAGAAACAAAATTTCCAACAAAACTTTTAGTACTCTTGTTTTCTTTGTGAATATCTCTTTCTCACACATATTTTCTGATACAATTCTGCTAAATTTTGGCAAATAATGAAAGAGGAATTAAGAAATGAAAAAGGATTACAAACCTGCCACAGTTTCGCTTCTACTCCCTCCACGGAAGCTGCTCCTTTTTCTATCTCTTTAGCAAGCTTCTCAACATGTCCGTACGTAGAATAGTAACTAAACATGCCATGCAAATTGCAGTCACATTAACCAAATATACCGTGAATTGAAATTTTAATAAATCTTAAAATATCTTAATTAGATTAGTTGGTCGATTTTAATCTATTTGTTACAATCTGAATAAAAGGACTCGTTCTCTCCACTTAAGTTGTGTTAAAGTGATTATAATTCAATGAAAATGGAGTATTGTTGAAGACTTAACCATAAAAGTGACAGGAAAGAGATAGAATATTTCTTACACGACGTAAACCTTGGTAACCATTGCTAAAAATTTGTACTGCTGACCTTCGAAACCAAAATGTGTTACTGAATGATAACACATTCACAACTACCTGTTCTTATAGTGTCACCACATCCACTATATTTTAAGTTTAAAATCAAATTTCACCTGAAATCTTCTTGGAATTTATAACAATTTTAAAAAAATAATATTCATTAAAATAATAATGATAATATTTTATTGAAAATTTTCCTTTTGAGTTTTATGAGCTAATTTTAGAGGTAATTAATATATTAGAAAACAACCCATTTAATAATTAATGACTGATTTTTAGGTGGCAAAAAAATAACGGAACCCTAAAAAACAAGAGTGGTTTTATTTTTCTGATAGGGTCGAACTTTATTTACTAAGAAAAAAATACACTTTAATTATCTACATTCGCATTAATAATAAAAGCTATGTATACACTAAAATACTAAATTTTTATTTTTAATTTAAATATACAGTTTAAGCCGCCTTGCGCTTGGATGGTTGTTATATAAATACTATTAATTACTAAATAATTTTTTTAGGAGTAAATATTATTAGCAGCCATATGCTGAAGCGGCCTTTCTCCATAACTTATTCTGAAAATCTAAAGAGCTGGAAAAAAATGTTAATTAACTCTTGTCCAATGCTTGGTTATCATGCAATAATTTATTTTACAATTATTGTCTGTTGTGAATTATTAATATTAAAAATTAGTTCTTATTTTTATTAGTGGAAGGTGGTGGCTAATAGGCATTGTTGGTGCATGAATCTTGAAACATGCATAGACCATTAACGGTGGAGTAATTGAAATCCCGTCCATGTTCAACGCTACTTCACTATTATTTATAGAAAGTTCTTGTTGTTGCTCCATTATCAAATATTTTTCTGTCTTTTAATCGTTGTCCTATTTGTCATGTTTCGATTAAAGCTATTAAATCAGGTAATCTCATTCGACTTGACTCGATTTATGATGTGTTGATTATTTAGTGAGTCAATTCAACCCAGCTTACTTATTAGCGAGTCAAAAAAATTCAAATCCAACTCGGCTCACTACGGATTAGTGGCTTAAACGAGTTGGAGTTGACTTAATTAAAAAAAATATAAATTTTTAATTTGTTTTTCAATCAAAACTAAATTATTATTCTAATTAAAATCTAAATAAACTTTAATACAATCCAAATACAAACAAAAATCACAAAAATACAAATTATCTATGTGTTGGCTGAAAAAAAAAATAACCTAACATGACTCAAATGCAAAGTCCAACTTAACAAAAAACATTTATATGACACTTTATTTGCGGGTTGGCTCACCAGGGTTCAATCCGGGTGAGCCGGGTTCTAGGTGAGCCGAATCAAAAGTCAACTCGTATTAAAATTTGTAAAAAAGTTTCAACTCAACCCAAATCCGTGGTGAGCCGAATTAGTTCGCGGGTTCCAACCCATTTTGACAGCTCTAGTTTGGATCATTTCTTTTGAGTTTATTTATTTTATAAAATATTTAAATTTTGAAATGAAATATCTCATCCACGCAACACTTTGCTATTAATTAATTAACTACACAACATTATATATGGAATTGTATGTGATCCCCCGCTTATTTTGTTTTTAGTTAAATGAAATTTTATCCGTAGATGGAAAATAAATCTTATTTTGTGAATATTATTTAAACTCATTTCGATTCTAATGAGAAATTTTATCGTGTTAGCTCATAGTTTAAAAACTTCAAAATATATTGGTAAAGGCTTCCTTCCAAATCATGTTTCAAAAGGTATCTTTTTTCTTCTGAATTGGAGATATAAATATGTTTGTCGCCATTGCGAAAAATCTATAATACTTGAGTGAACACCATGAGGAATGAAGTTTCTTGGTAGTTTTTTATCTGTCATTGGATGAAGTGAGAAAGATACAAATATTACATGAATTGACAATAAACAGTGCATTACGGGATACAGGATACGGTATGAAAAGTGGCAACAACAGTATTGAACATGAAGTATCGATTTATTCTCACACTTGTATTTCAAACATATTATTTCATCTGAGAAAACGGTAATGGATGCAGAGTTATTGAGATCCCTTGAGCTTCTTTGCAATGCCTGCAAAGTACTTTCCCTGATGAAAAGCTTGAGCCAATTCTAACTCACTAGGTTGCCTTGAGCCATCCCCAGCATAAGTTCCTGCACCATATGGGGATCCACCTTTCAACTTCTCCAACTCAAACATGCCAGCGCCAAATGTGTATCCAATCGGCACATAAATCATTCCATGGTGAACAAGTTGAGTAATAGATGTCAACCTGTTTGTACAATCAAATCACTTTTTTTCTATCAAACTTTCATATCCCAACTTATAATATATAGAAAATGAAAGAACAATTTGGTGACTCACGGAGTAGTTTCTTGACCACCTCCTTGAGAAGCAGTGCTGTAGAAGAAGCCTGCAGGCTTTCCTGATAGTGACTGTGACCGCCATAGGCCTCCAGTTGCATCAAAAAATGCTTTAAATTGAGCAGCCATTGATCCAAATCTTGTAGGAAAACCGAACAAAAAGCCATCGGCTTCGGGAAGCTCATGGGGAGTAATAATTGGAACATCACTCTTTGGAGGTGCTCCCAACTTCTGAAGTACTTCTTCAGGCAATGTTTCAGGTACCTGTATGTTTAGATACGGAAATTCCTTATTTCTTCCCAATTACGTGGCTAGATCATTTTCAAGACATTGCCTTATTGAATATTTGAACACTCTGGTGAAAAAGGTTCACAAACCTGCCACAGTTTTGCTTCCACTCCCTCCACAGATGCAGCACCTTTTTCTATCTCCCTGGCTAGCTTCTCAACATGTCCATACGTAGAATAATAACTGAACATGCAATGCAAATTCCAATCAGATCAGCGATAGAGTAATATATTGTATGATAACTATAACTTCTGGAACAGGATACATACACTGTTATTGGTCTTATGATACTGATTATAAAACTTTATTAGAAACTGATGGAGTTAGTTAGTCAAAATGGGTGGGGCTTAACCCGTTCTTTCATGAAATGACTACTGCACTTTACAGCTTATTCATTTCTGGGATAATGGAGGTTGGAGTTCACCGATTGCCACTGTGAAACCCCTCTTCTCCCTAAATTTCAGAGTCAAGATTCTATATCTTTTTGTTTTCTTTGTTTTTGAAGTTATGATTAAAACCGAGATGTTAAATCACTTTATAATGAATACACTGTTCAAGAATGTAAACGTTCCCTGTCCAATTCCAATATCCTGCCTGTATTTCTTCCAAAAGCTGAAATAGGAGAACAGGGTAAAGAAATGAAAACGGATCTAAACAAAAAGTTTTTCCTCCTTTGCTGCAATTGTAAGAATTGAAAAGCTATTAATCCCTTCTCACGCTGAAACAGCTTTGATTTCAGGATTATGCTATTTACGTTATAATCTAATTTGATTCAATTGGATTCCAAACGATTTCAACAGCAACAAGAATAAGAAACACGTTCCTATACTGATCTGGTCAGAAACGGCAGAATTCCCAAATTTTTAAGGAATAAAAACGGCAAAAACAGCATCAGATATCCTGGAGCTATTCTACAGCAATACGAAAACCTTGATTCCTTCAAATACCGTAAGGAAATGACCAGGTAAACGTCGATAGTTGACTTTTGATTTCGTGGTGAAAATTCTTCACAGGTAAGACATAGACCGTTGAAAAGTCTAGAGCTTAAAGCAACTGTTATTACTGAAGATTCAACACCACTTCCCAATTCATCAATCTATAAAAATACTAAATCTAATACTTTGACAAACAACTGTGAAGATCAGCAAATAGGAGATTAACTCCACAACTGGAAAATAAGATAAAGATATCAACAATGTAGAAAAAGAAAATAAAACCATGGCATCGATCATTAATTACGAATGGATCAAATAAAGCAGAACCAGAATACATGGATAGTAAAATGGTTAATAAGGACAAAACTAAGAATACAAGGCATGAAATTGGGGTATTGCTCCCGACTTAACCATCAAAGTAAGACAAAAAAGATGAGAGTTAGAATGTCTTACATGATATAAACCTTGGTAGCCATTACTGCTAAGTCTTGTCTCCTTGTCTCTATGGAAACCAGAAGGTGTAGCTGAATGAAACCTTAACTAGGTACCTAGTCTTATAGTGTAGCTTATTACGGTATTATTATTATTATTATTATTATTATTATTATTATTATTATTATTATTACAGGAACGGCGTACATAGAGAAAACAAGAGATCGGTAAACAAATGTTTCATCCAGAAATTAAAAACTCTAATCCACACCATTAGAACGAATTATTCAACTTGGTACTTAATTAATTAAGTGTACAACAGCTTGTTAATCTGATCATTATTGTCTTTGGCCAATTATTTTGTATTTTATTATGCGTAACATCTTTTAATTAATCCAAGACATGGTGGGTGATGCATGATTGGTGGGTCAAACTCAAACTTACATCACAAGAACATGGAGTGGTTGAAATCACGTCCTTGTTCACTCATCATTTATAATTCGTATTATTGCAAACTATACTAACATACTTCTACGACTTGGATGAGCCGTAGTTGTGTCAAGGAAACTTCTTACTTCTCTACTTTTTTTAAAAATGGATATTAAATAAGTGGGAACGGAAATGATTTCAAACCCTTCAATTTAACTACTATAATTCGGTTGTCTATGAATGAATAATAATTTGGTTTTCAAAGTTGATGGGTTACCCATTTAATCGGTTTCACCTAATTTTCATTTCTATAATCTCACTAGTCAAGTTAGATAAGTCCTGTAAGTTTTTAATTTTTTATAAATTTTGAGTGAACATTCAAATTGATTATTAAAATATGAGTATAGTGACTTATAAATTTCTAGTTAAAATTTATGTAGAGAGGCCATTAAAAAAATCATGTATATATAAGTCATTTTGTATTAAATATTGAGAAAATTTGATGGAGATGAGTTGCTATGGTGGCAACCACAATGCCAAGTCACCAATATGCACAAATAGAAATTAAGCAGCAATGATACGCAGTAGCGAATGAATTTAGAAAAAGACAAGATTCATGTACGATACTTTAAATACTTTTTTATACTGTTGTTCAATTAAAATAAAAAAAGTACCTCAACAGATAAGATATTGTACTTCAGTTTTTTCCTTCAGAAATGGAGAAAAGTATGTATACTGATGTAAAATGGCAATGGCAGCGTATTAAAACTGAACCAAACCAATGATAGAAGCATTCAAAGAGACAGTTTTTACACATTTGAAGTACAGTCAATGACAGTCTAGTACACAGTAAAAAACTCTCCTGCAATTCTCGATGTTTAGTTCCAAGTCATAGTACAAAACTGGAAGACAAAATAAATAGTAGAGAATAATGATGCTATACAAAATACTGACATTTTCAATTATTTTTGTTTATAGTTGTTCAAAAGATTCTTCTGTCGAAATTATCCTTCTATATAAAATACTATTTCCAAATTATTTTGCGACGGAAACATTGTTTCTTATCTAGAAACTTTCTTTTTTTGGAGAGAAGAGAGGTGAAAATTGGAAAAATAAAAGTTGAAAAAGGAAACGTGGTTAAGAAATAAAATTAAATGTTTACTCTTTCTTTCTGGTACTGTAGAAATAGGTGAAAAAAAGAGAAAAAATGTTTTTAAAATGTTGAAATTGATTGATTTAATAAGAAAAGATAAAGATAAATAGAAGTAAATAAAAAATAATAGAGTCATTCTCACTATTTTTCTCTTAAAATTTTCTCTTTCTCCTCTCTAAAAATACGGCTAGTATCAGAGCCAAATTGAAGATGTTAAATAAGTATTGAATTGATTGAGTCTAGTATAGGACATTAATATTATATACTGGATAGATACTAGAGAAGTCAGTGGTGGGTGAGTCATAGATTAAATGAGTTAAGCTCTCGAATTTTATGAACCGAGCCAAGAACTTTTGTGGTTAAAAACTCTCTAAAAAACGACTTCCTTATCAGCAAGTTGGTAAACTCAAGTCAAGGAACTGGTTCATGGACTCAAATCCGGTTACCCATCCTTAGTTAAGATTCCAAGGTAAAATCACTATTTATTTATTGCATTATAACTTTTATTTTGCAGTAAAATCTGGCTTGTTCTTTACAGATTCTTCACCAATTCAACAGATGCAAATTGATTCCCAACTTGTCATTCATTAGGATTTAGGAATATTTCGCCAATGCATTAATTAAATAGATTGCTAAAAGCTTGTTTTCAAAAGCTCTGCGAGAAAAGTTTTACATACTTCAGTTGCAAATTCTGTACTTTACATGCTCCGGTAGCAAATTCTGGTGTAAGTTATTAGGAGATGGCCCTCCTCAAATGAAAGCTTGGATTGGCATAGAATGGCGGAAACTTATTAACCTGACAATGACATGATAACCACGTATTGTAAATTTACTTGGATTCTAAGACAATTTTCAGACATCAAAGAATTATAGTCCAGTGTCTTCTTCCTATGACTGCTAACAAGAAATAACTAGTACATTACTCTCTTTTTTTTTTTTCAATGTACAACAAAAAATAACCTTCATTTTGTACAGGAGGTAACTACCATCAATAAGAATTCAGAGAAAAGAAAAAAAGAAGAAGAAAGAATCAACTCACCCGCACAGAGGACATCAAAGTTGATCCTTCTTCATTCCAATTCCACCCCATAAGGGTGTGTTTGGAAACTTTTTTAGTTCACTTTGAAACAAAGTTGTACACTTTCCGGTGAGCATAAACGTAGAAGCAATATGAGTATTATATTAACGATGAATGATCCAGCTGACATCCATTCACAGACTCATTATCTCAACTCAGCCAATGGGTGTTGACGGAGAAGCTGAATCAAACATGAGGAATTCATCTTCACCTTGGCATTATCATCCTGCAACAACCCTTCACAAATTTCCAAAACCCCATTTTTCAAGGACTCAAGAACACTTTCCTCACTATGATAACAGAGAGAATATAGAGCCATAAGAGCATACTGAACTCCACTGGAGCTTCCATTCCTCAACACACGAGCAAGAATCTTCACGCATTCGCCAAACCGTACCATCTGCTCCCTCCCCTCCTTACACTTCGCCAAAACCCCGATAACCTCCACGCTCCTCTCCAGCCCCGAATCGGCGCTCCGAAGGAGAGCGGGGACGGCGCCGCACTCGACCGCCCGGCTGCGGTTGTTGGGGAAGGAGCAGAGAGCGAAGAGCGCGGTGGCGGCTTCTTTACTCTCCCTGGGCCTGCCTTCGCGTATGAGGGAGACGAGGGCGTGGATGGCGCGGGGGAAGGCCCCGATGGTGGCCTTGTTGACGTGGAGGACGGCGAGGCTGGTGAGGAGGGTGGCGGCGACGGCGAGGCTGGTGAGGAGGGTGGCGGCGACGGCGCGGCAGTCGGAGGGGGCAGAGAGCAGGGCTACGATGCGGGAGAGGACGCCCTCGGCGACGAGGCCGACTTTGGTGTCGTCGTCGAGGGAGAGGTGGAGGAGGAGGGAGAGGACACGGTGGCGGAGGGCGGGGGAGGAGGCATCGTGGAGGCATGAGAGAAGCGCGGGGAGTAAGGCGGGGGAGTCGGAGAGGCGGCGGCGAAAGAGGGAGTCAGCGTGGGATAGGCGCGTGAGGAGGCGGAGCGCGTCAAGTTTGGAGATGGGAGAGGAAGAGAGAGAGGTGAGGGTGGAGATTAGGGTGTGTGGGTGAGAATGGTTAAGAGGGTTTATGGGGGCGTAGTTGGAAATTAAGCTTCGCAGAGCGTGGTTGGGGATGAGGGAAGAGTGTTGTGAAAGGGGTAGTTTGGTAATTGGGCAAGTGCGGTGGCCGGCGTCGAGCCAGCGTTGGATGGAGGAGCGGTCGAAGGTGTGTCCGGAAGAGAGAATGACCGGGTCGGACATTATTTGGAGGGAAATGGGACACTTTAAGTGGTCGGGAACGTCTACCTCAGACGCCATAGGTGGTGGTGCTCTTTCTTTTACCTTCTTTCCAAAATCAATGGGCCAGAGTATCTTATGTTATGCTCTTCTCAATCATTTATCATACTGCTACAAACTTTTCTTCTTCCTCCCACAAATCAAACATACCTTTTTATACTTCTATTTTAGCAAAAATATTAGGATACTATTAGTTTCACATTCAATAAATCTTTACCAATATAAAAATTAACTTTTTTTAATAACTAAGATATTCTTAGAAAACAGCCAAATTGCCCAACAAATTTCCGGACTTGAGTGATCATAAGCTTAGTCAGAAGAAGAAATAATAGTAACTGTGATGAGAGAGGCTCTAACAAAAACAAGTCTAACCATGATGATTCCCGTTATCTGCTCAATTTTGAATGAGAAAGAAAATATGATGCATATTTAACTTGCAAAGGGTTGTTCCTAAGGAATCAACGAGCCTCAAGCGAAGTAACAGTTGGGTCGTTGGAAGCAGAGTTGAGTCCACCGTGTGATGATGAATTTGTCTCAGAGAAAAACCTCTCCGAATATATTCCTGGCCTTCCCGGTTGGGGGATCAACACATTCTCACTGTCCAACATCAAAACCACTGATGACATTGTTGGCCTGTCTTCTGGAAGCTGTTGGACACATGACAGACCCACTTTAATACACCTAAGAGCTTCACATGTCGGAAACTCACCCTCAAGCAATGGATCCATCAGCTCCAACGCCCTCTCTTCATTCCATACCTTCCATGCCTACCACGTTTTCAACTTATTCATTCAATCACATTATAATACTAATTAAGGAAATATTACACTAACACTTACTCAACTTTTCTTAAATAACACTAAATTACCCACACTATAAAAATAAGAAGATAACAAAAGACACGCATTAACCACTTCACTCACATGGCCTAGGAGATTCAGTTTGTGATCTGGGTGAAAAAATCCTTTGTTTTTCTTGCCGCTCAACAGTTCCAAGAGTAAAACCCCGAAGCTATAAACATCCGATTTGAAAGAGAAGTGTCCATCTATTGCATACTCCGGGGCCATACATCCACTGTAACAATTGCAGAGGTTAAAATGATTTTAGCAGTGTAAGTTCAGAAAAACTGTGGAAAGTTAAGTCATGCGTCGTTGTTGTGCTTACTAGGTTCCCACTACTCTCTTGGTCTTTGCTTCAGTTTGATCTCCACCAAACATTCTTGCCATTCCAAAGTCAGAAATTTTTGGATTCATTTCACCATCTAAAAGAACATTGCTTGCTTTCAGGTCTCTATGGACTATTCTCAGTCTTGAATCTCTGTGAAGGTAGAGAATTCCACGAGCAATGCCAATAATTATGTCTAGCCTCTTTTTCCAACTGAGCACGGAACGCTTGGTTTCATCTGATTCAGAATATTGTTTGTGTTACACAGTATATTATGATCAAGTGAAATGTGTTTGCTCATAGTACGTGTTTGTATGTGTAGATGTGATTTTGGAATAGTTGAGTGACAAACCAAATAATAAGGAGTCCAAGCTTCTGTTTGGCATGTATTCATAGATCAATATTTTATCTTCACCGTCAATGCAACAACCCAGAAGCTTGACAAGATTTCGATGCTGAAGTTGGGAGATCAAAATGACCTCATTCTTGAACTCCTGCAGGCCTTGTCCAGAATTCTCTGACAGCCTTTTCACAGCTACTTCCTGTCCTGATGGAAGTTGACCCTACAAATCTCGTAGGAAAACTAAATAAATCAGAGAGATCATTGTTTAAATAACTGTGCATTTTCCTACCGTGCAGTATGTATGACAGTTGTTAGAGACTAGTAGTATATGACACTGTTTGAAATATAATTTTGTTCAATAATTAACCACAAAGAGAGAGTAGTTTACTTTGTATACAGGACCAAATCCACCTTCTCCAATCTTGTTGCAACTAGAGAAATTCCTGGTGGCGGCTTCAATCATGGCAATCTCAAACATTGGAAGTTCAAACTCATTCCTTTCACTCCTGACTCTGCCAACACTAAACTGAGTACCGGTCTGTTTGGCTGCTGACAGAAGCAAATAGCCAAGGATTAATCAGTATAAAGGGACAACGGTTTAAAAAGTACGACAGATATATCTTCTCAAACTAGAACTACTAGTTATGTTTACCTCCATTTCTTCTGCATTTCTTAATTATCAACCACAATGTTGATACAATAATTGTTGAAGTTACAGATGCAGCCACAGGAAACAGTATGATTTTCTTCCTTTTACTTCCATCAGCATTTGAACCTGACACCACATATAAAGAGAAAACATACAATATATAAACATATTTTGAGGAAAATTGAAATTGCTTTCGTTGTTGTGAAAAAAAAAAAACTTTAATATGATAATATACTATTGTACTAAAGTAGTATTTGTTGGCTTACTCAAAAAACAAGTGGGCTAAATTTCTGATGACTGCTAAAATTTGACTAAAACATGACATGGATTGGTAGCACATACCTTCCATGTTCTTACCCACTTCTGAAGCTGCAACCCTCAGGTAGAAATCTTGTCCATTCACAGAAACCTCTCTTATATCCAACAAATCCCCAAACCATGCAATACAACCTTTGCCACTTGCATTTATATCTAGTTTTGCATAAGCAACACAAGAGCAGCTCTTAGAGCATTCTTTCTCACAGTGATCAATGCTGATGCTGTAGTTTGTACGAAACTCGGCTGCATCTGGAAGCTTCATTCCTGTAAACTGCTGAAATGCATCTCCATTGCTGCAAACCTGTGTGTTTTTTCTAACACATCCATCTGACCACTCAGACCTTTCCCACTCCTGCGGAAGCTTAGGTTCAAAACCCTTCAAACACTTGCAAACAGGGGAGCTATTGATGTAACAAGAACCGTAAGCACCACAAAGCCCATAATCATCACAACGGTCCCCTTGAACTGAAAATTCAGAAAACCAACTTGAATGATGATCATTCCATGAAAAATGCTGAATCAAACCAGACTGACTCAGCACAAATCTTGAGATGATGGTGTCTTTGGTCTCATAGGAGTAAGAGACTTCATCAGAATCAAACACAAATATGGGTTTGAAAACAGGATTTGCACTGAGAACCGGGTCACCTTTGAACTGTTGTCCATACCATGGTCCACTTCTGAAGATCTGCTTGTTTCCCTTGTGAAGGAAAAGCTGAGGAAGGCCACGTGGATCCACACTGTAGGTGTATTCTCCCGAAGAAGGATCAGAAGTGGTTTTCCAGGAAGTCAAGTGTCGATTCAAGCCAGTTTTGAAGTTCCAACCAAGTTTCATTCCTGGTATCAATGTGTCAGATGGGTAATCAAAACTCTCCCACAAAAATCTCTCATTTCCATAGTCTTTCAACACCAAGTTTCCGGAATCTAGTAGCTGGGCCACTGGATTTTTTGCAGGTCCTGATGAGTTTGAGGACCATGCAACACTTCCTGTGTGGCTTAGAAGAACGAGCTTGCCATCATCACTGAATGCCAAGGAGCCACCAGAGTTAACTAGTGGTTTGTCTCTATTTGCAATCCAAATAACTGTCTGGTTTGGGATACGCTTGTACCATATTCCAAGATAAATGTGAGTGGAATTGCCAGGACTGAAGAAACCCAGTTCAAAATTTTGAGAAGGTGAGACTAGTGTCTGGTTGCCACTGATGGTCTGTGGAGGAGTTATTTCATCCTCTGCTTCCAAAGCTGTAGGAAACAAGGACAGAAAATGGCAACAAGTAACAAGAAATAAAAGGGTGAACTTGGTTTTCTCCATGAGTAATTTGATCCTTTCACGTAACTACTTATAAAAGAAAACTTTGGTTCTTTAATCTCCCTGTTCCCGATAAACATATTATTGACCCCTCTGTGAATTTAATTGGTTAAGCAAAAGAATTCTATAATTGGGAGCAGGTATACCTTGAGGGTCCTGTTTTCTTTTTGAAAGGTTGCATGAAATGTTTGGTTTTTCTAAACCAACGTGCAACTGTGTAAGAAATTCATCTTGTGTGATCTCTTGTTTTCAAGAGTGTCACAATCCAATGTTAATGAACTTCTAATCTAAAGTCTTTATATACTAATTTGTAATTGAACATCACAAACAGATTAGTGAAAAGTCTGAACTTTGGGTACTGAATACCACCGGTTCGAGCAGAGGATTTGCACATTAGTGATATGTAATATCTGAGTTCTTTGCTATAGGACATGTTTCACATTTGACAAAGAAAATGTAAAATTAGTACGAAATATTGGAGAGCAACGTCAAGTTTAGGTCATCAGACTCAACAACACCAACCTTTAATGTGGAGACAGCATTGGAGGTACAGCAAGAACAAGAAAGAAAGATGGGGCATGGTTTGAAATTTGTTACCAAAAATCCTTCTTATTCGACGCATTGCAGATCTTTAATTAATCATGCTCCATAACTGAATAATACAATATTTTAACGTGGCATGTCGAGTGAAAGGAACTGCAGAGACTCTTGGTCAATGAGTGCAGGAAGATGTTGATAGCAGCAAAGACTTTTTACCAAACTCTACCAATAAACAAATGTATAACAACCCACTGCTTTCTAAATAATGGAATGTTGGAAGTCTCGAAAACTTGTTTGTTTCTTCTTCTTTTTCTTTTCCTGCATTCCCCTTTCTCTGCATCTACAATCTCTATTTTCCATTCAATTGTGTAGGCTGTCCCAAAAACGTCAGAAACTTCGGAATATTGAACCAGAGTTTCTTGGTATACTACTATATGCTCTTGATTCAGAAGAATAGTACCTGGAAGTCTCCGTCTTATTACAGGAACATTAATCGTAGATATTTCACACCATTTTTAACTCAAAATGTTAAGAAAATGGGTCATGGACGTTTTATCTTGTATAGTATTTACCTTTAATCTTTTATACATAATGTGAAACTTTACTTACATTTGGACTTTTCTCAAAATGGGTTAGTGAATTATATCACCTAATTCGCGATGAACAAATTCGATTAAAAATTCAAACTATAATTATAAAAAAATGTTGATGGATTAATCCACCTTCAACCCATAGATTAGGTGAGTCCTAACAATGCTAACAATCTCCCCTTCAAGGACCATAGTGCATTCAACCAATGCATCCAACTAATGAGACTCGAGCTCAATCATATGAGACACTGACACCATTCTCAACTCAAAACCACAATGGGTTTATAGGTCATTATTCTTATATAATGCTCTACTTTCTCATTTCTGATCAATGTGAGACTTAGACTCACACTTGAATTTCTAATAAAAACTGATCTTGACATCTCCATTATTAACGTACTTTATCAAATATTTTATGAACATATGTAAAAAAGTAAATATATTGATCAGAACTAAACAATTGTCCACAGTTAATAAAGTTAAAAAACTTATAAATTAAGTCTTTAGTAAATATTTTTATTTTATCATTAGTAATAACAAATATTTTAATGTTTATATAAGTACTCTGTCAATTGATTTTGTAGCTAGATGGTGTGGATGTTTATAAGTTACTGATTAACTTGCAAATTTGGACATTTTACTGATGTTGTCCTTTTGTTAAACTTTTAAAGTACACTGATTATATTAAAAACTTTTTAATATACTAATATAAGTATATTTTAAATTTTGAGTAGAAAGGAAATACTAAAAATTCTGCAGAAAATTCTTAATTTACACATTTATTTGTGGAAAAGAAAAAAACAAAGCAAGCTTACCACTGTGTTGGAGATGAAAATGATGGAAAAAATAATTAAACATCCCTTTGATAACAATAATCAAATTAGAAAATATTTAAAACTTAATTAAATCTTTGTTTTTCTTTTGTCAACAGGCTTTTGATGTTCCTTGCTTTTTTTTTTTCTCTTTTTGGATTGCTCATCACTTTTTATTGGGCCCGTACATCAGTTGTTTTGGGTTTGGTTTAATAGGAGAACAAGATTTGGGTTGCTATATTGCACCCCGTTTAATAATCACTGATTTTTTTACTTTTTGCATACAAATATATTTTTGGAAATATCTAATACATTAAATACTTTAGTTTAAATACATGAAGATAATATTTATTTATATATCAATATTACTATATTAATTTTTTAAGTGATTTAACGTATTTCTATCCTAAGAACTACTATATCTTCTTATTCATTATATGATGTTTCACTATGTAACCTAAAGAATTTGATACATATAATTTCATTTAAATGGTACAATCTGTATTTTAACGACACAGTAAAATTGATGCAGGAGATTAACCACGGAAGGTTGGTGTGGCCAAACCCAATGAGAACGTTAATCATTACTTTTGAATCATTGTTATCACTTTCATATGTAATCCACAAAGTTGAGTTTAATATAAATATAAAGACCGGGCCTCTTAACAAACTAAAAATTGTCCATTTTGAATGTTTAATGGAAGCTCAAACCAGGAATCTTTTAATAAGTAATCATGAAACTCTCAATAGAGATCAAAGACCTTTCACACGTAAGACTTTTCAACAAAGAATAGAGATTTTCTATCAGAGACCAGAGACCTCTCAATATAGACTCTCAACATAGACTATGACCTCTCAGCAAATACCAGAGATCTCTCAGCAGACATCAGAGACCTCTCAATAAATAACCAGAACCTCTCAACAATATAGAAAAGATTTAAAAAATAATTCTGATGTATTATTTCAAAGAATAGGCTACCATATATATCATACAAGAGAGTTATAATTCCTCATATATTAAAGGAATGAGTGCACATATTTACTCACAAAGATAATAATGCCTAAATAATAGCTAATACAATATTTGACATATCTTAACACCCCCACTCAACAAGTTGGTGCATGGATATCACCCATTCCCAACTTGAATAGAGATTCATTAAACACTCTACTTGACACTCCTTTAGTGAGAATATCAGCCAACTGCAATTCTGATCTTACAAAAGTAAAGAAAATTATTCCAGCTTCAAGTTTCTCTTTGATGAAATGTCTATCAATCTCCACATGCTTTGTTCTATCATGTTGCACCGGATTGTGAACAATTGCTATAGCCAATGTATTATCACAGTACAAACTCATAGTTTCATTTTGTTTAAAGCCCAAATCTGATAGTACATTTTTAATCCACAAAAGTTCACATACACCTAGTGCCATGTCTCTGAATTCTGCTTCAGCACTAGATCTTGCTACTACAGGCTGCTTTTACTCCTCCAAGTTACAAGATTCCTTCATACAAAAGTAAAGTATCCAGAGGTAGATCTTCTATCATCTTTTGAACCTGCTCACTCTGCATCAGTGTACCCTTCTACTTTTAAATTTCCATGATTTGAGAACAAAATTCATTTTCCAAGAGTGAACTTTAAATATCTCAAAATCCTCTCAACATTCACTACATAGGTAATATCTGGACGTGAATGAGAAAATAAATTAATTTTCCTACCAGCCTTTGGTATCTCCCTTTGTCTATGTTTGTTGAATTTGAGCATTGAAAGAGTTTATGATTCTGTTCAATTGGTGTATCAACTGGTTTACTCCCAAGCAGTCCAGTTTCTGATAGTAAATCAATAGTATATTTTCTTTGGCATAGAAAAATACCATGTTTTGATCTAGCTACTTCAATACCCAAAAAAGATTTGAGGTTTCCAAGTTGTTTCATCTCAAATTCAGATGCAAGGTATTGTTGTGAACTGGAAATCTCATCTTGATCATTTCTTGTAACAATCATGTCATCTACATATATAATCAAAGCTGTAATTCTTCCTTTTCCTCTCATCAAAAATAAGGTGTGATCAGAGTTACTAGCTCTATAGCCAAAAGCCTTCATAGACTTGGTAAACCTTCCAAACCATGCTCTTGAGGATTGTTTTAATCCATATAGAGCCTTCTTTAATTTGCAAACCTTCACTCCAATTGAATTTGTCATACCTGGTGAAGAATCCATATAAATTTCTTCTGAAATTTCTCCATGTAGGAAAGCATTTTTCACATCAAATTGTAGAAGAGGTTAATCTTGGTTTGCTGCTAGTGACAGAAGTATTCTCACAGTATTGAGCTTGGCTACTGGTGCAAACGTTTCTTAGTAATTTACACCATAAGATTGAGTGTAACCTTTAGCCACAAGTCGTGCTTTATACCTCTCAATAGTTCCATCAGCTCTATGCTTAATTGTAAATACTCATTTGCAGCCCACAGTCTTCTTCCCTCTTGGTAAGGACATAAGATCCCAAGTGTTATTTTTTTCTAAATCTACCATCTCATCAACCATTGCTTTAATTTGCAAACCTTCATTCCAATTGAATTTGTCATACCTGGTGGAGAATCCATATAAATTTTTTCTGAAATTTCTCCATGTAGGAAAGCATTTTTCACATCAAATTGTAGAAGAGGTCAATCTTGGTTTGCTGCTAGTGACAAAAGTATTCTCACAGTATTGAGCTTGGCTACTGGTGCAAACGTTTCTTGGTAATCTACACCATAAGATTGAGTGTAACCTTTAGCCACAAGTCATGCTTTATACCTCTCAATAGTTCCACCAGCTCTATGCTTAATTGTAAATACTCATTTGCAGCCCACAGTCTTCTTCCCTCTTGGTAAGGACATAAGATCCCAAGTGTTATTTTTTTCTAAAGCTGCCATCTCATCAACCATTGCTTTGGTCCATCTAGGATCTGCCAAAGCTTCCTGTATATTACTAGGAATAGAAATTGAAGATAATTGAGATATAAATGATTCATATGACTGGGATAACCTATGAGATGACACATATTTACTAATGGGATATTTAACTTTCGCTTGGAGGTCAGGTTCATATTTAGCTGGAGTTTGACCACAGTTAGAACGGGGTGGAAGATTATACTGGAGAGTAGTAGACTCAATGTTTGGTGTGTTGGTGATCTCATGCAGACAAGAATCAATTTCATGATCGGTTTCGTCTAAATTAGTATTATCAATGGTAGGATCAAGAGAAACAATTTCATCATTAGTTTCAACTACATTAGTATTATCAGAGATAGGATCAGAAGGTACCTCTGAAGAATCAAGCCGAACCTGTGGAGAAGATTGAGCCAATTGGTTAGGATCAGAAGACACTGTATTATCCAAAGGAGAAATTTCCATATTTAAGATTGGCTCACTTCCTGCAGAATGATCCTCACACGATAATTTATCTTTATAGTATAATTTTGATATCTGGGATATCAAACATACTAACATCATGATTATGCACTTCACTTTCATTGTCGCCCGTGTAGAATCAACATAAAAAACTATGCTTATTAAATGTCACATCCATAGAGATATAAAATTTCTTTGATGGTGAATGGTAAGCACAATAGCCTTTTTTGAGTTGATCCATACCTAACAAAAACACATTCTAAAGCTCGTTTCAAGTTTTGTACGTTGATGTGGGTGTAAGTGAACATATATAACACATCCAAAAATATGAGGCGGTCAAGAGACTATGGAAGGAAGGATACAATGATCAGATAACACATCTAAAGGCCTTCGAAAGTTAAGCACACTAAAAGGTGTTCGATTAATCAAATAAACTACATATCTCACAGCCTCACCCCATAAATGAGATGGGACATTACCATCTATCAAAAGTGATCTTGTCACCTCTAATATATGTCTATTTTTCTCTCAGCCACCTCAATTTGTTGTGATGAATAAGGACATGTAGTTTGATGTAAGATGCCTTTGGAGTTCATGAACTCGATTAGCTCAGTCTTAAAATATTTGCCTCCATTGTCTGATCGAATGACCTTAATGTGTGTATTAAATTGAGTAACTATCATACGATGAAAGGAACGAAACACATTACACACATCACTTTTATGTTTAAGCAAATACACCCAAGTTACCCGAGTACAATCATCAACAAAACTGATAAACCATTTTTTCCCATTATGTGTAGATTGTGGGGCAGGCCCCCAAACATTTGTGTGGATTAATGAAAAAGAAAAATCTATTTTTTTATTGCTTAAAGGAAACACAACACGATGACTTTTTGCCATTACACACCGAAACATTTGTATGGATTAATGAAAAAGGAAAATCTATTTTTTTATTGCTTAAAGGAAACACAACACAATGACTTTTTTCCATTACACAATTACACAAGTTTCACAAATAAAATCAGAAATATTGTATTTATGAAATAGTGATGGAAATAATTTTTTTAGATAACTAAAAGAGGGATGACCCAATCTTCTATGCCATAACCAAATTTCTTTTTTGTTTTTATCATGTATGTGTTCATTCGCAAGACAAGCCAACCTTTCTTTATAGGTTTGTTGTGAGATATTTTCAAGATAATACAGTCCTACTCTCTCTACGACTACCAATCTTCTCCTTGGAATGGATGTTCTAAAAAAAATGGGTTGGATAAAATAAGACAACACAAGAACACAAGAATGTGATTTGGTTAACTTGCTGACAGAGAGAAGATTACAATTCAATGTAGGAACAAATAAAACATCAGAGATTGATAAAGAGGGAGGGAGAGAGGGATATAGTACCTACACCTTCAATAGGAGATGAGATCCCATTGGCATTAATAATAACAATTTTAGAACAATTAGGGGAAAAGTTAATAAATTTATGTAGATCACAAGTCATATGATCGGTAACACCTGAATCAATTATCAAATCACCACCCCTAGTAACAACAAATTAAGAGCAGAGTTAGATATACCTGACTTGGTCACAAATCCGGCCACAGTAGAACTATGACTCTTGAAAATAGCTTGTTGCATCTGGGTAGCAGCAGAAGTCCGAAAATCAAGTTTCTTCGATTGATTTTTATCGGAATGAACCATCAGAAATATTCAAATAAAGAAGCACGGCTTCCTATATTGTAGAGGATGTCGGTGTCTGGCTTTGATACCATATAGAAAAGATTTAAAGAATAATTCTGATGTATTATTTCAAAGAATAAGGTACCATATATATATACAAGAGTGCTATAATTCCTCATATATTAAAAGGAATGAGTGCACATATTTGCTCACAGAGATAATAATGCCTAAATTATAACTAATACAATATTTGACATATCTTAACAAACAAGACACAAGACGAGGGATATCCCAACAAAGACTATGATCCTACCAGCAAGTTAGGAACCTCTCGGCAAATTATCAGGACCTTTGAGCAAAGACTAAGGACCTTTCAACAAAGGTTAGGGACATCTGAGCAAGTGATCATGGACATCTTAGCTAGTGACCAGAATCTTTTAGCATAGACCAAGGACCTCTGAGCAAATGACTAATGATCTCTTATTCTCACAGGACCTCTCAACAAGATGTATAAAAATTATTCTGTTCGATCTTCACAATGCAGAAAAATATTAGATATTCAGACTTCAAAGTTCAGAGTTTCAATTTGAAAACATTAATTTATTACGCAACGAAATATCTGAAGGAAGACCGTTTTCATTTTAAAACTCTTCAAAGGTCTTCTTCGCCAAGTAAATAAGCCTTCAACGACTCTCAATATAAAAACCATTAATCATCTAACACCAACAAAACTACTCGCTGTTTGAACCGTGTCATTTCCATTCATAACATAGTGAATTTTTTAAGAAGACCATTCCAGGAAATTGTTTATATAGCTACTGGAACTTTTGTTTATTCAAAAGTCAAAGCTCTTCGCTTTAAAAGATGGCTGGAGATGCAAGTGCAGCTTTGTGCCATTTCAAATTGGCTGCCAAACATGACCAAGAGGAGAGTGAGATGGAACAAACTTGATATCATTATGTTTGCTTATGCTTGTATATCAATCCTTCACAATACTTCTTATGCAGACGATGCCTTGACTCCAACATCTTCCATTGCAGATGGCCAAGAACTCATTTCTGCTGGACAGAATTTTTCTCTTGGATTCTTCACTCCAGGAGCATCAAAGAGCCGCTACATAGGGATATGGTACAAGAATATTAAGCCTCAAACCATAGTTTGGGTAGCAAACAGAGATAACCCACTTAATGACTCGAGAGGAAATTTAACCATTGCTGCTGATGGTAATATTGTACTTTTTGATGGAGCAGGTAACAGAATATGGTTTACAAATTCATCAAGGTCAATCCAAGAACCAATTGCAAAGCTGTTGGATTCTGGAAACTTTGTGTTGATGGATGGCAAGAAGAGTGATTCTAAAGGTTACATATGGCAGAGCTTTGATAATCCAACGGACACAATGATACCTGGGTTGATGTTGGGTTGGGATAAGAACTTAGGTATCGACAGATATTTGACTTCTTGGAAGAGTGCTAATGATCCCTCTCCTGGAAACTTTACCTTCAGATTTGACCAGATAGAATTTCCTGAGTTGGTAATCCGTCAGGGAATGAACATCACATTCAGAAGTGGAATTTGGGATGGCATCCGTTTTAATTCAGATGATTGGTTGTCATTTATTGGAATTACAGCCTTCAAGCCACAACTTTCAGTGAACAGCACTGTGGCAGTGTATTGGGATGAACCTGGAGATAGATTGTCAAGATATGTGATGAAGGATGATGGATTCCTTCAAAGATATATCTGGGACAACAAAAATTTGAAGTGGACTCTGATGCATGAGGGAAGAAAAGACTTTTGTGATAACTACGGAGCATGTGGGGTGAACGGTATTTGCAATATGAAGGATATTCCTGCTTACTGCGATTGCCTGAAAGGGTTTATACCAAATTCTCCGGAAGATTGGGATTCGTTTAACTGGTCTGGTGGGTGCATCAGGAGAACACCCTTAAACTGCACACAAAGTGATAGGTTTCAGAAACTAAGCTGGGTTAAACTACCCATGTTGTTGCAATTTTGGACTAATGAAAGCATGAATCTTGAAGAATGCAAGTTGGAGTGCTTGAAGAACTGTTCCTGCACGGCCTACGCAAATTCAGCCTTGAATGAAGGGCCTCATGGATGCTTGCTCTGGTTTGGGGACTTGACTGACATTCGGCAGCTTATAAATGAAGAGGGTGTACAACTTGATCTTTATTTAAGGTTAGCCGCTTCAGAAATAGGTATGCAAGGGTTCTGTTTTAACATGGCATGTAATGTTTAGCTTCACAACATTTCTCTATCTTGGTATGAAAGAGGAAAATAAAATTCAGAAGTCTGTGCTTGGTCTTGTTTTGATATTTTTTTCATGCAGGCTTCATCTGAACTATTTGTTGCCTCGTTCTGGGAAAACAGCAACAACATATAATGAAGACACAAATTATTCATTCATTAGCATTTTAACAGAATGTATTCTTGATTAAATTTTATTTTATGTTTACATGTGCATTCTCTTAAGAAATAAATGTTCTAAAACTTAATCATTTGATTGATTCTTGTGAAGAGTCCACTGCTAATGCACGTAAAAGGAGAAACATTGCTGTGATTATTTCGGTACCTGTGGCACTGCTGCTTTGTTGTATCATTTTCTACCTTTTCAAGAAGTATATAAAACGGAGGACAAGCACTGGTTTGGGTAAGATTCTTAAGCAATTCAACTTGTTTATTTACATCATGAAATGTTCTCACCTCTAATTCTTCCATCCAAGAACCATTCATTTAGTATCTTTGTTGGACAAGGACATTTATATTTGAGAGGAAGAAAGAAAATAAACTGCTATAATAGCTATAGTTTACTGTGATATGATTATCATTTCAAGGTTCAATACATATTCAGCTTAGGGCTCAGATGATCAACAAATCAAGAAAACTTAGTGACTTTCAGTATTTTTTTGGTGTTTCAAAGTTTAACTGGAGCGGTAGAACAAAACTATTTTCTTACTAAATAGTATATCACACATGCATGATGGTTGAGTAATGTATATCTATGATAAGTTACATATTGTTTCTTACAGTCACAATCACAAGTCACAGAAATCACAACGAAGATCAAGCATCACCTATTTTTGATATAGATACTATTCTGGCTGCTACAAACAATTTTTCCATTGAGAACAAGATCGGGGAAGGTGGTTTTGGTCCAGTATACAGGGTAATCTTCTTTTTCCGTTAATAAGCTTGTTTTATTTTGCTTCTTGAACTTACTGTCACCTTAAAACCAGGGTAAACTGGCTAACGGACAAGAAATAGCGGTGAAAAGGCTATCAAAAACCTCAAAACAAGGCATCTCAGAGTTTATGAATGAAGTTGGATTGGTAGCCAAACTCCAACACCGTAATCTTGTGAGTGTTTTAGGAGGGTGCACTCAAAGAGAGGAAAGAATGCTGATCTATGAATACATGCCAAATAGTAGCTTGGACCACTTCATTTTTGGTAATACACAACTGCAAGACTATGTGGTTCCCGTTATTTGCAACTTTGAAAAGCTCTGTTAGCATATATATACTCTTTTGCTTTAAATAACCTGTTCTTTAATGACTAAGTGAGCTCTCTCTGATCTTTCTCAGATCCTATACAAGGAAAATTTTTGAACTGGAGGAAACGATATGAAATTATCATTGGGATTGCTCGAGGACTACTTTATCTCCACCAAGATTCAAAACTAACCATCATTCATAGGGATCTAAAAACTAGTAACATTCTACTAGACAGCCAATTGAACCCCAAAATTTCTGATTTTGGTGTGGCCCGAATCGTTGAAGGAGATCATTCTTCAATTACAACAGAAGAGATTGCTGGGACAATGTAAGCTCTATGATGAATACTGAGATTTACTCAGGATAATATAATTTTTTTTCTAAAATAGTTTATCTAAAAATAATTTAAAATCAGTTGTTTGCTATAATGTATGCAGTGGTTATATGCCCCATGAGTATGCAGTAAACGGGATTCTTTCCCTGAAGTCTGATGTATATAGCTTCGGAGTTATAGTGTTAGAGATACTAAGCGGGATCAGAAGTAGTCACTACAAAGTCAAGCATCCAGATCATGATCACAATCTGTTGGGGCAGGTAACCAAAACTCACCGCATGCTCTGCTACGTTGACTTTACTATAGAAGCCATTCGTTGATCTTTCTTTGTAAAATCTTTACCTTTACCAGTGTTAACCTTTTCTTAAAATAACTAGGCATGGACATTATGGAAAGATGGACGTGCTGTGGGATTTATGGATGTTAATTTAGACCTTACAGTTGTTCCATCAGAATTACTAAGGTGCCTGCAAGTTGGTCTCTTGTGTGTTCAAAAGTTACCCGAAGATAGACCAACTATGTCTTCTGTGGTTTTTATGTTGAGCAATGAAAGCATTGCACTTCCCCTACCAAAGAAAACTGGCTTCTTTGAAGAAGAGTCAGAGTATCATCATGCGTACAGCGAGAATGAGAGTTTTAGTAACAATGCTATGACTATAACTCTATTAGAAGCTCGAAGTTAGTGGCTAACTTGTATTGCAATTTTCCTGGCAACATTGTTGGTCAGAAAAAGGTTTTTGGC
Organism: Vigna unguiculata; assembly: GCF_037176805.1. Taxonomy (NCBI): domain Eukaryota; kingdom Viridiplantae; phylum Streptophyta; class Magnoliopsida; order Fabales; family Fabaceae; genus Vigna; species Vigna unguiculata. Next base: position 47,791,670 of record NC_140797.1, on the reverse strand, counting down.
TGATTGGTAGTATTTTGTCACATAGAACCATTGTTGATTCAAAGAAAAACCAATGTAGTCTTTAGGTGCATGACATAAAGTCCCAACAGAATAACTTTATTTTCTTGTGTTTTTTTATACTCCTATTAAAGGACCTGTGTCCAATCTCAAGTTAAACAGTTCATTAATGAAAGGAAAACCCTTTCCCACTTCACAATGTTGTTACCCCGAATATAAAAAGAATAAGAATTCTGAATTATCCAGAGATGTTTGCACGAGTCCTCATATTTAGTAAAATGGTTTTGCATTTTCCAATAATGTCTTGCTAATCAATTGAATGAGCTTTTATTAACTCTTGTTGAATATAAATCTGATCATACCATACATCATCCTCTCAAAGATACTGTCAGATACATCGTCTGTAGAGATGTTTGAAGATATTGTCTTATCCAATTTTTGTTGTATTGTCTGATTATATATTAAAAAATCTATCAATCTTGTATAGTTTGTAACATCAGTAAATTTATTTAAAGTTATTGGCTGTTTATTTTTCTAATGACCATTAGGTTAGAAGCGCCAAAATATAGGCTAGAACTAGGAATTAACTGCAAAAAGTAACTTGAGCTCTTAAACTAAGTAGTGTGGTTTTCACTGTATCTCTTGCATATTACACCAAAACAAGATCAAAGTAGATCTCAAAGATGCCGCAACTATCAGAGGAAGGTAAATTTACAGGATGAACTTTATGATTTAAGGAATGTACAAATGTGCTAGGTGATGCCATGCTTCTTCTAACTACCTAGCATCTAGCAATGTGACTGTGACTTGGTTCACACTCCATGATTCATCTTGCTTACTTGAACTAGAATCAATCTCCGCAGGATTCTTCCCTAAGGAAAATCCAGGGTTTCTGGGTTGTGGCATTAATGAAGATTCACTACTCAGCATCAACATCACTGAAGACATTGTTGGCCTATCTTCTGCACGTTCTTGGACACACAATAGTCCAACGTGTATGCATCTGAGAACTTCAGAAGGTGAATATGAATCACCAATTGATGAATCAACAAGTTCCAATGCACTGCCATCTCTCCAATGCCTCCATGCCTACAAAAATAAAGTACCATCAATTGTTTATTAACAGAATATGATATTGTCAACTAAGTATCACTCTAATTAATGAACACTCTCACTTACATGCCCTAGAAGATTCATGTCATCATTTGAGTAATAGAATCCTCTATTTTTTTTCCCAGTTATAATTTCCAGGGCTAGAACTCCAAAGCTGAAAACATCAGATTTCACTGAGAAGGTCCCGTCCATAGCATATTCAGGAGACATGTAACCACTGTACATAACAAAAATATACAAATAATAAGGTCAGCATGTATATTTGGTCTTGTAGAGAGTAATGTTTGCAATGAAGTGATACTCACTATGTTCCAACAACTCTCAGTGTGTTTCCTTCTGTCTGATTCGCGCCAAAAAGTCTGGCCATCCCAAAATCTGATATCTTTGGGTTCAATTCACTGTCAAGTAGAACATTGCTTGCCTTGAGATCCCTATGGATAATCCTGAGTCTGGAATCATGGTGCAGATAAAGTAGCCCTCTAGCAATGCCACATATAATGTTGAAGCGTATGTTCCAGTCCAACATGGCTTTTTTGGCTTCGTCTGGAACGTTATTTATCATGAAAGCACTTAGATATAAAAACAATACCAGATTAAGCAAAACATGCATGCATTGAAAAAACAAAAGATATCAGGTGTAGAATGTTAAAAACACTTACCAAACAAAACGGAATAAAGGCTTCTGTTTTCCATATACTCATACACTAGCAACTTCTCATCCATCTCAACGCAGCATCCAAAGAGCCGAACAAGATTTCGATGTTGAAGTCTGACAATTAACTTTACCTCATTCTTAAATTCTTCAACTCCTTGCGTGGAGTTTTTTGATAACCTCTTCACAGCAATATCACGGCCCTCCATCAACCTTCCCTGCTAGCCACACAAGAACTCGTATTAGTATATGGTTTTCTATATGGGTTATTATGGGAGCTATAACAAACAAACCTACCCTGTAAACAATACCAAACCCTCCTTGTCCAAGTTTATTTGCTTCGGAGAAGTTGTTTGTAGCCATTGCTAAGGTATTAAAATCAAACATTGGCAACTCTATGTCATCCATGTTCCTTTCTCCAGAGGTTTCTCTATTAGTTGAAAATACCCCGTCACTTGTTAGCAATTCTCTACTTTGTAAAGAACCTGGTTTTGTGGCAAGAACCAGAATATGTTACCATCTACTACAACAGCGTGTATACCATTTACTTAAGTTGACGTGGAGAAGAACATTACCTCTGGGGTTAGTCTTCACATTCGATATACTTAACACTTTGCTCTTCTTTCGGTAAATCACAACCAGTCCCACAATTACTACAGCTGCAGAAATTGTAATTCCTACAATCTCGCCGATATGGTTTGACTTTTCAGACCCATCTGCAGTGTCCTCTGTGAAACATAGGTTTCTTTTAGTACATTCGTAGAAAATAGATACTAGCAAAATTAAAAATTAGATGATTACTACATAACTAAAATATTCAAGAACAGAAAATTATATGTAACACTTTCACTTAACCAATTTGGAAGAACCTACAAGCTCGTAGAAAAAAAATGTGCCACCATTATTTACTATGTGCAAGGGAACAATAGTGTGTCTGAATTAAACTTATGCAGAAATGTAACTTGTCAGATTAGCTATAGAAATTCAGCTCAAGGAAACCGATGAAATTAGCTTAGCTTTCTATTGTACATTTTTTATTTCCCTTACAAAATGAAACATTAAAAGCAAATGCACAAAAAGTTGAAGAAAAGTAAGTAAGAGAATTTTGCTTGCTTTGATGTAGACATGCAGCTTTGGAATGCCGCCTACTCCCACCAAAATTGTACAAAAATATGTTTTTCTGAGTGCCACCATAGTGCAGATGATACTCATTAATTAAGCAGATCCTTATCTTTTTTGAATTTTCACAGCTCACACTTTCCAAGACCTACCAACCTATGAATTTAGCATGGTCCAGGACCCTCTTTTCCCATTGCCTATTCATATTAATCTCTCCATTTCGCTTCCCATATTCAAGCATGAATAAAATAATAGGCAGAATAGTTATCTAGCTTTGAAATAAATTCAATCAATGACATTTCTTGGTACAGAGTTTTAAACTAAGAATATCAGTGCGGCCAAATTTAATGTAGTTAAAAATTATTCCATGCTTGTAAGCTATATCAACAGTATTATTCTCTTTATTCATCTCGTGCTTAATTTCGTACACAAAAATGCAAATTTCGGAAAAAGAAATCATAAATGTTTTATTATTGTCGAAAAGTGGATGTGATAAATGTGAATATAGGCATTGACCGAGAAAAGAACACAAAACGTAACGAGTCAAAAACGTCGGCCCACAACGCACCATTTCCGAAGGGCCCACATGAGAAAAGTGAGTGGGCCCAGCAAATTCTAGAAAAAAAGTACTTTAATGAAGTGGCGTGCGCCAAAAATATCTGAGAAAAAAAATAGAGAATTTGAATTCATTCAGTTAGGTCACCCAACCAATGGAATGAAAAAGGTGAGTGAAGAAATGCAATGCCGTTCATATTTCCCCCTGTAGACAAATACTTTTTTTTTTTTCCTTCGTTAGAAGCCATGTCACACGTGAAACAAGTTTAGGGCGGCACCAAGAAATTGAACAAAAAATCTTCCTAAAATTAAATACCAGAAGATTTCTCCAGATAATTTATTTTCGTTCAATCATCTTCGTGCTTAATTTTGTTATACGAAATCATTGTATTGTATGGTATCTTACTAATTGAAGATCAACAATTCTCTAATTCTATTTTAGTAATGTCAATCTCATAAAGTTTTTTGATGTCATAATCACCTTTCAAAATGTTTCAACATTCAATCGCATTCGAATTCTCGGCCAAATACTCAAACACCTTGACCTAATTTCTAATAACCGACAAAACAAAACACACTGGTGTAAAACAGAATATGGAAGATTGGAAGACAGAACAGAAACAATTTTTAATAAAAGAGATTAGTAAGTAAGCATCAATTTTTTGTCATTATTAAGTATAGTTTGCTTTTCCTAACCCGTGTTTAAAATAATAAAAGCAAAAAATAGCGTTGAAAATGTTAAATAATGTTTAGTATGTAGGTGTACCTGCATCAGAAGCTGCTATTCTGACAAAGAGATCTTGTCCACCCTGTGCGTACTGCCTCATGTCTATGAGTTCACCACTCCACGTAACACACCCGGTTCCTCCGTTTGTGACCTCAATGTTGGCATAAGCAGTGCAAGAACAATTCCTGCGACACAAATCTTTACACTCTTCTAGGTTCATGCTCCTGTTCGCAAACACAATACTTGTCTCTGGCAACTTCACGTCCTTCACATGCAAAAACCTGTCACTCCCACAATCCAAATTCGTGTTCCTCACACACCCATCAGACCCGTCTCTCAAATTCCACGCCTGCTGGTTCCTCGGACTGAACCCTCTCATACAAGTGCAAACCGGCGAGGCGTCGGTGTCACACAAACCATAGGAACCGCACTCTTTGAAATTATCACACTGATCCTTAGGTGCAAACCAAAACTTGGTCCATGTGTTGCTGCTCGGCACCCAAGTAAGACGCTCAAGTGCACCACCCGAAGTCACAACTAGCCTCGACAAAATAGAACGGTCCTCAATGGAGAAGGAATAGTACACACCATGCTTATCGTAGGAAAAACTAAACGTAATGGAATCAGTGTCAGGTTGCATCTCCGGTACCCCACTGAATCTCTCACCGTTCCAAGGCCCACTTCTATATATTATATTATCGTCACGCCTCAAGAAAATTTCCGGTATCCCTCGAGGATCTATCTTAAAAGAGTAATTTCCACTTGAAGGGTCTTTTCCTCCGCTCTTCCACGAGGTTAAGTGTTTCTCCACGCCAGTGTCTAGGTTCCACCCCATTTTCATCCCAGGTAAGAGTGTATCTGTTGGGTAATCGAAGCTTTGCCAGAGATAGTTTGTGGGGTCGGTTACGTTTTCCTCTCTGAGAACTAGATTTCCCGTGTCCAAGAGCTGAAGAATGGGGTTGTTGGCTTTGGTAATATTGGAGGACCAAACGGGTTCCCCTGATGGAGTTGTGAGCACCATGTTTTTGTTTTCTCCGATGGTTAGAAATCCTGTGGAGTTGTGGAGAGGGTTGTCTCTGTTGGCAACCCATACTACGGGTCCGTTAGTGATGTTGTGGTACCATATGCCTAAGTAGCAAGAGGAATTGGTCCCGGAGAAGAAGCCCAGGGCGAAAACTTGGTTTGATGATACCAGGGTTTGGTTGGTTAGAAGAGTTTGTGTTGGTGTTAGGGTGTCTGAGGAGAATGAAATTGTGATGTGTGATGCGAAGAACCAAAAGAGATAGAATACTAAACCTGGCATGTTATGTTTGCAGAGGAAGAGTTGATGAAGTGTTTGGTAAGGAAGAGAAATACAAGTTTCATAGTTTTGGTATTGTGTGGGGTAGTGAGGAAATTAAGAAAAGCAAATTGAACCCGGCATTGGCATTTTCATTGGCATTCGTTTCTTGTTGGTCTACGTTGTTTCTCCTTTGAATGAGGTTTTTGCTTTCCCAATTTTGAAAAGAGAAGCAGTCGCTGTTGTTGTCTTACCAGAATCACTCTGTTTTCTTTCAGTCAACAGTCTGAATATGGTTTAGCCATCCAAAGACTCATCTCACAACTTCCGCTTCTTGCGTACGTTTTTCCTTTTTCACTTCATCAATCACCACAAACTCCAGTAAGAGTTTCATTTATGAAAAACAATCACACATTAATTATTTGATTCTTTTTTTGCCTCAAGTAATGACTTTTTTCTTTTTTTGAAACACTGTTATTTTTAGAATACTGGTTAATATTTGTTATGAATTAATCATATTCACTTTATATGTTCTTTTAGGTGTAAAACAAGGGTGAGTGGATGATAGAGTATAATAATTAATACAGAAAGGTAACTATGGTTTAGTTTGGGTTTGGACGATGACGTTTTATTCTTCCAAATGTGAAACTAGTGGCGGCCCAATTAGGTCACCAAATCTGTGTTACCTTCTTTGATAGCACGAAAAACTGACAGCGGATTCCAACAAAAGCAAGCTAATACTACTATTAAGCCTTAATTTTTTTTTTTCTTAAACGTAGTGGTATTTAATTTAATTTTTTAAAATTCTATAATAAAATTAAATTAAATTAAAAAATTTATAAGTCATAAAAATACGCTCCTCTTGTAAAGTTTTAAATGTATAGGAATAAAATAAAATATTTGATAATCTAAAAATGATATGTGCAACTAAGTAAAATAATTTAAACTTGACATGACATTGTTGTTATTTAAGTGAAAATAATCGAATTGAATACATAATGGTTGATTTCAATGTAACTAACCTGATAGCATAAACATTTAAAATTTATCTACTAATATTTACAATTTTTTACATGAATTATGCCGTGTAATAACATCACAACTATATTCTATTTTTTCAATATTTATATTTTTATCATTTTGTAACAAAAATTATAATACCATCTAAATTAATAAAGATAATGGAATCAATTTATTGGGGTTAATAGATTTCTATGTAAAAAGGAAAGGAACTAGTATAATCAAATAATTCTATCATGTATAAAAGAATTGGAACAAATTTTTAAATCGATAAATATAAGCTATAATACAACTTGAAATTCCAAACTAAGTTAAACGTATAAATTAGTCAATTACGTATAAGCTGTGTCGACATTTTTTATTCGTAATTGATTCTATTGGACCATGGTTTGGTTGTTATTTACTTTCTTTATTTTTAATTTTATAAGTCTCTCATCATCTTCTTCTTTTTTGTGTCTTTTTCCATCATCTAGTTTTTTTCTTTAAGCTTCATGTTTCTAGTTTCTTACGTTAGTTGGCATCTTTTCCATTTTTAATGCTTAAAATAACTTAAAATACTTAAAAAGGGTTTACAAACTAACTTTCATACAACTTATTTTTGTATGAGCGCAGGTAGGGATGGCAACGGGGCGGGGCGGAGACGGGTTTCACTATCTCATATCCATCCCCGTAAAAAAAATTCATCTTCATCCCCATATATCAAACTTTTATCTCATCTCATCCCCACCGGATAACGGGTATAATCTCGTACTTATACCTGTACCCGTTTTCTTACTACTTTAATATTAATTTTAATTAATTTTTATAAAATAATAAAAAATTACGGTAAAGAAAACATAATATTATCAAATATTCAATATTAGAAGTATGGTTGTTTCTTCGATATCAAATACTTTGAAATAAATTATAATTGTTTACATTTTAGATTAGAATACCAAATAAAATTTAATGAGAACCAAAACATTTATTAAATTTGCAAACATTAATGAAACCTAGTTGATAAATTTTAAAAATATTTTTTTAAAAATATAAAAGGAAAAAAAATATTTAAATTAAAATATATTTTAAATGTTTGTTTACTTCAATTTTTTAAATTATAATGAATCTATTTTTTATATAGTAATAAAAGTTATAATACATCACTTGATTAAAATGACGCAAAGAACAAATAATAAATATAATAATAAAATTTTAATATAGATCTTGTATCTTTTGAACCACAATATATGTTGGATGGTGGTAAAAAAATATTCATGGCAATTACATTAAATTTTTATATTGTAGTAAATAAAAATTATTTATACAATATAGTGAAAAAATTAAAGTATGATTATAATGAGTTAGAAAATAAAAAATAATTAGATAAAATTTATCGAAATAGTATTCTACATGATGAAAATAAACAAAAAATAAAAATATTAAAAAATTAACAAATGTGTGTCTTATAAACAATTTGGAGACTATTGGAAGGAATCACATAAAGGAAAACAAATATATAATTAAAAGTATGATAAGATGAAAAATATCTTAGAGATCTAAGAAAACTTTTCAAATATCAACATATATACTCAATGATTGATAAAAAAATGACGCAAAAAACAAATAGTAAACATAGTAAAATTTTATTATAGATCTTGTATCTTTTAAACTCTAATATATGTTGGATGGTGATAAAAAAATATTCATGGCAATTACATTAAATTTTTATATTGTAGTAAATAAAATTATTTATACAATTATATTGAAAATATTAAAGTATGATTGTAATGAGTTAGAAAATAAAAAATAATTAGATAAAATTTATCGAAATAGTATTCTATATGATGAAAATAAACAAAAATAAAAATATTAAAAAATTAACAAATGTGTGTCTTATAAACAATTTGGAGACTATTGGAAGGAATTGCACAAAGAAAAACAAATGTATAATTAAGGATATGATAAGACGAAAAATATCTTAGAGATCTAAGAAAACTTTTCAAATATCAACATATATACTCAATGATTGAGAAATAACAAATTTTTTTAGCGAAATAAAAGAGTTCTTCAAATGAAACAAAAATTAGTAATAATAAGTAAAGATTTTTTTTATATTACCTAGTAAATGAGATGTTTATGCTATTAAACACTTAAATTGAGAGTATTAAACATTCTCACGTGAAAGGAAAATGTACAATAAATAAAAATATTAAAAAATAATAGAAATATTCAAATGTTAGACATAAAAAAATTTAATTGACATACATCATTTTAACATAATTACATAAAGGTTATGATAAGATAAAAAATATATTGGAAATGCGAATGAGTTCCATGACAAACAAAATATTTAGAAAAAATAAAAAATAGAAGGAATATATATATATATATATATATATATATATATAAAAGGTTACTTAATTAATTGTGAATATTTTAATAATTTAGATGAGGATAGAGATATGGCGGGGACGGGTATTATGGCGAGAATATATTCATACCCATATCCAATTGAAAAAATCGGGGATTCTCCATACCCATACCCATACCCAGTCAATGCGGGGATTCCCCGTCAAAACGGGAACGGATTTATTTGTCATCTATAAACGGAGGTGTATATAGGTCAATTATTGGTTATTGATTAGCAAATCCTTCCATGGTCTCCATATTATTTGAAACAATTTTTTTAAATATCAAAAAATTTAAACCAATAATATTATTTATTTAGATTTCATATTATGCATCATACTAACGAGTTGGTTTACCTGGTTAGTTTTTAAATTATTGGAAGAATTAATGCTTATATATAAGCTTTTGTAATAATATTAAAATTAATATTATTAATTTATACTTTTTATTTTATTATTCATTTATAAAGTAAGTTAAAAAACTTGACATTCATATTTTTTTATTTAAATACGCTAATTCTTACTATTATTTTTCGTTAATTCAGGGATATTTTTTATGAAATAAACAAATTTTGACTTAGTCTAATCATACTTTGGGTAGAATTCACTTAACTTTCAAATTTAAATGTGTTAAATATATATAATATTTGTATAGTCAAATATATCTTCATATTTTCGTTATCACCACTCTCATTGAAATTGAAATTGAACTTATAACTATAATTTTGTGATATTTTTTTTTCACCAATCCAAAAATATAAATTATATATAATTACAAGAGGAATTTAAATTAGATAAATAGAAATCATGTAATAAATCACGATTGTAATTATTATGTATTGTATTGTATCAACGCATATTTAATTTTAATTAAAACATTTGAATACATAATTTTATTAAAAATTTACAGGGCTATTATACATGCTCATCATTATATTATTAAATCCAACAAATACATTAATTGTTATAAATAGAAAAAAAAAGTAATAGAATTAAATGTCATATCACCAAAAATACAAGAAAGATGAATGTTATTTATTATAAATATAATCAAAGTATATATTGATTTAAAATTTATAAACAATATAATTGTTTTTTAGTGAGTGGAGTTAGACCCATAATTTTTCTCACATTTTTTTTAACTTTTTACTATTGAGTCAACCTTATAGTGATTATAAATGATATTATTGTGAGTTTATTAAAGTATAAAATCGTAAATATTTATTTAAAAGTTTTTAAAATGACTATCACTTAATATAAGTCTTGTTTAGAATCGGTAAAGATGCAAGTGTAATTTTCTTTACTTCGTCTTTAGTTACGGCTGGCAAGTTTCAAACGTTAAAAGTTGAGTGAAGTTATGTTTTTGTTTTGACCACATGTAAAGTTTGCGTCATTCAAATTCATTAAATAGCTCTCGAGTGTGGACAAAATATTTTGTATTTCGATGATTACGTAATTGAAATGCAGTAAATAATTTCTTTTGTGTATACAAATTCTGGTTCTAGATCGTGGTGACGAGAAGTGGTTGAAACTTGACCACGATGGGGTAGGAAACTTGAACACAAGAAGGTTCTATGCAATGAAGTTTTTGTTAGAAGAAAGTGATAGCAAGTTCAATAATGTTGTATGGCGAGGGAAAATTCATAAACCCATTCCTTTCAAACACTTTGTTGCTATGTCCTAATCAATCACCATTAGAGAAATCGTGGATAATCATACAAGACTCAAACATATATATTCCAGTACCTTATTTTTTTAAAAGCGTTCAGATTTTGATAGAAACAAAAATGACATTTAATGGATAAGAATTTTAATATTAAAATTAAAATAATTTCCACTTGCATTTCTTGAAGTTTAATGAATTAATTATACGCAACATGCGTTTACTTTCAAATTCCGGATTTATTTTATGCATGTGGAACACGAACAAGAATCATGATTATTGTACCTACACCTGCACACAACACACACATGATAGATACCTAGCACCACAAGTCCCTAACCAAATTCACCACTTTTTATAATGTGAAACTAGTTTTTCTATGCCACACTTGCCTAACCTGCAAACAATGATTGATGTAGGTGATCAACTTTGGCCTTATATTTCACAAGGATCTGGACATGAATCTTACTGTGGAAATGAGAATCTCAATGATCAATCATTCCTAAGTACTTCTATAAACATTAATAGAGCATATTTGTGTCTTGTTTTTTCGTGACATATACAGAGTATTCAAATAGGGCTAAAAAGGGGGGAAAAAAAGAAGAAAAACGAGGCATATTTACGTTTTAAGTGTGACAGAGAATTGGGAACAAAACTGGCACGGAAAGGGAAGGATTCAATTTCTATCTCCCTACCACCATTGTGACTGTCAAATCATTTGAAACATCAAGGCCATCCATGTAAAACTGTCTGTCATCAGATCTCCTCATGGAAGTAATCAAAGGTTGCGTTGGCGTGGGGAGAGTTGTTGCTTCACTTTCCAGCATCAACACCACAGCAGACATGTTTGGTCTCTGAGCTGCTGAATCTTGCACACATAACATCCCTATGTGTATGCATCTCAAAGCTCTGTTTTTAGGACTACAATCACGAATGCAGGGATCGATTAGCTCCATTGCTCTCTGTTCATTCCAAAGATGCCACGCCTACATCATCATAAAAACATCACCGTTTCAGTAAACTTAGTGATAAAAATTTTGCATTGCAACTCTCACATTTTTCAAATTAGTTTTTCTGGACATGTCAGATATTTCAGCAAAACAAAGAAATTCACGTTGATAACTAAAAAAGTTGAATAGGAGATAGATACTCACATAGCCTATGAGGCTGGAGTCATCGGAGTGACGAAAACTGGTGTTTCTGCGGCCACTCAAAATTTCTAGTAGTAACACACCAAAACTATATACATCCGATTTGACTGAAAACAGACCTTCCATTGCATATTCAGGGGCCATATAACCACTGCAGCAGAGTTATGCATTAAGATTAGCCAGGTCCAAACAAGAATCAACAAGTGGATGACTTAACGTACAAGTAAAATCAAAGCATACTTACTATGTACCAACTACTCTGTTTGTATTGGCTTCATTCTGGTTCCCACCAAATATCCTAGCCAATCCAAAGTCTGATATCTTTGGGTTCATGTTTTCATCCAACAAAATGTTACTCGCTTTTAAATCTCGATGAATTATTCTAAGTCTTGAATCTCGGTGCAGGTAGAGCAATCCTCTTGCAATGCCTTCAATGATTTCAAACCGTCTTGTCCAATCTAGTTGTGTTTGTTTGAATGGATCTGCATGATATTTACCAGAAAGTGCACTAAATAATCTTTTTTTCTTGTTAATTTATGATGCGTAAGGAAATGGACAGTGTTAATGTTGAAGAAACATACCAAATAAAAAACAATCCAAGCTTTTGTTTGGCATGTATTCATATACCAGCAACTTCTCTTCCCCTTGAATAGAACAACCCATTAGTCTAACCAGATTTCGGTGCTGTAGTTTTGCTATCAGCATCATTTCATTCTTGAACTCCTCTAAGCCTTGACCAGATCGTCTTGAAAGCCTCTTAACAGCTATTTGTTCTCCGCCTGGAAGCTTTCCCTGGTGAATGGAGCAAATCGTTTTTTCCATTACATTTTAGAAAAACCTAATTTTATTACTAAAAAGATGAGCTTAATAGCAGCATATTTACCTTGTAGACAGGGCCAAAGCCCCCTTTTCCAAGCTTATTTTCTTCTGAGAAATTGTTTGTGGCTATTGAAATGCAACTGAAATTGAAAAGGGGAAATTCTGGCCCGCTTAGTTGGCTCCCCTCCAAACTATGGTCAGCTGATCCTGAAAATTCTGCTGACATGTCTCTGCTCTTGCTTCCATCATAAACTGGCAGCACATCACTATTCTTGCAACAAGAAGCTGAGGAAACTGTGGGGAGAACTAGAAATAACACCAAAATCACGCAAATCAATACCAGAAATTGCATCGGACAGCTTTGCCGTCAAATATCTGATAAAAAAAAATAGTCTGGGGAGATGAATTATGAATTTTTAACCTTTAAGTTTTCCCTTGAATCTATACACCAGCCATACAAAGATTCCTAGGCAGATTAACCCCGCCACAACAGCAGATATTATCGCAATCATGTTTTTTTTACCTCCATCTGTATAATTTGAAGATACAAAAGTCATACAAGTTATTAGAACTTGGCGGTCATAGAAGCTTGTCAGAAATTTAAAAATATTATTTGCTTCTCATCATCTTCATAGACAATAAAACTCAACGTATCTTAGTGATCGAGAACTTGAGATATACCAGTTCCTTTTCGCACTGTATATTTGTTTATATGTTGGAAACAAGATAGAAACAGGATGAATACAGTCAAGCTTTCTTCATGTGAGACCACACATGAAACATTTGTACTAATAGATGCAAATTAAATTTGAAATGCTAATTTTGAAAACAAAATAATGGATTAATTACCTTACCTAATTCAGAATGAGCGAGACGGATATGCAGTGTATTTCCTCCACTGTCATAATGTTGAATGTCAACCAAATCCACATTCCACACCATGCACCCTATTCCATTAACATTGGCATACGCCGTACAAGAATCATCGTTCAAACACACTTTCTGACAATCATTCGTGCCAACCACACTTGCGAAATCCGGCAACCTCATAGAAGTACGCTCCAAGAACTTATCCTCTCCGACACTAACCTGAGTAGTGCCAGCGGATGTAACATTCGTCCTCTGAGCCTTGAGTGGAGTCATCCTCGTACACCCACCCGACCAGTTCCCCTTATCCCACTGATCCCTGTTCTTCGGTTCAAAACCTCGTATGCAAGTACAAACAGGTAAATTCGAAGGGGACATATCACACGCCGCGAAACTCCCACACTTGTTGTAAACCTCACACTCATGTGAAGGCCCTCTCTGAACCACATCCCAACGTTTCTCATCCTCATTCCACCTGAACTCTCTCTCATAGCCATCCCACCCCATTTGAAACCTCACCTTATCAGTGCCGTTTAACGGGTTATATATGAAGTACCTACCTCCTTTACCATCCCCATTCAGCGTAAAACCGTAAAGATAATATCCTGCCATAGACACCCCTTCAAACATTATACCATCCCAATACCCCGTTCTCCACCTTCTTTTGTCTCCTTCCCAAACCACTATCTGAGGTAACCCTTTAGGATCCACCCCCATAGTGTAGTTTCCCTTCGAAGGATCCGTTGATGATTTCCATGAAGTGAACACATAGCCACTACTCTTCCCAGTTGAAGCCCCCACTGGAACCCTCATACCAGGCATGAATGTATCCGTTGGATTCTCAAAGCTTTGCCACATGTCTTTCCTGTCGCACGAGAGAACGAGGTTACCAGTTTCACGAAGCATCGCTGAGCAGTTTTTGCTGCTGCTATCGATGGAAACTTGGGTGGACCACACAAGGTTCCTGGCTCCATCGAGGACCACGAGGTTCCCGTCATTCGCAATAGTTATGGATCCTCCTGTGCCGTTGATGGGGTTGTCGCCGTTTGCGACCCATATAACAGGTGTCGCGGGAATGTTGTGGTACCAAATTCCGACGTAGCGGGAAGAGGAGTTGTCTAAATTGAAGAAACCCATGGTGAAGTTGAGCTCTTCAGACACCAATGTCTCACGGTCCCTGTCCCTGATGACGACATCCTGCGTGATACTGATCTTTGAACTTGCCGCCAAGGAAGACAGATGGTGGAGAGAGATGAAAGAGAAGAGAAAGACGACGGAGATGGACATCGCCGCCATAGTGCTATAATATGTTGCGGTGACGGAATGGGAGTGGTGAAAGCATAAAGGATATGATTGTGTTTTTAGCTCTGGGGTGAAGAGATAGTGGGTGTGACTGTGGTGACATGAAAAAAAAAAAGAAAAATAGAGAAGACGAAACGTATTTATTTGACCGGAGAGAATGAGAGCCGATTTGATTTTGAGAAGAAGACACGTTTGTGTTGTGGTTGTTGAAGACACGGCTCCGAGATTGGAGAAGGGGTTGAAAAGGGAACCCAACGTCACCCTCTGTGTCTTGGTTATTAATAACTTCATTTGTTTTTGTTTTTTTTTTTCTCAAGTGAATAATGAATAATAAATAAACAAATCAAAGGTACTGCACTGAACAACAGTGATGCAGTAACTCGTATTAATAATTGACTTTAATGGCTTCCACTTCAGAGAGAGATTAGGTTCACTTTCCATTACCGCACTTTCTTTCTCACAGTTCAGCTTAGCACAAAAATAATAGTAACTGATCATATAAAAAAAATGAAAACAATGGCGAAAAAATCTATACTTAGAGAAATTGATAGATATGTAGAAAATTTTCATAAAATGGAGATAGAATTTAATGAAATAATTACCTGTTTTACTAGTTTTTCCTCAGCCGAGTGATTTAGAACATCATCTCACATTTGGTGCCTACCAAAAATAAAATAAAAATTAAACGCGACTCCTTTAAATAATTAAGTCAATTTTTAATTTTTAAACCTAAGTTAACCTATACGACACACCATCAATGAAATTCAATAACTTGCAAATAAATCAGCTCTTCATTTAACAATAAACAGTCGCCATCTCTGACACTTTCTTCTCTTCTACTTAAAATCAGCAGTTTGGTGGTTTGAATGTGAATGAAGGATAAAAAATAAAACTACCAAATTTTTGTTTTTACTTAGAAGAAGAATGAAGGAAAAAAAAAATCTTTTAGGTAAGATTGAACAGAAAAAAAGATTCTTCCTTCAAATAGAATAAAATTAATGATGAAGAAGGTTTGTTGTATTTTCTTAGAAGTTAAATATTTTTGATAGCATAAAAAAATAATGAATGATTTCATATTACAAGTAATAGAGCAGATATTAAATTTTCAGTGAAATTTTAATTTTAATTAATATAAAATGTACACATAATTTACTTACTTTTATCGAATTTATATTTTATCTATTAAAACTAAAAAATTTATTTATTTGTATTTCTTTCTTCTTTATTTCAGCTTTAATTTACTTACTTTTATCGAATTTATATTTTATCTATTAAAACTAAAAAAGTTATTTATTTGTATTTCTTTCTTGTTTATTTCAGCTTTGGTCACATTATTATTATTATGGCCGGTTTTGCGCGTTATGTATAGTAAGAGGCACGGATTTAATGTGATTCTTATGGTCTCTTCTCTTCACATCACACTCGCTTCATATTCCACATCGTAAGTCAGGCTCCATTCTTTATACAAATTTTTTCATAGTAGGAATGTTCGAACGAAAAAATTTGTAAATAGCATATTATTCACATAACATACTTTGCAGAATTTTGATCTTCATTTTATCAATAATTATTTAAAAGAAAGTCACAATTCTACCTTCATTTTGAAAACTTTTAAAAAATTATAAAATTACTTTTCAATAGATTGTATATAAACTATTATACCAAATTAATTATTATTCATTGCATAACTGATGTGCTTTTATTGTTAATAAATCTATGAATTTATTTGTCAATTTTGAATCCATTATTAAAAATATTTGTCATCTTACTAAACAATATTATTAATATACATTTTAATTTTTAATTTGTTTTATTTCAATATAAAACAAAATAAACACAGGTAATTCAAAAATAATAATTTAATTCAGTTTAAAATATATTATGAATTTAATTATTTTTAATTAAAATTTATAAAAGAATAAATTATTTCATTGACTATTTATAAGTGTCTAGGTTCTTTAATTTGACATATCATTTTTTACACTCAAATTCATCCGGTTGATATATTGTTGAGTAAATCAAACTCTTTTAACTTAAAAATATAAAATGTGATAATGATAATTAGATATTTGTGAATTTAATGAAATTATGAAAAAAAAATGCAATTTGTTTACATGAAAATATAAACTAGCCCATGTGAGTGCTAAAAGCCTGGTATTGAAAAACAATTTTAGAGATATCTAAAATATGATTTTTTTCAACTGAGCCAGAAGTGGTACTAAGCACTAAAGACAGCAAAGAGGAAAACTCAAAGACGACTAAAAAAAGTTTAAAGACGATACTCAGCTGAATCAGCAAGAGAGTGGAGTTGAATGCTTAAAACGATAAATAAAGAAGAAAACTTTTATAAAAAAGAAAAACTCTGCAGTTGAGCACCTAAGACCAGAGTTTAGCGACAGATAAAAATTTCTATAAATAAATATCACGCACTAAGAAAATAATTTCTTCGAAAAGCACGTACACAAAATTGTAAACTCTTTATAATACAATTTTTTTTAGACCAAAATTACAAACCCTTTTCATAATGCAATTTTTTTGGCGAATATTGCAAACCTTCCAATAATACAAAATTACCCAAGCCTCTCGTATACCCAAAAGACCTATTGAGTTGTAGTAACTCCAAAACCAACACTTTACTTTTATAATACTTTTATGTTGCTCTCTTCTTCACATTACTTAATGTGAGACTTTGGTGAATACTCACTTGAGAACCAACATATCCTCCCTTTACCAAAAGTCTCACGTGGAACAAACATTTGACACAACCAACAGATATGCTTGAACAACTCTTGCAACTAGTGATCCAACATGTCTGCTTGAACCACTCTTGTCTGGTGATCTACACGGACTCACTGATGATGACAATCTTTCCTCCATCATCGGCAACTTTCATATCATACTCGTCGGCAACTTTCATATCATTGTCATTAACAATTCACTAATACTCAAGGGGAATCCATCATAACGCCACCTTGGTCAAGTAACGACAATGTCACAACACAACGACGCAACACCCACTCTTGACGAAGCATCGCATGAGCCATGCAAAACACCACCATTGGAGATCTCAAGCTCCACCCTCACCATGCAGATCCAACGTTACCAAACATCATAGTCCACCAAATGCAACAACCAGAGCAGACGATCCAACGTTACCAAACATCGCAGTCCACCATATGTAACAACCAGAGCATCTGTAAGCCGCAGAACACTTCCTCCACACACATGTCGCAAACCAGGATTCATACATATCAGATCTCCATCGTACATCACTCATTAGGCCACATGAGCACCATTTGAAAGCTCCACATTAACTCCACTCTCTTCAAAAATGCTCCTTTTCCTCCCTTGATTAGAACCTCAGATCTGATACCTGTGTTGGAAAATCACACACTAAGAAAAGAAAATAATCTCTTTAAGTGGAAGCACATCCACAAATAAGAGCAAATACATCTTTTTATGGACCAAAATTGCAAAACTTCCAATGATATACAACTACCTAAATCTCTTATACACCAAGAGCTTATTGAGTTTGAGTGACAACTCTAAAATCAACACTTTACTTTTATAATACTTTTATGTTAATCTTTTCTTCAAATTATTCAATGTGGGACTTTGATGAATACTCACTTGAAAACCAACAAAACTCGATTAAAACATGAAATTTATTTTAACTAAAAATGTCAGCTTAGTAAAAGTTAAGTTAATTTTTTTTTTATAATTTAGAGGATATTGTGAAGAAAAGTAAGTTGCTGATATCTTTTATCATATTTGTAACATTTAATATTTTTTTAAGAGTGATAGATATATAAAATGATACTCCTTATATGACCATGATAGTTACAAATGGAAAGATAATCCCAAATGCTTAAATAAAATTTTCTAACAAAAAGTGGCATCAACTTTAAAGCACAACATTCCCTACTACTCATTCTAAATTTTGTTTTGTTTGATTTAGCATAACCTAAACCACAAGTATATTAAAAAATGTAATATATTAAAATATTTACATTATCCAACAACAATAGTAATAATAATAATAAGTAATAATAATAAATTATTATTATTATAAATAATAATAATAATGAAATAAAAATTTATGTGGAAAAACAATCATATTATAAGTTTGAGATATTACACATATGTGTAATTGTATAAATATTTAAAATATATAATCAATTAATTAATAATATAATTAGATAAATTAAGAAAATTATATTACTTTTATATTTAAAATTATTTTACTATAATTAATCATATAAAATTTCTTTTATAAATATGAATAATTTAAAATTTAATATTATCTTATATTTATATCACTGGGACAACGTTAACTTAGTTTTTTTTTATTAATTTTATATATAAATAAATGAACTGGTCAAATCAAATTAAGTTGTTTGTTTAGTCTATCAAATTAGTAGTTGGCTTGCCTATCCAACTAATTTTACTATTCTAAATTTCGTGAGGAAAACATTGTTTTCGCAATCGTATAATATATAACTAGTTGAGAACTTGTTTTGACTTTTTTTTTTGTAATTATAAAATAAAAGAAATATATGATAATAGTCCTCATACATATGACTATAAATTTATTGGATTGTCAACATATACTGCCTATTGGAATAAGTATTAAACACTATAATTATTATAAAAAGAAAAGAAACCCATTAGAATCAATGTTTTTTTAATAATTTATTTTTTATGTTGTCGATTATTCTTTATGGTTATTTTCTATCATAATTTAAAATTTATGTTTATAATAAAAATTAATTTTGATTAATATTATAATGATTTAAGACGTTTAAACAAATAATAAAAAAACACTTTGTCTACAGATTAAATTATGGCTTTAGAAATATATATATCCATCCATCCAAAGATATGCTCCATCCCTATTTCGGTCAAACTCATCCACACCAACAAATTTATTACAATATATATGAAAGAAAAATTGATGAGAAAAATTTGGATAAACTTTTAGGATATTTATTTACACTTATAAAGTGACTTATTCTTCCTCTTATAAAGTTTTGCAAGTTTCTTTCTCTTTTTTTGTTTTGAAAAGAAAAAGCTAATGTAACTTTAAAGCTTACTAATGACACATAATCCTCCACTTAATTATCATTACCCCCACTTCATATATTGATATTTTAATGTTTTTTTTTTCTTTTTTCAAAATTTTAAAAAGAAATGGATGTTTTTCATTCGATCTTTTACGCCTACCATTACAATAGTAATGTATAATAATGACATATTGCATTAAAAATATTTTAATTTAAATAAAAAATCATTTATGATATGTATTATCCTCAAACATCAATACTCAGAGAATTAGAATCAAAGTAGAATTTGGTTTGTATAACTCTTGAATGTTTTCTATTGGATGAAAATTACCATAGCATATACTTGAAATCTTAAAATGTGAATGAGAAGTTGACTTTGACTTTGGAGAAGTCAAATAAGAAATATGGGTCCAAATATTCTGCAAGTGGGCGGTAGCAACTAAACTAACTGACACGCCCCACGATTCACTTATTTTGCTTGTCGTATATGAATTTGTTTTTTTCTTCAACTCAACATTTTATTATTTCCTAATTTTATGAAAATATTACTTTACTTGTTTGATTTATTAAATTTATAATGGAATAATAACGAGTTATAAAAAAAATAAAACAAGATGAAAACAACGTTGTTTTTTAAAAGTTAGATTTTAGATTTGTAGACATGTTACCCATCTGTTGGAATACAAGCTAATTGATCAAATATACTGAATTTAGAAAATAATGGTAAAGTTCATTACAAAAATTGTGTGGTAAGACAATAACAGACAAGTAGTAAAGTATGTAACCAATATCTTTATCATATTAGAATATAGAATATTTATTAATGACTAATATCACTATAAACAAGTTTTGATAATGGCTTGAGAATCTTTCCATTCAACTAGGTTTCTTCATAATCTGAAATTCAATAACTTATTTAAACAAACTAAGACTATATTTACTGGCACCAATAAATTATTGCCTGCTCAAAATTGGTGCTGCAACTTGCTTATTTCACAATTCACACATTTTATAATCACTTTCTTATTTTCTTCGTAGATGAGTGATAAAAAAGTTTGACATCCAAGGTTGAATTGTCACGGGTATGGTTCGAGTTCTGTCCATGACAGAAGTATTTATTTGGAAAATATTTAATTGTCTTTAATAAACCTTGAGTTTCGTGTGTATCATGTTTATGGATAAAATATATATATATATATATATGTAAGCTCCATTTTTTTTATTTCTAAAATGTTTTGGGTCTCGCCTTTTCGTGGACCTAAGGTCAGTTTTGAGGATTCCAATATTCCTTTTTAGTCCTCTAATTCTCATTTTATGTCTCATTTCTATATACAACTCTCTTTTTTCCTCTACTTCCTTAAGCAAGAGTTCTGCAAGGTTTCACTCACGTTCCTCTATGAGCTAGCCAAACTCATTTTACTTTCAAGTAAGTTGAGTCTTTAAACTCCCTTTTCGTTTCTTATCCTTTTTACCGTTTGGGGTACGTTGGTTCGGGTTAGGGTTCATCCTCATGCCCTGTATTTGTTTTTGTATCACGTCTGTGTTTGATTTCTGGAGCTGCGGTGTTTCTCTGTTAAGTGTTTTCTATCATTTTCGAGCATTATCCAGGTAAGGGAAGCTAGAGTTTCACGTTATTTCTATTTTATGTGATTAATGTTTTGTGAAATATGAGACAAGATTGGAGAAAACATTAATTTTTGGTGTATTTCCAAGTTAGGGGTTCAAATATTCATGAAACTGTGATATTTGACGTTACTTTTCGTATTCTGAAGTGTCGGGTGGTCATTGAGCGAGTGTCCTAGGTCGCTGGGCAACTATGTCATTTTTCTGATATGCGCAGTTTTAGTAAAATTGACGTCTCGACTCATTAACTGTTGGATTGAGCTCAAATTTGGACATTTGGTTCATAACATGCTATTTTGTGGTTTGACCGGTTGGATCGTCGATTAGATGTCTTTAGCTTGAGCAATGAATCACGCATTACTGCACTGATTTTGGTTTTGTAATAATAAATTTTCTTAAAAATTTTGGTGTAAGAATTATGATTGTGTGTTGTGCTTGATTGTATGGAATTACAAGTACTTAAATGTTGGCACTCACTTATTTAGGATAAATACTATTTTGTGATATATGTATGTCATGGTATACATTTATAAAGTATGAGATTAAATAAAATCTTGTTCTGTTGAGTATGAAATGGAAAACATGACTCGTTTGATTGGTGGTGGTTTGACATGAGAATTGAATGTTTGATATGGCATGTGGATTCTGTTGGTAAAAGAGTTTCAAGGGAAACTCTTGGTGATGGTGGTTAGTGTATAGATAGAGGAGATGTCTAGATAAAGGAAGGTATCTTGAACTCTAAAAATCATTCACGCTGACATAGAGTAGAATAATTTATGTGGTGAGAGTAGCAGGAGGTCCTAGTCTTTGGACATATTGGGCCCAAGGTATTAGAGGATTAACCCTGTGTGATTGGGTGATAACTCCTTGCATCTAGACTTTGTAGAGTTTAGAAACCAGCACATGTGCATACTTCCTCTTTAGAATTCTATATCAAGAGTATGATTCAGATATATAGTTAGATGGTCCTTTAATTGTTTGCTTTCACATGTTTTGGCTGCTTACTACTTTGCTTGCCTATAACCTGTTTTATAATCTACTTGCTCAATAACATGTTAAATATTTTACTCTAGCTTACCCTTTCTCTTTGTGTCTGTTCTCTTCTTTAGCTTTTTTCCTTTTGCGATGATCACCAAATCCTTGGTGAGAGCAGATGTGGAGACTCTTGGTGATCGTGATGTTGGTGGGGAGACTGCTATGTAGTTAGGCTTCCTAGATCCTTTATTGCTCATTGTTGAACATTTCTTCTTATGTACTGTTATCTTGTAGTTTCTTGCTCTTTGAGCAAATTTCCAATTTAATCTAATATGTGTTTAAATTCTTTTCATGGCATTGTGTTGTGTCTTTGGACTTCCTTTCCAGTATAATTTATTATAACGGTAAAAGGTTAATTCTAATATACTTTATGTCAGTACTCTATTTTATACTATAAACATGAGACGTTCTATAGATTAGAATTATTCTACTAATTTGAGACGTTACATTTTATATATATATATATATATATATATATATATATATATATATATATATATATATATATATATATATATATATATATATATATATATATATATATATATACCATGGCTAATTGCACTAAGTTTATTTTTGAATTAATTCCATTTATTTTTCACTTTCGTGGTTAGAATTATTTTTGGAAAAATTAAGTTTTTATTCTCTAAATTACTGAGGTTTTTTATTTTATTACAATAATTTATAAAAACTGAGAGATTTACATTTAGAATTTATAGTGAGAATCAATTTTGAAAAGAAAAAGGGATGAGTTGCGGTTGAAGAAAAAGGTGTCTGAGGAAGCATTGGGGATATATTTTTATGGCTTAAATCGAAAGACTTAAGATTGTACGATGTTTCTAAATACAAAAGGGAATGTGGATTCTACAAAAGGTGATTGGGATCCAACTAAACACCCACTTTTGGGTGAACAGTGACGTTATCCGTTATCTAATAATACCTATTACTAACGATTGTTCGATTCGACCTAAATAAATCAAGTTGTGTGTTCATACTCATGGCTTAATGAATTAGCATTCAGCATACATATATACAGTTCAATGACCACTTTGAACTTAATTAATCTTTTTTACAAACAATTCCTTTTCAACTAGCCTCTTTTTGATATGTAAATTAGATATCAATATTTTTTTAAAATTAAAAATAGCTTATATCAGTATCTGTGGAAAGATATAATTTATTATGAAGTTTAATTTTATAAAAAGAAGCATTCATCAATAAACTTATATACAAGGTGTTAACGTTGTTCAACCATCATCTATCTGCCTTGCAAGTTTGTGACAGTGACAGTGTTGATGGAATTTGATTCGTGACTCCGCTGAGACGATTCTCCTTTTAACTCGGTGTGTCTTTGGATGAACGCTGGTTGTTGCGGAGGAGGAAAATTAACAATCTCACTATTTAGCATTGACAACACAGTGGCCATAGCAGGCCTCTCCTTAGCTAGTTCTTGCACACAAAGAAGTCCAATGTGTATGCATCTCAATATGTGTTCAACATACTCTGGATTCAATATTTCTGGATCAATCAGAGATTCAATCTCATCTTCATTCCATACTTTCCATGCCTTAACAAACAAAAACACAAATAAATTCTACCATTGTTTTTTGTTCTAAATTGTACCCAAAGAAAGAACCAAACAAAGCTTACATATCCTAAGAGGCTCAGTGCCTCCTCTTGGTTTCCAAAACTTGAATTTTTTCTGCCACTGATGATCTCTAACAGCAAAACTCCAAAACTGAACACATCTGATTTCTCTGAAAATAGTCCTTGCATTGCATATTCAGGAGACATGTAGCCACTGTATTTTAATTTCAAAATGAAGTTAGCGGTTATTAATGGCCCTTAACGTGAAAATATGACTTTGTATGAAAAGAAGGAACACTCACTATGTTCCAACAACCCTTCTAGTATTGGCCTCATCTTCGCTGCCCCCAAAGATTTTTGCCATACCAAAATCTGATATTTTGGGATTCAGTGCTCCATCCAACAGGATATTACTTGGCTTCAGGTCTCTGTGTATTATCCTTAGTCTAGAATCTCTATGGAGATAAAGCAAACCTCTCGAGACTCCTTCAATTATATTAAATCTTTTCTGCCAATCTAAAACTGACTTTTTGGCTGGATCTGAAGAAACAATGGAAAGTGAGGTAATCTTCAGGAAGCAATATGAATATGAATTTTTTTCATATTTGTCCTCAGCATAGGTAAGAAATAAAGGTGGACTAACCAAACAGATAAAAGTCCAAACTCTTATTCGGCATGTACTCGAATATCAGCATTCTCTCCCCTCCTTCAATACAGCAACCTAGGAGTCTTACAAGATTACGGTGTTGAAGTTTTGAAATTACTGTCACTTCGTTCATAAATTCTTCTGTCCCCTGCCTAGATGCTTTTGAAAGTCTTTTTACTGCTACTTCTTGCCCATTTTTTAATTCTCCCTAGAACAAAATTTTAAGGAAAACTTCAGACTGCACATAGTATTGATAGAATCAAACTTCACATGACAGTTACCTTGTACACCGCACCAAAACCACCTTGGCCAAGCTTATTAGCTAAATTGAAGTGATTTGTTGAAGCTGCAATGTTTTCAAAATTAAATACTGGCACGTCCTGGATTTTAACTTGTTGCAGCTCTCCACTGAGACCTGCAATTTGGCTTTCTGGATGGGTTTCCCTTATGCTCAGCACCAATGATGGTGATCTTTCCGTTCCTGCTGATATCATGGACACGAACCAAAATCAACACAATGAATTGACGGAGAAAAAAGAAGGAGATTTAACTACATTAAGTTTGTCAGCTAAAAAACCGACAGTCTACAAAGTATTAGAACCAAGATTCTTAAAAGCATCAAAGGGATAATAACTGAACAAGCAAACATACCAGAACGCTTAGAAGTCCATCTCCATAAAAAATATGCACATATAGCGAAAAGAAGGGCTCCTACTATCACTGTAGCTACAATGATTGATGTCATGTTTCTCCCCCCATCTGTATTGTGTAGCGATTAACACATTCACAATAGAATCTGGACATTAGACTAAAGTATTTATGAAGTTCTGATTTTAAACAAATTAGAGAAACAAAAGTTGTATGTACTTACTGAGTTCTGAAGGAGGTTGGCGAATGTAAAGATCAAGTCCTCCACTTGAGAACCTTACTATGTCAATTAACTCGCCCCTCCAAGACATGCAGCCAATGCCAGCATCATATGCATATGCTGTACATGAGCATTTATTGAGGCACTCTGTTCTGCATGTATCAACAGAAACAGATGATTGGAGTGCAAAATCTGGCACCTTAGACATCTGCAATTTCTCAAACCCATCTCCTGTGCTGGCTTCACTACTCTCACACTTGAGTGCTTCCCTTCTCACACATCCACTTGTCCAGTTTTGCCTATCCCATTCCTCGCGGTTTTTCGGCTCAAAACCACTCAAACAGTTGCATATTGGCACCTTATTGGGATCACAACTTCCATAAGCACCGCAGAAGCCATAAATATCACAGTTACTGTAGTAAATCATTCGCTTCCCAACTTGATGTCTGTTCATCCAAGAGCTGTAAACTAGTCTGCCTTCTGAAGTCAAGGAAATGGTCCCAAAGAAAGAATGATTTGGCAAAGTATAGATTATACTGACAGTTCCGTCATCTTCCCTTGTAACACTGAATCCATTCAGATACGCAGAAGTATACATCCTTGGCAAACCAATAAAACCCTGACCATTCCATGGACCTGAGCGCCAATACGGTTGTGTTTGATTCCAGACAAACACTTCAGGAACACTTAGACGGTCGAGGCTGCCCGAGAAGATTCCAACGGCTGGATCAGAAGGGTTTTTCCATGAAGTCACTTTGTCTTTCTTCCCCGTCACTTGGTTGTTGCTAATTATCATATTTGGGAGGAATGCGTGTGAGGGTTGTCTGAAGCTCTCCCAAATTGTCTTGCCTGTGAGGCTATCCAGCAAGACAAGGTTTCCAGTATTTTGAAGTTGCACAGTGCAATTGGACTCAATGTTTGAGACATTTGATGACCAAACAACTTGCTTTTTCCCATTTAATACTACAAGGTTTCTGTCATTAGATATGGTGACAACCCCTGAAGAATCCTCTAGCGGTCGGTCTCTGTTGGCCACCCATATGACATTGGATTCAGTGAGATACCAAACCCCTACATACCGGTTTGTTGAGTTTGTAGGGCTGAAGAATCCTAGCTTGAATGCGCCGTCATTAGAGGTCACGGTTTCAGGGTCTGACACTGTAAGGGTGTCCATGGCGGCGCCAAAAATCATGTACAAGTTCGACAACAGAATGAGAAAAACAGGTAACATGTTTCTAATGAATCGCATAACCTGTACCAATTGCCAGTGTATCATGCACTCTTCATATTGATGTAGGTAGAACAGCATTTGTGAATAAATTTAGATAAGACTTAAACTTGTAAGATAATTAAAATTAACTGACTTTAAATATAGATAAGACTTAAACCTGTAAGACAATTAGAGTTAACTAACTTTTACATATACAATATTTTTCATTTATTTTATTTTTTTTATAAACTATTCAAAATAATTTTTTCTTAAATAGAACTTGTGATGAAATTTAAGTCAAAATTTACATTTAAATTTATGGATCATTTCTCATTATATGTTCTTTAACTTTTTTATTTACAATTAATATGAAACTTAAATTCCATAAAATTCTTATGACAAGAGAATTTTTGTCAGAAAAGTAACCTATATACTTACAAAAGTTTTAATTGTAAATATTGTATTTAAAACGTAATTAAACTCTAAAAATTAACAATTATTTATATTTTTTAGGAAAAAAGTAAAAAGAAATTCACGTAGTTGGTGTTTACCTGGAATTTGGGTAATAGAAAGGCACTCCGAATGTGTATATGATTTTGGTGTGATGATTGATGGATCTAAATTGTTTTGAAGAAAAGTAAGTTTGGAGTTGGAATATATAGACGACGAAGTCGTCCCTCAACACTCTGACTCACTGCTTACATTTATTGCTTCACTCACACGCCTATCATCATCATACAGATTCAGACTCTCTCTCTGCGCATAAACATTGATATAATATTTGTGTGCGTATATTATAGTCTCATCTTAACTTACTTCATTCATTTGTAAGGTTGCATTCTTCTGTTTTACAACTTTATTCATAAGTTAAAAGAGATTAAAAAGAAAAATGAGTTAATAAGCTAATTAAAAATGAAAAGATACAAATATATTAAAAACTTGGATTAATTTACCAGTCAAACACTGTATTTGAATTTTTCCCCACGGAAAAGCAAACCTCACCATAGGAGGATCAATTTCTCCACTAAAGCTTAGTAACATATGCATTGACCTAAAGTTAATGGGAGCATTATCCCAAAGAAAAAGCAAACCTCGCCATAGGAGGATCTACTTCTCCACTAATCTTACTAACATAACCATTGACCAAAAGTTAATCTAATTTGGATTAAAAAAAAACAAAGAATGAAAATGAAAATCGAAATATAGACTTGACAAAAACAGAAATCCAATGTGGTCAAAGTCTCATTTGGCACTACGCCATTAATAATAGAATATAACTTTGAAGGACGACACAGCCAATGCTCACAAGTTACAACATTTGCATCCATTGGATGAATTACAGCCAATTTTCCCTTTTTTCGTGTATACACACAACCATTTCTTCAACATACAGGAAAACCAAAACCAATTAACAAGCCAATACAAAAAAAAAAAAAAAAAAATTAGAAAAACAACTGACAAAGAATCATAACATGAATTAGCGATGACAAAGTAAGAAGGACCGAAAAACTACAAAAACAAATAATAAATAGATTGAGAAGGGTTTGGTTGTTTAGAGCTCTACTTCACAAGGGACCCTTTGGAAACTCTTGGCTTTAGAGAAATGCACCAAGACAGGGGAACAAAATATCCTCAAAACCCGATGCTTCGATTTCCACGACCCAACCTTGAACCGTATCCTTGCCCTCACCAACACATCTAACTCGATATCCCCTGAGGATTTCTCAAGCTTAAGGTCCTTTGGCACGGACTCATACAGGGCCACGGTTTGGGCCGTGAGGCCCACGTGAAGCCTGGTCACATTTTTATGTGCCTGAAAGAATGGCTGAACAGCATTGGTGGCAAGAGTTTGGTCCTCGTAACGCACTGACACCTCAACAGTGTCGTAGTATATGGAGACTCTAGAATTTGGATTGTATGATCTTATAGTGAAATCGAAGTTTGCATAGAGGTGGTTTGCGTCCGTCAAGTTGAAGTTGTGGATTGCAGCATTCTCCACACTGTACTCCAACGTTTTAGGCTTCACAACCAACCAAACTATGATCACAGCTATACCCACGACAATGATCAACGCCAGTATTACCATCGCAAGGTAACGGAGAAGGTTTGAACCTTTTCGCTTGCTTCCTTCTCCGGTCTGTGAGGTAGGATGAGCCATTTCGAAAACTCTTCGATGAAGGTATGGTGTTTGATGAAAGAAGCCTATGAAATGGTGCGGCTTATATATTGCTGTCAACTAACGAAGGATAACATTGGACCTACCTATTTCTGAAACTTTTATTTAATCTCTACTTTTATCACTTTCAGAATTTCGTGCATGAAACTCAAGACATCTATGGATTCTTCGTCCAATGATTTTGTTCCTTTCTTGAGATTCAAGTGTCGAGTTACAAATAGTAACATACAATCGCAAGTAATGTAGCTGTCGGTATAAAGTGTCGCTTATACAAAATTTTACATTAAAACATCGTTCACAATGCTTTATTTAAAGAAAGGCATTATTCAACACGAAAAATTATGTTCAGGAATAAATTTTTTTAGTCATCGAATACATTTAATTTGTGTGCTTGAAAAATACATTTAATTACCACCTAAAAAACACACAATTATGCATAGGAGTTAATTCTAAATCCTTAATAAATATAGTTTATAAATAAAGAGAAAAAATTTCACCAGACAATCCATTGTCTATTCTACTACACTGATGAGAATTTGTGAAATAGGTCCTTAAACTGTTTTATTGGTTCTTAATCTTGCTGACAAATTTGGAATTACCAACGCTTTGTACGAACAACCGGCTTAGAGCAGCTGGGCCAGTAAACACGCCAGTGTCCATATAATACCAGGCCAATTCGAGTATCCTGATTTTATTTGGGCCTTTTCAATTGGACCATATGCAAATAGTACTAGGCCTTTACTTTCAACTCGCATCTTAACTTTTATGTATGCAAATTCTAATATTCATTTGTTTCTAAATAAATTTGTGATATATTCTTTTTAACTTGTTTCGTTAACTTCTGAAAACATTAAAAATGTCTGTATAAAATATTAAAAAACGAATAATAATAATAATAATATTTGTGAACATATATTTTAATTTATAAACATCAAACAAACAAAAAATGAAAATGTTACCCTAATGAGAGAGGATTCCTTGACTTAAATTGTGGTCTTTATTCTGTATTGTGAATATGTCCGTTGTAAAGGTTTCTTATGGTTCAGCTTAGCCACCACGGTATAATGGATGCTTTCCTTCTTTACCTTGCTTTCCTTTGCTTACGCGGCTAAGCACCAACATCTATTATTTTAATAATAATAATATTATTATTATATTATTATTACTGCATTGTAAATAGTACAAATATACAATCTCATTATATGGTTGTCATGAATGAATAGAGTTATCAAAACGAGTAATTCAACCCGACTCAACTTGATTCACCACGGGTTGATGATTTACTGAGCCAATTCAAACCGGTTCACTTTTTAGCGAATAAAAAAAATTTGAATTCAACCCGGTCCATCACAGGTTGACGGGTTAAATGGGTTGGCTCACGAGTTCACTTAATTAAAAAAAAAATATTATTTTT
The DNA here is from genome assembly GCF_037176805.1 of Vigna unguiculata. Classification (NCBI taxonomy): domain Eukaryota; kingdom Viridiplantae; phylum Streptophyta; class Magnoliopsida; order Fabales; family Fabaceae; genus Vigna; species Vigna unguiculata. The sequence continues at coordinate 47,761,397 of NC_140797.1, read as the reverse complement.
TCATTTTTTTCAGTCAAAACTAAATTGTAATTCTAATTAAAATCTAAATAAACTTTAATACAATCCAAATACAAAAAAAATAAAAAAAAATACAAATTATTTATGTGTCGGATAAAAAAACAATTTAACATGACACAAATATAAAGTCCAACTTAATAAAAAATAAATAAAAATACTTATGTGACCCTTTGATAGCTCGTAGGTTCCAACCCATTTTGACAACTCTAATCATGAGTCTATATTAGTGATCATATATATATATATATATATATATATATATATATATATATATATATATATATATATATATATATATATATATATATATATATATATATATATATATATATATATATATATAAAGGAAAAAGCTACATGTTTAAATAAAGATTTTTTGCTTTAATATCATTGCAGCATGCTAGCACTAAACAATAGATGCAACTTGCTATTCTCTAATCCAATTCATGTTTTATCATCCCAATCTCTATCCATTCTCTAGATACACTTGTGAAGGCTCTTAACAATTTTGTAGCTCTAATATTAAAGGCATAATTTAGACAACAAGCCTTATAATGGGCAAAGAGAGAGAAAAAATGACTCGGAAGGCAACAAGCAGCATAAAGAAAAGAGAAAACAGCATAAAAGAATATGATTACTAGTCCTGTTAAGATTGTAAAGCAATAGACTCAATCAATTATTCAGGTGAAAAAGGGAATGTTTTCAGTCAAGGTTGGAAATATGTTAAAAATTTAGCAGTTTTGGTTTCTGACTTTTCATCTTATATTGAACCGCAAATATTGATTACTTACTTTATTTTCCATAATTTCAGGTCTGATTCATTGTCATTTATCCTTTCCAAAGGCTTCTATTATAAAATGATTTTTATTCTAGACTTTTCATCACCCCTTTCATCCGTAATTAAGCACCAGTGCCAGATAGTTTATCAAAGGCCATCATTAAAGGATTACTGTTATATTGAATGTTTCTGATTATCTAGAAAATAAGACTGCTAGTGGATAAACATAACTGAATAATCATCAGCATATAGCATGGCAGCAATTTTCACAGCGAAAATGATTCTATATTGTTATCTTCCTTGGATATCAGTAAGAGTTACATGGTTGTTGGAGTTACAATTATTTTCTTGAGAAGAAGACTCTAAACTTGATGAACTTTGCTTCTGAACAAATGCAACTTGCCTAGGAGGAGGTAGATGGGAAATCTCACTGTTAAGCATTGAGAGCACAGTAGTCATTGTTGGTCTAGTTTTTGCAACTTCTTGCACACAAAGAAATGCTATGTGGATGCACCTCAAAATATGATTCTCAGATCCTGAAGCTGATATCTCTGGATCAACCAAAAAGCTAATGTTGTCTTCGTTCCATAGATTCCACGCCTAAGTAAAAATGAATTGAAATATTAGCAAGCATACAAAGGCTACATGCAAATAAGAAGGCTTTGAGGTGGGGAAGAGACTTACATATCCTATAAGGCTGAGAGACTGGTCATCATTTCGAAAACTAGTGTTTCTTTTTCCACTGATAATCTCTAATAGCAAAACTCCAAAGCTATACACATCTGATTTCTCAGAAAACAATCCTTCCATAGCATATTCAGGGGACATGTAGCCACTGTTTATTTATTCACATCACACAAAAGTTAATTCTCAAAGCAAATTTTCTGTTAATAATACAAGTACAGTAAAGCATACTTACTATGTTCCAACAACCCTCTTAGTATTAACTTCATCCTCGCCTTTGTATATTCTAGCCAAACCAAAGTCTGATATTTTGGGATTCAGATCTGCATCTAGTAAGATATTGCTTGCCTTCAGATCTCTATGTATAATTTTTAATCTAGAATCCCTATGGAGATAGAGTAAGCCCCGAGCAACTCCTTCAACTATAGTAAAACGTTTTGTCCAGTCTAGAAGTTTCCGCCGGAGTGGATCTGAAAATGAAAAAGAAATTTAGCCAAAGTAGGTTAGCAGGAACTGAATAAATTGTCCATATTTCACTTGAGCTGAATGTTTGGAAGGTGAAGTATATATGAACTAACCAAAGATGAATGCATCCAAACTTTTATTTGGCATGAATTCATAGATGAGCATCTTTTCGTCTCCTTCAATGCAGCAGCCAAGAAGTTTTACAAGATTGCGATGTTGAAGTTTAGAAATCACCATCACTTCATTCATAAATTCTTCTACACCTTGCCCAGATGCTCTTGAGAGTCTTTTCACTGCAATTTCCTGACCATCTGGCAGTAGTCCCTATTAGGAGAAATTGACCAAAATTAAAATGGAAGTTTTAGAAATAAGTGATATGAATGTCACTAGTCAAAATATTACCTTGTACACTGGACCAAAACCACCCTTTCCAAGCGTATTAGCTAAGTGAAAACTGTTTGTAGCATTTGCAACGACTTCAAATTCAAATAACGGTAGCTCATCCAGTTTTGCTGGTTTCTGGACCGCAGTCAATTTGTGACTCTCACTTCCTGTACATGTTCCAAATGTATTAGATTTTGTACATGTTCAAGAATCTACAATCTTGGAGCTTCCGAATTCAGAGCTATGGTAAATTGTTTTGTATCAAATGGTTGACAGCACAGATAGAAGCATATATAACAAAAGGAAGTACAACTTATTCTTCTTCAATGTTAGTTTTCCTAGTTCTATTTAGTTGTTTGTGTTTAAGGCTTGATTACCCGAATCTTCGGCAGTTCCCTTAAGCGACTGAAATCTGCGAATGGCTAGATAAGCACAGATGGCAAAGATGATTGTTCCAGCAGTTGCCGCTGTAACTCCGATGATTAATTCCTTGCCTCTTCTTTTATTAGCATGCTCTTGTGCATTACCTACAGAAGTTTAAAGAAAACACATTCAGAATCAGACAGACATGAACAATAAATTGGAATAATAGATTCTATGACTTGTTAAGACTAAACATGAATAAACAAAGAACAATAAAAATATCATACTGGATTGAAATTCTGAATGGGCGAGACGAATGTAGAGATCAATGCCTGCAGTTTGGAATTTTTGCAAGTCAATTAAGTCTCTAGTCCAATACAAGCATCCAATGCCAGCATCATACGCATACGCCAAACAAGAGCAATTCTTCAAGCACTGTGTTCCACACTGACCTTCCTCCACATCTAATCTCTCAGCAAAATCTGGTACTTTCATTGTTTCAAGTTTCAAAAATCTATCTTCTTGCACAGCTTCACTCCCATTGTCCAACCTCTCACACTGGAGTGGCACCTTTCTGACACACCCACTAGTCCAATTTTTCCTTATCCACTCCTCTTGATTCCTGGCCTCAAATCCACTCAAACAGCTACATATTGGTGAACTCTGCCCATTACAGCTTCCGAATGCCCCACATGTGCCATAAACGTCGCAATCAGAAATTCCCAGATCCAAAGTCAACCCTTTCTTATTGTTATAATACCTTACCAATTTAATCTTTCCTTCTGGAGAAAGGGTAAGGATTCCAAAGGAAGATGGGTCAGCAAAACTGTAAGTCAGATAAACAATATCATTTCCTTCATATCCTACACTCCATCCATAAAGATACCCAGTTGACATCAATGGTGTCCCAATGAAGATTCTACCATTCCATGGGCCAGTCCTCCAATAAGGCCGAGTCCCATTAATCCATAGAAACACCTCTGGAGCATGCAAACGCTCAAGGGAAGCAGAGAAATAGCCAGTAGAAGGATCGGAAGCACTTTTCCTTGACACAAACTGTATTTTCTCACCCGTGACTTTGTTAGCACTTATCTTCATGGTTGGCACTGCTGCATCACAAGGATGCTCGAAACTCTCCCATACGGTCTGTCCCGTGGAGTCATCTTTCAGCACTAGTTTCCCGTAACGGGAAATTTGAGCAGTGCAGTACCTTGTTGCAGTGTTTGACACATTGGACGACCAAATAACATGGTTTTTTCCATCAACTAGAACCAGGTTACCATCTTTGGAGATTTTCAAAACCCCAGAAGAATCAAGGAGCGGTTGGTCTCTATTAGCTATCCATATGACGTTGGCATCAGAGAGGTACCAGATTCCTACATAGCGGTGCGTTGAATTCTGAGGGCTGAAGAAACCAAGTACGAAGACACTGTCGTTCGAGGTTACTATCTCTGAATCTCTTATGGATTGAGAATGTGTAAGGGTGTTCCTGGCAGAGGCCAAACCCAGGAAAATGATGCAAAAGGCTATGAACAAAGCATTTAGCAAACAAGTGTGACTTGGGAAAACCATAATATCAGTGCTCAATAATTGGTATGCACAACTGTGAATTTAATGAATTTAATGCTTGTACAATCCTTTGATGTTTCGTTAAACCGTGGTACTGTGCAGTTAACAAGGTTTAAGCCCACTCCGTGATTCAATAGAAAATGCTGTTTGACTTTGTATTTCGGTGAGTTGTCTTTTCAAAAGAGGACTGAATTAGTGAGGTAACCATATGATATTACAATTACCATCATGACTTGGAATTTTGATTCATAAGGAGTCAAAATATTTTTGCACCTTTTGTTAACATAAAAATGAAAACTATACCACAAATCATAATAGTATATATCAATCTATATGGAGTTGTTTCATATTAACTAATAATATGGAGTTGAAGTCTTCATTAAGTAGTGGGGTTAAACGGTCCAAGGAGAAGTGTCTCCAATTCTATAATGAGCCTTGTATAAGTATTATTATTATATTTGTTTGTCGAGTTATGATATGTTAACAAAGTATTTTTAACAAAGTTTTGACAAACTTTCCTATTTAGGTAAAAAACTATTATTTTATTATTTTTAAAAAATAAAAAATTAATCAACTTTAATTCTATTTTTAGAAACTTTGTTAACTTTGTCAAAAAATAATTTCCCTGGTTTGTCATACTCAGCATTTAGTTGACTCACAGTGCTCCATTCAGCTGATGAAATGCTACTTCCCTTTTTCTATTAATTTTGTCGAGGAGTTGCCCCAGCTCTTGAAACGGTGGAAAGTGATGTCACATCAATACGTTTTAATGAAAATATTTTATGATACTTAGATTCAAACTTATGATCTTAAGTATAGTTTTTGAAATAAAAATGTGTTAAAGTTTTTCTGAGATTCTATTCAGTAAATAATCACATAAAAAGATGATAACATGATCTTTTTCTTGATCTTTGTTGATTGTGTTTTCTTTTCGTGGACCGCACATGAATTGGTGGTACTATATCATTTCAGGGTCTAAACAGATTAATGATTTACTGGTAATGAGAGACAGTTTTAATCTAGAATACCGTTTTTCAAAAAAAAACAACAAAACGCGTCCTGCGAGTAGAATATCAAATTTTAGAGAAGCCGCAGTTGTTGACTGAGGTTAGAATCAAACCGCACTGTTCACCATTGAATGTTTGTATAGCAAATTTCAGGAACCTAAAGGTGAAGTAACATGATACACCTTGAGTATACCATTTTATTCCTTTGTTTTATAATTTTATATCAGTAATAATGTGTTCAAGAAAAGCCGATGGTGATTGTTGAAATAAAACCTTATTTAAGATATTATAATCAAATCTTGTTCAAAATAAAGCAATAATAATATGGGCCGAGATTGATGCAGGTTTGAAATGATAATTTTTTTTAAGGGTAATATTTTAAGAATATGATTTAAAATAAAAGGGATAAATATATCTTTTGTTCCTCAATTTTCATTGAAAATTGGGATTAATTATTTTTTAAAATTTTGATCTAATTTAGTCTCCAAATTTTAGAACTTCATGAATTTAATATTTTAACCCAATTTTGTTAAGTGTATTTAACATTCAAATGCATCTCATGATAGCATTTGAGGTGTTTATATTGTTTGACACACTTTTATTTCAATGTTAGCTAAAAAACTATCATGAAACGCATCTGAAACATAAAATAAACTTAATAAAAAAATTTAAAGGACTAAAATTGGATAATTTTAAAATTACATGACTAAATTGGACCAAAATTTTAAAATTTAATTTCAATTTTCACATAAAAAGACAAAAACATATTTAACGTTAAAGTATATCATTTCGCTTGCAAACATTAATAATTAACAATGTTGATTAATATATATATATATATATATATAATGAATGGTTATTGTTTAATAATTTATTACTTATTTTTACAGTGTAAATCTACATATGATAATTTAATATTTTGTTTACTATGATTTTGTATCAGTTTGTTAATTAATATTTTATATTAAAAATTGTCTTTAATTATTTCAAATTTATTATTGTTTAACTATGCTTTGTTCCAGACGAACACTGTGTAAACCATTAAAACAACCCACAAAGAACTTTTATTGGTCTTAAACAAATGACATCTCAGCAAAGAGTAATGGAGGGCAGACAACTTCTTTCACCTTCACAATTTCATCTGGATCCCCATAAATTTTTGTATTTTAGTGTAATTCAAAATATAAATTTTACATTCATATAATTTGAAATGTATTTTTTATTTTGCATTTCAGATTATATAACTTTAGAAAATAAAAATAATTTATTTTAAGTTATAGATTTGAAAATAAAAAAAGTTATAGAGAATGAAATTATGATGATGAAGGAAGAAGCTGGCCAGAAGGTAATAGAACATTTGTACGATATTCAGCCAAAGCCCACATTGGGAAAACATTTCTATAAAAAGGGTAATGAACCAAGCAATTCCTCAAGTATACTCCAAGGGTTTCCTGCCATAAAAATCACAACCAAATATTAAAAATTAAACATCATCCTCATTTATCGATTTCAAAACAAATACAAAACTGGACAATGTTATTTCCATGCAATTTTTCTTTTAAATCATTATTCTTTTTCTTTATTTATTTTCACTCACCACCACCTAAAATATTAATCCAAGTAAAATACACCTCTTTCAAGTTTGATTTTTCTTAATTGTTAAATATATATTTTTTGTTTCCAAATTATTAAAAAAAATTATGATAGTAAAATATTTTATCTAATAAAAAACAAGCAGAGGTTATATTATATAGTTTAATATGGAATTCCATTTGACACATGAAAAATACTTTATACTAATAATTCTTATCACTATTGCCTAAGCATATATATCGATACTATATGAAATTGAAAGAATTGAGATTTGAAATATACTTGTTGGGGCCAATCACCATCTTCTAACTGAGAATTGATTAGTAACTTTGCTGCACGATGAAGCGGAGTTGGGTCTCTTTCAGCCTACATATACAAAATTTTGAAAATGAAAATGAAAAAACGGGCATTATTTAATATAGAGAAGGGGAGAACAAACATCAATGACATCAATAAATGACCTGAATCTAACCACATAAGATATTGATACTACTCTCAACCCAAAACCTTAAGACAATAAATTTATGGATCTTTATTTTTATATATTACTCTACTTTCTCATTTCTAACCAATGTGAGACTTAGACTCACACTTGAATTTCTAAAGATCCCATACCTGGTGAGAAAGAATTAGAGCCATGAGAGCCCAAGATGTTTGCACAAGATTTGATCGACCTCCTTCAAGAGGTACATACTCCTTAATCATATATAAACATTGTTAGAAACTTAATTAGTAGCATTATTTATAATTATGATAAATGATGATTCAATCAACACAAACCTTCCTTGGGCAAGAAAGGTAACTCTCTCCCCATCCACCATCTTCATTTTGTATTCTAAGCAGAAACTCCACACCTTTACGAATAGCAACACAGTCTTTGTAACTTTTTCCAGCAGCAACTAAACCTCCCAGTGCAAACCAGGAACAGTAAGTGAAGCAAACTGCCCAATTCCCATACCAAGAACCATCCTCTAATTGTGATTTTTCAATGAATGCTGCTGCTTTACCAATGAAACTCTCAATCTCTTCCTTCCTATGCTCTGGATAAAGCTTTTTGAACAACACCAGAACTTCAATTGATGATGCAGTGCATTCAACATACTCATGCTCAACTACTATGTCAGCAAAGAACTCCGTCGGATTCAGCAGCTGGTAAGTAATCACAAACTTACTAATTAATCCATTATTAAAAATGATTAACAAAACTTTTTTTTTTGTTAATATTGAATTTATAGACATTAATTAATATAACACTTACTTCTAACCATTCCTGAGCTCTTGCTGGCTCCCATGCAGCCATACCTCCATTCGCACTCTATATAGTAATTAAAGTAATAAAATGAATACAAAAACAAAATATTACATATTTTAAAGTTATAGAGAAAAATATGTATAATTGAATAATACTCACCTGCAGTGACAGTATAAGACTGACTGAATCATATAACTTTTGAGGTTCCATTTTTTCCCCCACAATCTCTTCTGGCAACACTGATAAAAGTAGACAACACTGAAACATAGGATAATTAATGAATTCGTTACGTTAATATGTGTGCTTGTTTTGTACACGAAACTTTTTAACAAAACAAAACTAAAAATTATGTGACCTTAAATAAGTACTATTAATTACCTTTAAACATTCTGCAGTAGTATCAGAAACTTGCCATGCTTGGTCTCTATCTGCCAGGGCCCATGACCCCTTACAGATATAACGATACATACTCTTAAAATCTCCCGAAGGATTTTCCGTTACCTATAAAATTAGAATGTTTTGAAATTAACTACAATTTTTTATTAGTTATATATAATATATAATTGCTTGCACCAAGAAATTATTTTCGTTATTTAATTTCCCAGTCATGATTTCAATTAAACCTATGGGTCTAAAATAATTTGTTATTAGGTGAATTGTACATTAATTCTAGATGAAGTTATGAGCGTTTTCTTCCTCAACTTATATTGTGATATACGTAATTTGTAACCTGAGATTTCTTGATGAAATCGTGTGCTTTTGCAAGTGTGGGACCTAAATCATCTACTAGGTTAGTGGCTAGTAGAGCTTGAACAATGAAACCAGCGTCCCATGACTGGGTTCCAATACCCTGCATTATATAATATAAACAAATGGATTAATTACTATATCATACATTTTTTTTTACCATTAGCAACTATAGTATTTTTATTCAAATTAATGTGACAACACCTTTACTAATAAAATTGGTAATCCAATATTTACCTGCATGGTCATTCCATCTTCTGAAATCCATAAACAATCTGGGATCCTTGCAAGATGCTTTTTGAAAGCATCTCCATTTGGAACTTCTACCCAACAAGCAAGCATGCACAAAACCTAGAAAATACAAAGCATGACTGTTTTAATGAATTCCAGAGAAAAACTAAAAACTTTATTTATACCAGCATATCGAAAATGATGCTGTTTTACCTTTTCAACACATCCAATAGCAATATATCGACTATTTTCATCTTCATAGTGGATATGCTTCATTGTTACTTCAAGTGCTTTTTCTCTTACCAACTTGTTCAAAGGCCATCGATTTAGAAGGGGTTCGGTGAATACATATAAACTATCCCATATTAGATCTTGTATCCAATGATGAGGATAGTAAAGATCTTCCTGTAATTCATAAAAATTTGTCCATGTGTATTAAATTAGAGTTCATTCCTTAATTAATAAATAGTTTTGTTTTTATTTTCCTAAATATAAAATTATCTACACAATAAATAATTGAGTATCTCTTACTTTTGCACATTTATGACGTGCTTTCCTCCAGGTATTTTCATCGTACGGTTCAACAAAAAGCTCTTCTCTCAACTTTGCTGTCAATGGCGTAATTGGAGCCATGAATTTCTTCCCATATAAATACGACATGGGCATGTATACCAATCGACAGTAACACCACATTTTACCTGTATTAATGAGATAAAATTTAACAATGGGATATTTTATATATATTCCAAAAAAAAAATAGTTAGAAATAAAAATGGATTAATTAATTTAACCCGGATGCATAGGAAGAAAAGAAGGAAGGATCCAAAATTCTGGAGGCATTGGGTTGCTTCCACCCCAGTCAACTACACCAAGTACCTATATATAAGTATCAGATTTTTGTTTAACATTCATGCATTTTTGCATATATATATATTTACGTATTAATTTAAATGTGAGAGAAAAATATTCGTACTGAAAGCCAGAATTTGCCCCATGAAGGTATATGCGTTACACCACCATGATCCCGAATCCACTTTCTTGCTGTAACACAAGCATTGTTATTGGGTCCTTCTCCGAGAATTCGCAAACATATATAATTGAGCGCAGTGCAAAACATGGTGCTGTGACTTTCTATGTGCAGTCCCCAACCTCCATCTTCGTTCTTCAAATGTTTGCCAGTTAATTTTCAGAAAAATAACCTTTTAGTCCTTAAATTACTCCACAATTTTAAATTAAACATATACCTGGTGACAATATGTGTAGCGGAGAATTTCTTTACGATGTTCTTCTGAAAATACAGAATCAAGATGTCCTGTAATGTATAAACAAATCACCTGCAATATTGTTATACAGAGAAACTTGTAAGGACCCAATTTCACAGAATAGTTCTTTGAATAATTTCAATTGATTAATTTTATGATTACACATATATATGTTTTGATATAGAAAGTGATTTGAAATAAAAAAATTAAATAGAAAAATTAGAATAAGTTGAACTTACCAATGCAGGAGTAAAGAAGAGGGAACCTGCGAGGTGAGCAGGCCAATGGCCATCACTGGTTTGTAGTGCGGAAAGGTAAGAAGCAGCCCTCTTCACTGTGCTTGTAGTTTTCTCCAAACTTACTTTTTCACCATCTTCAATCTTCACTTTCGCTATCCTTTCTTTGAACTTATTCTCTCTCAAAATCTGTAACAACATATTTTTCTCTTCTCATTAACCAACCTATTCAAAAACAAAACCTTAAGTTTCTTTACATTTTTTTTTAATTATTTTTACCTTTTATCTCCCCTCATAGTCAACCACTCCTAGAATTAATTCACACCTTTATATATATATATATATATATATATATATATATATATATATATATATTGATAAATTTCATCCTCCAATCTACTTTTGAAAAATGATATTATTACTCCTATTTTTTTATTCTCATCCTTTATTTCTAACGTGATTTAGTATGAATCATTGATTAATGTATCATTATGTACTATACCCAAGCAAATTCAGACAACCACCCTATCTAAACCGCCTACGTATAGTCCTATTATAAAAATAGTAGACGGATAGTCAACCAAACAAGATAGCACACATGACGGCTCAGGCCACCTACTATAAAAGATACAGTATAATGAAGAGATGCTAACTCCAAAACTTAGGGAATTACATGTGAGGCCCCTCACAAAGACTCGAGACTTGGGCTTAGTCCAGACCCATCTAGAATCTGAATATTGGCCCAAAGTGGCTAAAGGGTGCCCAACCCACAAGAAGGGGCGGACACAATTAATGACTTTATAAATACATATGGACCCCAACAATTAAGAGCTACGCTTTCATTGATTCACTAATTTGAGATTTGATTTTTTGAGAGTCCTCGTTGACTTGATCGTAGAAGTCCTTTCCGCAGGTAGTCCTCAAGGGTCCAGACCGTCAACATTAGGAGAAGACGCATTCAAGTCAAGGAAAAATCATTCCAAGAAGTCAATGATTGGGGTTCTGCTCCCTAGCATTCTATTATTGTTTCCGCAAGAACACATTGTCTTCTCTTTTAAAAAAATCAATAATTTACACTAACTCACGTCAGATGATAATAAATGAAAGTCGACAAAATGGAAATCATAGTATATTTTCCTTTACTTTTTTAAGAGTTTTTTTTTTTTTCCAAGTTACCTTTTTATTTTTCATTTTTAATATTTATTTATTTTTAATTTATTTTTTCTTTTTTTCTGAAATAGCAGACGATCGAGAATATTGATTTAACTACTTCCTTACTGATAACGTCACTCCTTAAAATTGCAAATAAAATTTAGCAATCGTAAACGAATACCGTAATGATAAATTTTAAATGATTTCAACAGTTTAAGATCATCACATGATTAAGAATCAATTAGTTATTAACTTCGTATCTAAAATTATAGTGATCGGTTAGATTGATTTTTAAAATTAATAAAACTGTAAAATAATTTCTAGAGTCTTAAACAATCAATCAATTCAATCCTTAAAATTGAATTAAACTATTTTTCAAAATTGAAATAAATAATAATAATAATAATAATAATAATAATCTTTGAAATTAAAAATTATTGATCATTAATCCATTTACGTTATTCGCTGGTGTTTTGGTATGATAAACATAATTGTCATGTCAAAAGCCACTGTTAACTATAGTAAGTTATTTTTCTTTCTTCCATTAGTTTTGTATTAATTTTATCCGTTTTATTATATAGAGTAGAATGAACAAACCAATCGACCTTTAATGAGATAGAGATATTTGAACTAGTACAAAAGCAACGATAACTACTTCTCATCTAAGGATTGTTGTGAATGTAATGACTCCGAGGACAAAAATCAATTTTGTTTTATCTACAGGTTCTGAATTAAAGACTCTTAATCTACTAAAATTAAATTTTGAAAAGAAAAAAAATGATGTTTAGATCCAACATTCGTGGGAGTTTTGGCATTAAAGTGATTCAACAAGATGATCTAATTCAAAGAAACCATTAATTGTGACCTTAGTAAAACTCGAAGCACAATACATTACAATAAAAAATGAGTGTTTGGTTAATTAATGTTACCTGAAAACGCCAAAGTCGATCAGCACAAGCCTTGGTGTGGAAACGATTTTGATAGAAGTTTTGACGAGCAAGCTGAACTTGGTTTGTCTCCTCAGCAGTGGCTGCTTCGGAATCAAACTCCCATGTTTGTCTTCCCACAAAATTATTTGTGCTAAACAGATATGGATCATTTCCTCCATCTCCTATCTTCAACCTCCACATTTTCTTTTCTTTTCTTTTTTCTGTGCACAACTCAAACAACCACTCTTCTTTATAGATTTCCTCTCTCATTTTCTACTTCCTTTATTCCTTAGGGCTGCATGTGGCTTTCTTAATGTGGTAGAATTAAATGTCATCAATATGTGTGTCCAAATTAATATCACTGAGACACGTGTTTTTATTAGAATCTCACCGTACACAAAATAAAATTGTGGCACTGAAAATGAAAGCATATATAAAATATGATTGTATAGAGTAAAATAATAAAAAATAAATAAAAACCTTCTGATGATGTTGAAAGTTGAAAGTTGAAAGTCCAAATATGCAGAAAGGAAGGTATTATTATTGCAACCAACCTTCTGGTTTTTTAAGATTGAAAACTATGTTGTTCTGATAAGACTGGGTCCTATATTTATGTGGTGAAATGAGTGCGGGTATGGAAGGCATTCCATGTGATTCACCCTTTCCTCACTGTAACTGTCCAGACAATTGCCTACCACATTTCTTTAACCAATGGAACTATCATCATTTTTCTCTTTTTCTTCAACTCCAACTCCCATATATTTTAGTACAAAAATATTTTTTTAATAATTTTGTTGTGTTATTTTTTAAATGATTTTTTATTTTTTATTTTAAAATTAGAAGATGTGATCTTAAATTGTGAAAATAATTTTTTAAAATTTAATTGTCTTTTTTAATATTTTCTGTAATCTCATATTTGTACGGCATTTTATTCTCTTATAAGTTTATGATGATTTCTTTTAGGAGATAGTTTATTTTACATTTTTATTACTATTTGACAACTTTTTATAAAAGAGTAAAATTATTTTAGAAAATTTAAATTTTTGTATTTAAAAAAAACTAGAAAAATAATAATAAATAGTAGTGTTATATGAAAGTAAAAAATTCATGTGTCAAAGTACCACCGTTTTCGTTTTTTCTTTCATCAATGCTTGATGTTCACAAAAGCAGGTTTTGTTTCTATTGCCAAATTCTATTCCAAGTCTAAGTATCATATTATTATTAAATAAAAACTAACTTTAATCCATAAATGCGTTATATATTAGGCGTTTAAAAATTGAATGACTTATTGAATATTTTATTAATAGATTGATTAATTCAAACAAAAAATAATAAAATTTAGAAAGTAATTAAACCCTTATATATATAATAAAAAAATTTATTTAATATATTTTAATTTAATTTTGGAACATTATTTTATCATAATAGTACAGTCCATCATTTAATTTTATTTATTCTTGAAAAAATTATCTTAAGAAAATAAATAAATATTTTAATGAATTAATTTTTTATAGAAAATTTCTTATACATTTGTTCTCTTTCATTCTATTTATTCCTTTCACATTTATAAAGGCATTAATTATATAATTCTACAAATAGAAAATTAAAATTATAAAAAACATTAAGGGAGAGGACCTGTTTTGTTGTACTATTAAATGTATCAACTCCTCAACCATATATCTGCTGACCGATTCAGGGAAAACACACAGACGTGTAACACTTTTCAATGGTCATAAGATTTGCTGCTGTTTGTTTGCATTTTTTTTTATAATATTTTATAAGATTTTCTTTTAAAATTATATTATAAGATAAATATACTATAACTACTCTACATTTAACAATTCCTCCCAAATCAAAGAATTTTTTAATATAAGATTGATAAAATGATTACATAAGTTAGTTAAAGAAAAATCTTCTCTCTTTTATTAAATATGAATGACAGTAGATAATAATAGTATAATATTATTAAGTTAATATATAAAATAAATTTATATTTGAAATTAATAAAAAAATTAATTATTGATGAATAAAAAGAATATTATAAAAAATAGGTAAAAATAATCGTTAATTTTAAAAAAATTAATAAATAATTATATTGTAAAGGATAGAATTGGTATTATGAAATATGAACACAAAATAGGAAATTCTCTTTATATATTGTTATAAATTATTCAAAATAATACAATTTTTAAACAAAAGATATTACAAAATAATAAACATTATAAATAACTAATAAGTTTTTCTTTTAAAATATATAAGGCTTCTATTCTAGTAATCTCATAATTATTAGATTGTTTTTATTTTATAGTGTCCAGAGTGATGTTCTAATGAATTTAACTCAATTTATTAAATTCAATAAATATAATTTTCAATTTATACTCACCACAAATTAAAGTTCACATCAATATGTTTGTATTTTTTATGTAATTAATTTATTTTTGTTAACAATTTGACTGTGGAATTGTCACAAAAACATTATAGTCTTGCTTGAATTGTACTTCTTCAATAATTTTTCTCAACCTGACGTGGCAAGTATATTTTTAGTTACAACAAATTCAACTACACTATTAAATAAAATAACAATGGGTTACTCTTTAACACCATGAAATATCATATATTTTAAACACGAAAACAAAATTATAGGTTCATTTTCTATTGTTTAGATCATATGCTTATGTAAATCAAATCAAATCACCCTTTTACCTTCTTGTAATATATATTTCAATGTTATGAGTTCTTGGTAAATAACAAAGAATTCTTTCAACAGTCAACAGATAATTGGATTTTTTTTATGTATATGTGATGTCTACTTTAGTTGCATTAAGATGCATTAAGTTGTCAATAATCTTAAGATGTGATTTTTAAGTTTAGTTAAATTTTATAAAATCAACTTATAAAGACAAATTTTGCACCTAAATTTATATTATTTTTAGTTTATGTGAAATTCCAAACACAATAAAATCACATTACTTGATTAACGAAAAAAAAATTATAGAAATTCAATTAAAAAATATTAAATTTCTAAATGTCCAATAGACAAAAAAAATTAATAGAAACTTAATTAAAAATACAAAAATTATTAAAGAATTAAAATTTAAGCCAATTATATATATATATAATTAAGATTTATTTTTCACTTAATTGGTTATGAACCCATAATTTGTGACTTCTAATAAATGAATTTAGATTAGTCTCAAATATTTATTAAAAATAATATTAAAATAAGATTATAATGATAAAAAATCATAAAATAAATGGAATAGGTATTTTTTTTCTTGTCTTCCTAGTATTGAATGTTATCAACTCCTCCCCCATCTCCCAACTTCCTGGACAAAACACACACCAACATTTCATTGTACACTTATTAATGCTCATAAATCTCCCAACTTCCTGGACAAAACACACACCAACATTTCATTGTACACTTATTAATGCTCATAAAGTTTGGAGCATGTAGTTGGTTTGCACTTTTCTATTTGTAATATTTTATTATATTTTCTTTTAAAAGTATATTATAAGACAAATATACTAAAATCAATTTCAACTATTAGTCGGTCAGTCGTGTATATATATATATATATATATATATATATATATATATATATATATATATATATATATATATATATATATATATATATAATTTTTTTTGTTTTTAGTAATTTTTTCTCAATTGTTTACCTTATTCTATATTCATAAATTTAATCAGATTTTTAAGTTATTTTTTCTTTTATCATAATTTTAATTACACATTATTTTCTTTGTGTATAATTATGTTTAAAATAAATGGTTTTAATTTCATTAAATCAAATAATTTTTGAATCACATAATTGATCATCTCTATTCTTTTTAAATTTTTATTTATTATTTATTTTTGTTACAATGTTTGACTCAACATTAATTATTCAAGTGTATAATTTTTTATTGATTGAGTGATATAAAAAATTTATCATTTTTTTGTCTTTAATCCTTAGTTGTTTTTTTTTTTTTTTCATTTGAAGAATCTTTGTCTTGTTAAACAATATTCATTATGTTTTAATAGTTTCGACAAGTCTTTTCAGATTTTCAATTATTTTTCCTTTTAAAATACATTTAATTACATTTAAATTTATGTAAATTTATGTATTTTTATTTTTATTTTAGTTTATTCAAAAAATTATTATTTTTTAATTAAATTATTTTTATTTGGTAAAAATTAATTGGAATTATAATTTTATAATACTTTATTTTAATTTAAATTTGTTTTAATTCTAATTTAATTCAAAAACACCCATATTTAGATAATTTAAGGCAATTGCAAAAATATTCTCCCAAATGTTAATTAAATTATTGTTATTAATTAATTTAGATCCAAATTGTTTTATATTTTAAAATTAAGATATTATTTATTAATATTGGATAAGTGTTAAGTAAAAAATTGAGTGTTTATATATCGGTCACCCTAATATGAAATTCCACATATAGGCTGAAGTTAACGAGGTTGAAGTTAAAATAACAATCACATCAAGATTGAATACAACTTTGTGTGCATTTCTAAATTCTAATTACAAATGCACATCTTAAAGTGGCAAATTGGTCATAGTTGGTGTTGGCGTATCAAGGACGGAACAACCTACTTGTTTAGTTTTTCTATAAAAGGTTAAATATCTATTTAAATTTTAATGAAAATAAAAAATAGTCGAATTTTATGTAGTATATAAATTACTTATATCGATAGTTATTTTACTAGTCGATAAATGTGTTTAAAATGTAAAATAATTTTAATAAAATTTAATTAAAATTATTAAAATTATTTAATATTTAAATATATGAGATTACATTGATTTAAAAGTTTGAAAAATGATTAATTTTAATTTTTATTAAAAATTTTTAAAAAATATATTTAACTCTTTTTAAATTAAAAATAAAAAAAAATAATTAAAAAAATAATTTTTTTATGGTACATTTCTTCAATGATACAGATATATAATATTATAATTAACCGTTTCTATTTAAATTTTAGTTATCAATTACAATAAAATAATTTAATATCTAAATATAGTAATTATTTTAATTTATTTAATTAAAAATATTAATTAATTATTAAAAATATTTATATATAATTAAACATGCTTTTAATATAGTCCATTTTATTACGGGCTAAAATGAGTCGGATTATCCATTTTACCATGTTATCCGCATCCTCCTTCAACACATGCCTTTCTTTTAAGACAATTTCTTCTTGCACTCCACACGTTTTTCTAAAAGTTCCATTATACCCTATCGAAACTATAGTTTCGAATTGTAGATATTTCAGATAACTTAATAATCTGGAATTCAAAATTCTTAATTTTATATACTTTGGATTACACAATCCTTTTTTAAATGCCTTTGGGATTTTAGGTTCCATAATTCTACAATCCTTTCACATTAAAACTTGTCGCTATGTGATAGCACCCTTTGACCTACACCAATATATGTTTGTCATACAAGTATATGCACTATTGAGTTAAAATAGCTTTCGATAATCAATCACCACAATGAAAATAGATTCTGAGAAGTGATTCTCAATAATAGATTTTCCTATTTGGTGTTTAAGTGTTTCCTGAACTTGTGAGCAGTAGTTTAGTGTTTCATGTAGCGTTTAGGGTTTAGATTAGGATTTTTATTATTTTTTAATTAAGAGTAATTTGGTCACTTTAATATGAGTATGGGGTGGAGGAAGAAATTATGGGGATGCAAGAAAAAATGGCTTTCTTTTAATGCAACTCTCCAACTTAAAAAATTAGCCCGTTAAGAAAGCAACCCTATTTGCTATCTGCACTCCCACTTTTTTCTGTTCTGGAACTAAACTACTCAATCATTCATTACAGGTTGATTCACCTTTTTTTTAAATATACATTTGATTTCTATTTTTGTTATTTTTATTCAATTTTATCTTTATTTTCTTTTTGTGTTTAATTAGATCCTTATTTTCGTTAAATTGTGGTTAATTTAATCATTTTCACTAATGGTGTTTAAATAGTTAACGTTTTTGAACTATACATGTCACGTGTCAGCTTCTGGTTTTTTCAAATTTTTTTTTATTTTTTTTATTTCAAAAAATTTGTCCACATATCAAGTCATGCCACGTGTCAGTTTGTAATAGTATTATTTTTTTGTTCAATTTAGTTTTTATATTCGTTATTTTTATTCAATTTAGTCCAAATTTTTGTTAAAATAAATCAATTTTATCCTTTTTAAATTGACACTAAATTTAATATCTTTTATATAAATTATATTAATATTTTTCAAAATTGACATTTGAATTTATTATTTTTTAAATTCAATTATAAATTATTAAATTTAATTATAAATCGAATAAATTTTTATATTTAATTGCTAAATAGAATATAATTATTTAAAATATTATAAGAATATAGTTATTAAATTTTTTTTCTAATATTTATATTATAAAATACTTTTAAAATTGATATATAAAAATATTTTAAATATTTAAATATTTTAGAAAAGTAAACTAATATTTATAAAATTAACATTTGAATATAAAATATTTTAGATTTTAATATCTAAAATGCAATAAAAATATTAAATATTTTTAATTTAAATCTGAATTTTACAAATGTTAATATATATTTTTTAAATTTTAATAATTATATTTTAATAATATTTAAATAATTATATTCTATTTAACAGTTGAATCTAAGAATTATATTCAATTTATAATTAAATATTATAATTTATAATTGAATTTAAAAAATAACTAATAGTAATGTCAAATTTAAAAATTAAATAGTTTTATTGTAACAAAATTTGGGACTAAATTTAAAAGAAAATAACGAATATAGGGACTGAATTGAACAAAAATAATGAATATCGGAACTAAATTGAACAAAAAAATACAATTACAAACTAACACGTGGCACTAGCATTGACACGTGGTACAATTGTGACTTGACATATGGACATATTTTTTGAAATAAAAAAAATAAAAAAACCAAGATCTGACACGTGTCATGTACTGTTCAAAAACGTTATATATGTTGTCTAGAGGCCTCATAAGTCTCACAGACTTATGACACGTGGAAAGGACCAAATTAACCACAATTTGACGAAAATGAGAATCTAATTGAACATAAAATAAAAATATGGACCAAATTAAATAAAAACAACAAAAATAGGAACCAAATGTATATTTAAGTTTTTTTTTTTATATATACTTAAACAAGCTTACCGTGAACATGCTACGCATAAAATAATTTCATCAAAATATTATCATTATTTACATAAATGCATTGCTCTCATACATTGCAAATACAAATATTAATATAACTTATTTAAAGTAAATAATAACTAATAACTAATAACAAATAACAATAATATAATTTATTTTCGGTCCGAAAAAAAAATTAATACTGAAAATGTCAATCAATTTTTTAAAAAATGGCTAAATATGCAATTAAATTTCGAATGAAATATCCGGTAAAATAATAACATCAATGTGATGGTGCCAATACGCAGACAATCTAATTAATAAAGATTAAATTCTAACTTTACAAGCTCAATTTTCCTTTGTATCTAAGGTATTTTAGTAATAAATTATTTATAAACAGTTTTTAACATTAATATGTTTCGATGTTACTGGAATTTTTTGTCTAAAAGTGAGTAATAATGGTAGCAGCTACCAAGGACTATAAAATAGAACCCGATGACTCATGCTGACCTATGTGCTTACGTGGCAACACATAAAAATATGACAAAAGAAGGATATGTTAGAGAATATTTGCTTTTTTTTTTTTCAATTCTCCTGTATAATATTTTCCGATTATAATGATAACATTATATGATTTTTTTCCCTCTCTTATAAATTTATTTTAAGTACAAAGTAGAACAAAATAACAAATAAAGACAATTATTTCTGGTAGAAGTAAGTGAGAGACGATTTGAAGTCTCATTTACATTTTTCCATTTTTTTTCCTCTCCCTTTTATTCTATATATTTGGTTGTTCTGTTAATTTTTGTGTATATCAATAATATTTTTTTTTTTTACTTTACTTCTATGTTTTCTCCATTTATTTTATTTTTTCTAGTTCTTTGTGATTAAATAACTCTTTTTACATATGATTTTATGTGATATAGTACAAAACTCCATAATAACCTGCAACTATTGGTTATCATCATCTGCCAAAAAAAATCTATTTTAACTTAGCTTTGCATTTCAAGTTTATTATCAAATATTTGCTTGAAAATGAAAGTACAATGTAATGATTGCTCAATTTTTTTTCAAGTTAATATTGGCCGCACACTGGGACTAGCTTATTCACTACAGAATTCCATTTTTCTCAATTCTTCTATAGGAATTAATTAATCCATTAAGGTGTACTCTTATTTAAATAAACATTTTTTTCTCTAATATTGTGGAAAATATGTATCAGGTATTTAATGTATACTTACCAGCAAACACAACGGTTGCGCATGTGTATGCACGTTCATATTTTTTAATTTTTAAAAAATTTAAGTTAAGATCAATAATAAATATATAATTTTTAAAATAGTTATTAAATATAAAATTAAAATATATATATATATATATATATATATAATTAAATAATAATTTAAAATAACAGAAATTTTTTAAAAAATAATTAAAAATAAATTATTTATAAAATAATTAATTTTTAAAATAGTTAAGATAAAATAGGTATTATGAAATGTGAAAAAAAAAATCACTTTATTATTATATATTAAATATTTAATTATAATGACATTAAAAACATTAGTTTCATCAGCATTTTACTTTTTATTAATTAATCAAAATTAAAAATTAATCATGAATGATCTCACATCGTTTTAAATAATTTGTAATGATCTCTTTTATAATTTTAAAGAGGGAAAGTTAAACAAAAATAAAATATTTTATTATTTAAAAAAGGGTTAAATATGTTTTTGGCCCTTCAAGTTTCAGCGAAATTTGGAATTAGTCCCTCATCAAAATTTTTAACCAATTTAGTCCTTCATCTTTCAAAATGCATGAATTTAGTCATTTTAACCAAATTTTGTTAAATTTA
Source organism: Vigna unguiculata (assembly GCF_037176805.1). Classification (NCBI taxonomy): domain Eukaryota; kingdom Viridiplantae; phylum Streptophyta; class Magnoliopsida; order Fabales; family Fabaceae; genus Vigna; species Vigna unguiculata. The sequence continues at coordinate 47,739,680 of NC_140797.1, read as the reverse complement.
TCTGACGTTTCACGCCCATTTCATGATAGTATTTAAATTATTTACACTTTGACATATTTTTGCTTCAATGTTAACTTAAATACTATCATGAAATGTACTTGAAACGTCAGATAAGCTTAACAAAATTTGGTTAAAAGGACTAAATTCACGCATTTTGAAAGATGAATGACTAAATTGGTATAAAGTTTTGATGAGGGACTAATTCCAAAATTAACTTAAGGGATCAAAAACATATTTAACCCTTTAAAAAATTATACATAATATAAAATAAATTCATTCTTCCTTTATCTATAATATTAAATTTTAAAATTATAAAATGTCTTATTTTTTCAAAATTTTAAAGTTATTTTATATTATTTATATAATAAAAAAGTACTAACTTCTATCATATTTTTTGGTTTCCTTATGCAAAGTTTAATGGATTATATGTGTGCTCTGAATATAGAAGATGTATGTTTATTAGTTTAAGTTTATAGTGATATAAGTTTATGAATAAAGATTTTTTTCCAAAACAAGTTAGTACTATGAGTGAGCATAATGCATGAATTTAACGAATTAAATTTTAAAAATGGTTGAGAAAACTAAACTAAATTGTATAATTTATTTTTATTAATATATTAAGAAATAAAAAAATGACTATTTTTTTGTATAATATTCATAACTAAAAGATGATTAACTTAACTCACATTTTTCTATTTATGGTCAATTTTTTCATTTTGTCTCTTTAAAAAATGCCACCTGTTTATTTATTAATGTTTTTTTATTAGGTTCTATTTATTTTGTTCACCTGTTTATTTTTTATTTATTTCTATTTTACTACTTAAATGTTTGATTGAGAGGGAAAAAATATAAAAAGGAATAACTAAGTACTTGTAAGGATGTTATTTGGAGCATTTCGTACTATATATTTATTAGTTTCATATATGTCTCCATATCGTGTGAGTATTTCTAATGTGGGTATTCATATAATTTTTTAAGTAATGATGCTTTGGGTAATGATGCTTTAACTCACTTTTTTTGATCCATTTTTAACTTATCACTCTCATCACCCTTAGATCATCAAATCACATTACTACAAAAAATTAAAATAGATGATCTAAAGGTGATGAAAGTAGTGGATTAAAAGTGAGTAAAAAAAATGAGTTAAAATATCATTTTCTATTTTTTAATATCAACGGTATCGTGGGTATTTAGAAAAAAAATTTAAATATTCAACAACATGCTTTAACCATAAATTCAAATAAATACCATATATAACATTCATAATTTTCAAACAATGTACAAATAATACATTTATATAGTGTTGAATAACAGTTTACAAAAAATGAATATTTTTAAGACCAATTGATAAAAAATAATGCATTCAAACTCAATGCGTTAATATTTTAATCATATTTTATTAATTTTTTAATTTAAATTAGAATATAACAGTACGGATATCCACTAATACAGATACAATAATACTCATACTTGTTCCATTAACATGTGGTATATTGTTATCTGTAAATATTCATTTATAATATTCATTCCCTATCTATTTTATCCACATATTTCCGCAACTACAATTTGTTTTACATCCTTATACACACGTGTAAAAGGAAAAAAAAAATAGAGTAAAAATAAATGTTATTTGAATAAAAGCTAAACGTATCAGACTGTTTAAATTATTGTAATCGTTAATATTATTAAGTAAAAAAAAAAAAGAGAATAGAGAATAGAAACTTTGGACAAATTGAGACAAGTGATTAATAATTTTCGTGCCAATCCACTCTCATTCTCCTCTTCAAACTATAAATATTTATTTTTATTTCTTTTCAAGTCTTCCCTGTTTCTTCGTCTACACTTCTATACAACCATCACTTATTTATTTTTATTTAACCTTTTTCAAATTTCCATTCAGTGATTCAGAAAGTGATCCAAAAAGGCGAATTTATTTCGATTGTCCATGAAACAGAAGCTTTTCCGAAAATTTTGGACACATAGGCATCATCAATGATTTGACTGATAGTAATTTTGGGAACATTAATTTATTTTATAGGATACCATTGTGTTTGACATGATAATAACCTTAGTGGAGAAGCCATTATTGGTGTCTCATAGAAGCCGGATAATGCATACTCTTTCATAGAAGCCACGTAACTCTACACAACAAACCCACTCAGACACACATTGTGACCAAACACAGACTTAAGTCCAAACCTTCGAAAACTACATGAAATTTCTATGATTTGACTTCTTTGTTTCTTCTCTTTATAGCAATTCGGCACCTTCCCTACGTGCTTTTCTTCCTTTGCCTTATATAGCCATAAATAAATTAAAAAGGAGGACTTGTCAGAACCCTTATTCTTTTCCAAATCCACCATGCCTTATTCCATCACGGCATCAAAGTTTTCAGAGTTAAGTTAAAAACTTAACCTCGGTTACCAATTCAAGACACTATTTCAAATCTGTAATATAACGTATGCTAAGACAAAAGAATGTAATTATTGGTTATTATTTATGATCCTGTAAAGAAAATGTTTGCATGATCCAAATTAGAGTACAACTATCGCTGTTAAACACCTAATCCAAGATGAGTCTCTGACATTAATTATGTGTGGGTCAACTCTTGTGGACAATATAGGTACCTCACGGCATCTTCTTGCTTTCGTTGTTTCTTACCTTTTCGTGTTTGGATTTGGCAAGGATGGTCCAAAACCTAAGAAAGTACCAAATTTTTATGTCTCTTGAAAGAGAGGAAAATGCTAATTCCTTGAGTCATTGTTAAGACCATCTTGTACCTTCGTTTGTCACACACCAGAGGTTCCCACGCACCTTCCACGAAAGAGTAACTCCCTCCAATTTCTGCAACAAAAAATTAGTTTCTTTCATCTTACACCCTTTATTATTAATTCAATTTTATTCAAAACTACAAAAGCCATAGTGACAGAAAAAGAGAACGTTAATGAATATATCACTAATACTTTTTTGAAGTTACTTATTTTTTATATTCTTGGTTTACAATCATATACATTATTTATCACACCTATCAATTTCTCTTTCATTCTTTTTTGTTCTACTCATCGACATGAGATGTCGATTTCAAATTTTCCTTTACAAAACCCTCGAGTATACTTGAATTGTCAACTTCTGATAACACCACCATCACTCTTTCCTCCAACACTTTCTTCCATTCTTCGTCTCTCTATATAAATGCACATGCCCACATTAACAACCTCCCCACAACAAAAGTTTTCCACATTGTTCTCACTACACAACACAAACCCCATTAATTTGTTTCTTTTTTTTGTCGCAAGCGTAGTGTTGCATTGAGGAAGTGAAAAAAGTAGCGAAAGCAGCAATGGGATCGAGGAAGAACCCGGTTGTTTTTGAGGACTACTTCCCTGCAATGATGGAGAAACTGGGAACTGAGGGGTTCATGAAGGAGCTGACGAACGGTTTTCAGTTGTTGATGGACAGAGAGAAGAAGGTGATAACGTTTGAGAGCTTGAAGAGAAACTCTGCATTGCTTGGGTTGGAAGGGATGAACGATGATGAGATAAGGTGCATGCTAAGAGAAGGTGATCTTGATGGTGATGGAGCACTGGATGAGATGGAGTTCTGCACTCTAATGTTCAGGTTGAGCCCTGCTTTGATGAACAATTCCAAGGAACTTTTGGAGGAAGCCATTTTCCCTTCTCATTAGTTTCTTTCTTCTTCTCTCACACAGCTCCTTCTTTTCTTCTAAACTGTTTTTCTTTTTTTCTTCTTTTCTTCTTTTTTCCTTTTCTTTTTTCTTCTTATGGAGCTGTTTGTGGTTTGTAATTGTGATTTGTGGTTAAGTAGTTGGATGAACTTTGCTTATTCAACAATGCCACCACTTGATCTATATTCATCGATAATCATCATAATCATCAACAAATCAATCTTAAGCGTTGAAACCTGAATGCTCTGAATCATCTTATATATTGTGAGTTGTTGTATATTTAAAGGGATTGTGAAAACATGACAAAAACAGACAAAGTTATGTGCTGGAAGATTGAAGACATGGAGAAAAGCAATCTAAATTTCCTCATATACTGCAGTCAATTACTGTTATATAGAAATGCTGAAATTTAACAAGTAATCCAGGCACATTGCAAAGAAAGAGCTTAAACAGAGCATGTCAAATTCCTTTTCACTTGTTATTTCCCAAATCTGAATTTTTATGGACTTTTTCATAACTACTTTATTCCATAATTAACTTTGACGTACAAATAAAAAAAATCACTTTTCCAAGTCTTTCTTATTGACATATTTAACAGTTTAAAAAAAATAAAGACATTAGAAGAATAGAAGGGTCCGTGAAACTCCTTCTTTTTCCTTGATAGACTACAGTATTTTTTTTTCTTGTATTCATTCATTTTTTTCATCCATTCACATCTCACAACTCTTTCGATATATTTTGGTATTATTCTTTAAGAAATAATTCAATTTACTACAGTACAGAGTTACAATTTTATAATAAACAATTTATATGGAAGTTGTAATTTATGATATAAATTGTGTTGTATAATAACTTCAAATAACACATATAAACCATGCGTATTTCATGAACTAAAAAAATTGTGTACATATCACATAGATAAACCTCATAAGTGCAATAATTAAACCTAGAAAGGAAATTAAATCTTTTTCTTTTCCGAAGTCACACGGTTGTGAACTAGTCTAAGTTTTTTAATAAAAAAAATTATATTATTTTTACATACGAACAAGTAAATGGATTTATTGTTTTTTAATTATTATTATATAAATGAAAAGGAGGAAGATTTTGGCGAAAACCTCTTTCCTCAATACACAAACCTTGTGTCATTGCGTCGTGACTGTTTTAAATGAAAGAAAGTTAAATGCAACCTTTTTCCACATTATTTTTTGTGTCGGGAATGGCTGGGCAAAACTATTTTCCTTATCCAAAAACTTAAAGCAGGGAAGAAGGTCCTACCCCTCCCCTTCCCCTTTAAACATTTTTCTTTTCACCACTCTATTCTTCCTCCAAGACTTGGGTGTCAATCTCATGGGCCCTAGTGAAATATATACTGGGTTAGGCAGCCCAACTAACGGTCCCAACCACAATCAAAATGGTTTTTTTTTTTTAACTCTAGCTAGCTATACAAGTCCCTATATATGCAATAGTTCCACACATCAATGACAAAAATGTTTATTTATGCCATATTATTGCAACAACTGCGCACACGTGCAAAGCAGAAAGCGCATAGTGAGAGATGGCGCAGGTGCTTCATTTTACGAAGCTACACGGAGCAGCGGTATCACGGTAGTCTATAATCCCCATGCAGAGATATTGAGAAAAGGAAAAGCAAGGGCAACATACAAGGCAGAAAGTATGGAGCTGAGTTTTACTTCTCAGTGCGTTAATGTTGACGTACTTTGTTGATCAATCTCTTCTAAACAGATAACATTCAAGAAAATTTACCATTCAACATTCAACATTAACAAGGTACAGACCACACGTGTCCTTTAGCAACCGAATAGAACGCAGAACTCTTTCGGCTCCACGCACCAGCAAAAAAGTAACAAAGGGTCTTTTTACCCAAAATGTCATCATCATCACTTTGGATAGAGGATATCATAGTGACCAGGGCGATATAGCAATGTGATGAAAGGAGAGTTCTTTACGGAGCTACAACTAGCATTTGGGAGATCACCAGCCGCTGGCATGAAATCATGATGATTTACACTGACACCCCCAGTATCACATGAGCTGCGGTCAAGGTACACAACACGGATTGGAACGCCCAATGCATCTGAAAGAGCAGTGATGTGCACATGGTCGCTCTCTTCACCCATCGGTTCAACAGATAGTTTGCAAAACTAAACCACAAAAAATAACATGAATTATGTTTTAAAACCACAGAACTAAGGGTTATATTGTTTCTCTTTTGCCAGATATTAACTTTACAAACAACTTTTCAAAGAATTACAAAAATTTCAACATTCAACCAAACCTGCTCGACTGTTGTATTGGTTAAGCCCAGTATGAACGGTTCAAAAAATTCAGTGCGCATTTGTATTTCAGCAGAGGTAACAAACCTGAAGAACATAACGACTAACAAAGCACATTTGTCAAGACATCTGGAAGAAATGAGATCAAGGCACTTGGGATAGCTTTTAAGTCACTCACCATAATCGGATATTGACTGATCTCGGCTTCTAATAACGAGCTCTTCATGACTGCGATCACATTAATAAAAAGTTCAGTGAAAAAAAACAGCAGAAATAGGAAAAGAATAAGAAAATTGCACAAACAGAAAATTGCTGAACTTAAATATTATAGGAGAATATCATGCTTCGGGTTCATGATTGTAAACAATTCGTGGTGAAGGAGAAAGTTAACACCTTATGGACGTCTCTTTCCCTTGAATAACACATTCCAGCTGCTCAAGGAATAACTGAAATTTTTTTACAACAATAGTATTAATCAAAAGTAAGTTCACTTATATCCTAAGAAGATGAAATTAATTGCATGAGCTAGCTAACATATGCAAATGACTCTACAGATTAAGAATAAATATAACCTGCAAGGGTCCAGTCCTCCACTTCCAACCATTTTCTTATAAACAGTAAACATGTATTTCAAGCATTGACTGAACTTCCACCATGACGAATAGAAGAACAACGTAAAATAATTTCCAAAAGCTCTCCGTATTAGAAAATTTCCTATATATTAAAACGACCTATATTTGTTCTATTGTATGATTTCCATATTTATTTTAATTACCAGAAGTTTTTATTTCCCTTCTGGTGAAATATTTTCATTTGAAAAATTAAAACTTAGAAGAAAAGCAATAAGTTGTGAATGCCTTCCGGTTCAAAAAGACAACTCAGACCACAGCTCCTGTATGTGTAAAGGCACTTTGCCAGGTTCATAGGCGTAACAAAACTCTTTTTTGTGCAAGATTTCACAAGATATCAAGCTCAGGGTGATTTGAAAGCGAACGTGAAGAATAAGAAAAGGCAGCAATGATATTGAACTTGGTAACTATCAATCACATGATAACCAAGGCAATCTACATCATTTTATTTAAATTTTTGGAAGAAAAGAAAAAGAGTTCAAATTTATCCCCACACAAAGTTAGACATGGATTATTTTGAACACATGAATAGAAGTTATCTCTAATCACCCAATTCTCACATGACAAAACTGTTAAGGAATTAAACAAGATAAATGAAAAAAAAAATTAAACATTTCCCGTTGTTTAAGGGCTTAAATTTGGGTATAAAAAAGTATAGATTGAGACTTTCAACCATGACAAAGTTTAGGAGAGATTAGAGCATCCATAATGCATGGTTTCTTAAATGGATTACTTAACATAATTTTGTGGACCTCGTAATGCCACATAGATTTTAGCACTATTTAATGAAATTGACTCCAATGGAAAAATTGCTAAAGTGGTTATTTATTCTAAATTTATGGATCCTTCAATCAATTTTCCTTTTTTGTGATTTTTTCAGGAACTCAATTGTATTGATTGAGTTTCATTATCAGCATAAAAAAATTTTAGTTTTGATTGTCCTTTTAGTTTTATAATTTCTCTCCTCTGTAACTTATTTTTTGTGCAAAATTTGTAAACAGCGGTGCTTGAATAATTTGTAGACAAAAATTAGTACACCCAATGCTAGCTCATACGCTGTAAGGCCAGAAAAAGTTAAGAAATAATGCTTAGCATTAATCAACTCTCTTAAGCACTCCCATTGAAGATAGTCTTAGTACCACCCAGTGCAATATACCTTTTTCGATTAATAGCAACCAAAATTTTGGACATTTTTCAAACTTCAGTTGGGTGTAGGCAATTTAGACAAGAGAATATTAAGATATTATTAAGCAGACATGTTTATCCCACAAAGATAAGGAATTGTAGTACATAACTTACCGCAAAAAAATCTTCAAAAGTCAAGTCTGCATAACCCAAGGTCTGCAATGCTTTTCTACTTTTTTCAACATTTGGTTGGATACGATCGACTTCTGCTTGGTCTTGACATTCCATAATATGCTCCTGGGAAAAAAATTGATGAGAATTCAATCATTGGCCGAAATTATTGGAATATTTAATTCCATGCTCCATACACCCGAAAATAGCCCTCCAATTTAAAGTAATGGATATGCTTTTGAGGTAGATAAACTAAGACATACAAGATAAGAAAACATAAAGCTTCGAAAGAAGCAGTTTCCATCTCCCCGAGTGCGACGAATGGCAGCATATTGCTCATCAAGAACCTGCATTAAGGGTAGTATAAAAAGCTCAAGAAACATGAAAAGATGAAAGGAGAACATAAAGCACAGATGAAGCTGAGCTAAAAGGTTAACAAACCTTTATTTTCTCTAGCAAGATAGGACTGCCAGAATTATATTCAGCGGCTAAGCTACTCAGCGGTTCCTGCCAATTTGTCACGTGAAATCATTGTCCATACACAGATACCCTCATTCTTAAACTTATATTCCACCCCTTCCATCCAGAAAAGAAGTAGCCGAGAATAAAAAAATGATAATGGATACAAATGTAAAACAATATGTACGTGATAACTTGTAGGATTTTCCTGAAGCTCAAATGGGTCAAATTCAGAGTTTCAAGGAAAGTTATTACCACGATAAATTATAAACCAATTAAACCTAAAGCACTGGATAAGAAATGAAATAAGATTGACAGAGTTATTATTCACTTAGCCTTGCCTTGTCACCCACGAATGGAATTTTCTTAGCTTCGTCAGCCTGAATTGTATACTGTTGCTGCATTATGTCATCGTCCCCAAAATTGTTCCACTCGTCAAATTCAGAGTCTGCAGCAGTCACAGACGACGTTATTTCCCCATCCTCCACTACTGCGTCTTTACTCTGCATTTTCCCCCCAAAGCAGTTCGGTCTTCTTCAATATCCACTACTTTCTAGGAGAACAAACAATCTATTCAAGAACTGAACAACCCTGCCACAAGTAACATCCGTTCATATCAGTCTCCAAAATACGGCTAATATTCCACTTATGAAATTCAATTAAACTCATACCTAGGAGACAACCACAATTTTACAATAAAAAACTATAGCGACAAAGCTAAAAAAAAAATTAATATATTGGCAATCAAGATATTGCAATATTTTCTTGGTGTCACATCACAGAACAGATATATCGACGCACACGGCAACATTAGAATACAAACTATGAAAACTGCATAGAAACCTACCGGCAATTTCATTAGCGGTGCAAGGAAAACCCTCGGAGCTGCAACTGCAAAACAAATACATCACGTTGAAGTCTATTTCAATTCGCATTGAGAAATGAAAACAAAAGTACAAGAAATGAGAAAGGTTTAACGGAACCTGCGCGCTTTAAGATGAGAAGAGAAACCCCATAATCACTGCGATAGTGAGGTGCAAGACTGAGATCAGTAAACGGAAATCCCTAAATTCCCAACAGAAATGAAACGCATTGCCGTTATCGTTTTATAATGCACGGCGCTGACGGTTCAATTTATTAGAATATTTTTACTTTCAAGATTGAAGATTTTTATAATTTATAATTAATCGTACATAAATATTTGTTTTTTATCAGCGATCTTGATTTCATATTGAAACTGTGTTTTTATTCAAGTTGAAATAATTTCGTTAATTTTTAACTCTTTAAACCTTGTGACGTGTAAAATTATGCCCTGAAAATTTGTTTAAAGCTAAACAAGTAGTCTTCAATTTATTTTATGAGACTCGTAATACGTTTTTAGAACAGTGAATTAAAAAAAAAGGTAAAGAAATAGATATTTTCCTAAGAATTTTTTTTTTTTTTTACTCTGTTAGGCATCAAGACAAACCATTCATTCTAATATAACGGTTGAGAAATATTTACTAGGACAAATTAGGTAAATTCACCGCTAATAAACTATAAATTATTTATATAAGAAACCTGAGATTACTTATAATATACAACTTCAAGATTTATTATGTATTTATTTCTAAAATTTTATTAATTAAAGTAAGTAAGGAAGCATGATTTGAGGATGACACTCATATTCACATAGTAGTATTTGAAGGAGAGGATGAGAAAAATCGAGAGAATGACTTATATTTTTATTTTTCTCAAATACGAGGATTTGAGAGAGATTAACGGTAAAAGACACATGTAACTTCAATTCATTTTTACTTCTAAAATTACACTTACAAAAATAATTAATTTCCAAAATTTTAAAGTGTTTACCAATTTTTTTTTAATATGTAAATGCATTATATTTTTATTATTTTTTTATAAAAAAAATTGTTTCCAATTTGTTTATTTAAATATTTTTTATAAAATAAATCTAACTCATGTAAATATAATTTTAAATTACTTTTAACATCTAGGACAATCTTATAATTTTATTTTATTTATAGTTAAACTTAATTTTTAATTTGTTACATCAATTAAATCATTCAAAAATTACTTATAAATTCACTCACTCCCACTTTCAAATTTTTAATAAGAAAAATACAAACATTTTCACACACTCATATGTTGTAATCACTTGAAAAAAATTTACTCTTAAGAATGCAAACATGATTTGAAAATAAGTTTCGTGTTCACTTGCTGGGTTATATATATTTTTTCATACAATTTGGTTATAGTCATTGAGATTGAGAGATTGTGGTTCTATATGTTTATATGACATTAGTCTTACACATATAAACATTTGACACTACTTTTACTCAAAAACCTTAAAGCACTTTAAGTGTATGAGTGACCCCTTTTTGGTTATGATTATGCGGTCAGTCACTCAAGTTCAGTGACCCATTTTTTGTGTTTTGATTATGGTTATATGGTCAATCACTCCGAACCATCGGCTCTGATACCAGAGATAGGTTATATTTTTATGTTATTGAGATCGAGAGATTATGGTTTCATACGTTTATATGACATTAGTCTTACACATAAAATATTTGACACCACTTTTACCCCAAAACCTTAAGTCAATGGTGTTATGAGCCTTTAGTGTTTAACTTTATCTATTTTATCCAATGTAGAACTTTTGACTCATACTTGAACTATTTTCAACATCAGTTATACGAATCAAGAAAAGGGAGGAACAAGGGAATTCTATTATTTTCTCATCTCTCCCCATGTAAAACGATTTGAGTAAGATTACCATTATGTCATTCATTCATTTCTCATTTTCTTAATTCACTACTATGATGTTGGATAGGTTTGACAATGATGTAAAAATATGATTTTTAAAAATACATGTACAATAATAATTAATATCCAAATTTTTTCAATTGTTTATAAAAAAAATTGAAGAAGTAAATATATTATATTATTATTATTTTTTATTAAAAATATGTTTTTTTTTAATTTTTATCATTTAAATATTTTTTATAAAATAAATTTAACACATCTAAATATAATTTTAAATTATTTTCAACATAAACTACAATTTAATAGTTTTTTCTGGTAAACTTAATTTTTAATTATTTCATCAATCAAATTATTTACTAACTTTATTTCTAAATTTAGTCGCATCATTATCTAAATCCTTTAAAAAATAACAATACAAATTTAATATTCATGATTATTTTCTTTGATCAAGTCATCCAGCTTTCTCGTTTATAATCAATGCAAAATCTTCAAGGTATACTTAGATTAGTATCATGATATAACATGTAATATAACACGATGTAAACTTGCGTGATCATTTATTGAGAAAGGTTTTATATTTATAAAAATGATACGAAAATAATATACAAAGAAAATTATCTACTGCAAAACTTCATGTTATAGTTTGAGTTAGTTTTTGTTAGATTAAATAAGATTTAGAATTATTTTTTTATGATGATATTAAAATCATCTAAAATTTATTATAATAAAATTTATTTGTTAAAGATAAAATTAATTTTACAAACCTCGTTTTACATACATTTTAGTAAGGCTGATTTAAATTTGAATATATAAATATGGGTTAAATATGTCTTTGGTTCCTTAACTTTCAGTAAATTTTAAAATTAGTTTATCTTGAAAATTTATATCAGTTTAGTCATTCATCTTTCGAAATATATGGATTTAGTCATTTTAATCAAATTTTATTAAGTTTATTTGATATTTCAAGCATGTTTCATACTAGTATTTGACTTAACATTAAAGCATAAATGTGTCAAACAGTATAAACAAGTAAAATATAACTTTGATATGCCTACGAAACATCAAATAAACCTAACAAAATTTGATTAAAAAAATTAAATCCACGTATTTTGAAAGAGGAAGGACTAAATTGGTCCAAAGTTTCGAAATAAATTAATTCAAAAATTAATTTAAAGTTAAGGAAAAAAACATATTTAACTTTATAAATATAAAAAAAAAATTATACATTTTATCCAGAAAAGAAAAACGAACAGAATAATATGTGAACAATCGAGAGATGGCGATGAGTATTATGCCTTTAAAGCAAAGAGTCGTACCTCAAGACTACTCTAATTGCAGTTACTTTTGCTCTAATTATGCAGTTACTTTTGACTTATTTGAATTAAGAACACTGTCACAATGTTTTTTACTATCATTTAACATTATTTATTATTATTTTTTTTAAATACAAAAATTAATTTTTGTTAAAATTATTTTATTTTTATAAAAGTCGTCAAATGATCATTTTTTTTTTAAATTAATGAATCCCAAATGTGTTACCCTGACTGGTTCCGATAATTAATAAATAATTATACGAAGTCTAATTTGGTTTCCTTGTTCTGTATTTCTGCCTCTGGTTCATGATTTTGGTTATTTATTCAGGTTTGCAGACTTTGCTTCCCTTATTTTGGTGATCTTTTTTAAAATCCTAACTCAGTTTTTTCTGATGCTGGTTGCAGGATTCTGATTTTAAATCCTGCTTTGTTTTTCTGATTCAGAAATTACTTATATCCTAGGTTTATTGTTGTGATTCGAAATTAAATTCATTTTTTAATTTTCAATATTTTAAAAATAAAAAATGAAAAATTATTTAAAAAACAACATTTTATATTATAAGATAAATTTGTTAAAAGATTATTTTTTTATTACAAAATTATAAGGCTTAAATACCTTTTTGGTCCTCATTTTGTTGTGGATGATTCTCATTTTGACATAATGTTTAAAATTGTCTTCAGTTTTATTGAATGTTTAAAATGGTCCTCATTTTCGCAATTTGTGTTTTATTTGGTCCTTCCTGTAACGCTGTTTAAATCATTAAGGGAGCACTATACAGGTGGCACAATTTGTATTAGGGTGTGTTACGTGTACTGTACAAGTGTGGTAATTAGATATTTGAGGATAAATAAGTGAGCTAGGGTTTTCGTAAGGAATGTTTGGGCAGTTGGTGAGTTTTGACAATACGACTGGTTGCTTCTCGGGGATTTTTCATAACCCTGCTGTGCAAAAATTGGATATGCATTTGAAAAGGGTGCTCGAATTATTATATATATCATGACCGGTATAGAAATGGATGGGGTAATCCCTTCTTTTATACAAGAAAAAACATTTCTAGTTTGCATGGTCTAATCATTGATCCTGAAAATTTCTACAATAAGATTAGGTAGGTCTAAACATTGACAATCTTGTTCCTCCATTCACAATTGGTGTTGCTGCAATCTTCTTCTTCCTGCAATCCCATTATATAGGTATGTTACGGTCTCAATCTTCTTCCTTTACCTCTGGTTGTAATCGTTGGAGGCAACCGTGTTGTATCACTTCGTGCATTGTTGGTGGTTCAACGAGAAATCGATTAACCCCAATTTGTAGTGGATGAGCAGACTGCAACACCTGCTAAGACTGCACCGGATGCCCAAACTGTTGAGAATGCACAAACTGCCTGCTGAAACTCAAACAACTCAACCACCCAAGAATGAAGTGGAGAGTCAAGCAGCACCACTACTAACACCAGAAGAATCATCTCAGCAGTTTATGATGAAATTACAGATTAGGAGGAGGCCATGATAGCAGCTACAAACGTCTTAGTTATTTTTAAGAATTTATGATGTAGAATTCATTATTGATGTACTGCATTTAGACTCTCCTTAAACTTCGTTCAATTTCACTTTTGCCAAACATTGATGTAGTGCATTTTGATGAGAATGAATTAACGTTATGAATTTAACTTTTTCCAGACTTAGATCAATTTAATTTTTTCCAAGCTTAGATCAATATCACTTACTTCAATGCTCAGATTAAGATGTCATTTTGAACATGTTGGGACTAATATCAACATAATCAAACTAATTCATTTCTTCATTTAACAATAGTACAAAACAGATTGGACTTTGAAAGATTACACATAATAACAGTACGAATAATACAATAACAACACAAGTGAACCCTATTACTAATTGCAGCCTCTTTTCAGCAACCTCCAATGATTTCTCCAAATCATTAATCTGCCTCATTTGTGTCATGATGATGACATCCTTTTCATCAACACCACCATTCGAAAAAGTTGCAGCCCACATTATTGGAACCACCACTCTTTAAATCAATACACAAAAAATTAAAACCAATTTATTATTAACACAAAAATAAAAACAGATTGTACCCAAAATTTTCTACCAATATTCTTTGGAGTTCTTGTCATCTTCAAAGATGACATCTCTCCGCAGCTACAAATTGGGGTTAATCCATTTCTCGTTGAACCACCGACAGTGCACGAAGTGATACAACACGGTTGCCTCCAACGATTACAACCAGAGGTAAAGGAAGAAGATTGAGACAGTAACATACCTATATAATGGGATTGCAGGAAGAAGAAGATTGCAGCAACACCTATGGGAATGGAGGAACAAGATTGTCAAAACTCACCAACTGTCCAAACATCCCTTACCAAAACCCTAGCTCACTTATTTACCCAAATATCTAATTACCACACTTGTACAGTACACGTAACATACCCTAATACAAACCGTGTCACTTATACAATGTTCCGTTAATGATTTAAACGACGTTACAGAAAAGGACCAAATAAAATACGAATGGCAAAAATGAGGATCATTTTAAACATTCGGTAAAAATGACGACCATTTTAAACATTCTGTCAAAATGAGGACCATCCACAACAAAAACTACGAAAATGAAGACTAAAAAGGTATTTAAACCAAATTATAAATATAAATAATTTATTGTCTGGTTTGAAAGTAACTTTGAATTGTTCCGCAGCAAAAACTCTCTGTGGAAGAGTATTTATGGCCTCTAAATTGGTCCAAAACCAGACAGAGGGCAACCTCTGTACCAAAACCACCTATTCCAAGAGAAAATCGAGGCAAACCTCACACGAAGCCCACAGATTCATTCATCACTGTATTGCCACGTGTCATCTTCAGAAGTTCCTTCCGAATAAAAATCAAAGCTAATGCTGTATTTGGCGAATCGGTGTATTTGTGATTCAGAGAGACAGAATTAAGTGCAACCGTACAGTCATCAACCAACCAAGAAAGACTGACATCTAACTAAAACAAAATATTAGTGCAATCTGATGTGCCAATATCTTATCTACCTCAAATTTCTCCATCATATATTACAACCTCAAATTTTTTTATTTAGTCTTAAGTACTGTAATGCTTCAAATTTGTCTTAATGGCTTCACCCTATTTTTCTTCACCAAATTCAGACACGGATGCAGACATGACTAAAACTGGTAGCATGAATCATCAATGTGTTGAAAGTCATAAACAACTATAGTTTTGCCTTTTCTTTTTCTCGAGTAAATAATTAAATTAACTCCTAAAACTACAACGTGATTATATTACTCTTCAATTATATTTAAGGTCCCCAATGTTTATTCAACCAGTAAATCATGAGTCTTCGAAGTGTGGCAATATTCCTGAAGATCGAATGACACAAAGAGGACTAATTTGACTTTATACAGAGACACAAACTTAGTTGCCATCATGCAAGATTCTTTAATTTCCGATCATTCAGGGTCTAACACTTTTTTTATTTTTAAAATGACTAATATCAGCGTTCACACTACACCGTTTTTGTTTATTTTTCTTTTCTCTCTCTGCAATTTTTTCCACCGTAGAGCGAGAAAGCATAATCTGTGGAAAGAAAAACAAGAGAGGATTGTTACATCAACAGCTTGCCAGAACGCCATAGTTTATTTTTGTTCACAAATCAATTTATGATATCTGGTCTTTGGTGTGGCCATAACAACAGAGGGAGAAAACAATATAGTTTAAGGTTGAGATGAGGAAGTGTGATCTCTGTAACAGTCCTGCGAAGTTGTCGTGTGAATCGGATCAAGCCAGCCTCTGTTGGGAATGCGATGCTAAGGTTCACAGTGCAAACTTCCTCGTCACCAAACATCCCAGGATTCTTCTCTGCCATGTTTGTCAGTCGCTGACGGCTTGGCACGGAACCGGACCCAAGTTTGTACCCACCATCTCCGTTTGCAACACTTGTGTTAACAACAACAGTGAGAGCGGCAGCCGACAGAATCATGATGATGATGACGACGACGATGATGATGATGCGGATGAGATGGAGGATCATGTAGAGAACGATGAGGGTAGCGCGGAAGAAGATGATGAAGAAAATCAAGTGGTTCCATGGACATCTACACCACCACCACCACCACCACCAGCTTCCACTTCTTCAAATAGTGTTGCGACTAGTTCTACCAGGTCCTCTAACGTTGAAGAGGGGGTCTCAGATTAATGCTTCCGACATCTTGATGTACAAAATTTAGTTACAGTTGTTAAGTGCTGTTTATGCTCTTTTTGGATCAGAATTAGAGTTTCTATATAAACTTCAATGTAACTTTTATAACATCAATTAATAAGATAAAACTCTAATTTTGAGGAAATGACAGTACTAACATCTTAAAAAATTGTACCCATCCTGTTCATTCTTGTTTCT
This sequence comes from Vigna unguiculata, assembly GCF_037176805.1. Taxonomy (NCBI): domain Eukaryota; kingdom Viridiplantae; phylum Streptophyta; class Magnoliopsida; order Fabales; family Fabaceae; genus Vigna; species Vigna unguiculata. The sequence continues at coordinate 47,722,824 of NC_140797.1, read as the reverse complement.
TTTTCCCTTTATCAAAGATTTTCACGAGTAACAAACAAAGTCAATTGCTAGTTTGTGTAATCTCATGCATCCACTCTCTTCGTAGTGAACGCTGCAATTATGCTTCAGTTTTGTGAACGCGAACAGACACTAATATTGATTTCGATGTTCTTGTTTTGAAAATAGTGAAGGGTGGGTCACCATCATAGAGCATATACAGCTTGATGATCTAATCAGAGATTACCCACTTGCATTAATTATTAGAATTTGTTACTGTAGTACTAATTAACTATAGGAGTTTAGTTACATTTCATGCACTCAACAACTGTTTGATGTGATAACATAGCTCTACTCCCAACACGAAATGTGAAGAAAATTGATTCTAAAAAGTCATTTTCCCTGGCCGAAGATTTGTCTGATCTGGGATAATTATAATTGCCTATATTGTATCTGAACCTGAGAATATGGAATACAGAAAATGGCCATGTCTTCTTAGATTAAAATAGAAAGTTAAGAAAACGAAAAAAAAATCAATCCATATATTTATGTCTTATGTGATTCAGCTTGAAAGAGGATTATTATTAAGTTTTGAACCTGAGAGAATAAGAAGTGGGACCAAGCAAGTCCAACATCTTCACGTGCCTTCCATGCATAGATAAATTATAGTTTAAGTACCAAATTGAAGATGGGGAGTAGAATCCAAAAGAATGTTAAACTAAATTAAAGTCTAAGTTTTTAAACAATATTTGAAGGAATAAAAAAAGGGAATGTGATGGGTTAGGAATTATATATGCAATGTGCGTATGAAAATGGTTGCGTTGCAAGAAGAGAAACCCCTGTGTGGCTGTAAGTGGAAGCTTTTGATTTGGCAAAATTTACCACCAAATATGGGAGATACTTTTTGGTTTATGAACTATGTGCTTATTCCTTGGATTCTTTCTCCTCCAAAGCCGTTGGTTTGTATGATTTGTCTCTGATTGTGGGATGTGTATGTATGAACCACGAGTGCCAAATATTCTGTATCATGGATATATCCTTTAGCCTCAAATTATAGCCACCACTCTCCTTCGGTATCCCACACATGTCAAGTGTCTTTTCTGAATAAACTTCATCTTATTAGGGTCAAATATACTTTATAAATAATAAAATATATTTAATTTCAGATCATTATTAAAATAGGAGTGTTTAATGTTAATAATCTAGTTTAAAGAAGGTAGGTGATAGAAGTGTTTAATGATTTGCGCTATATAGCAAACGTAAATTCATTTGGTGAACAAGATAATTTAAAACAACTATTGTTTCAGGTGTAGGGTTTAAGCACCTATTTTCAACACTCAAATTACTTTCAAGTTCTTTTGTCCGTGTTCAGTGTCTTTTTTTTCTTTTCGTTCGGCTGATCGGAGTACCTGTCTAAAAAGTTTCGATGCTTAACTTAGTTCAAGTTCGATTAGTAGGTAGCAATAAATGCGAGTTAAAGATCCTTGCCAACTTATCTTGTATCTCTGTTTATAATTTTTGGTATGAGCCCATGATCAGGGTTTCTTAATTATGGCCCAATTGCTTTTTAAACTTGATTACTGTCCTGTATTATCTTAATTTTACTTTTTACTTACTGATCCAGGGTTGGTGCGGCCACCCGACCGAAGGGTAGTTCGTCCTGTTGGCTGTCCTTACGAATGAGCGTCTCCACATAGGTGGAGACAAAATTCAAATGGAAATGAACGTAGGGGGTATTTTAGTCGTGGGCTCCCTTAAAGCACTCAAGAGAGATTGACACATCAACTTTCCAAGGAAAGGTCCGTCTGTAGCGGGCGCCCTACAACCGCTTGTCCTTGGTCCGCCTGACCAATGGTCCGACAGGGTAGTCGATCTAGCGTGTCCAGAGCTGAGACTTCATCCGGAGAATGTGGGATGCGTTTGGTCGCAAGCTCCTTTAAAACACTCCGGAGAGATCGCAACATCAAAGTCAAAGGTCCGCCTGTAGCGAGCGGCCTGCGACCGCTTGTCCTTGGTCTGTCTGACCGATGGCCCGACGGATGGGCTATACAGTACAACCAACATAGGCAATAAGAAATAGGACAATGATACTTTAACCTGTTTTTTTTTTTGACTCACTTTTAACCCACCACTTCAATCACCATTAGATCATCACATCACATCACTTGAAAAAAATCAAAATAAATGATCTAATGGTGATTGAAGAAATGGATTAATAGTGAGTTAAAAAAGATGGGTTAAACTATCTTTATCCTAAGAAATATATATATATATATATATATATATATATATATATAAATTACGATTTGAATTAAAAGATGTAAAACTAATACAAGTTATAAACTAATTGAGTATAATTTATTGTCCTCTTATACAATATATCTCCGCATGTCTAAAAGCTATAATATAACAAGCCTCGATGCATTAACTTTTTCACGATCATGTTCTTGGATTTAAACAATAGATTCTATGAACGTGAATATTCTTTTATTAATTCAACAGAGAATCATGTAACAACTAAATAATAAAAATAATTAAAGTGATTACTTCTTACATGTTTCTAACATACTAATCTTTATTGCAATGCTTAATTGTTAAAAGATTATTAATAATGTTGTTCCTTTTTATAATAATTCATATATGAATACTCTTGACACTCGTAGATATAGAAACATTGTGGTACATTTCAAACCAATCTCCATACGTGTGTGATATGAATGATTAAAATACAAATGCTAGTCTTTTTAGCTAACAATAATATTTAAAATGCTAGGTTTATGTTTTTTAATTTTAACCAAAAAGGTTAACGTTTATGTGTTTAAAAACATTAGATTAGAAAAGAGAATTGTACTGATATCACCGTTAAGTTTGACAGAAGTCTAAATGGAAGCTGGAAAGTTTTACATATTTTGATGCGGATATTATTTCATGGAAAGATAATTATAAATATACAGGTGGAAAGGCATAAAAGTATTATAGATATACCAAATTCATAAAAATCCAGTTATTAAATATTTTACGAAAAGATATATGATTTTTAATGTTTTTTTCTTTAGTTTTATTTTATCTAAAAATATTATTTGAATTTTGCTATATTTTGTCACTATTTAATAAAAACGATAGTCTTTACTGAATACGGCACAAATCTTTCTAATATTTAAAAATCTTGAATACCATGCCACATTTTTATTAAGAAAATTGTTTTGAAGTCTTTTCAAATATTAATTAAATACACTCTCACGATAAACAAGATTATATATTTTAATATTCAATCATTGATAAAATAAATCGATATCTTCATCGGTTCGGTCACTAATTTACTATTTAGAACATTGTTTTATTGCAATAATTTATAAAATAAATTAATTTATTCTTTATTTTATTTATATATATATATATATATATATATATATATATTATAATTTAATATTTTAGTTTAAAATATTAACATGATTTTAAATAGTTATCTTAAAATAAGAATGGTAGGTTATTTAAAATAAATTATTAACATGATCTTTTTTAAAGGTGAGTGATGAAACTAAATTTTAAAAATACAAATGATCAGCCTCAATCTTCTGTATAAAATAAAATCATTAAAATTATAATTTATCCTAGTTGTATTATATCTCATCTTTTTAAGATAAATTTCTTCGAAGATATATTGGTTTTAGAAAAAAGAGAAGATAAAATTAGGAAAATGTTAACAAATTTGAAAAGGCCATTAAAACTGCGAGGCCGAGCCCATTAACAGGTCCAGTTCAATTCTCGTTGCTTCTTGCGGTTTCCTTGAGGCGACGGAAACAAGTCAAAGTCTAAGTTGAAGATCTGAAACCCTATCGATCCATTGTTGGTGTGTGATAAAGGGATCGTGGTTGTGTAAGTTGAGAATTGTGATTGGGAGAAAAGATGCCTCAGAGACACTCGAAGAACAACAACGATCTCGCGTTCTTCACGTACGACGAGAAGCGAAAACTAGGATATGGGACTCAGAAAGAGAGGTTGGGGAAAGACTCCATCAAGCCCTTCGACGCGTGTTGCCTCTGTCTCAAATCCCTAATCGATCCCATGAGCTGCCAGAAGGGTCATCTCTTTTGCAAAGAGTGCATTCTCCAGTGTCTCTTATCTCAGAAGAAAGACATTCAAAGGTATTCTCATTCGTTGCCCTTTTTTATTCTCTGCCTGCAATTGTAAAGTCTATGATTGAACTCCAAGTATACGCGTCGTTCAAATTCGTGCTGACGAATGGCGTAGAAATTGGGGATACGTAGTTATTAATTGAATTGTATTGGTCGTTCTGTAGTTATCTATGTTAAGGGTGGGAGGGATGGCTTCATATGAAGTTTTTGGGATATACTTTCATAGTCACTGCCTATGGAATTGTTTATTTTATCGAAGCTGTGCGATCGTATTGGCATTTGAATTTGACACATTTTGTGAACAAAGAATATGCGTTGTTCTGCTAGAATTCATGGGTGGAGCTTTCTTCAAGGATAGTTTTTGTTCTTTGATATGTTCAATACCCTCCACAATTTTTTTTTTTAATGTTTTGATATTTGGATAGTTGAGCTGTGTTGTTTAAGGCATCCTTTTTGAGTGTTCTATGATTAGTTTTTTGGTGAGTTTGGTTGGAATTTTATATGCTGCGACTGTATAATGGTACAGCAGGCTCGCAAAGGTGATGTCCTGCCCGTGCCTATTGGTTTGTTTCATGCCTCTGTCTCGACAGTCCTTTATGCAACCTGCAGATTGACGATTTTCGCTTGTGATGTCCTCTTTGAGATATGCGAGTTAAGATTTGAATTGGGAGATATCTTGAGAAAAAATTGGATGTTAAGAATATTCTTTATGGCTTTGCAATTAGGTTATGGAATCTGGTTTCCTAATGGACACAATAGCTCCACTTTTTAAGTTATATGCCGCATTTTAAAAGTATGCTATATAAAATGGATATATTCGTGTTTGTATGCTATCTGATGACTAAATATGAAGAATGAGAACTGATGACACTAACACATAAAAAGTTTGAAGAGCTATTTCTTTTAAAATTTTGAGCTGGGCATCCTTGTTCAAACAAAATTTTGGAATTTAGGATAATGGAAACCGTTATCTTTTTGTTTAGTAGTTTTAGTTTTTCCATAGGATTTGTTTTTTTAACTTCCTCACTCTTAATATGGATTTAATTGGGTTCTTCTGAACGAAAACTAAAGGATTGGGGGTACATCCCATTTACTCTCGCCCCTCCCCCCTCCCCCCTCTTGTTGTATAGTATTATTTTTCTTTTACTGAAGAAAAATAATGAAATCCACTATTTTAGATGGTATTTTTCTGCTTATTTTTGTTTATGAAATGAAGATTGGGGGGATTCCTCAGTAGTTAAGGAAATTAACTAGTAAGATGATAGGTATCACTTTTTGTCATAAGTCATACCAATATCATTTACCGTGGGTTATCAACTAGTTGATAAATTTCATTCATGATTTACCATTTCTGTGTGCCACTGAAGTTCAATACTTTATTACATTACCTTTGTTTTTTCTTGTGATATGGTTTCTGTTGACCATCATTAGCCCTTATATCAATGATCTTTTTCCATTGCCTTGTTTAATTTAACTTTCCTTTGTCATCAATATTTATAATGCTTCACTTCTACCTACTAGATCCCATCTCTACTTTAGATATTGCATGGGCTACCATTTAAAATTATTTATTCTATCAACCATTGCTTAACGTTTTTAACTTCATTTATAATAAGGAAATGATTTCACCATATCTATCAAGAAGGATTTGCTGTTCTCTGTGATTGCTCAACTTTTAAATCTATATCGTCTTTTTATTTTTTACTCGGTGTGGATCCAATGGCTGTTATGTTGTGAACCTTAACAATGTGATTGCGATATTGATATTTATAATAAAACAGGAAGCTTGCAGCCCATACTGCTCAGCAGAAGCAAGAAAAAGAGGAGGAAGAAGAGAAGTTAATGTTGCAAAAGGCCAAAGAGCTTGATGCATTTGATCAACAGAATCATGGTGCTGTACCACAATACAGTGACAGAAATTATAGCCGTGATAAGAATGGTTTCCATGGGGCAAACAGTGTGAAGGTCACTTCCTACGAGGAAGAAGCCCTTCGGACAATGAAGGCATTTTGGCTGCCTTCGGCTACGCCCGAAGCTTCTGTTAAGGTAGAGGCACCTTCTACCAGTACTATCTGTCCTGAAGGCAATGAGAAACTGAAGTTGAAGACACTTTTCCCTGTCCAGTTTACCGAGGATACGAGTGAGCAGAAAAAATCCAAGGCACTTGACAAGACCTACATTTGCCCAAGCTGCAAAGTTACTCTCACCAACACAATGTCGCTTGTGGCCCTCAGTTCATGTGGGCATGTCTTTTGCAAGAAGTGTGCTGACAGATTTATGGCCGTTGATAAAGTCTGTCTTGTTTGCAACAAGGCTTGTAAAGAGAGAAATTTGGTGACTTTGGAGAAGGGAGGAACAGGTTTTGCTGCTCATGGGGATCATCTTCAAGCCACAGACTTCAAGCATTTGGGAAGTGGTACTGGATTGGGGCTGGTTAGACCTGCAATGAAAACTTGACGCCTTATTTATTGATTTGGGTCGTTAGGTGTATGATACTCTATTCAGGGGAAGAAAATTGTGTTTTAACTTCTCTTAATGATGTTGTTACCTTGTTATCATGGTAATCATTATCTGTGTTATCTATGGTTTTCTACTTTGTTTACTGTATTTTAGTTTTTGTTCACCCGAGATAAACCTTGATAACGTGAAAAATCGGCTTGATGGGCGAGAGGTTATCTACCTTGTAAAAATGGATTCATTCTTAGCTGTCAGAACTGTAGGTTGGTGGGCGAGAAATCATCTACCATGTTGATGGGGTTTGCTAATATAAAATTATTAATAGACAGCTATAAACTTTTGATTGAGAGTTGTTTACCAACTTCGTTGGGATATTTATGTTTTTGAATACTAATACTTATTTTGATTACTGCATGAATTTGCAATTTTGGTGTGAACATGATTAGGACTCGCAATAGTCAGTAACGATGTGGAGAAATTTGACTCAGCACAAGTTATCTAACACGGTAGTAGATGTAACAATTAACCCTTAATTTCTTGGATAAATTAAATATATCCGAGAAACTATTCTGAATTGCAATTTAATTTTTTTAAAAGTTATTTATAATTTTTTAGTTTATTGAAAGTGATAGTGATTTTAATCAAGGTATAATAATTTTATGTTATAGCGCTAATTGTTTTAGTTTCGAATATTTTTAATTTGGTAACATTTAAAAAAAAAACGAACGAATTTATTGTCTTGCCAGATTATGCTTTGATCAACAATTTGAAAAAGTAAGACAAAAATATACCCCTGTTAAAATATATGAATTAAAATTGATAATATTTTTTGAGGATATTTTGAGGAATAAGAATATATTTGATCTTGGTGTCTTTATGTGTATATGGTTTTTGCCATACATAGCAGAAGATGAGGTGTTTGTGTGGGAATAAGTTGTTGAGGGAAGACACCAGAAATTATTTTACGCTCTTAAAACCAACGAGGCAATCCTTGAAAACCAAAACATGAAATAAAAGCGTGTGTACTTGTTTCGCTTTCAACCCACTACATGCTTCGTTACTTTGCCTAACATCTTAAATTCTAACATTATTAGCCTCAAACTACACACACAAACAGAGAAAACTTGAAAACTTTCGTTTTCAACCCAAGCTCCTAAATTCTGCTACTCTTCTATTGTGGCATCAATATACTCTAACTTTTACAAGTATTAGAATATACACCAAAGAAAATTATTATTTTTACATAAATAATTTAAATTTTTTTACACGTTCTACTTTTTGGAAAACACTATATTTCCAAGGCACAAAATAAAGGCGAAGGTGGCTTGGCAATGACATGTTGTTTATCCTCATCTACAATTCACCACTTTTCTTGCCCCACTTATATTCGCCATTTTTTTATATACATATTCTGTCCCTACCTCTTTCTTTACATAAAGATGACATTCATACGACATGAAAGACAAGTTCCCAACCTTTTAAGTTTTAACTTAACCTAACAAACTTGCACCTTTTTTTTTTTTTTTTTAAATAGATAATATATCATGGAAGCTTTAGATATTTCTAAACAAGAAAAAGTATCCTAGTTAACCAGATTTCCTCTTTCACCAATTTCTTTACTTTTAAATTTTAAGTATAAGTAACCATCTCATCTTATACAAAGATAGATAAATTGAATAATATATAAGAAGTTGGTGTTATATTCTTCTACATTATTTAAATTTTGTTCACACAATGTCCGAACTTTAAAAATAATCCAATTAAACATTTCAAACAAACTGAAACATGTAAAATAATTAATCTCATCAAAACGACAACATTTTTTTCTTAATCGAAAATACAATTTTGTAAAGATTTGACTAAGAAACACACTTTATAAATTATGAATTAATTACTGAATTCAAATAGCAAAATATTTTTCTAGGCGTCAAAACAAAAAGAAAGTGGTACCTTTACATTTCTTAAATCAACGATAATATGAATGTGTAATTTCAACTGTTTTCTTCTACGTCCACAGTAGTTCAAGTGAGCTGCACTAGAACTAAAGTAAATTCCAAAAAAGTGAACTATTAGAACTTAGGAACCACTTAAAATAGAAAAACCACTTGTTCGTGCTATAATTACATAAAAAGACCAAAAAACATTTCATAGAATGCTACTACTTCAATCAACATGTATTATAATCATCCTTACATTATAATATAGCAAGATTTGAACTTTTTTTTTTAAATCTCTTTTATTTATTTTTTATTCCAAACATCTCTGTTATGATTACTATATTCGGGGAACTAATTAAAGCTTATGAAAATCCACGTTATAGAAGATGCAACTTGTTACTATGATAGTGAAATCTGCTTCACATCCAACCAATTAAATCTTTTGAAACATTGAAATGTATTCTCATAATCCATTTGCAAAAGACTTGTCCTTTTTCTCCAATCTCAACATTTGACCCTAAGAGAATCAGGATGCAAGTAATTTTTGGCATGCCCCTTTGATATCCTTCAAGATTTATTTATTATCTATCCGATCTTATGAATAAGGAGAAATGGATGATGTTTATTATTAGCAAAATTACCCAAATTAAGAAGAACCAAAATCAAAATTAGTAGACCTTAAACTAAAACTAGTAATTTATGGAAAAATAAAATCCTACCTATATTCGCGTGACAATGTGGTAGCTGCACGGCCATCCAAATTGACTCACTTTTAGGGTTTGTGGGTCCACACACCATTATTACCCGCGCCAACCGAGGGATCATCGGTTTAGTATTCTTATCTTATTTTTTATTTATTGTCGCCGGAAAAACATTGTTCCACTTGCTTTCCTTACATGACCTACTCAAGCCACCACGACACAACCAACAACAGAACAATCCTTGTTCCTCAATTCCCATTCTCACTATCCTTTTTTTTATCTGAAAAAGAAATATTCTTCCTTCTCTTTTCTGAAACTCCTTAAAGCGAAATCGCAAAGGGTGTATTGGAAAGAGAGGGTTTGATTGAAAAGCAAAGATCTTTAAGGAAAGAGAAGAGAAAGGGCTACGCTTTTTGTTTTCGGGGGCAATGGGGGATTTGGAAAAGCAACAGAGGGTGGGGGAAGGACGGGAAGAAAATGGAGATGGTGAAAAGGAGAGTCTTCTGGAGAGTACGGCGGTTGTGGATTTTGACTTGCTTTGTTCCTCGGTGGCGTTGCGTAGTTCGCATGGAAGTTGGGGGAAGCTCGGTGGTAGGGATGATGAACAGCAAGGTGGGGTTTTGAGGATGTGGGAGGGTGAACTCCTCGATTGCTTTGACGATCGTCGCATCGCTTTTGAATCTGCGTGGTGAGGTTTAATGTTACTTGCTTTTTATTTGAGAAGAAATTACTAATATTGTGGTTTTACATGTTCTTTTGTACTTTTCTCAATGGTACGAAATTGTGTGTTTCGAACTATACATCTGTTTTGGACGAGGACAATACATGTGTTTTGTCTGAAGCTATGCTGATTTTGGAAAGAACGAAGGGGAATTATTAGGTTATTGTAATTATTAATTCTTCATTTCCTGGTAGATAAGTCCGTATTCTAATTTTTGTCCTGTAAGATATCCTATTTCGTCGTTAATCTTTAGGTACCTGTTTAGTGTGCATCTGGGTGCTATGGATTTCCGTTCATAGATTTATGGTTTCACGGTTTAAATGATATAACTCAAGAAGGACTCTGATTTTGTTATTTTCTCAATGGTGGGGTGAGGGATTTGTGACATTGATATTTATTATTTCGGAGTCCCTGATATATTTGGTTGGGTTTTGCCGGATTAAGTTAAAATCATTTTAATTTGATTGTTCAATTACATATTTATGCCTTCTTCTTTACAATGTATTTATGTTCATGCTTCTGTGGCCAATGAAAGACTAAAATGCAAAATGACATGCAGAAACCGATAATGTGCTGTGGTTTTGTGGTGATTTTACAAGGTCTTGTGATATGTCATGTTTTTGAATGGTAGAACTTTTCGTTTTGCAGTTGTCCTTGCTACCGATTTGGGAAGAATATGAAGCTAGCTGGTTTTGGTTCTTGCTATCTCCAGGTATAATTAAATCTCTTGGAAATTAAAAGTGCATATGTTGGTTGGATTGGCCAAGTTACAACTGCAACCAACGGGAAACACTTTTAGAATTGGCAATTTCTTTGTGAGTTTTTCTTTTACTTTTGGCAATGTAGGTCTCCGAAGTTTGAATTTCCGTGTTTTGGATCGCAGGCTATAGTTTATCTTGTCCTTGTTCTTGGTGCCCTGGTTACTTTCATTGCCTATACTATCTGGAGGATTCATTACTTCGTATACCTAGCGGTTGCATTCACCATTGCTGTTGGAGTATACTTAGGATTCTACCGAACTCGTATGCGGAAAAAGTTCAACATCAAGGTGATTTTTTCTTCCTATACTGTAATTGTTTATGATGACTTAGTTATTCATAGAGATGTAATGGAATGCATGGTTTAGATTTGTCTGTTTGAGAATACCAAACGATGATGTTTTCAGGGTAGTGATAGTTCGTTGGACGATTGCGCTTACCATTTTGTCTGTCCTTGTTGCACATTATGCCAGGTCATCTCAAAATCCTTTACTTTTTGTGACTTAAATTGACTGTGATTGGAGTTATTCATTGTGTTGAATATCTGTAACATGTATTGCAGGAATCAAGAACACTTGAGATGAACAATGTTCAAAATGGCACATGGCACGGTCGTGGTGACACACTATGCATAGGTGGGTTTAGAGATGAAAGTAAACCTCTGTTCGAGATACGTCCTCCTTCTGTTGTGTTCATGGAGCCTACTGATGAACATCGCACGAAAAAGAGCACAGATGCTGCTACCAATGGTTCTTGAACAATTGGTTCTTCATCTGAATTCATTGAAAGGGATGAATGTAATGGCGGCTTCAAGACAGGTTCATAGGAGGTGGACAAAAACTGGTGTACGATGATTCATTCCCTCTAAGAATCGGGAATGGTTAACTAAGTTGTTGTTAGAATCATTGGAGGGGGACATCTTAGTTTTCAAAATGTCACCGTAATTGTGTATGTCATGTTATGTCATTCTCATGTAGTGGGGTCTTATTTTTACCAAACCCTGCTGTAGTATAGTTTGATTAGTGTTGGAAAAATGTCACCGTAATTGTGTATTATATAGTGAACCTTTGAACTTTGGTCTATTTTTACCATCTCGCGATGCCACACGAAAAAAAAAAAAAAAACTCTAAAGTAAGACTTGTACGTAGGGATGGCAACGGGGCGGGTACGGGTATCATAATCCCATCCCCATAATAAAAATTCATCCTCATCCCCATCCCCAAACCCAACGGGTATACAACTTTTGACTCATCCCCATCCCCACCGGGTAACGGGTATTTTCTTATACCCATACCCATTTTTTTATTGTTCCATATATTAATTAAATATTTTTTATAAAAAAAATTTAAAAATCACACCAACGGAATCATGATACTATCAAAATATTCAATATTAAAATAACATACTCTTTTTGATTTTCATGATGTCAAATATTAAGAAAAATATTATAATAGTATAAATCTCAAATTAAAGTATCAAATAACAACTAAATAAAATTCAAATAATTATATAAAAGCTAAAAAATTACACATTACTAAAATTTTATAATAACCAAAATATTTATTAATTTTACAAATGATCAGTGGTTTCATTTGCATTCGATCCACCTACACAGAAAAAAATATGAAAAATTAGATATGATATAATAATTGAAATTGAAAATTTTAATTACTAGAATATAATGTACCTTCTTCATCAGATTCATTTTCACTCATGAGAACATCTTTTCCTTTTAATTTTTTAACACCTACAAACACCAAATGTAGAATATTAGATGAGAATTCACAAAAAATACTAACAAAAAATATTAATAAATTTGAGTAACTTACCTAGATGGTTTGAGTTCCATATCCAACTTCTTGTACACATCAAAGCCTCTATAGTAAATAATTAAACATTATCATGAAACAAAAAATAAATAATAAATAAAATTATCATAAAGGAGTAAAGATAATTAAATGTGTGACCCAAATTTGAGAATATCCATTTGAACATAACATAACGGAAAAAAAAATGTATAATTAAGATTATGATAAAAGGAAAAGTACCTTGAAGATCTGCTTAAACCTTAAAGAACAAGCCAAACAATTAAAAGAGAGTAAAAAAGTGTATAAGCAAAGTAACAAAAAGAAGAGTTACAAAATAAGAGTCAAACATTTTCATGAAAATAAATAAATAAATAAAGATAATCAAATGTGTAACCTAAAAATTATTTCATATAATGAAATTGAGGAACACCTATTTGAACATAACCATGTACAGAGAGTAAAAATTATGTAATAAGAAGAAGAAAAATTACCTTCAAAATTAAATCTTGAAAAACAAACCAGACAATTGAGAGAGTAAACAAAGTGTATAACAAAAAACAAAGAGAATGAGAAATATGTTATATATATATATATATATATATATATATTATATTATATATTATATTACTATGTATATATATATTATATGTGGGGATATGTTATGTTTATATATATGTATAATTATTTATATATATTATATTATATATTATATTATTATTACTATGTATATATATTATATGTGTGGATATCTTATGTTTATATATATATATATATATATATATATATATATTTATAGATATATATTTATTTTAAGTATATATTATATTATATTATATAATAATATAAATATAATAATATATATTATATTATTATGTATATATATTATATGTATATGCGTAGATATTTTATGCTTTTATATATATATATATATATATATATATATATATATTTCTTTTAAATTTTTATAAATTTGTCATGTTATAAATTTGTTTATAAAAGATCTCACTAGTTAAATGATTAATTTGTTTTATACGTATATATTATATATATATTATATTATATTATTATGTATATATATTATATGTATATTATATTATATTATATTATATTATATTACATGTATATGTGTAAATATATATATATATATATATATATATATAAAAGTATATTTTATTTATATGTATATACTATATTATATTATATTATATTATATTATATTATATTTTATGTGTAAATATATTATTTATTTATATATATTTTTTAGATTATTTAATAAATTATAAATAGTTTAGTAATTTAAGCGGGGACGGGTATTTGGGCGGGTATATATATATCCCCATCCCCATCCCCATCCCCAGTTGAAAATTTCGGGTATTACCCATACCCATACCCATACCCAGTCAAAGCGGGAATTCCCGTCAAAACGGGGACGAGTTCGGGTGATACCCACGGGCACGGGTTTATTTGCCATCTCTACTTGTACGTGTAGCTATGTATCTAAAACAATTTTTCCGAACTAAATTAATTTTAATTAAGATAGGAAAGTAACTTATCTGAAGAAAAATTTAATGTTCCATTACAAGTTTAATTGAGTTGAGACGACATGGATGGAGGGAGGTGCAGAGGGGCTGAGAAAGGAAGAAGGAAAATATATGTGCATGCCTCAACTGGTTTTAATATATTTTAATGAAGGGTAAAGTTAGAGTTTTAGAATTTATGGGGTGCAGGAAGGAAAATATTGAGGTGCAGGAAGAAAGAGTCCTTTTACTGCAATAGTTTTATGAAAAACATCAGGCAGATAGGGATGAGATAGGGATGGCAACGGGGCGGGGCGGGTACGGGTATCATGATCTCATCCCCATCCCCATAATAAAAATTCATCCTCATCCCCAAACCCAACGGGTATACAACTTTTGACCCATCCCCATCCCCACCGGGTAACGGGTATTTTCTTATACCCATACCCATATCCATTTTTTTATTGTTCCATATATCAATTAAATATTTTTTATAAAAAAAATTTAAAAATCACACAAACGGAATCATGATACTATCAAAATATTCAATATTAAAATAACATACTCTTTTTGATTTTCATGATGTCAAATATTAAGAAAAATATTATAATAGTATAAATCTCAAATTAAAGTATCAAATAACAACTAAATAAAATTCAAATAATTATATAAAAGCTAAAAAATTACACATTACTAAAATTTTATAATAACCAAAATATTTATTAATTTTACAAATGATCAGTGGTTTCATTTGCATTCGATCCACCTACACATAGAAAAAAAATGAAAAATTAGATATGATATAATAATTGAAATTGAAAATTTTAATTACTAGAATATAATGTACCTTCTTCATCAGATTCATTTTCACTCATGAGAACATCTTTTCCTTTTAATTTTTTAACACCTACAAACACCAAATGTAGAATATTAGATGAGAATTCACAAAAAATACTAACAAAAAATATTAATAAATTTGAGTAACTTACCTAGATGGTTTGAGTTCCATATCCAACTTCTTGTACACATCAAAGCCTCTATAGTAAATAATTAAACATTATCATGAAACAAAAAATAAATAATAAATAAAATTATCATAAAGGAGTAAAGATAATTAAATGTGTGACCCAAATTTGAGAATATCCATTTGAACATAACATAACGGAAAAAAAAATGTATAATTAAGATTATGATAAAAGGAAAAGTACCTTGAAGATCTGCTTAAACCTTAAAGAACAAGCCAAACAATTAAAAGAGAGTAAAAAAGTGTATAAGCAAAGTAACAAAAAGAAGAGCTACAAAATAAGAGTCAAACATTTTCATGAAAATAAATAAATAAATAAAGATAATTAAATGTGTAACCTAAAAATTATTTCATAGAATGAAATTGAGGAACACCTATTTGAACATAACCATGTACAGAGAGTAAAAATTATGTAATAAGAAGAAGAAAAATTACCTTCAAAATTAAATCTTGAAAAACAAACCAGACAATTGAGAGAGTAAACAAAGTGTATAACAAAAAACAAAGAGAATGAGAAATATGTTTTATATATATATATATATATATATATATATATATATATATATATATATATATATTATATTATATATTATATTACTATGTATATATATATATTATATGTGTGGATATCTTATGTTTATATATATATATATATATATATATATATAATTATTTATATATTATATTATTATTATTATGTATATATATTATATGTGTGGATATCTTATGTTTTTATATATATATATATATATATATATATATTTTTTTTTTAGATATATATTTATTTTAAATATATATTATATTATATTATATAATAATATAAATATAATAATATATATTATATTATTATGTATATATATTATATGTATACGTGTAGATATTTTATGCTTTTATATATATATATATATATATATATATATATATTTCTTTTAAATTTTTATAAATTTGTCATGTTATAAATTTGTTTATAAAAGATCTCACTAGTTAAATGATTAATTTGTTTTATACGTATATATTATATATATTATATTATATTATTATGTATATATATATTATATGTATATTATATTATATTATATTATATTATATTACATGTATATGTGTAAATATATATATATATATATATATATATATATATATATATATATATATATATAAGTATATTTTATTTATATGTATATATACTATACTATATTATATTATATTATATTATATTTTATGTGTAAATATATTATTTATTTATATATATTTTTTAGATTATTTAATAAATTATAAATAGTTTAGTAATTTAAGCGGGGACGGGTATTTGGGCGGGTATATATATATCCCCATCCCCATCCCCATCCCCATCCCCAGTTGAAAATTTCGGGTATTACCCATACCCATACCCATACCCAGTCAAAGCGGGGATTCCCCGTCAAAACGGGGACGGGTTCGGGTGATACCCACAGGCACGGGTTTATTTGCCATCTCTACAGGCAGAGCATTATTCAAAGCATTTTCATTTATATATTTTCAATATTTTTAATTGTATGTTAAGTATGAAAAACTAACATTTTTAATTTCAAAATTTTGAAAAACAAAAAATTTGTCGTCAGAATAATGTCTCCTTAAAATATAATTAAACAGAATATTAAAAATTAAAGCTTTTAATGCATTAAAATATAAAAATATTGAGCATAGTTTTTAATTTCATTATTATCAGACCCAATAATCCCACATTTTTTTAGAGTCTTTGTTCTGTCACGATTTTATTATTAATAAGCGCATTTTAAGGATAAAGAAATAAAAAAGTATTTAAATTATCTTAAATATCAAAATTGTTAGCCTGACTACTTTGGAAAATATAGAATAGTTTTAGAAAGACATCTCAAAATCTAAACTGAAATTATGTTTGACATAGCTAGCAATTTGTTAAACTGAAACGCTAATTAAGCATGACTCCAAATAGAAAAGACAGTAACCCTGATATCAGATTTTATTAACAAGTTGAAAGAATTATTTTGATTAATAGAATATCTTAAATATGAAACTTTTACATTGGAAAGACGAACTCTGCATCTATATGGGAAGCACATGGTTTGTTTTAAAAAGCATTTCAGGTCACAAAACAAATTTATAGCAGGAAGTGTTTGCTTAAGAATCTTTTTTCTGATGAAGAAACGCAAGAAAGAAAACAAGGATGTAACTGATCACATGATCCTGTCATTCCAGAGTCCCTAGGAAAAGAAGCTCCATTCATCTTCGGTTGTATTCATAGTATTCTTTAAATGTATCAGATAGATTGGCATAATAATCAGACACTGCGCTCAGATGTTGTGAAAGCAAAAAAATATTCTATATTTTTTTATGTAATTATATTTCCAAGAAATTTTAGTGAGAAATTTTGTGAAACTTCAGTTAAAGTAGTGCAACTGCTTTTTAAGGAATTAAATGCAAGGAGTTTCGCATTAAAGTGTTCGGTTGTCCTTGGTCTTAGAAAGCTGAAGAGTGTTGTTTAATAAGTGGGAAATTGGTTAAGTAAAAAGGTGTTGGAATAATGATATGTGTCATGGTGCTTTTGACCAGAGAAGACATCATCATTAACGTTAGAAAAGGCAAGAGATATGAATGACAGTGATCTCTTTCCCAAAAGCAAAGGACAAAACCAACCATCTCTGAAATGCAACATAGGGAACATATCAAGTGTATTCATTTACAGCCACAGCCAAGCCTAAAACAGTGAAACAAACTACGTTGAACCAGTTTTTAGAACTTTCTCGTGTGAGATTGAAGCCATGATTTAATTGCCTTGGGATTGAAATTTTGACCATTTTCATTTTAATAATGTAATTTCTGAATTTCATTTTATGCAATAGATTACAGTAATTCCTTTATGGTGAACGACATATGGACCAAACATGATTGTTCTCCCTCGGCTTCCTCCTTCTTGAGTTTGGAGGAAAACAGGAATTTGTTTCTGCAACATATACACCATTAAATTCTTTGTCGTTTGGTGTTTCTCTCAAGCACACTCCCTGGAGTTTCTGTCACTAACTCTTTTTCTACCGTTCTTATCATCTCTTGCATCAAATCAAAGCACTTGGACAATGTCTCCTAAAACAACCACCATCAATAATATGTAGACGCTATAGCAGCAAAGAATCAAAATATTTGCTTTGCTTTTAAGGGCAGTGATTGAATGTTAACTTTACCTCATCTAGGTACTCACTGGATATAATTGAAGCTCTCAGAATAGAATATTGATGTGGGAGTAGTTCATGAGATGCAATGATAAGGGCAGTTGCTGCAATAGTTGAAGGCTTATACTCTAAAAGCTTAATTTCTGCAGACATAAGAGAGGTGCAATTCAGAGTTTGTGATTGTTGGAGTTGAAGATAAAATCAAGTTTTAAGTATGAATAGAAACAAGCACTTACCATTTTGAGCATTGAAGATTATAGTAGAAGCTCTCTCTTTGAGTGCTTGCTTCAGTGATTGGTCTTCAATTTCAGCTAAAGAGATAAAGAAGCGCAGGAAAGAAAAAGGTGTAATTGACCTCATACGCCATTTCAGTGCCCCGAGAATCAGAGGCTCCATTTTCTGAATACTTTGAGCCTTAAAGTTACAACCTTCTTTCTGTTTCATTGATTATAAACACCACATTTTCATATGCCATGGTTAGAGACTGTTTTTCTATTAAAATGATTCAAATTACGTGAATTTGAAGATTTACCTGCATTTCCAAAAATGGCAAAGTTGTGTTTTTCATCTTTGAAGCAAGAGAGAGACATGATACGACAACAAGCCTAAGATACCACGGCTTCCCCTTCTGCAAACTCAGGACTAATGGGATGAGGGTAACATTGGAAACTATGGAAATGTATTAAGGTACAACTGTTCAGAGGTTTCTTACCGGAATTTCCTGGTTTGACATGAAACGGTGCATGTAATTCATAGCAAGGTAAGCTACAAAAGGGTCCAGTTTGTAAGAAAGCTGAACCTGAAGAAACATAACAAAATGTAGCAAATGTGACATGAAGGAGGGGGAAATGAACCTATTACATAAACATAACTTCACCTGAAGAATAAGAGATATGGCCTCACAAGAGAAAACGTGAAAATGTGTTAGACTTGAGTAGTTTGGGGAGGGCATGTGATCTGATTCGGAGGCAAAGAGTTCTGATACAGTAAAGTTTTGTTCTTCTCCCAAGCTGACTAGTGGGTCTTCAAGATCAAACTCCATCTTCCCTTTCTTGATAACCTAGTCTGCGTTCTACGTTCTGTTCATTGTTATTGAGGAATTCAAGGAATAAGAAAGACAAAGAGACAAAAAGTGGCAACTGAATTGATGGAAAAGAAAGAGAAGCTTCGCTTTCTGTGTTGATAAAGTGATTGTGTTGGCGTTCTTTATTGGAAGTAGTGGTGTTTACACATACATATTAAGAATATGAACACTTTGCTTCTCGCTCTTCCTCATCATAGAAATCAGGAAAAACACCAGAGACGTGAGAGGAGTACCTCAAGAGTGAGTTTAATTAACAAGTTTTTGGACTGAATATTAGGATTACTACACTTTCTACCACCTCCCAAAGGTAAAAGTTCTACAAGGTTTAAAATTTTAGGAAAGAGAACATAATTATGCAGCATGTGCGCTTGATCTGAGATGGAAGTGACAGCGTTTTGATTAACATTAGGATTGGTACCGTTACTTTCATCCCCACACACCAAAATCACCTTGTCCAACTCATATAATAATGTTCACATATTTTAAATTATACCGTTCATGCTTACACATTCTAGGCAAAACTATACGGTGAAATTGCATATTCTTGCAATCCCATTCTGTTTCTGTGGCTGAGGGTGTCACGTTTTGTGTCGTAAAATTTCACTACAGGAGATTCCTACATTCTGTTTAATGAATTTTAATTAATTAAAACCCTTTAAATATCCTTACTTTTATAATGGGATGCCTGCTACTGTACAATGCAGTTATATGATTTGCATCAAGTGTAAGTGGTCCTCTGGTTGATCTGGTGATCAGAGCATGTGCAACTGGAAAACCAACTTGTCCTATTTGGGTTCATTGTCACACCCGTGCAATGATTTCAGAACATATTGAGCTTGTTAACAACTGAGCATTGTTTCATGGCACTCTAATTAGTTATGTTGCAATGCACATCCATTTTTCAGCTGAGAAATGATAGTTGTGAAACAAAATGCTCATCAAGTTTGGAATATATGAAATGGTGTAACAGAGAAAAAAGATAGAATGATGTGTATAAATTGTTGTACATGTATCACATAATCTTAGCTTCGGCTTTTGAAACAGGGGAAACCCTTTTGCCTGAAACAATGATGGAAAAGAAAAATGTGTTGAATGATAAGTATTATTAAAAATGTTTACCTTATTATTCCCTTTGACCGGTTCCCTATCTGAATCCCAAGAAGAACAGAAAGGAATCTTCTTTTAGTGTGACATCCTGAATAATAATAATAATAATAACTTTGACTACCCGTTTTGATACTCTTACTATTGTTGTTAGAGTGGGTGAGTATGAGCATTCTTTTTTGATGGGGTGATCCCCACTTTGAAGATGAAGTTAAAATGTTGCCATATTTTTCATGTTGCAGAATATTAAACAGTTCCCATAACTCATGATGGAAGAGTGAATCGACATGAATGCAGAGTTGTTGACATGATGATGATGATGAGGAAGAAGGGAAGGGTGTCAGAAACGTCTCGCTTGACTTGACCGTGGTCTGGCTTGGGGATTATCTGTAACGTTTTGGCCATTGGGTCTTCTTCAGGGACATTCAATTCTTTGTCTTTACCAACATCTACCACATTACATGTGACTTTCGTTACCCAAACATCTAACTTAGTACTGTCTATTACTCAACTCTTCCCAAAATTTCACCAATTAAACATAAAACATAAATCCACTACAAATGTCAATTCACCATCACTTTCGATACAGAAATAAATGACTAAAAAACAAATTAATAGTGTTAAATGACTAAAAAACTAATTTTTGAAACAATTATCAATAAAATAAATGTGGATAATAAAGTAATTTTTCCGGTATTTTCTTCTATTATAATAGATGAGTATTTGTGACGAAATATCATGTTTTTTAGCATAAAAATATTTATTTAATAAACATGTTCACATACAAGTAATTAACCTAAGAAGTGATTATAATTTATAATGTTTGTCCAAGTGGCATACACAATGACCTCATTTTATATGGAAATTATGATGGCACATATCGAGTTTTCAAAAATAGATTAAAGCATAATCTTGGATCATCTCTTCCATTGGTGCTTTTGGATAAGGAGAAGGCACTAATACCAGCCTATCTCTCTTTTGATTGTGTTCATCAACCAAGAAACGTCGTACCCTTTCTATTGTAGCTCTCTTTTGTAGAAGATCAAAAAATAAATTGTTTTGACCATAACAAAAGGCAGAGGGTGTTCAGTGGTTGTGTTGTTCATTTGTTCAAAATGGACAACACAACCATGACACCATCAAATATGTCTGATAAATCCATAATTTGTTATACACCACTCTTGGTAACATCAAATGGATTATGGAAGAATAATAACCTTTTAGATTTCTCTCTTCCTCTATTTACCTTGCAATTAACGTTAGTTGTCTCTGCAACACGTTTCTTTGTTTTCATCCTCAGGCCTTTTCACCAACCTCGTGTAATTGCTGAAATCTTGGTAACTTCATTTCTCTTTCGCCTTTTATTTTCTTTCTCGAATCAAACGCACCATTTTATTTTCCTTTTCGAATCGCACACAACATACAAAAAAGACACAATCATCATTATTTATTAACTCTCTTCCAACTCGGGCCTAATTTATAATGTATTAGTATCCAAATAACTCATAATAATGTTATGAGTCGATTTTTTCTTACTATTTTTATTGTCAGATCAATAATTTGTTAGAGAACCTGTGATTCATAAGATTAAGAAAATGTATACACTAATTTGAATAGTTTCTGTTGTAACCATGTGGAGCAAATATGTCAACAGGAAATTAATTAAAGTATAGTGGGTAACCTTAATATGTAGCCATAGTATTGCAGGTGTGTTTAATTTCAGAGCCTTTGATGTTTTTTTCTTCTTTCAATACTTGATAACTAGATGGAATGATTTGAAATTTACAGGGTGGATTGCTTCTGGGTCCATCAGTGTTGGGAAGATATAACAATTTTGCCAGTATCGTGTTCCCTATGAAAAGTGTAATGCTGGTGGAAACAATGGCAAACATGGGTCTGATATACTTTGTGTTCCTAATTGGGTTAGAGATGGACATTTCGATCATCAAACGTTCTGGAAAGAAGACAGTGTTAATATCCCTTGCTGGCATGGTGGTGCCCTTTTTGGTTGCTATATGTTTATCCTCTTTAATATCTAACACAGACGAAAGCATAAATCAAGTCAGTTGTGTCCTCTATCTTGGTATTGTTCTATCTGTCACTGCATTCCCGGTGCTTGCTCGAATGCTTGTTGAGCTCAAACTTGTCAACACAGACTTAGGGAAGCTTGCTCTATCAACTTCTCTCATCAATGATGTCTGTGCATGGATGTTGTTGGCTATAGCTATTGCTGTATCAGAGGAAATAATTAGCGCTTGGGTATCATTGTGGGTTCTGCTATCAAACCTTGTTTTTCTTTCTTTCTCCTTTATCATTGTTAGACCAACAATGTTGTGGTTGATCGAGAAAACTCCAGAGGGAAAACCCTTCAGTGAGTTTCAACTATGCATTGTGCTCACTGGTGTGTTGATCTCGGCCTTCATCACGGATGTCCTTGGAACACATTGTATTTTTGGAGCTTTTGTGTATGGCCTGGTTATTCCAAAAGGGCCACTTGGAGCTGCAATAATAGAAAAGCTTGAAGACTTTGTTTCAGGACTTCTGCTTCCTCTTTTTTATGCCATTAGTGGGCTTAAGACAGATATCAACTTAATCAGCGGAGCTAGTACTTGGACTTTTATTCTCTCAGTGATTTCTCTGACTTTTCTCGGCAAGATTGCTGGGACTCTCCTTGTTTCAAACATGTTGCAGATACCAAATCGCGATGGAGTTGTTCTTGGTTTACTCATGAACGCTAAAGGCATTATTGAAATTATTGTGCTCAATGTTGGGAGGGATCAAAAGGTACACCATTCAATTTCTCACTTAATCTAGCCACACCTCCTTAACGGATCAACACACGACGATGACTAGTTAACTTTGCATATGCAGGTCTTGAATGATAAAATATTTTCAATTATGATCATTGTAATACTAATAATGACAGCATTGATTGCACCGGTTGTAACATTAATTTATAAGCCAAGAAAAAGGCTTGCACCTTATAAAAGGAGAACAATACAAAGTTCAAGACTTGATGGAGAGTTCAGAGTCCTTGTGGGTATTCACACCCCTCGAAATGTTCCCACACTGGTTAATCTCCTTGAAGCAACTTATCCCAACAAAAGGTCTCCAATGTGTGCTTATGTGCTGCACTTGGTTGAACTCACTGGTAGAGCTTCTGCCATGCTCATTGTCCATGCCAATAGACAATCAGGAGTTCCAGCCCTCAACAAAACACAAGCACAAACCGACCACATCATCACATCGTTTCAAAACTTTGAGGAACAGGTCAACTATGCTCAAGTCCAACCCTTAACAGCCATTTCCCCTTACTCCACCATGCATGAAGACGTATGCAATTTGGCTGAGGAGAAAAGGGTGTCCATCATCATTATTCCTTTCCACAAACAACAAACAGTTGATGGGGAAATGGAAGATACAATCCCAGCATTAAGAATGGTGAACCACAATCTACTACAAAACTCACCATGCTCAGTTGGTATACTTGTGGATAGGGGCTTCAACGGATCCAACCGTTTGATTGGAAATCTAGCATGTCATCAAGTGGCTGTGCTATATTTTGGAGGACCAGATGACAGAGAAGCATTAGCTTATGGATGGAGAATGTCAAGACATCCAAAGGTTCACCTTACTGTCATGCACTTCATTCCAACTCAGTATTCAAATCAAAGTTCAGAAACAGATCGCTTATGGGCCAAGCTTGATCGAAGTTTCACCACTATAAAAAATGGGGGAGAAAACCAACTAGACAATGAGTATATAAGCGAGTTCAAGCATGTGATTGCACATGATGATTCAGTGGATTACATAGCCAAGGTTGTGAACAATGGGGAGGAAACAGTTGCAGCAATAAGATCAATGAATAATGTGAATGACTTGTTCATAGTTGGGAGAGGACAAGGGACAATGTCACCACTAACAGATGGTCTTACAGATTGGAGTGAGTGTCCTGAATTAGGAGCCATTGGGGATTTACTAGCCTCTTCAGACTTTGAAACAACAGCTTCAGTGTTGGTTTTGCATCAGTATGTAGGGCAAGGACCAGATGGAGAGGACAATTTTGTTGTTGAAAGACCATGGGAATCAAGTGAACCTCGTCAAAGCATACAGCAACATCAAAGTCAACATATGCAGCAAAGATATGTAATGCCAATGGGAACAGGACACTCTCTTCTGTAATGTTTACGATACCATGAAGCCCATAAAAAGTAGAAATCAAATACAAAGAGTTTATTGATATGTACATTTAAATGTAAATTTTTATAATTAGCACAGCGACTATATAGTTGATGCTAATGTTTCCTTAGAGGCTACCCACAGCTAAAGTGCGGTGATAGATGTTCATAAAAGGTGATCATAGTTATTTCTTAAACTTTTGGATTTAGGCTTCAGCTTCAACTTGTATCATCATACAAGACAAAAACAGAAAGAAAAAGGTAACTTAAAATGTACAGTAAAAAGATGGTAGGTTTTTTGCTTTTTTAATTTAATTTATGGAAAAAAGAAAAATAGTTTTCAATCTTGATGTTCTTCCACTTGAATTTAACTAGTTCAAAATGAAATAAAGATCTTAGTATTGATTTTCATATTTTTTTTTTTCAAAATTATATAGTCCTGGTAGGAGATACAAGTAAAATGTTTTAGAATTAAATATTTTGAGAAAAAAAAAATACTCTTCCAATAAATTTACAGTAGATATCCCTTTGTTAGGGATGATTCGGGGGCTCCGGGATGATATTGGTTACCAAACTTTCAAAATTATGTGTTTTTATGACTATAAAATTAGGTAGGTAGATTTTTAATTTTTTATAGAAGTACGTCATGTAACAATAATAAATAAATTGATTAAGATATTTTTTTAAATCCTAAATAAATTGAAATAATAATCTTTTCGTCGTGTATTCATTGTTTTTATTTATTTCTCATTTTCATACTCTTTTCAGCGGTGAAACTTGAACAAAAATTTTAGGGAGGTCAAATTATATTTGTTATATAAAATTATTTTTTTAATTAAAAAATAATATATTTTTTTAATTAAAAAATAATATATTTTTTTAATTTAAAAAAATTAATTTCTTTATATCATTTTTTTATTCAAAATAAGCACTCATGACAAGAGATGGCAAATAAACCCGTGCCCGTGGGTATCACCCGAACCCGTCCCCGTTTTGACGGGGAATCCCCGCTTTGACTGGGTATGGGTATGGGTATGGGTAATACCCGAAATTTTCAACTGGGGATGGGGATGGGGATAGGGATATATATATACCCGCCCAAATACCCGTCCCCGCTTAAATTACTAAACTATTTATAATTTATTAAATAATCTAAAAAATATATATAAATAAATAATATATTTACACATAAAATATAATATAATATAATATAATATAATATAATATAGTATATATACATATAAATAAAATATACTTATATATATATATATATATTTACACATATACATGTAATGTAATATAATATAATATACATATAATATATATACATAATAATATAATATAATATATATAATATATACGTATAAAACAAATTAATCATTTAACTAGTGAGATCTTTTATAAACAAATTTATAACATTACAAATTTATAAAAATTTAAAAGAAATATATATATATATATATATATATATAAAAGCATAAAATATCTACGCATATACATATAATATATATACATAATAATATAATATATATTATTATATTTATATTATTATATAATATAATATAATATATACTTAAAATAAATATATATCTATAAAATATATATATATATATATATAAACATAAGATATCCACACATATAATATATATACATAGTAATAATAATATAATATATAATATAATATAATATATATAAATAATTTTATATATATATATATATAAACATAAGATATCCACACATATAATATATATATACATAGTAATATAATATATAATATAATATAATATAATATATATATAACATATTTCTCATTCTCTTTGTTTTTTGTTATACACTTTGTTTACTCTCTCAATTGTCTGGTTTGTTTTTCAAGATTTAATTTTGAAGGTAATTTTTCTTCTTCTTATTACATAATTTTTACTCTCTGTACATGGTTATGTTCAAATAGGTGTTCCTCAATTTCATTCTATGAAATAATTTTTAGGTTACACATTTGATTATCTTTATTTATTTATTTATTTTCATGAAAATGTTTGACTCTTATTTTGTAGCTCTTCTTTTTGTTACTTTGGTTATATACTTTTTTACTCTCTTTTAATTGTTTGGCTTGTTCTTTAAGGTTTAAGCAGATCTTCAAGGTACTTTTCCTTTTATCATAATCTTAATTATACATTTTTTTTTCGTTATGTTATGTTCAAATGGATATCATATCTAATTTTTCATTTTTTTCTATGTGTAGGTGGATCGAATGCAAATGAAACCACTGATCATTTGTAAAATTAATAAATATTTTGGTTATTATAAAATTTTAGTAATGTGTAATTTTTTAGCTTTTATATAATTATTTGAATTTTATTTAGTTGTTATTTGATACTTTAATTTGAGATTTATACTATTATAATATTTTTCTTAATATTTGACATCATGAAAATCAAAAAGAGTATGTTATTTTAATATTGAATATTTTGATAGTATCATGATTCCGTTGGTGTGATTTTTAAATTTTTTTTATAAAAAATATTTAATTGATATATGGAACAATAAAAAAATGGGTATGGGTATGGGTATAAGAAAATACCCGTTACCCGGTGGGGATGGGGATGGGTCAAAAGTTGTATACCCGTTGGGTTTGGGGATGGGGATGGGGATGAATTTTTATTATGGGGATGGGGATGGGATCATGATACCCGTACCCGCCCCGCCCCGTTGCCATCCCTACTCATGACAATAGAATCTAAACTATAACAATAATATATATGAAAGAGTAACATAAATTTTATCATCAACAATAATATATAAAAAAAAAAACAAAAGTTACTTTTATTCAGAGTGCTCCTTTACACTCTTTCAATGACTTAAAATCTTCAATAATTGAATCAAAGCTAAAGTTAGTTGCAATATCCTTTCAATATAGATTATCATAGTATCATAGTGTTTGCTAAAAATTCAGCCTCCATCTTATTTCTCAACTTGTTCTTGATTATTTTCTTCAATATTTGGATTCTCATGAAGTTTCTCAATTTTAGATGACGTAGATGCATTTTTTTCATCTTCATCACAAGCCTTCCTCTTGGAAAAAGAATAAATTATTTTACTCTTTATCATAATTTTTCTAATATAAATTTTTCACCTCTCACCTATTTACAAAAAGATAAAATTATGAATATCCGAAATTAAATCTTAAAAGCAAGACTCAATATTTTAAGAAAACTAATAACTTTTAAATGATTAGCTTCCCTTACCTTAAAGTAGATTACTAATCTTGTTCTTTCCTTACACAACTTCAAAGCCTAAAATAGCTCTATCTACACAAAGAAGAGTTTGATCAACAATTAAAGTATGATTTTATGATCTCTAACAGATAGAGATATGCCTAGAGCGTAGAAAAGTCACATACAAGATGGAAACATATTCCTTCAAAAATAAAAAGGAAAAGATGAACTTACTCAAAAGAAGAAATTGTTCGGTCCAAAATGTTCCTTAACTCTTCAATTTTGCCGTAGTGCAATTTAATTTTGAAAATAATAAGGAATTGATGGTAAAAATTGATATGAAAATAAAACGGGAGAAAGAGATGAGACACGGAAGAGAGAAACCAAATAAAAAAGTATAAGAAATTATAATAGAGAAAAAAAAAACGTGATTTTTAAATTTAAAAAAATCAAACAAAATTAATATAAATAAGATAATAATATATAAATAAAATAATAATATATAAATAAAGTAATAATATAAAAATAAAGTGATAATATATAAATAAAATAGTGTATAAATATTTTTTAAAAATATATAGAAAATAAAATAAAAATTAATAAATATAAATAAAATAATAATTTATAAATATTATTTTTTAAATATATAAAAAAAGTTAAAAGAAAAATGGTTGGGGAGCCGTGTTCCTTCATTCTTCCGCCACTGACTCTTTTTGATTTTGAAAAAAAAAAAATGCAAATTCATTATTTCAGTTCTTAATTTAGTTATTCTATTCTATTTTTGAACAAACAAAAGTTTGCCCCCATTTGATATAGTATAAGAAGTTTTTTATATTATAACTTTTTGTATGATATTCTTTTAGGAACATAAAAGGGAAAATTGACCGCTACCATAATGTAATTATAATTTTAACTATGACTTAATTAAGATAAATTTTCTTTTTACTAAGTACCTTTCAATTTTAATTATGACTTAATTAAAATGAATTTTCTTTTTAACTGTGATCGTGTCTTCAAAGAAATCGATGGGCTTTTTAGTAGGCCCGTTCATTAATAAAAAGAATTCCACGCTATACACATGTTTGGGTAATCTTAAAAATCCCAATCAGAAGTAATAAAATGCTATAAATTTGGTGTCAAGCAAAAAAAAAATGCATATTGCTAATCTTTTCTGGGGCTAGGTAACAAAATCTGACACCCATTGCTCTATGAATCTTCTTTCAAACTTTCTTTTCAGTGCTATGTTTGTTTTTCTTATTATTATTTAGTTGTTGAAACAGTTGTATATGACTAACAATGGCAATTAATATTAAGATCTGTTTGTTTGTTTTCAATACAGAAAAATGTTTTTTCCAGTTAATTGTTTGTATGGCTTCCGTGTTTCGTTCTTGTTGATCTAATGTTATATAGATTGAAAGATTAAAAGAATATAAACATGTTTTAGATGATTGAAAGACTAAATTAATATTTCCTTTTCAAAAAAAAAAGGGGTAATTGATAAATAATTGGATATGTAGAACTAGAGCTAAAAATTCTTATTATAAGAATGGGTCAGAATTTCAGAAAAATGTAGAAAATATAAAAAAATATTTTAGATATAACGGTTTTTATTGGATGAAACTAGAACATTTTTTTTATCATGTTATTTTTTAATAATAAAATAATTGAGTGTTATTTATTTAAAATATTATTTTATTTTTAAATTATTTTGGTTTAATTAGTAATTGTGTTTCTATATTTAGATTTATAATACACTTTGATTTTTTCTTTTTACATATGTTTTGTAGTCCTTGAACTTAAATATGAACTTAAATATGAAACTGAAATTTATTCATGTTCTAAAATGAGATTCATTTTGATTTCAAATTTTAAAAATTAACAGATATATTTCTGTTAACATAATTGTGTTAATTTACAAGTTTAAGAGTGTTTAGACTAGTGACATTAGAGTAACACGTGTTAAATGTTTAAATGTTAGATTGAAACGCCATTTGACACGTCTATGTCGATCAAATTGAATGTAATTGGGTTGGAGAACTATATTATTCAATTTTAAAGTTTGCAGATCAAAGTATCTAAAAATATAGGAAAGAAACGAAATCTAATTTTTAATCAAAATTTAAGGACTAAAAATATTTTAACTTTTAACTTTTTTGTTTACTTAATTGAGTTACAAATTTTTTTTTTTCAATTGAGTGTCAATTGATTAAATAGAATGAATGTAGTTTATTAGACTAAATTGACTTTAATTTGAAAGGTGTGTCAAGTGTCCAAAATAAAAAATGTTTTAAATTTTGATAAGTTACTGATCCAAATTTTAACTTATGTTATTTTTCAAATTGAATTTATCTCAATTTAACGGATAACCCGAGTTTTATAAAAAAAGAATATGAATTGAATTTTCTGTAAAAAAAGAAAAACTACGGAACATAACTAATCAAAATTTTAATATAAGAATCAAATTAAATACCTATCTATTATTTTAATCTTAAAACATCTTTATTTAAAAGGGTTATGGATCTTCATTATATTTGTAATGGATCTTTTCTTTTTTAATAAAATTGACTAACTAACCTTTTATTTTTTAAGAATTTATTTGGAAGGTTGACAATAATTCAGTGAACCTGAAAATAATAAACAACATGATTTACTTTTAAAATTATTGAAACTTTATAAAAGTTGATTTAACATATATTGTCGAATATGATTCTTGATGGCAGGGTGTTTAAATATGCATGTGAATCCTGTGAAGACTTCCAATGTATCAATCAAATTACCTGTGAAAACATTGTATATAATCTGAAGAAAGAAAAATTGAATTTATTTGGAAGGTTGACAATAGTTCAGTGAACCTGAAAACAATAACATGATTTACTGTTAAAATTATTGAAACTTTATAAAAGTTGATTTAACATATATTGTTAAATATGATTCGTGATGATAGTGTGTTTAAATATGCATGTGAATCTTAGGACGTTGTTTTTTATCTTTTATTAGTGTTAATTTTTGTGAATAAAATTAATTTTTCTATAATTTTTATTTTGTTTAATTTTTAAGTTTTGTTGTTTTCATATTTTTTTATATTTTAATTTTTTTATGTTTTTTATTTATAATTTTTATTATTATGAGTGTGTGAAACAGGTCAATAATAAGTAATTCTAGTGGAATAAAATAAATTGAAAATCAAGGAAGCATGGAAAACAATCACAGAACTACAATATTTTTGTTTATGGACGAAAATATGACTTGTCCAAGAGTTACAAGTATGGGAGCAACGATTTTAGGCCTCGTTGGTCAAGAATGAAGCCCGTTGGACAAGATTACCGACCTCGATACGCAAATATAGTTATTTAATTATGTTTTTACAAAGAGTTTTGGGACATTTCTCATTTTGCATGAATAGAAACACCTTTGATGTTTGGAAAAAGCTATTGGAGGCTGCTAGGGATATTGGGAAACTCTCCATTCTCTTTCTTGGGTCTCCTTCTTCATCCATGAAGGTTTTATCCCTCTTGGGTTGGAGAGGATGGTGGGCTATGGAGGCAGACATGCGAATGATGGACACAATTGGAGCATAAAGCAGTTGTGAAGAACCTTGTGAGGGATTACTTCTACTTCATGGTTCTAATTTCTTCTCTATTATTCAATTTTGTAAAATTTTAGGTTTTCCACCATGAAGAGCAATTATATTTGTTGAGATTAGATGTAAAACATTGAATTTTTATGTAAAATTGTGTTGTTAAAATATATGTTTTTTCAATTTAAGTGATTTGTTCCCCTGCTTTATTTATGATTCTTTAGGTGTTAGGAAATATCTCTAGAATTTAGACTTTAAATTAAATATTTAATGAATACTTATATTTAGAAATAGAACTTGGTTCATTAGTAATTTGAGACTGTGTTCTTTTAGCACAAATTACTATTAAAAGGGATTGTGTAAGATAAATTTACAAGTAAATAATACGTTCGAATTCAATGATTTGTGTAAAAAAAAAAAGAGCGTTGATTTACAAGATTAGCATATTAATCCATCCCGTTGAAGAGAGGAGATTTGAAGTTAAAAAATGTGATTTCAAGCTACAATCCCAATTTTGTAATTGGTTATGAATGAATTTGCATACGACTAGATTCGATTATAAAAATATTCGAACATATATCCTTCTTCATACACTTAAATACATATATTAGATAAAATAAAGAAGCTGCATCACATCATATAGAACAACGTTTTTTTATTTTACGCATTCCATTTTCTAATTCTAATGGTATATTTCAAGAGAAAAATTAATTTGTATTTTTGGGTTACTAAAGAATACATAAACTTAGCTGATAATATCTTTACTCATGTTTACTTTGTAAGTGTACACAAAGTACATTGTATTTTCTTATTTATTGCACCTATTACATTTTTATTTAACAACTATTCATCAACATTTTTTTTTAAATTAATTTAAAGTCATCAAATTTTAATTTATATTATTTTTAATTATATGGACAAATTTGTAATTTGTATTTATTAAAAAATTTTTTTATCTATCACATCTATCAAATCACTCATCAACTTTTACAAATTTTACATTCAAATTTACTCATTTTCACCTTCAAATCTATTAAAAGAAACACAAAACTTTTACTCCCAAATTCATTCAAATTCATCCCCTCACGATATCTAAATTCATCTTTTCAAGTAAACAGAACCTTAGACTCTCGAAATTAATGCATGATTCCACTTGTTAAGAATTTAAGGAATTGAAACTTGATAAATAATTATAGGCTCAAAGTCACTATGGATAGGAGATAGAATTTTAGTATATTTTTGTGAGTTGATTTTAACATAAATATGAAATTAAGATGATTGATGATGCATCAAAATAAAGTGGATAAAGTCTAATATTGACAAATTGTAATTCAATAAAAAATACAAACAGAATATCATGTGATAAAAGTCTTTAAAAAAATGATAAAATACTTATTACTTAATTAAAAAAATGATAAAATACTTATTACTTACTATATACGATCTATTATTTTTACGTGCGAGCAGTATATTTACCTTAATTGTTCACTAACAGACTTCCTATGTATCAATCAAACTACCTGTGAAAACATTGGATATAATCTAATGAAAGAAAAATTGAATCAATGATTTTTTTGATTTGTGGACGTGAACAATGGCTTTTTGATGATGAGATTTGATCACGAAGAAGATAGCCAGAGTCTAGAATTCGTCTTTTTCCCTATGTAGAGTAGACAAAAGGTATGGGAGGATTCGCTTTCACAATCAGAAAATTCAAATAATTTATAACCATTTTGGCATATACATCCATTTTAGTTGACCTTTTAGTTAACATCACATCACCCATCATTATTAGGTTATACTCCTCCACCAAAACACGCCATCCATTTCCAATTCGGTTTAATTCTTTTCTATTTCATTTTTGTTTTCCTAAAATAAGATTTACTTTTCCTTTTTCTACATATTTAATTTTTAAAATAAATCATTTTTCCCTATATTATATATCATCTACAATATTTTTTTTAACAGTAACAGATGATAATTATTGATATAACATGTTATTAGTGAATCAGAGTTATCTTTTTAAGATTGGGTGATTAAACACACAGTTAATATTTTATAGGGAACAGGATCTCCTATTTCCAAAATTGGGGGAGAATAAGATATTATTGTCTTCCAAAATAAATGCTTTAAGTTTGATGTCGTTTTCAGTCTGAAAGCTTAAACTCGATAGGTGGTTTTTGCCTCATATCTTAAGATTTAAATATCCACACTTTATGTAATTTTAATTTTATATATATATATATATATATATATATATATATTAATTATTTCTTATCCAATTGAATCATGTCATACATATTCATTTAAGACTTTGTTAAAAAATAAAATAAATATTTATTTTTATAATAATTATTGAGGGAGAAATATTTTTGTAACTGATTTTTAGTATACATATATTTTGTCACTTTTACTGTCAATGTTTTGATAATTATCATAATAACTGAATATTTTAATTGTATTAATTAATTTATATATATTGTTATTAACTAATATATATTACCATAAAAAATATAAACACATAAGTGTAACTGCATTTCCACAATAGTTAATAAAAGGCATTACATTTTTATAATGGTATGATATTTTGACCACATTTATTACTCTATTCAATCGTTATATATATATATATATATATATATATATATATATATATATATATATATATCATTGTTTTATTTTAAAATTGTATTTATATTTATTATTATCATCACCTAAATATAATATTTTATTATTAAAAATTTAAAAGTTGTTCAAGAAAAAAAAAGTGGTTATCAACATTTTTTTTTTCATTTTTACAACGGTTCTTTTTAATATATTATCTTATTCTATAAGTAAAAATAGTAAAAACCAGAACACAAATCAGGAATTAAATACTTTCTAAAATTGTAAGTGAACACATTTTAACCAAACAATTTAATTATTGAATATTATTAATATACCATGTTTTTAATTCTAATGGTAAATATTTACTAAACGTCACATTTTTTCAAAATCTTTCTTTAATTAAATTATTTGGTACACGTAATTTAATACACATTTTTAATTATTTTATGAACAGAATCATAACATTAAATAAAACTGATCGAATGAAGAGAATATTCTTTACTATAAATTTTTTGCCACCAGACACCAGACTTTTTCGTTTCTACCTACAAAGTTGTAATTCGGTTCAAGAGGCGTATCAGGTTTTTCCCAACTGTGAACATTGTTTCTCTTTTCTTTATTGTTTTTTTTTTCTTTATGTTTTCTTTTTCTCAATGACAAACCTTATAACTGGTCATTAACAAGTCTATTGTTAGGATAACTTGGTTGAAGCAGATTCTTGGAGCCATGACTCTTTCTATTCACAATGAAGCACCAAGAAGGTTAGAGGTATGTTGTTGTTATTATGATATTTTCTTTGTATTCACCCTCCATTGTTGCAATGCTTGTCTATAATAGTTTGATTAATTTGTTTCAAGCAGGGAAAATTCCAAGCCATGGTGGTCTGTTTCATTCTTGGATTGGGATCTTTGGTTGCTTGGAACAGTATGTTGACAGTAGGAGATTATTACTACACTCTGTTCCCTGTGAGTATCTCATGAACCCAAAATTCTTCATTCTTCTTTCTGTGTTGTGTACTTGAATTGAAATTGAGTGAATAAATTACGAGGTTTTTTGGTCTGTCTAACAACTTTTTGCCATAGAGATACCATCCATTGCGTGTACTCACCCTTGTTTATCAACCCTTTGCACTTGGTACTATGGCAATACTGGCGTACAATGAATCAAGGATCAACACAAGATTGCGGAACTTAATTGGCTACTCTCTATTCTCCGTCAGTACTTTGTTAGTGCTTGTTGTGAGTACAACTCTGTTTTTCATTTTTTGTTTTTCTAGTTTGGTTTTAGAAAAGATAAAATCTATTGTCTTATACCACTTCAACTCTGCTACGACTGGCTTATGTGATTGTTAATTTCATTTTTTCTGCTTTTTGTATAATAGCTACTGAATATTTTGTGTAACAGTTAGACCTAGCAACATCAGGAAAAGGGGGAATGGGACCTTACATTGGTGTATGTGTCCTTTCTGCTTGTTTTGGAATTGCAGATGCTCATGTCCAGGGTGGCATGGTCGGAGACTTATCTTTTATGTGTCCTGAGTTCATCCAGGTTCGTTATCCTCATAATTTCTTTGTCGCTCCTATTTTTTGATTTTTGAGAAATTCTCATCTCAACCCCAACCCTTATTTGAAGAAGAATGAAGAAAAAACAGTAAAACTAAATTTAATAATTTGTTTTCCCCAAAATAGAAGATAAGCGATGAAAGCTACAGGGAAATGATTATAGAATACCAAAGGAAGAGAACCATTTAGTCGTTGTTATTTGCCGGAGAAATACATTATTTTATTAAGTCTAGTATTTGTACGAGGTTGAACGTGATACAGACAAAACCACATATACTATCTTTTAAAATAGTAGTCTTGTTTTTACTAGTTAGACTAATTCTACAATTGAATGCTTTACAGTCTTTCCTTGCTGGTTTGGCTGCCTCGGGAGCTCTAGCTTCTGGTTTGAGACTTCTCACGAAAGTGGGTTTTGAGAATTCAAAGAATGGTCTTCGGAAAGGAACTAGTATGTTACTCTTATTCACTAATGGACACTGACACCGATCACTTTTACTCACTTGTTTTTCCATTATGGCAGTTTTATACGGCATGGTAGATTTGTCAGTCATCCATTAACTCTAAAGATTGCTGTTCTTTGACACAAGATTGATTATTTCCTCATTTTGCAGTTCTATTTTTTGCAATCTCTACCCTTTTTGAGTTTTTCTGCATAATTCTATACGCGTTTTACTTCCCTAAGTTGTCCATTGTAAAATATTACCGTTCAAAGGCTGCTTCAGAAGGATCCAAAACTGTATCAGCTGACCTTGCAGCTGCCGGCATTCATAACGAGACCAACCACCAAGTAATGTAACTGCTGTTAAAATTATTAATAAACTAAGCTCCAGGAAGTATATTGCAGTAGGCTGAAAGACTCGGAACTATTGCAGGTTGGATTTGATGCTAAAATTCAAGACAGGCTGAGCAATAAACAACTAGTTCTACAGAACATTGATCTCGCAGCTGCTTTGTTTCTAATATACGTGTTAACACTATCAATTTTCCCTGGATTTTTGTATGAAAATACTGGATCTCACCAGCTAGGAACATGGTAAGCGTGTATTAATTCCCAATGTTTTGGTGTTCTAAATGCGTTTTCACACGGCTCATCATCTGAGGTTGTTTTAGGTACCCTCTTGTTCTGATCGCAATGTACAACGTGCTTGATCTAATATCCAGATATATTCCCCTTATCAAATGCCTGACGTTGGAATCCAGAAAGGGTATACTCATTGCAGTGCTTTCTAGATTCCTGTTGATTCCAGCATTTTACTTCACAGCAAAATATGGTGACCAGGGATGGATGATCATGCTTGTGTCTTTCTTGGGACTAACCAATGGTTATCTCACTGTATGTGTATTTACCATCGCACCAGAAGGTTACAAGGTCAGTATCTATCTAAAATTCTAGGTTAAACTAACCGTTTCGTAATTAAAATTTAAAAAAAATGGCTGCCAAGTCATCTTTATCAAATATTTGTCAAAAAAAATATTATTATCCTTTTAAAAAATGGGTGGTTTGACTTATCTATTATAAAAATGCGTCAGTTTTCTAATTACACGCAGAATCAGTTTTGTTAATGATTTGACTAGTTTTTTCAGATATTTTTTATTTATTTATTATAAAGATTGATCAGTTTAATAATTAATTTGACTAAGTATTTGATTTTTCTCTTTTTTTTACTTTTATAATAATTTCTAAAGTTTTATATATATTTTTAAATAAATTTTAATAATTTAATTACAAATATTTTAAATAAAATTTTATTATTGTAAATTTTATAATAAAATGAAACAATAAAATTTAAAATATAAGTTTTAAAATATCAAAATTTTATTTAAAATATTTTTAATCAAATTTTATTTTTGTAAATTTTATAATAAAATGTAATAATAAAATCTAAAATATTAAGTTTTAAAATATCAAAATTTTAATAATTTTTTTAAAATATTTTTAATCAAATTTTATAATAACATGTAATAATAAAATTTAAAATATTAAGATTTAAAATATCAAAATTTTAATAAAATTTTGTTTTGAATTTTTTAATCAAATTATTAAAATATTATTTTAAAAGAATATATTAAGCTTTATAAAAATTATAAAAGTTAAAAATAAATAGAGATAAGTCATTAGTAAACTGATTCTGTCATGTAAATAATTAGTAAACTGACCCATTTTTGTAATAAATGGGTCAAAATGACCCATTTTTTAAAAAAATCAAAATTCTATTATTATACTCATTCCTGTGTTTAAGCGTTTACATACATTTTCCTGTATATTTATACCCATAAAATTAAAATATATATATATATATATAAAATAGGATTTACAAATCAAAATAATATACTATAATGTATTCTTAATTATAAAAGTTCAAGATTAAATATGTTTTTCATTTTCAAACAATTATAAAATATTTTTATTTTATTTCTAAACTAAACTATAAAATATTTCATCTCTACATTTTATGATAATTATGTAAAACATTCTCCTCAACAAACTACATGTGAGTATTATGTTATGGTCTACCGTAATACGCCATTTGTTACATAAAAACAATTCAATGTTATTTGTTATAAGAGATGATGTTTCAGAATAAAATAAAAGTAAAAGCAAGAAACTAAACTAAAGAAAATTATAAAACTTACCTTATTCAAGAGTTCGATGGGTGCAAAATTTTTATTTCAACCCATTTTTGAAAAATTGAACTAGAATTTAAGTTCAATTTTCACATGGTATCAAAAATATTAAAAGTTTTATTTACAAAACTTTAAAACTATTTGTGATCTCTTTTTAAACGATACTTTTGTTTTCTATTTTATATATTTTTTTGAATTCTAATAAACTGGTTCTTAAAAAAAACATTAATTTTTAAATATAGATATTTAAAGATAAATTTTGATAAGGGATAAAGTATATGAGTTGGTAATGATGGGTTCTTGATTTTGCAGGGCCCTGAACAAAATGCACTGGGTAATTTGCTCGTGCTGTTTCTTTTAGGTGGCATATTTTCTGGGGTTGCTCTTGATTGGTTGTGGCTCATGGGAAAATCAGGCTTTTAAAATAACTCAGTAGTGTATGTAAAGACCCAAAATTCAGACAGTTTTTCTTTGATGAAAAGCATGTATATAAAATAACATGAGAAGCTAGTAAGTTATGTGCTTCGAGCATGTGAAATTATTGAATACATTTTATTATTTACCCTATATTTGGGGAAATTAAATTCAAAAGTTCGAGCTCTTTTTATCATAAGAAAATTGTCTGTATGTTTTAATAGTTAAAGTTGTAGAGTTTTTATTTGAAAAGATAAATTGAATATGAAATTTTGTAGTTTATAATTATTTTCATATAAATTTATTTTTCTTTTAACTTCATACAGACTCTTTTGTTATATTAAACCTTAATTTTTGGTTGCAACCAAACAATTAATTATTTTATTTTTCTTAAAAAGTTATCTAAATAACATTTTATTTTAATTATGGTATGTTATTGTTTTACTATTACTATTAATTGTATACTCCATTATCTAAACATGTCTTATTGTATTATGTATATATGATATATAGCCTCTTATTTTTGGGACTTTAGTGTCAATAGTGTGTTACAATTTCAACTATAAATTCTGAAGTAGAGATGATAAATATATTTTCTATTGTTTAAACCCATCTCAATGTTAGTGAAAATGTATGGACCAAATATAAATATAATTAATATTTAATTATTTTAAATAGATATTGAAATATAAATATTTACATATTTATGTTATTTTTGTTCCCATTTTTGTTTTTATATCTATTTCACTTTTTATACTCATTTATTTACTAAAATACTGATAGTTCATTAGTTAATCTAAACAAATTATTTCACTATTCCTCTTGATTCTTAGTTTATTTTTTGTTTGAAAGAATAGATTTTTTTTTTTTTTTTGTATTACACAACTCTACTTTTTTTCTTTCAATTGTTTAACTTTTTCAATTCAATAACTTCAAAATTTATCTAGATCTCCAACGTAATTTTTATTTTATCATAATGTTAAATATATTCTTTTTGTGATTTCATTCAAATCGTATATTATAATTTAGGAAACGAAATATTCGATCTCATTACATAAAATATTTTGTAGGGTATAAATATTTTGTTTTTCTACTTTTTCTGATATATTTATTTATGATTTATTTTGTTCACAAGAAAATTCTCAATATAAAATTAATTAGGATAAATATTCTTTTCTACTTTGGATCTAATAAATTTTCCTTTAAGAATCTGCTCGCTTAATCTTTACTAAAGATGTTGGATTATTTTTATATTTTCTGAGTAAATAATTAAAAAATAGAAAGGCAATACAATTTGAAATACATATATAATTTTGTAAAAATATTAATAAAAAAATATGTATATGCTATTTTAAAAAATATAAGTTATTTAGTTATTTTGAAAAAAAACATAAGTTATTCTATTATTTATTGTATTAAATAAATAAATGGAAAATTTGTATTTAATAAATAATTAGTTTAATTGACTATAATAGATAGTCATATTTTATTTTTAATAAATAAAAAAATTAAATATATTTTAACTCCTAAAATTTAGGTGAAATTGAAATTCATTTCTATTTTAGACTTTATATATTTTGGTCATTAAACTTTTAAAGATAATTGATAGTTTTATTTACGTAACTATAACAATGTTGATTTATTTTTATGTTAAAGAACAAGTTGAGAATTAAGTTGTTTATGTGCTAACTTAAAATGTCGTTCAACACGTGACAAAATTTAACAAAATAAAGATAAAATTTAATTCACATCTATGTATAAGAATTATAAACATATTTAATAGTCTTATTAAAAAACTTTAATTCCATTAATTTTGTCAATTTCAACCCAATGATTAAGATAATTGAACTAAACACTTGATATTTAGTAATTATCAGAGTATTTATTAAAATAAAAACTAATGTTAATTAAGAGATGAATAACATGCTAATGTTAATTTTTTAATAAACTCGTGTTGAATTATCTTAAATATTAATAAAACTAATGAAATTCAAAAAAAATTAACATAATTAAATTTTTTATTCAAATTCTATTTTTTATTGTTCTAAAAATAAAATTTAGTAATTCTTGTTATATTAAATCAACTATTTATTTTTTTATTTAGTAAAAGATAAAATTACCCGATTAAAAAAAATACATCGTGTGTGTATTTTTTTTATAAATAATAACGTGGATAATATTGGTCATTTTGTTTGAGATAGAAAGCATCCTGTTTTCAGTGGAGCTAATAGGAAATATATTAATCGTACATTGACATTCTTTTCTTTAAAAAATTTTTATTGTCAATATTTGTCGAATAAACTTAATATAGAAACTATTGAATAAAGAACTAACATATTCTAAATATATTTAATAAATTGTTTAATTAAAGGTAAAGTAAATCATTTTATTAAAGCCTCCATCATATTGACATGAGTAAATTGTTTTACATGGAAATTAATGTAATTATTTGTTTAATATTTAAACAATAATAAATATTAAGTTGACCCAAGTGAGATTCTTATTTAAAATGTGCAGATCTCGAGCACACACCACCGCTCAAGGCATAAAAAAGGAGTTGAGCGCGTATGCAGAAGAGGAAAGGGTAAGGAGAAGAACCAAACTCTGCCATTGATTTGTTTTCATCTTCACAACAACAATTCTGCTTCTGGTAAATACCAAAACCCTATCACTCTATTCTTTTCTTTTCACTGCATAATGGATTCCTGCTTTTGTGAATGGATTACTCTCGTCGTCCCAAACGTCATCTTCTGATTACGCGTTTTTGTGATGATTGCACTCAGTTTTTCATTTATTTTTCTTCACATTTGCGTTGCAATTACTTACTGTTAACAATAATTTAATATTTGACTATTTAGATATATGAATAAGGAAACTGGAACTAGAATTATCTGTATTTAGAAACCAACGGCCAGATCTTTTTAATCATCTGTTCAGGGTTAATTTTATTATATTATATTTTATTATTTGATGTATGAAAATGATTTTTCACAGTTAGGAGTTGATGGAATCATTTCTATGAATGCATACACCCCAAGCATAAATTTGTGTTTTGAAGTTGAAAATCTCTATTTATTGGGTTCAAAAGTAGCCATGAATGTGGCTGTAAGAAGTTCAAAGGGTACGCGATTTGTTTTGGAGAATTTTTTAATAGAATAGAATTGAATTTTAGGCAAGGGAATTACGAAATATATGTACATGTGTAGTTTAAATTGATTTTTAACTTATTATCTACATAAAAAATGGTCTAAAACTATTTGAAAATATTTTTAAATACAAAATAGTTTCTCTTATTTTTTTTTTACAAAATAGTTCAAATATTATGTTGTCATTTGCAATAATTTATTGTTACTTTTGTTTTTTACTACCTCAAAGTGATAGAGATACAATATTTGTCTTGTTCAAGTGTCCTCTTGTTGATTCTATAAGCTTCATATCTTCTCTTACTGCTGAAGCATTACATGGATATAACGTAATAAGTTCTAGAAACACACATCAACCCTTAAGATTCAATCAATCACTTTCACTGCTTATAATTTCCTAAGCGACTCTCACATCGTCTAAACAATATCAATGCAAGTAACCATTACTTCGACTTATACATCCAAGCGTCGAACATATTTTGAAAAACAAATTTTGATAAAATTTTATTTTTAATTCATATTAAAGTTTTCTCTTTTGTTTTCAAATTATATTAAATCTTTCTTTTATCTAATAAAATGTTACCACATCGTTAAAAAATTTATTAAAAAATTTTGTTAAAAAATAATTTTTCATGTTGTTCGAGTGATAATTCACTACTTAAGTTATATCAATATAGAATCACAATATTTAAAGTTCTAATATTTATAAAATTTTAAAATAATTAGAGTTACAAAGAGATGGTAATAAAATTAAAAAATAACTATTATAATTTATTTATAAAATTTTAATTATTTATCTATTTTAAAATTAGATCTCTAAAGACAATTTCAGATCTAGATTAGCTTTTTAGTCATTTTTGTTAAAAGAATTAGCAAGAATCTCAAAAAAATAAGTTTTTCTTTTTGTAAATATTAAAATACCTTTTTTCTAAATTGATGTCAACAACAGAAAGAAACACATTAAAAGTTAAATATTAATTAATTACAATAATATTATTTATATGAGTAGAAAATAGTTAAAATTTACAAATTGATTTAATTGTTTTTTCTACTATTATAGTGATTTTTTTTTTTTAAATTCGTAACTTTATTTGAATCTTCTTAACTTAGTTATATTTTTAAAAAGAATGAGTTAATGTAATCCTTGTTTTCAAAATATAATAATAATAATAATAATAATAATAATAAATATAATCATAATAGTTAATGTTGATTTCACTTGTTATCACTGAAGGAATTAAATTAATTTATTTTAAAAGAGTAGAATTAAATTGGAAACATTTAAAGTGGTGATATGAAATCAGAAAATAACTATAATGATAAAATAAAAGCCATTGAACTTTTAACCCCGTCAAACTTGTTCTTTTTCTTCTTATAATTGATTCCCAATTGATTACCTTTCAGACTAAAATAAAATAAAATCCACTTTAATACTTATAAAGTTAATTTGTAAATAAAGGAGCCTATTTTATGAGTGTGTTATTGTGGGTGGTAGGTTGGATCTTATGATTGTTTATTAATGCTTTTTCTGGTCGTCCTTTATAAAAAGAAATTAACTTCAGGAATATTAAAAAGAATAGACTATATTAAATTTTATTAATCTTTTTAAGATGTTTTTTTTTTCTTGTACTAAAAACTGAGGCACAGTAGTAGAACACAAATCTACGATTAATTACATGTAGTTTATAGAAAATACGATGATTGTTGAAGAAAGAAGATCTGACCAGCCTTAAGCACGTTAGGAAGTTTGGGTCAGTGAAAGGGTGCAATAGAAATCCATCTCCGACCGCATCAAAATACAGTTCCGAATGGAAATGAAACGTCAAATAATTTCTGCAAACCTTATTTGCGTTCAATATTTCTAATTAAATCCGAATCAGCTTCTGTGGCATCAAATAGGCGAGTCACCCAAGTGAATGTTATTCATTTCTCGTTAATTATTCGTCTTCTTGACTTTTAAATCTCAGTTCACTTTTTCATTTTTAATAGCAAGCCACTGATAAGAAATGGATCAAACCAATCACTGAAGAAGGAGTTGTTCATTCGTGTATTTTCTTAACTAATCGAAGTGTGTACCCCACAGCACCTCTGCATAGAGCTCAATCTACATAAAGCGTACAATATATTCTTCAGATAACGCCAATGCTGCTTTTCTCTAAGTAAAATTTGGTTGTTGCGTTAACGAGCTTCAACACCATAACACCATCTTGCTTGGGTCTAGTTCAACATAGCGTGTTCTGGAATTTTTGTTGTGGATCCATCAATTCCCACAGTAGGCACCAGTAATTCAATACCTTAAAAAAGAACACAATTGCAGGTGCAGTGAAATTAATAGGGTGAACCGTATAATTTGAAGTTCTTCGTGCTTGAAGATTTGAACTGCGCCAATATAGTATTGTTCATCTATATTTGTTCTCTCTCTCTCCCTGTCTAATTTATTCACAGAATTTTATTCATGTATTAATCAAAACGTACTTTCTTATCCAAGGACTCAGATATCCGTGGACTAGCAGTTATTGTCGATAAATATTAATTATCCTCAGCGTTAATTTTTGAAGAGGAGAGCCATGGATGCCAGTGATTACGGTGGAGCACCAAACAAACCCAAGGTCAGAGCAATTTTCACTAAAGAACTTACTGCTATGTGTAGCGGTAATATTTCTCTAGAATAAAATTTGTTATCTTGTCGCTTTGTTTTCAATGCAACCAGGGAAAATATGAAGCAATGACAATTTGTTTCATTCTTGGAATTGGGTCCCTTGTTTCCTGGAACAGCATGTTGACTATAGGAGATTACTATTACACACTGTTTCCCGTAAGTAATGCCTGGTTCTTTCAGTTTCTGATAGGAGTTGACATAACTGTACAATGTCTTTATTCACAACAATAAATGTTTCTCCTATAAAAGATGGGAAATAGAAAATTTCTAATTGTGATTGATCGATACTTCTTGAAATATGAGTTGCCTAATTCATTCTAAAGAATCTTTGGTTCGACTCTGGAGAAATACCATCCTGCAAGGGTACTTACCTTGGTCTATCAACCATTTGCAATTGGAACAATGATAATACTGGCCTACTATGAGTCGAAGATCAATACTAGAAGGCGGAATTTGGCTGGATTCACTCTTTTCTTCTTTAGCGCTTTCTTTGTTCTTGTTGTAAGTATACCATTTCCAGTTCTATAATTTGCAGCGTCTGATATGTGTAATTTCCGTAGTGAATCAGTGACTTATTTTCCTATAAAGCTTCAACGATCTGT
The DNA here is from genome assembly GCF_037176805.1 of Vigna unguiculata. Classification (NCBI taxonomy): domain Eukaryota; kingdom Viridiplantae; phylum Streptophyta; class Magnoliopsida; order Fabales; family Fabaceae; genus Vigna; species Vigna unguiculata. Next base: position 47,677,840 of record NC_140797.1, on the reverse strand, counting down.
TGTGACAGGTGGATCTAGCAACATCAGGGAAAGGTGGAATTGGACCTTATATTGGTATATGTGTGCTTGCTGCTTGTTTTGGAATAGCAGATGCTCTAGTCGAAGGTGGCATGGTAGGAGACCTATGTTTTATGTGCCCTGAGTTTATCCAGGTCTGTCTTTCGTATAGTTTATTCAGTATCTTTCAGTGATAACCTTTCTAGTTACAATTCCTATATATTGGAGGTACGGTTTACAAACTCGTAAGTTGCGGTCTTCTGCTATCTTTTTTTACTTAAACAATACACGTTGTTATGCAGTCCTACCTTGCTGGTTTGGCAGCATCAGGGGCTCTAACTTCTATTCTGAGAATGCTTACCAAGGCAGCTTTCGAGAAATCTAATCATGGACTTCGCAAAGGAGCAAGTATGTTTTTATTCTTATTTTACAATGATCATCTATACTGGTATCTTATATTGTCTTGATTGGTTGATTTTGATATAGTATTATTTTGTCATGTATAAAGCTCCTGTCAATTCAAACAGCATGACATGATGACGATTCTTAGTGCAGTAGAAGTTGTTTCTTTAAAATAAAGGTGATGGTTTCTTATCTTGCATTGCAGTACTATTCTTGGCAGTTTCCTCATTCATTGAATTGGTTTGTATCTTCCTCTATGCAATCTACTTCACCAAATTGCCCATAGTGAAATATTACCGTTCAAAAGCAGCATTAGAGGGATCAAAAACTGTTGCAGCTGATCTTGCTGCTGCTGGAATTAGTACAAAGACTAAAGATCAAGTAATATAATTATGCTAAAACAACAATAATACTTTACTCACGTGGAAATCATTTTTTATCATCTCCTAAAATGATTTGGAACTTGTGCAGGGTGGATATGATGATAAGCAACAAGAGCGGTTGAGCAACAAACAATTATTTCATGAGAATCTTGATTATGCAGTTGATTTATTTTTTATATATGCGGTAACACTGTCAATCTTCCCTGGATTTTTGTATGAAAATACGGGAACACATCGGTTAGGCACATGGTAAGTGTTTTATGCTTAAGTCTTATTTAATCCAATTGCCTTTGACATGACTTCATGGAGAACAAACTCCTCTCCAATCCAGTGGAAGAGAAAAAAAAAACACTAAATAGATGAGACCCACTTTTTTCACTTTATGCAAATGTAGATATGAAGTTTCTTGAAATTATTAGGTGATCTTATATCACATAGTTAGGATCGGTTAGACGTGTGTAATTATAATTAGATTCTGATTCTGTTTTTCTCTGTTTTGTCCTTTGATGACAGATGAAACTGACAGAAAAAAGTTAAAATAACTTTATTTGAAAACTGGTGTGTAATTATAGTTAGACTCTGATTCTGTTTTTTTCTGTTTTGTCCTTTGATGACCGATGAAACTGATCCAAAAAAGTTAAAATAACTTTATTTGAGCACTGGTGTGTAATTATACTTAGACTCTGATTCTGTTTTTCTCTGTTTTGTCCTTTGGTGACTGATGAAACTGATAGGAAAAAGTTAAAGTAACTTTATTTGAGCACTGGATATGTTTACAGGTACCCAATTGTTTTGATAGCTATGTATAATATAGTGGATCTGATATCAAGATATATTCCCCTTGTGCCATGGCTGAAGTTGGAATCCAGAAAGGCTCTACTGATAGCAGTGTTTTCTCGATTCTTGTTGATTCCAGCATTCTACTTTACAGCAAAATATGGTGACCAAGGATGGATGATTTTACTCACCTCCTTTCTGGGACTTACCAATGGCTATCTCACTGTGTGTGTTCTTACTGTGGCACCAAGAGGTTACAAGGCAAGTTCACCAATGGCTATCATAATTTAATTTAAAAAAATAAATGAATTAAAGTATATATATTTTTTTATTTTATATGACAGAGACAAGTGTAACTTTGGAGTTTGTGGTGTTGCATTACAGGGTCCAGAGCAGAATGCTTTGGGTAATTTGCTTGTCTTATGTCTTTTAAGTGGCATATGTGCTGGAGCTGTTCTTGACTGGTTATGGATCATTGGTAATGGAACATTTTGAAGATATCCTAAATCTATATTTATTGTCATTAATCAACCTTATGGTTTAAGTCTTTCTAGATATATTAATATAGGTTACTGTCTCTGAATGAATGAATGAACGCTGTTATTTAGTTAACATTTGAATGTTTTAATAGTACATATAGTCTCAAAGCCAATCTTCAACATGTTTATGTTGGTGCTGTTTAGAAGTATCTATCTCCATTAACAATGCAACCATCCATTTGCTTCCATTTTAAACTACATTTCTAAGTAATGATTTTCTCTTTTGTTCACTCTTTTGGGAATCAGTGTGCACATTGGTTGGCCAAGCAGGTTGGACTAAAACAAACTATAAAACAAGATAAATTATTAGTTGGTCTCTGAGAGGGCAATGCAGTGTTATATCAATCAACAGAATTAAAATATTTAAAATAAATATTTGATATTTGTAATTCTTTCATGATTTTTTTTAAATTTAATCACTTGTTATATTTTTTTATACAAGTTTTCATATTATTATTTAAGTATTTTTAAAAATTTTAAACTAATACATTTAATGAATTGTACTCATTTAATTTTATTTGAATTTCAAAGACCAATCTGACAACATTATACACTTTGGTGGATTAAAAAATTGATTTGCTTTTCTATAAAACCTATTTGACCTAGATTGTTAGTTACAAAATAGTTTTAATGTAAATATCCCGCCTAAATGAGATAAAACTTAAATAATTGAAAACCTACTGGTATCAATCGATGACAAAAAATAATATATGTAAATAGTGAAGGATAATTTTATGCTATTCTTCCATTTAAAATTAGTGTGTTGGTAAGTTTATTAACTTTTAAAACAGTTACTATAAAAATCATACATTTCAAATTATATTTGTTATAATTGTTTTTCAGTAATATTACATATCATCAAGGGTCAAACTTTTTGCACCTTAAAAATCGCTCCTTACTTTTGAGGTATTTTAACAAAAAATTATTTTTACTTTTAATTTCTGAATACTTATTTTAAAATACTCATTCCAATATAAGTGTTAAAATTATATTTTAAGTTTAATTCAATTCTAATAAAATTTTAAATTAATCTTATTATTATTAGTTAATATAAAACTTTCAACGCATCTTCTCAAATATATATCTTCTCAAGTTGAGATATATATTTTGTAAGTGAAACTTGACAACAATAATGATTTGATAACAATTTGATATCAAATGAAATAATATATTTAACAAATAATAAATTTCACTAAAATAAACGAGACTTCTAATAATTACATGTAACATGTATTTTCTTCTCTCTATCTTCTTCAATTTTAGAAATAGTCATTTCGTTAAAAAGTCTTAAAAATAATTTCTTCTCCCACTCTTAATTTTTTACTGAAATATTACTACTTAGATGAACAGAAAAAAAAAAATCCATCATTGGCATCGTTGGAATAAAAAGGCATGTGATAGAAATGTATAAAAAATGGTAATATTTGTTTTGTACGGATGACAAATTGCGGAAGCAAGTGCTTGGCATGAAGCACTAATTAGTAATTAGCATCCGACATCAAAATATATTTAACCACACGACACTAATGATCCATTTGTCCACGTCAACCAGTTCTGGTCAACGGATCATCCAAACCAAAGCCCAATAATTTCGTTTCAGATAAGCCCAATGTGTTGATTATTTTATGCTGTTTTATTTTTGTGAAAAATAGTCTCATTGATATTAACAAGCATAGCCTTTTATGCTAGAAATAATGATTAATTGAAATATTTTCATTTTTGTTATCCATCTGACCAAGTCAGCCAACTTAGTCAAATTCTTACCTTCAAAAAATTAATTATAGATTTTTTTTATTATGATTTATGCGTGAAGTATTCATAAATGTTTTTTTTTCTTGTAAAATATTCTCTAACTTTGTTGATATTATAACAGAATTTGACTAAGCTTCTAACTTCAATCATATGCTCTCTATTTATGTGTTCAAACTCTAATTTTTCATTCAAAATTTTGAACTAATTTCACTTAGATCAACTTTATGTTGGTTGATTAATTATAGAATTTTTAACTGAAAAAAAAATGATCTTAGGTATAGCAGTCTAAATCTTCACGACAAATTATAACTAAATAGAAAAAATCTTTAGTCAATTTTATTATGATTAAATTTCTGATTATATCGCAGCCGACAAAAAAAGCAGTTTCTGTTTGCATGTGTGACAGTTGTTGTGCGTGCAGTTATCACTGAAGGAAGTTGTTTTTTAAGGAGCACTAAAACCGATATCTTCTTATTGACATGTATTATTACACATAAATTATTCTACAGTGATTTTTTTGTTCAAGTTATTTAACGTACGCACGTTGTTTTTGTTGTATGGTGGTTGGTGGTGCAGACAAATATAGCCGTAATAGAGTTTTCCATATTTGGATGATGAATGCGTTTTTTAGGTTTTGTTTATAATAGTTATAGTTACTAAAATACAATTCAATGGTTAACGTTAACGTTAGGGAAAAAGAACGTGCAGTCTTGTTTATTCTCCTGCAATCTTTATATGGTACTTCATGCACGTAATCTTCTTTAGCATCAGAATATGCTTAGTTGAGAGAGTTCCTGGAGAAGAAACCTCTCCCATTTCTCATTATTTTGAATCTTCTTTCCCTTTTCTTCACTCCAACTTCTTTTAATGCGAACTTCCGTGAAGCAAGAACCATTATTTTACTTTCATAATAAGTAGCACTACCCCATTCATCAACCCTTCATTACCATTATTCTCGTCTTTCATGTTTCAAGGTTTCTGTGTTTTTCTTCTAGGCACGCATCATACCTTACATCTTCGTTCTTTTTCAAACCTTAGTCTCAAAATTGGTACGTCTTAATTTTAGTCTTCCCTGTTATTTTTTTCTTTGGTGGAAATTGAAGAGAAAAACAAAGATTTCTCCTATAAATGGTGGTGATATATTGAACTTCTCCTTCCCTCCAAATTCAATTACTTATCTCGAATTCCAATATTCCAGAGATCCCAGTCATTTGCTTCAGCTTGAGTGGTTACTATAGGAAAACAAATAATACAAATAATGTTGGGTCTGATAAACATTTTTAGGTGCCAAAAACCAGTGCAAAGTCCTGTTTGTGGGTTGATTAGGTATTTCCACAAGGAAGCAATCCCAGTGGAATGGAAGAAACCAAGCATTGGATGGACAAAACTGAACTTTGATGGGTCCTGCAAAAGTTTAACTGGAAAAGCGAGCATTGGTGGGCTTGTTCGAAATCACAAAGCAGAATTTTTACTCGGTTATGCAGAACCCATTGGACAAGCCAACAGCACCATTGCTGAACTCACTGCACTTAGAAGAGGCCTTGAACTGGCTCGTGAAAATGGTTGGAATGATATTTGGCTTGAAGGAGATGCGAAAACATTGCTTGAGATAATAGAGAAAGGGAGAAAAGTTAGATGCATGGAGGTAGAAAGACATATCAGTGACATAAAATCTATGCTACCAGACTTTAACAAGTGCTTGGTGAGTCACATATACAGGGAAGGCAATGGAGCTGCTCATAAATTTGCTCAAATGGGTCATCACTTGGACCATCCTACAATTTGGAGACTCATTCCTCCTGAAGAAGTCGTCACTCAATTGCTTCAAGATGCTCAAGGTACAATTGTTTTTAGAATGAAGGGATAAATCACACTCATTTTTTCTTCTTGTTAATTAGTATATATGCAAATATATGATTTTGTTTTCAAATAATGTATGTGATATAAACTATCACATTGGGTGTAGAATTGACGTGTAAATATTGTAATTTATTGTACATATGTATTTATGTAAATGAAAAGCTAAGTTGGGAGAAGCAATGTCAATTTTCAAATACTAACTAATGTGTATAACTTCTTTTCTTGATCATGTTAATGATTAATGTGGATAAATATTCTGACCAAGTTTTAGACACATAAACCCACATGTAGCCTGAATGAATGGCTTCAACATGCTATTTTATTATGGAGGTCAATTACTGAAGAAATTAATTAATGAGATGACATAATAATAAAACAATAAAGGAAATTATTATGTGTATTCACTTTATAATGAGTGACATGAAAGTGACTTGAGTTGGAAGTAAGATGCATATGGATTCTTAATGGATAATTTCTAACTTTAATCGAATTTACACTCTGTCTCATGATCCTTCTGTAGCGTGTATTTTGAACAATGTAATTTAAAACTGAAAGTGTAAGTCTTGCGCATATATAATTATGGCATGGTTTTTTATCTTTAATTTTTCGATATCTATTAGGTTGGTTATTCAATTAATCTAATTTAACTCAATTAGATTAGGTTGGATTTTATTTATAAATAGATTAAATATGATTTTTTTAGTAAGTTGAATAATTGTGTAAATCCTACAAAATTGTAAATATAAAATGAAGTGTATGTGCCAAAAATAAAAATGCTTTTGAAGAGGCGAATTTTCCATTTGTAAGCCCACATCCAATGACCGTTCTATCCAAAAAACTTTTTTCTCTCTATATAACATATATTAATCTTGTTTATAATACTGCAATTCCAATTAATTAATGAATTTCCGTATACTGGTAGAGAGGTTCAATACAAAATGAGTTATTACAAATTTTACATTTTTTAAGGTAATATAGAACAGATTTTCAAATACACGTAATGTACAAGATGTGAGCTTTTGAAGTTGCATCTGCCAACTGCATATGCCACAAATAATCAGTGAAAAGTATGTTTCTCTATTCACATGAATCAGCTAAACAAAGGGTCTTTAAATTAATAACTTTAATTATAGTAAAAAAAAAAATAACATGCACCGAAACCAGAAAAAAGGTATAACATTTACATGTCATAGATGAATACAATTAACTACAGAGAAATAGAATGAGATAAAACAAAGTAACAAATAAAGAAAGAAAATATTGTACCATATATGAAAATTTTGGATGAGAAAAAATTTAAAGTTAAATGAATAATATAATTCTGGACCTAATTATAAATAGATTGAACAGCAGTACAAGATTTCATTCCTGTAGAATTCTGAGAAAGATATTAGCATAATGCATATAAACGTGAAATCATATGAAATATTAATCTGAATCTTACATAGTGTTCTAAATAGATTCAATCATGATTTTCACAATGTAATACATAGTCGTTGTTGGAAGATTTTCACCATAAGTTATTGCATGCTCGTATTCTATATGAAACTGGTAGTAAGTACTATTCTGGAACAATAATAAATAAACGTCACATTCATAACCAACAAGATTATGCATATTTAAATTCCTTGCTGATTTGAAGATTTTATTGATAAATATATGTGAATACATCTGGAAGCTTTATTTGAACCTTATAAACAAATGGAAACATGATTTTTCTCTCTTGTCTCTCTCTCTTAGAATTTTGTGTGCATGCATGCACAATATCAACTATATCTGTTTAAAAGCAAATATAAGTGCTTATCTCTTTATATCTCTGAAAAAAGGAGCTGATCTTTAACATTATTGGAGTGACAACAACCAATATGCAGAAGTGCTTATTCGTGATAAAGTTGACACATTACTTACCAAACCAAAAAACCTTTAGAAAATGCTGATATACTTATTCAGAATTTTCTATAAAGATAAAACTCTCATGATCATTTCTCATTTCACAAAAATAAACAAAGCAATTTCAGCTTTCAAGACTGTAACAAAGTATTAGAGATGCTAAAACAGATTGCAGTTTTAAGAAAACAGAACAATCCAAGTTATTTAATGATAAAAGAATGTTTTTTTTTATCAAATATATGCAGTTATCTCTCGACATCTAATTTTAAGCCCAACCTTTCAACACAGAAAACTGGACTTCATCAAACAATTTCTCGGCCCATAATAAAGTACATTTGGTACTCTAATAACTTATGCATCTCAACTGCAAAGAAGAAAAAAACTAATATCCTGCTTAAGGAAACATCTCATGTACGTTGCACCATTTTAAAGTATCTATCTATATACACTTCATGTGATTAATTAGTATGAAATTATCTCAATTTAAGTGATAACACTTTAAATTTTGAAGATTTAACTATATTAAATACTTGAAAAGTAGTTTTTTAATTGATTCAGATATATGAATATCCAAATTTACAGCACAGATCATTAAAATGTAAACTTCAGAGAACCAAAAACATCCAAACAAACTTAACTTAATCATATGACCTTTCATGTGATACCTTATACGTAACGAACTTTTCACCAAAACATGTGTCTATACATATATGAACCTGTGATCGATATAAGTTCAAGTTTCACAAACCAAGCAGGTTTAATCAAGTTTTATATATTTGTAGATTTCTATCATCTAAAACCAGAAATCAACAGGAAAATAAAAAACATCTCATAAATCGGTACTTGAAAGCTTGTCAAGTTTATCACTTTCAAACAAGTAATTTTAGAGTAGAATTTATAATGCAAACGTGTTTGGCATACTGTTACAATCAGACACCAGTTTTTGTGTACATGAGATTGCACAGAATGAGCACATAAAAAAACATTGACTTTGATCTAAGATGGCATGAGAAGCAAAAGCGCACACATACTAATATCATAGACATGAAAAATAGGTATCTAATTCTAACCACCAATCATGTGTTTTGTTTTATTTACAAAATCTCTCAAATGGTAATTCACAACGCTGCATTCATCTCAGCGCTGGCATTTCCACAACAAGGAACCTGAAATTTGCAGTGACACGATTCACAAGCATCCAAAATCAGAGCACCACCAAAAAGGCAAGAAAAAAGAGAGAGAGAGAGAGATTAAAAAGCATTGTTTTTAACAGAAAAGTTTGCAGCTTATGAGGTGAGTTAGCGAAAGATAAGGATTTTGGTTTTTGAAAGATTAGCGATCAAATCAAATGAGGATTCCAATAATAACGCGAATATGCCACGCGCACCCATGTTATGAGAATTGGACTATTAGTATTTTCTTTTCCTGCTATATAAATAAATACACACACACACACAAAATCACACACTCTTTTAGTTTTAGGCGTTAACCTGATTCCCTTTCTCTTATTTTATTCTGTTCCTGTTCTCTTCTCCCTCCTTCACTCCCACTTTTACCACAAAATATCCCAATTCCGCCAGAAAAAGAAATAATAAAAATTCAACTCTTATTACTATTTTATGGGGAAAAAATCGACGCCGGAGGAGGAAGGAAAAGCGGTACCGGAGCATCTGCGGTGCAACCGGTCGGACGGGCGGCAATGGCGGTGCCGGCGGAGAGTGATGGAAAACCTAAAGCTCTGCGAGATTCACTACCTGCAAGGTCAGCATCGGCAGCACAAGGAAAAGGTTCCGGAGTCTCTGAAGCTTCAGAGAAAGAGCCAAAACGACGCCGTTGAGACTCAGATTGGGGCGAAGCGGAAGGGCAACTCGAGAGAGGCATTGGTCAATAGGAGGAACCAATTGGAACTCATAAGGATGGTTCTGCAGAGAGAGGTTGAAAAAAAGAAGAAGAAGGAATCGCAATTGAATTTGCCTGTGAATTTGAATTTGCATTCCAATCACGACTTGAGGAGGGAGTTGCCGAACGGGGTTATGGCTATTGCTTCCGCTTCGACGCCCAATGTGGCTTCTTTTTCTCGTTACTTCAGGTCCAAGAATGTTGAGAGGGGTTCTGGTGGCAAGTTGCAGGTGGGTTTTGACTTTTGACTTTTTCGTTTTCTTGTTTTTCTTTCTAGTGATCGGTGTGTTTGTTTGATTCTTTTAAGGTTGTGCAGTGTGGACGAAATTTGAAGAAGGGGAGGAGGAAGAAGTGTCATTGGTGTCAGAGAAGTGATTCTTGCAGTCTTATAAGGTGCTCAAACTGCCAGAGAGAGTTTTTCTGCATGGATTGCATTAAACAAAGGTTGGAACTTGGACTTGTTTCGTTATTTCGCTACCATTTACAAATGTTCTTTTTTTTTTCACTGTGAATTTATAGCTTCATTGTTGTCCTTGCCTATGAAGTGTTTCTTTAAGTATCGTCAATGTTATAGATTATGGTACATTTTGGACAGTGCTGTCACGTGTTGCTTGATCAGAGTTTATTACCTAGCTGTAGTCTGTACATTACTTCTGGTGCAGTTCTAGAACTTCTTAGATGCCCCTTTTGAAGCAATGCCCTTAAATAACCGAGAAGCGCCGCTATAGCAACATGGCATTGCGTTTTGTAAAGGGAGGTCCGCCATGGCGGCACTCTAGACTGCAATGGCTTGTTTATATGGTGGAATTTCGGCGTTCTGCTATAACCACCATCTTCCATTGATAACGTTGGTTCATAGAGATGTGTGGAATGATTATCAATGTCAACAGAGGTTGATAAGAATAAAAGATTAAGTGAAAAAGAAAAGGACTTCATGTCTTGTACATCCAATTCCATTCCACTTTCCTGTTCCCTGTTATTTTTGTGCCGCTTCTAGAATCAGTTCTACTACACAAGGCTATTGAACCGAGATTCAAATTGTAAACTGCCGCCCTATTCCGTGAATCGTAATTTTGTATCAAATAGTAACTTTCAGGTATGAAAAGTTACCTCAAATGTGTGTGTGTGTGTGTGTAAAATATAATGTAATCAATTTAAACTGGAAGAAGATAAAACAACACAAACAAAAGGCATACAAAAACAAATCTACTAGTTATATCTAAGCCTATGAAATCTTTATTTTAGAAGAATGGAAGCAGACCAATGAAATAGCTAAACAGAGTACACACATTGAGTGAAGGAGTAACAAATAAATTTGGAATAATCAAATAGGATAAGTTCACAAGTGTTCTTTGAAATTCCTTTTCATAAGATTTGGTGAAAATTAAAAACATAAGAATTATTTGGGTGATACAAAATTACATTTGTTCATTCATGTATCATGGGATTTAAAGTCATTTAAGATTCATCTTGTAATACGAATTGGTAGATAGACAAAAATGTATCAAATCCCAAATGCTACTGCATAACCACATTGATCAATAATGGCTAGAACTAGGTGTTGCCAGCATCTTTTATGCTTATGATCAAAATATGAGATATTTGGCAATTTATCTGTTGAAAAAACTGTAGGTATTTTGACACTCAAAATGAGGTTAAGATGGCATGTCCAGTTTGCCGAGGAACTTGCACCTGTAAAGATTGCTTGGCAATTAAATATGAAGACAGTGAAAGTAAGGTCTGACATCAAAGATAAATGCTTTTTACAGCTACTACAGTTTTTTCTTAGCAGCACTTGCTGACAGATTGGTTTTGTGCCTTATGTTTTCAGGAACATTTAGCTAGTAAAAACAGAGTTGATAGGATATTGCATTTTCATTATTTGGTCTGTATGCTCCTTCCTGTACTGAAACAAATAAAAGAAGATCACCACGTGGGTGTAGAAACAAAAGCGAAAATTAAAGGTGGTAACTATTTTTCTTCTAATATGATGGATTGTAAATTAGTCTTTTTGATTTCAACCTGGTTATCTTACATTGTGCATGGCAGGGAAGAGAATGAATGATACTATCATCAAACCAGTCAAGTTTGGCTGCAATGGGAAAAATTACTGGTAAGTTCTCTTTTGTTGATATTATTGAGAAAATTAAAATGGTTCTCTAGTTGCTTGCTGACAATTATAAGTATCTATTGAAACCTTGTCTCAGCAATCACTGCAAAACACCCATTTTGGATCTTCATAAAAGCTGCCTTAGTTGTTCATACAGTCTTTGCTTAAGTTGTTCTCACGCATTAAGTCAAGGAAGAATCTCTGAGCAAAACAACTCTTGTATATCCAAGCAATCTGACAGGATAAGTGCTTGCATTTCTAGCGAAAGGTACCTATTGGATGAGAAGGCCATTTCTAATGGCAACTTAACTGATACCTCAATGTTGACTGGGTGGACAAGTTGTAATGGTGCTTCTATGGTATCATGCCCACCTACAAAGCTTGGTGATTGTGGTAATAGCCACCTTGATCTGAGCTACGTTTTTCCCTTAAGTTGGATCAAAGAAATGGAAGCAAAGGCAGAAGAAATAATTTGCAGCTATGACTTTCCTGAAACTCTGGATAAAACTTCAAGTTGCCCAATGTGTGTCGACAAAGATCATAAAACTAGCAGAAACAAGCAGCTACCGGAAGCAGCTCAGAGGGAAGATTCTAATGATAATTACTTATTTTATCCTACAGTTTTGGACATCGGTAGCAATCATTTTGAACACTTTCAGAAACATTGGGGAAGAGGCCATCCTGTAGTAGTGAGAGATGTGCTGCAAAGTACACCAAACCTTAGTTGGGATCCACTGTTCATGTTTTGCACTTATCTTGAGAGGAGCATGACAAGATATGAGAATAACAAGGACTTACTTGAAGCTTGTTTGGATTGGTTTGAGGTCAGTTTATCAATATGTTCTTTATGCTAAACACATTTTAAGTTGATACTATTATGTTGTTTGAGATAAAAGGATAAGCACCATCTTAGAAAACTATTTATTGCAATTAATCTACTTGGTAGTATAAAATGCATTTTAATGTTCGAAGTTTTTGCTATTTGTAACTTGCAATATCATGCAGCATAAAGACATCATATGCTCAGATCAGTGAAACATGAAGAAATGATGGATCCTTCTGTTCAGTCTTGAACAGAGCGACCATTGTTGAAAGTATAATATTAAATACGGAATTTCTTACTTTGGCAGGTGGAGACAAACGTTAGGCAGTATTTTACTGGGTCTCTTAAATGTGAACCAAAGAAAAATACTTGGCATGAGATGCTGAAACTTAAAGGGTGGTTGTCTTCCCAACTATTCGAAGAACAGTTTCCAGCTCATTTTGCCGAAGTAATTGATGCTCTTCCAATTCAAGAATACATGAATCCCTCGTCAGGTCTTCTGAATTTAGCTGCAAATTTGCCCCTGGGGAGTACAAAGCATGACATAGGACCATATGTTTATATTTCATATGGCTGTGCTGATGATGAAGCCGAGTCCGTGACAAATCTCTGTTATGACTCATATGACATGGTGTGTAGTATTTCTTGAATTAGTTTATTTAATTAAAACTTACCATGGAAAGACAATATCTCATCTTATGGAATATGCTCCGTCTTTTGATATTTCCTTTTGGTTGCAAAATTTCCACGTTCCTCTTTTATGCATGTAACCGGTTGATAACTTAGATAATCTCGCCTTTTGAAGTAAAAAGCACCATCTTGAAATGCTGCCTGTTCAGGAAGCCTTGTGTCCTTGTATGCTTTGGAAACCCTGTTCCTTGTATGTATGCTTGTTTTCAGGTGTTGAGTGAAAACATGAAAAGTTTTCCAGTACAAATATGGCTGTACCTAATACATTCTTGTAATTGTTTAAATTTTGCCATTTTTTTTTTTATTTTAATAGCCATGGCTTTCATATTTATATTGAATAGTTACTCAACTATGCCCGAAAGTATATATTCCAACCAAAACAGCCAAATATGCCACTTACTATGGTTGATGTGTAATTCCAGGTTAACGTTATGGCACATTCCATGGAGATTCCTCTGTCCACTGATCAGCTATCTAGAATAAGCAAGTTATTGAAAAAGCACAAAGTTCTATGTAAAAAGGTGTCATCTAAAACCACTACTGAGCATGCAGAAGACTGGGAACAAAATGAAATGCGAAGTTTGGTTAGAGAAGGAACTGAATTTTTAAGGAGAGTTAGTAGAACATCATGCATCTCTAGTGAAGCCAAAACAATATGCAATCAGAATTTAGACACCAACATTTCTGGTGATAAAGAATGCCGTTCCTATTCTGAAACTCAAAAAGCACAACGCTCTTTATCTTTCCACAGCATAGTTCTAAGTTCTGAAATGTCTCCGGATCATAATCCTAGAAATTCCTTTGAAAATTTAGACAATGATAAAAGGGCGAAGCCTGCAGAGAATGCTGGTGCTCAATGGGATGTCTTTCGAAGACAAGACGTGCCAAAGCTCTTAGAATATCTTAAAATACACTCTGATGAATTTTCTTATACTAGTGAACAGCACGAGAAGGTATGTTTACAAGAAGATAATTCGTAACATGATGTTGTCGAAGTTGGTGATGATTAATTTTATATCTCGTATGCAGATGGTTCATCCACTTCTAGATCAGAGCTTTTTTCTTGACAATACTCACAAGATGAGACTTAAGGAGGAATTTAGTAAGTATACCCGTGTTTTATCATGTATTGTAATTGTGCATAACTAAAATTGACTCAGCTGTTTCTGTTGTCAGAAATTGAACCATGGACTTTTGAGCAACATGTTGGAGAAGCTGTCATCATTCCTTCTGGATGTCCATACCAGATTAGGAATCCTAAGGTCTGTTGCGTTTGTATCAAAGATTCTTACCCTGTCTGTCTCTTTTGTAGTCAAGTTAAACAACAGAAATTTTAAACTGTTCTTGAACTTGATGTACATCCTTGTTGAATGTGATTTTCACATTTGGAAATTTACTTACAACGCCAAATTTGAAGTGAATTTCAAGCAATATGAAGTTATCAAAGCATACATTGTACCCATACATTTAAAAGGAAACAAAAATATTAGCACACCATCGATGCCCTTGCATTCCACGTAATTGCTGATTGAGAATATGATATTATCTAGGCACTGAGTTTTGTTTCACTTATCTTCTGTTTTTTAGTGTATGACATTTTTTTTATTATTGATCTGCAGTGTTGTGTTCGTGTGGAATTGGAATTTGTGTCCCCTGAGAATGTTGCTGAGTCTATCCAATTGATTGATGAGGTCCGGCTGCTTCCAGAAGACCACCCCGCAAAAGTAGAAAAACTGGAGGTAGCCTTCGTAATAATACTTTTATTTAGCAATTTAGCCTTTGTCCTGTTAGATGTTTGCCCTGAATTCACAAGGCCTGTTTCTTTTTTGGGTTTATGAATACAGGTGAAAAAAATGGCCCTTCATAGCATGAGTACAGCAATAAAAGAAATACATGAACTTACATGCAGAACATGATTGCACGAGCTAAAGTATAATTTGAGATGCCTCTGTACCTCTCATGTCTATGCTCCATATCATGTATTCTTTTGTGTACAGATTAATTCTCAAACTTTGGTTGCTGCCTGTTTCTATTCTTTAATTTGCGTTGACATCTATGCTTTAGCTGAGAATCTGAAATAAAAATTACATGCTCTGTATATATTTCTCTAAGGCTGTGCGAAAATTCCAATTAGCCAATACTATTCAAATCTATTTTCATGGAGTGGATTTAATCCAAATCTGTTTTTAGGTTCTAATTAATTAGATTTGGATTCCGCATTTTCAAACGTTGTTTAATGGGTGTCTCGTTGTGGTTATCAAGTTCATATCACTTCGTAACTAGCTTTCGCATGGTGGGGGTGCTGTTCTAGACAATTGCTAGACAATTGCCTGTTCCAAACAGATTTTTCCGTAAGGTTTAAATTTAAAAGCATTACAAATTTTTAATTTTTTTTTTCATATCTTTTAAATAATTGAGATTTAGTAGTCACTATATTAGGATTCTTCACTCTTTCTTTCTAATGTGATTTGCGGGCACCAGAATCATTCTTCCTAGTCAAAATTTTCTATATATTTTTATTGAATATGAAGTATGATTTAGATAATTTAGCAATCTTATATAAATTGTACTATATAGTAAGAATATGTTAGTATTATTCTCTCTTTCCCATACGATTTGAAGGCAATAACTTTAAAGGGTGCGATAGTTGATTTATGTTTATCGGTGTAATTTAATAGTCGTTAACCATTTTTTATACATTTTTATTATTAATTTAACCGGAATGTGTACTAGTGTAAAATTTTTTACACTGTCATAACTAAAAACTATCAACTTTAATAATAATTGTTTTAAAAGATGACAGATATGAAATTCTTGTACTGATGACATGAAAAATTTATTATTTATTATATGGTAAAATTTATCCTTTTAAACAATCGTGAAAATTACCCAGTTGTAAAAAGTATATTGAAAAAGCATGTTGAAAAGATTTCCCAATAATTAAAATGCCTCCGATGGTGTATCATCAGTGTTTTCCTTTTTTCGTTAAGTTTGATCGCCATATTTGTCTTAGTTATAGCTGCAGCAAGTAAATGAAAATCGTGTATTTACACTTTCCAGTAAATAAATAAAGTTGCGATGCTCTGTTACATAGTTGAGGGTTTAGAAAGAAAATTAAAATAAACCAGGATTTAGTACAAGAGAAAACTTGTAATACATAGCAATCATGATTTCGGAAAATAAACTACGTATTTTTTTTTATAAATGTTATTTTCTAATATATGAATTAAACAAAAAGAAATTATACTTTTCTCAAACCACCGATTCCCTTATAAAGGAGATATTGTCATTGCATCATATGTTTCTCTACTATTAAAATAAAATCGCAACAAAAATGCGAAGAATTAAAAAAATGACTGTACTTGCTAAAAGAAAGTTTACATAGAACTACTACTAAGAAAATAAGAAATTAGTTATTTGAGTATCAACTAGCCATTTAAGACCAGCTTTTTGTTCATTTCACTTTAATAAGAAATATGCAGAGGGCATTAAACGTATATTCACCGTTTTATTACTTCTACTTCCACTCTTCTGGTAAACTATGATGCTCACAACAAAAATAACTTGGTAATTAACCAAGATGAATACAGGGGATAAACTTTCAAAAATTAAAATAAAACAAAAAAATGTGGGAGAGCCATCAAGACAGATGTGTTTGTTTAGGGTTTTATGTTAGTCAAAATTGTTTCTCAAGAGCCTCAACAAAGAAAGAAACTTCCTCCTCAAGGGGCCATGAGTCCGTCAATTGTGTAAGAAAGAGATTTTGCCCAATCAGCTCTAAGTAACAGCGTCTGCAGTGTCTGCATCACATTGTAACCAGGATCAAGCTTTCGCTGCCAACCCTACAAATTAAAAAAGGTGAATCACATCAGCAAACAGAAATAGTATATGGGAAAGGAATAAGTATTATCTATCTTCTTCCTTGGCTGTATCAGTACATGTATATTTATCACACTATTTAGAGAACACAATAAAATGAAGAAAAGCAATTACCTCAAGAACCAAGGTTGTCACCATGACAGTACAAACATTGCCATCAATATTAACTCTGTGACGCCTAACTTTCTCAAGTAATTGCTCCATGCACTCCGCAGGATGAACCAGGTCACCTTCTGGGGTGCCCCAAAAAGTAAACGATTCTTCCACTTCCTGTTAGAAGACAAATTACAGACATCGTCTAACATGGTTCAAGAAAATAAAATCCATTTCTCTCCAGAAAATAAAGCAATCAAACAATAACCAATGTCAATCGTTCCATGCAAAACTATAGTAGAATAAATTATTTAACATTCGGAGTCAATAAACCAGAAAGCACAATCCATGTAACATATGCTTGGACAGTTGAAGACAAGAGTACCTCAATGAAGGCATCAGGATTTGGACAGTTTTGTTGCTTTGACAAGTTGAGGGCACATTCTGCAGCAGTCCGACCATCTCGGCGCGCAACAGCTTTAAAAAATTCCAGTAAATTTATTCTATCACTACCAGAGAGTTCGGCAGTCATGCCCACATCAAGGAAAACTACATGAGGCTTTGATTTGAAGAGCCGTTTTCGCGACTTGCTCTGACCCACTCGAACAAGGATATTTCCAGGATGCATGTCAGCATGAATGAAGTTGTCCACCTGAAAGAAGACATTGCAATGTCTTGGAAGCTAAAACTTTATGATCTTCAAGTTTAAAACTGTTACCAGAAGTCAAATTTCTTTTCGTTCAAACTAAGGATTAGAAGATGCATGATATGATTATTATTATCAACAGATCTAAGATGTTCATTCAAAAACCAAACTATTATTTTGGACAAAAGAAAATTCAGTATGACTGATAAGGCAAAGAAAACTCAATAAATAATTACAAAGTAGATCTAAACAACCAGGGCCATGTAAACATCACCATACTTTATGAATATCCAACAAAGAAACCCTCTAAAGCTAATCTGTAATGATCTGAAAAACCAGTTTATCACACAGTAAAAACAGTTTCTAGAAAGAGTAGATAATTATTAAAAGACATGGTTTGCGATTGTTATTATAAATGAAAACAAGCAATACATCAAGTCATGTGAAATTTGAGATCGTCAGTCGTGATGACTTATGCTTTATGGTGCAAAACAAATAAAGTATCCGCAAAATAAACAAATAAAGTATCCCTATATACAAGTAAGTAGTGGCACAAAAAACTGCAAATCAGAGATACTTTACCAGAAGCATTTTCAGAAGTGCGTGAGTCCCAATATGAGCAAGAGAAGATTTAAGCCGTTCATGTCCTTGAAGATCATCAACATAATACGCGACACTCTCACCCTTCTCATATGTTTCTACCAAAACAGCGGGGTGCACTAGTGGATAGACAGGCTTGGGGAAAGAAACATCCTTCCATCTACGGAAATTATAAATAAAGCGACTCAAATGGGCAGCTTCCCTCGCAAGGTCAACTTGAGACATCATGAAAACTGCAAATTGTTGTACACTCTCATCTAATCTTAACCAATTAAGGGCAGGAATGAATTTTGAAACTTTTGCCACCAAATTAATGATAGCAAAATCCCGCCTGATTGACTCTCCCACACCAGGATGTCTAACCTTTACCGCAACCACCAGTGGCTTTGCTTGCTGACCAGGATAACGATATTTTAAAGAAGCACGGTGCACTTGAGCGATGCTTCCAGATGCTACAGGAAGTTCTTCAAAATTGTCAAAAATTTCAGAAATTTTTCGACCGAATGCTTTTTCTATAGTTTTCTTTGTGTAGCTGAAACTATGCTCTGGAGCTTTAGTATGAAGTTCCGAAAGCTTAGTGCATAAATCTCGAGGAAAGAGATCAGGCCGCGTAGCTGCCCACTGACCCCATTTTATGAATGCTGGCCCTGATTTTTCTAGTGTGCGATGAACAACATGGAGCCACAGTTTCCTAAACTTTGGTCCAAAACTATCTGCAAATGGTGCCATCACAATGCTAGGAGAGAATAATATTGCTAGATAGAGTGCCCTCACTAATAAGATAAGTCCTTCAACTATTATGAATGTAAATGTAAACATGTAATTATACCCATCTTGTGCACGCATGTACAAAGCATTCTGTGATGGGTACCGTTCTGCATCTGCCCAATTTCGCTGTGCAAATGCAAGCTCTCCACTTGTAAATGCCAAAATACCAGGAACTAACAGATAAGAACGAGCTAAAGCCAAGCTCACTGCCTGCGCAATCATATTTACGGTAGGTGTAGCATCACCACTGGAACAATACTTTCTGTACAGCCTTTTTAAAGCAATCTGAGAATCATGTGTGACTGTATTGCTTGCTGAGGCTACAGAAAACTTCCTAAAAGAACAGCATTTATGAAAGGCTTCCCTTGTCCCATGCCACAAGAATGCACTGCGTGCTTCACCAGGAAACTTATATTGCACGTACAACCGGCAGTGGTGGATATTCGGTCCAACTGCGACAATTGGCCCATTTTTACTCGCTTCCAGGTATCTGCTATTGTGAGTACGAACAGATCGAAAAGCTCTCCTTATATTTCTAAGCATCAAATATCTGCAAAGTGAAAAACAATAACCATGTCAACTACAATAAAGCAATACTTTGATCACATGATTCAAGTATATTTCAGGTTATCCCATCCATAAATATTGTACACAAGTAAACCGTTACTTGGAAATGCTCCCTACAATGACTTATCTTCACTCATGATCATAATAGGTATAGACGTAGATGAGCACTAAAGTTTACATCCATCCCCCCGAGCGGCATAAAGGGGATGAAAAGGTTGATCCCGCATATAATATGTCCCACTATTTGTTCCTCACTTTTTGGAGTTCCAATTTATTCCTAGTTTGCCTGTATTACCTCTCCTTTCCACTCTGTTACAGCCCGCTTTAAAACAACTACACATTTTCTCACACCATCCAAGAAGGGAACTTAATTGAGTTAGACATTATAATTAGAAGGTAAGAACTGTCGTTTCTAACATTTTCCATTGATTAGATCTCTACCTTTTGAAGGCAATTACATATAAATACAGGTCAGAGATGAACCAATAGCCATGAAATAACAGCACCCAGATGGCTGGAGAATGAACGAATAGACCCTTACAATTTTTTTGGTGCAACAGAATGAAAGGATCAAGGATTCCTACTGAAACTCCAGATGCATTCCCCACATGAGAGATCCTGAGTCTAAAATTCAACCCGGAAAGAAAAACGACGAAGATTGTTTCGTTTAATCAAAGAAACAGAGCAGCGTGTAGAGAACGGCCATGAAATAAATATAGCAGGAAATAAAAAATTGAAATCACCTAAATGCAGAGGCGAAGGAAAACAGAGAGAGAAGATGAGGGAAGTAAAAAGTTGAAGAAAAAGGAACCTGCGAAGGAAGAGATCATGCTATGGTGGTTTGATGAAGATGATGAAACGGAACGGAAGGAATGAAAGAAGCGATGCTATTAAGGAGGTGTGTGAGGTGAGGCTGAGAACACAGAACACGTCTTTCCTTGACTGAGGCCGTCTCAACCAATGGAACAAACCCTAAACACCCATTAAATTCATTTCAATCCCAACATGGAAAACAAATCCATCTTTTCTCACAAATATTTCCTCAAATAATAACCATAATATCACACCAAATTCAAAACAATAATAAATTAATAAATTATTTCTATGCTATTAATTAATGATTTTAAATATTTTCAATAATCCGTTGTGTAATACCTTCGATAATATCAGTGGTCAGTTCTTTTGTGCGATCTGTGTAGAAAAAATCATGTTGAAATGTAGCTCAAATACTATTCTAGGAATAAACTAAACTTAACCCAAAAGATGAATAAACAAAATAGTCGTTTCCTTCCTTAACGAACCTTCTAGAATCAATTGTCTATTTTCTATGCCTATATTCCTGTTTATCAAATGTGGTAAAAAGATTTATGACTAACTTCTAGAAACAAACACGAGAAAATTTCTGACCAACTTAAGACGTATTAAAAATATTTTCAATCTGACTTAATATTTCCTTGTATTGTATGTAAATTTTTTTTATGAAAATATTTAGTATTTACTATAAATAAATTTCAACATATTTTATGTCAATTTTATTGTAGAATTTCTCCAGTGTATATAAATATATATACGAGAATTTTTCCTTACTCGGTTTATCTCTATCCCAGAGCTTTATGTATGACTCAAAAAATGTATTTATCAATAGGCATAAAATAATTAACTGAAAATATCAAAAACATAATGATTTTCTTAAATTAGACAAAATTAAAACCAAGGGATGATAAAAAAAAAACTCTTGAGATAATTTTTTTTAAATGAAACAAGCATTAAAAGTGCATATTTAAAATAGAATAATTATAAATTTTAGAATATGCATTGAGTTAAGTATAGAATTTTATTTTATTATTTTGTCTAATATACTTAACTCGAAAATATTAGAATATCAGACGTTAAGGTTATTAATTAAGATCAAAATTATCTTATGTTTCCAAAATTACAATATTATATTGATAAAATATTTTTGAATATAAAAGATATTTATACATAATTATGAAAATATAATTATGTAATTTTTGAACATTTAAAAAAATATAATTACTGTTGCGAATTAAATTTATTTACTTAAGATGAATATGCAAAAACATTGCTATATAACTTTATTTCGATTTAATTTATTATTATTATTATTTATATCCTAGTATTAGCACAAGTTGTCATTATTTAATTTATGTTTACTTTTTTACGAAACCCACCTCATTCCACACACTTTCCAATTTCTCTTTAGTTTAAACAATTTTCATTTGAATAATTAATGACAGCAAGTGAGAACAATGTACCCACATTTAGCACCTTTGCTTGAAAGCAACACGAGTGTTGTGATGAAAGGGAACGTGTCAAATTTTAGGGCACAACAAAAAAGAGAAAAGTGCCTTAATTAGGGTGATTTAACATAAAAACATTTATTAATATTATTATGGCGGTGTGATTTTATAGGATTATGTAATTATAAAATATTTTTCATCCAAGTCCATTTTTAGAAAAATTATGAAAATAAGAATTTCACGGTAAATATGTTTCTCACAGGATTGCTGGATTCAAAGTGCTAGCTGTATATATGAAATTGTTGATTTCTCATTAAAATTCGAGTTCACTTGGAGTGCTGATTTTTGGATTTACTTATTTAGAGTAGGAAAAGTTAAAATAAGATTCTTTTATTATTGTTGAAATTAGGTTTTTATGGGTAATATTTATTAGGAGACCATTTTTAATCTTTATTTCAGAAAGTTTTTTGCCAAATAATTACTGATTTTGTATAAAATAATATTATTGAAATACTATATAAAAAAAGCTGTGAAGAATTGTGTTTATTATTCATGGAATTACATGAGAACTCAGCATTGTCTCTATTGGTTGAAAACATAGAAGAATAAATAACCTAAGGAAGACATATTGAGGAAACTAGTATTAATGCATTTTTAATACTTTAGAGTGGTAATGACTCAATCCCAAAAAATGTGAATGTTTGATTTTACACTGTATCAAGCACACCAAAAATTCACAATGAATATTTAAATTGAAATTATTTTAAATATCTTTTTTTTCACTTAAAAATTGATAAAAAAAAAATCAGATTTGAAAAACTAAAGCAAAGACTTGTGTGGTTAAAGAGCCATGCACGTCACCATTCACACCAGTTCACTTCTGCTGCCACCCTCATTAATATACATCAATAATTCATGCTCTTCATAAATACTTTTATTAAAATATCTACAATGTTTTCTTCTCAATTACGTCATGATATATAAGTAACTCTCACAAACGATTCATTATTACAAAATTAACTTACGTTCACACATCTTAATAAAGCATTATTATTTTTAAATGTTTCTTAGAATTGATAATAGGGTTATTTTAAAAACAAATTAATGAATCATTAATCACCAATCTTTGTTGTTTTTGTCGCTTCATTTTCTAATTTCCTTATAAGGAGTAGAGGAAGTTCTATAAGGAAGAGTAAAAGTGTTTTTCGCAAAAAAAATCACGTCACACGTGATTGAATAACAGGCATGGATGAGGATTAATGTATATTCTCATAAATGGGAACAACAGTCTTATAGTTAGAATTGTCAAAATGGGTTGAAATTCGTGAGCTAACCTGGTTTATGGGTTTGGACCGAGTTGAGTTGAAATTTTTTTACAAATTTCCGGCTATTTAGAATCCGGCTCATCCGGGTTGAACCCGTAGTGAGCCGGGTTGGCTCACCAACCCGCAGATAAAAGAGTCACACAAGTGTTTTTATCTTTTTTTATTAAGTTGGACTTTATATTTGGGTCATGTTAAGTTATTTTTTTATCCAACACATAAATAATTTGTATTTTTTTTATTTTGGTTTGTATTTGGATTGTATTAAAGTTTATTTAGACTTTAATTAGAATTACAATTTAGTTTTGACTGAACAAAAAAATAAAAAATAATATATATTTTTTAATTAATTGAACTCGTGAGCTAACCCATTTAACCCGCTAACCCGTGGTGGGCCGGACCGGATTCAAATTTTTTTGGCTCGCTAAAAAGTGAGACGAGTTGGATTGTCTCACTAAATCATCAATCCATGATGGGTCAAGTCGGGTCGAACCGAGTTACCCGTTTTGACAGCTCTACCTATCGTTAAAGCTTTTATTTCTTAAAGAATTTTAAGCTACTAACACTGTTATCCAAACACAGTATTATCACAGACTAGGTGCAACTTATGGATCATACACGGCCAAAATAGCCCAGCCCAATAAATGGGTTGCAACGTATAATCCAATTTTAAATTCGTTGCCTCTTCAATACTATATTCAATACACATTTTTAATTTAAGATTTTGATTTGAGTACGTAACTACTAGAGAGGTGAATAAGTCAGCCCGTCTTGAGCCCACATTTCTGTATGTAGGCCCATAGATATAAATGGGCCATTTAGTTTGAGCCCACCTTTTATATTGATTTTTGTTAAAAAATAAAGATGAACACAACAATTAAATAACTAAAAAGTAAGGTAAAAAAGAGGATGGTTGGAATGGGAGAAACATTTGTTTATTAAATGAGAGAAAAGTTAATGAATACGTACGGATAAAAATATTAAGAACGTGTAATAGACATAGCAGAAAGAATGAGGCCATTATCCATTGGATTTTTTTTTAATCTATAATTATAACATATAAGTTAATCTTATGCACTTTAATTTTGCCAGTGCGCTATTTTAAATTAAAAACCCTGGTCTCAAGAAGAGAGAAAAATATTAGAAGAGAAAAGAAGAGAAAAATACGATATATAGAAAACACAAAGTGAGTACGTATTGGAATGAAAGTAAAAAAATTAGAGTCAAACGATTGCAGTGGACCTTAACAGTGATGAAAGTCTTTTTCTAATAATTTAGGAAGCATTGAACCCATTTTTGTTTTAAGTTTGATAATGATTAGTGGTAGAGAAATTACGTGACACTTGTAGTTATGTGGAGACTACAGACCTAATTACAGCCATCTTAACCTAATATTATGGACAAATTTTATGAGTGGAATCACATCACTGAGCTATTTATTGACTAATCAAACACTGCATTCTCTAATTTCTGCTGACCTTCTTGCTCTGAGGAGAGTTGGTCCATCCAATAGCCAATTCATTCAACTTCTTTTCTCCGCCCACAGTTTTTCAATATATCTTCTGATCGGTCACTGCCATTAACATCCATGGCGTTGAAAACTGCACTTCAACCTTCAATTATATTTTTCCAGAAGCTTTTCATTTTCTAATGGGTCACATCTCACGGGAATAAATCACCTATATATAAGTTTCTTTTCGTCTTTAATTTGTTGGGCAGAAATAAATATATACCGGGACTTCAATGTTCATATATTATTACACTTTAATGTCATTGTTGAAATATTAAGTGAGAGAAAGATTGCCACTATCCACAGTAGAGACACGTTTTATTGATAAGCATCTTACAAATCATGTTTAATCTATTTCACACCATTTTCAATGCAGTATAAAAAAAATCAACGAGGAATTTGCGTTAAATAAAGCTACGCTGTAGATCAAAGTAAGCGTTGTTTTTGGACGCCGACATTAAAAGATGTCTGAATATGTCAAGGAAATGGATAGACGTTGCAAATAATTATTCTGAGTAATTTAAAAGGTAGAGATAAGATAAAAAGAAGAAAATGGAAGTGAAGCGAAGCGATGACAATAAGACATGGATCCACTTTAAGTGTTTACTTATTCAAAATCTTTGAAGTTGGAAACAGTTTTTCTTTGGTCGGTCGAGAGAGAAAGCGAGAGTCGCAGTGGCAAATACATAGGCGCGAGTCAAAGACTAGGCCATAATAACCAATATCCTTTCCTTAATAATCTAAAACAGATGGACATACATGTCTCTATTGTAGGACACGTTCTGAACCCTTTTGCTTAACGACAAATGCGACTTCGTGTGCACACACACCTAGTTGTCTACAAAGTCAATCATTTTTGTGTGACGTAAACGTGACGAACATGTTACATGCGTACGGGAAAACAAGGGTAATCAGTAACCCAAACTTATGAACCTTCATTATTAACGAGTGAGACAAAGAAAGCTATCATCTTAGATAAACAACTTAAGATGGTGACTTAGCAGCTTACCATACCTATTTAATGCAGAATTATGCTTCAAAGATAGTGTGTGGTCGAAAGCTTGGCGTTGACCAAAAAATGTCCAACTTTCCTGCTTCCATAGTCATCCCAGCCACCCAATATGATGTGATGAATAATAATGCATCTGTTCTTACACAATGCCTTCAAATGATTCGTGATTGTAGCAGGTCTAAATGATTGAGTGTTCCATATTAATTATATTACCAAGTAGTTTCAATTTTTCCATGTTAGTTTTGTGTGTTTAAAAGACAAAAAATTGTGGGAAGACAGAAATTTAGGACTTGGTGGTGAGTATTATGAAGGATTATTAGAGCATGTGGCAGAAAGCATGTAGAGGCAATTCCCAGTTATATAGAGACGGGTCAATGTTGAGGAGTAGGACCAGGTTTTTGTTTGCTTCTGATTCTGAGTAGTTCTGTTAATATGCTTTGATGAAAAAGGCACATGCAGTTCAAATATATATATGGATCGTACTTTCTACATAAACGATAATTGTGGAATACACGTAATTTAGAAATTCTACATAAACGTACCTAACACCTGTACAACCCTCATTTGCTTCCAACACCTCAATTCTTGTTGGGTATTGGGCTCCCTTCCTATGTGGAGAAAAGGCCCAAAATTTGAGAAGCCCATGTCTCACTTAAACCTAGTGGAGAGGAGGCTATAAAATAAAGAGAGAGGCAGAACAATAGAGTCAGAATACACTGAAAGCCCTAACACATAGAGGGAGAGGTAGAGGGAAAATTCTGTTCACGTTTTTCATAGAGCTGTCGCAGTAAATTCGGCGCTGCGGATTCGTTCACCGTTGGATCGGGCTGAAATTTTTACAGCAGGTTCGGAACTCATTGCTCTTCATTCTGACCGGTCGGATCTTTGATACGAGGTCTGAGTTGGGAGATATTAATTTCGCACTGCAGCAGTGATTTGTAGAGGTTTTCCTCTCTTGTTCTTCTCTATTTGAAAGCTTTGTTGCTTTGTTATTTGGTTGGGTGTTGGCACTAATTTGTGCTATTGATTAAGACTCTTTTGTACTCTTGTTGATCATAGTGAAGCTATTTCTTTGGTCTGGACGACTCGTGGTTTTTACCCTTGATTTGAGGGGTTTTCCACGTTAAAAATCTTGGTGCCTTTATTTGTGCTTTTGGTGGTTTATTATTGCTGCTCTTTGATTATTGCTCCTCATAGATTCTTGCAAGTTAGGGGAAATTATATCCGCTGCATTCTCTGGTATATTGTTTGTTATTGTTTTCCCCATCAGAGTGGTATCAGAGCTCTTGGTTGGGCTATATTTACTTGCTTGAATGATGGAGGCAAATGCAAAGATGGTTGCTTTGAATGGTACAAATTATCATTTGTGGAAGGGCAAGATGAAAGATTTATTATTTGTCAAGAAATTGCATCTTCCGGTCTTTGCTACACAGAAGCCAGATTCTATGTCTGAAGAAGAATGGGACTTTGAGCACCAACAGGTATGTGGTTTTATTCGGCAATATGTTGAAGATAATGTTTATAATCATATTGCTAATGAGACACATGCCAGAGCTTTGTGGGAGAAGATTGAGTCTTTGTATGCTTCTAAGTCGGGCAATAATAAATTGTATTTGTTAAATTGCTTGATGAATTTGAGGTACAGGGAGAATTCTTCTATTTCTGATCACTTAAATGAGTTTCAAGGGCTCCTAGATCAATTGTCAGGAATGGGCATAAAGTTTGATGACGAAGTTATGGGATTATGGTTGCTTAATACTCTACCAGAGTCTTGGGAGGTATTTCGGGTTTCAATTACGAACTCTGCCTCGAATGGTGTTGTTTCTTTTCAGATGGCAAAGAGCGGTGCTCTTAATGAAGAGATGAGAAGGAAGGCACATGGTTCTTCATCTCAGTCTGAGATGCTTGTTACAGAAGCTAGGGGGAGAAGTCAGAAAAAGGAACATAAAGGTGGTAGAGAGAAGAGTAGGAGCAAGTCCAAGTCAAGATACAAGAATTTAGAGTGCCATTTTTGTCATAAAACTGGACACATTCAGAAATACTGTTTTAAGTGGAAAAAGGAGAACAAAGACAAGAAGGGCAAACAGAGAGAGAATGATCATGATGATGATGATCGTGTCACTACTGCTACAGATGGTGATCTTGTTCTTCTTCGTGACTTTGAGTCCGTTAATCTTGTATCTGATGAGAGCATGTGGATTATTGATAGTGGTGCTACACTGCATGTTACACCTAGGAAGGAGTTCTTCACATCTTACACTTCTGGTGATTTTGGAGTGTTGAAGATGGGTAATGATGGTGAGTCTAAAGTGATTGGTGTTGGTGATGTTTGCCTGCAAACCAACATGGGAGTGCAGTTGTTGCTTAAAGGAGTCAAACATGCTCCGGATGTCCGTTTTAATTTAATCTCTGTGCAGTTGCTTGATGATTGTGGTTATGACAATCACTTTGGTTCTAGTAAATGGAAGCTCACTAAAGGTAACTTGGTTATGGCCAGAGGGGAGAAACAATCTAAATTGTATTGGACTAAAGCTTTGGTTGCTAAAGACAGTGTGAATGCTATGTATATGGAGGCATCTTTGTGGCACCGGAGGCTTGGTCATATAAGTGAGAAAGGGCTTAACTGCTTAGCTAAAAAGGATGTGCTTATGGGATTGAGAAATGCAGAATTGGAGAAATGTTCTCATTGCATGGCTGGTAAACAAACCAGAGTATCTTTTAAGAAGCATCCACCCTCAAGGAAGTCAGAATTACTTGAATTGGTGCATTCTGACGTTTGTGGCCCATTAAAGGTAAAGTCATTTAGTGGTGCAGTTTACTTTGTTACTTTTATTGATGATTGTTCCAGGAAGCTATGGGTCTATGCTCTTCAGCGGAAAGGTCAAGTACTTGAAAAGTTCAAGGAATTTCATGCTATGGTTGAGAGGCAATCAGGCAAGAAGCTGAAATGCATCCGTAGTGATAATGGTGGTGAGTACCGTGGACCTTTTGATGTTTATTGCAGGCAGCATGGTATTAGACACGAGAAGACTCCTCCTAAAACTCCTCAGTTGAATGGTCTAGCGGAGAGGATGAACAGGACCTTGGTTGAAAGGGTTACATGTATGCTTTCAGAAGCAAAGTTGCCTAAGCACTTTTGGGGAGAGGCATTGCTTGCAGCTGTGCATGTTATTAATCTCAGTCCCGCAGTTGCTTTGAATATTGAGGTGCCAGACAAAATTTGGTTTGGTAAGAATGTTAGATATGATCATTTGCGTGTCTTTGGTTGCAGGGCATTTGTTCATGTTCCTAAGGATGAAAGATCCAAGTTAGATAAAAAGACAAGGCAATGTATCTTTATTGGCTATGGTGAGGATGAATTTGGCTACAGGTTTTATGATCCTGTTGAGAAGAAGCTTGTTAGAAGCCGTGATGTACAATTCATGGAAGATCAGACCATTGAAGACATTGATAAGGTGAAGAAGACCACACCCGAGAAAGACAGTAATCTCACTGATGGTAATCCGATGAGGTTGCCCGCTCACAATTTGGAGAATGTTGAAACGGAAGCTCAAGACAATGAGCAACATGGTGATGTTGATGATCAACAGTTTGGAAGTGGAGTAGAGGTTCCAATTGATGATGCTCAAGAGGAACATGATGATGATGACGATCTTGGTGATATACCTGAATCACCTCAAGTCCAACTCAGGAGGTCTAATAGACAAAAACAACCTTCTACAAGGTATTCCTGTGATGAGTACATAACCTTGACTGACGGTGGAGAACCTGAGTGTTTTGAAGAGGCTTTGGATAGTGAAGAGAAGAAACAGTGGCTGGATGCAATGCAAGATGAGATGAAATCTTTGCATGATAATCACACTTACGACTTGGTGAAATTGCCTAAGGGCAAAAGGGCATTGGAAACTAGGTGGATTTTCAGGGTGAAACAAGATTCAAATTCTACGCTTCCAAGGTACAAGGCCAGATTAGTGGTGAAAGGTTTCAGACAGAAAAAGGGTGTTGATTTCAATGAGATTTTCTCACCTGTGGTGAAAATGTCATCCATCAGAACTGTGCTAAGTTTAGCTGCTACTCTTGATTTGGAGGTTGAGCAGATGGATGTGAAGACAGCTTTCCTTCATGGTAATTTGGAGGAAGAGATATACATGAAGCAACCTGATGGTTTTCTTGTTAAAGGCAAGGAAGATTATGTGTGTAGACTAAGAAAGAGTCTATACGGTTTGAAGCAGGCTCCAAGGCAGTGGTATAAGAAGTTTGAGTCTTTTATGTGTGAGCAGGGTTACATGAAGACTACTTCTGATCATTGTGTCTTTGTTAAAAGTTTTTCTAATGATGACTTTATTATCCTGTTATTATATGTTGATGACATGCTTATTGTTGGAAAAGATATTTCCAAAATTGACAGGTTAAAGAAGACACTTGGCGAGTCTTTTGCCATGAAAGACTTGGGAGCTGCTAAAAGGATTCTTGGCATACATATCTCACGTGATAGGAGAGAAAAGAAGATTTATCTATCACAAGAGCAATACATTAGGAAGGTGTTGCAGAGATTCCAGATGGAAAATGCTAAAGCTGTGAGTACTCCTCTTGCTACTCATTTTAAACTGAGTGTTAAACAGAGTCCTTCAAATGAAGTTGAGAAGACCAATATGAGTAGAGTTCCTTATGCATCTGCGGTGGGCAGTTTGATGTATGCGATGGTGTGTACAAGACCAGATATTGCACATGCTGTTGGTACAGTTAGTCGTTTTTTGTCAAACCCAGGTAGAGAGCATTGGAATGCTGTGAAATGGATTTTGAGGTATCTTCATGGTACAGTTGATATGAAGCTTTGTTTTGGAGGTGATAAACCTACTTTGATGGGTTACTCAGACTCAGATTTGGCTGGGGATATTGATTCCAGAAAGTCCACTTCGGGCTATTTGATAAAGTTTGCAGGGGGAGCTGTGGCTTGGCAATCAAGACTACAAAGGTGTGTAGCGTTGTCTACTACAGAAGCAGAGTTCATTGCTATTACTGAAGCATGCAAGGAGGTGTTATGGTTGAAGAAATTCTTGCAGGAGCTTGGTTTTAGGCAAGATAACTATTCATTGTTTGTTGATAGCCAAAGTGCTATCCATCTTGGTAAGAATCCAACTTTTCATTCTAGATCCAAACATATTGATGTGAGGTATCATTGGATACGTGATGCTTTGGATGCTAAGTTGTTGGAGTTGAAAAAGGTTCATACAGATGATAATGGTGCTGATATGATGACTAAAGCATTGCCAAGAGGAAAGTTTGAAGTTTGTTGTGAGATCGCCGGTTTGGCGGTTATCTCCACATAGTTGTGAGGGGGAGATTTGTTGGGTATTGGGCTCCCTTCCTATGTGGAGAAAAGGCCCAAAATTTGAGAAGCCCATGTCTCACTTAAACCTAGTGGAGAGGAGGCTATAAAATAAAGAGAGAGGCAGAACAATAGAGTCAGAATACACTGAAAGCCCTAACACATAGAGGGAGAGGTAGAGGGAAAATTCTGTTCACGTTTTTCATAGAGCTGTCGCAGTAAATTCGGCGCTGCGGATTCGTTCACCGTTGGATCGGGCTGAAATTTTTACAGCAGGTTCGGAACTCATTGCTCTTCATTCTGACCGGTCGGATCTTTGATACGAGGTCTGAGTTGGGAGATATTAATTTCGCACTGCAGCAGTGATTTGTAGAGGTTTTCCTCTCTTGTTCTTCTCTATTTGAAAGCTTTGTTGCTTTGTTATTTGGTTGGGTGTTGGCACTAATTTGTGCTATTGATTAAGACTCTTTTGTACTCTTGTTGATCATAGTGAAGCTATTTCTTTGGTCTGGACGACTCGTGGTTTTTACCCTTGATTTGAGGGGTTTTCCACGTTAAAAATCTTGGTGCCTTTATTTGTGCTTTTGGTGGTTTATTATTGCTGCTCTTTGATTATTGCTCCTCATAGATTCTTGCAAGTTAGGGGAAATTATATCCGCTGCATTCTCTGGTATATTGTTTGTTATTGTTTTCCCCATCAATTCTGGATCAGTAGACTTTAGTAATAACTTCCATCTCTTATGATAATGAAGATAGAGACTTTATGTTTTTTGGAGTTTTCATGCAATTTTGCTCTATCATTTTCTCAATTTACTTCTTATTTCTCTGTCTTAATTTTTATTTATTTAGATCGTCACTTCCGCTGAAAGCAAATTTTATTTATCTTTTTAGCTGTTATTTTGTATTGGGTGCTTTTAATTTATTTAATAATAATCGTAGTTATTATTAGTATTAAGATTTGGAAATACTTATACGTTATTGATGAGATTCTTTCTTTAAATTTAAATTTAAAAATATCAATTCAACAATAGCATTACTTCTTGTCTCTCTTTTTTTTTTCCGTTAAATTGATTTCCTTAGTTAGTTTGTTATTTTAATTTATTTTAGACAGTATAAAGCTTTGAGCTTGAATTGCTTAAGTTAATATTTAATTTAAATATAAATATAAATATTTACAGTCAAACAAAATTACATGTATTTGGTATCTTATCTACGTTGGTTGATATAGCAGATAATAATAGGTGAGTACGTAATTTAACTGTGTAAAATTGTTTTAATTTGTAAATTATGTTGAATTATTATTCAGTATGAATGTAGTAAATTTAATAATTTAAAATTTAAGATCATGCATTTTGAGAGTTTATCTCCCTTTCTTTCTCTATCGTATTTGTTGCGGATTGCACAATTGTCCTGAGGTCACGAATTTGATTTCTGATGGATAATTGTTAAGGAAGAGATTGTTACGAGTTGTACAATTGTCCTGTGATTGAGACCTTGCGACCTTGTTGTGGGAGGAGATTGTTGTATATGACATCAATTATTCTGTGGCGGTAGGTCGGATTATAATCAGATCGTGACGTTTAGACGGTTACATTTCTAAGTAAATAGAATTACACCCTGACTAATAATTATAACTTTTGACCTAATGAAAAGCGTATAAATCCCCAAAGATCGGTAAGAACTTTAAAGATTGTTTTTCAGAATTTTCTTTTCAGTTTTGATTAAAATTTTGAAATATCCGATTTCAACATTTTATTTATATTATGTCAAATTTTTTAATCTATTAAACTTTAGATTGATTCGTTCTGCCATGCCAATCTGCAACAGCAGCGTACCTTTTCAACTCAATCATCACCACATTATTGCACGCAACCCACTTCGGTTTAGTAACGGCGTTCCGGGTTCAAACGAAATAACCGGTTCAGCGAAACCTGAACCGCTGCCCTCCTTCATAATTGAACCCACGTGTCCCAAATGCTGACGCAATTAATAGTAGTGAACAGTAAACCAATAATTATTAATGGTAGCGCTCTCATAAAATAATAATACAAAAATAAAAAAGACACAGCACAAGAGGCACGGCTTGTGATTTCAAACGAAAAAAGCAACATCGTGGGCCCGCATGTTGCGGTGTCACCGACGTTGCACGAACACGTGCCCCATTTGTCTGTATAAGTCAATGCTTCTCTAAGATCCAATTACCCATAATCCCCATGCAAATCGTACTATTACTTATCCATTACAGGTGTTCAGGACACGTGTCATTCGCACGTGTTCCGGCGTGCCGTCTCCGGTCACCTCGCCAGAATCTTGGACTCACTGTCGGGATATCTGAAACCTAATTTTCCCTTCCTCCTCGGTCTTTCCTTCCCAAAGATTTCCTCATCTCACTGCATTTTTTTTTATTTAATTATTTCTATTTGTGGGTATAATTTCTAATTGGAGAAAGCCCCATCCAAGCATCACAAACACTCAGCGTACGATTGCAAAGGGAAGTTTATATATAAAATGTGATAGTGCTAATATTTTGTATTCAAGTAGTTGTTCTACCCAAACAATATTGAATATTATGTTAAGCATGCAGCTGACAAAAGACATGTACACTCCTTAGATTTGGCTTTTCTGGCTATTGTACAGTATCTGCTTGCTGAAGTGTTGGAGTGATATAGTTGTTTTTAATTAAGCACTTTTTTCTTGAAGTAACGTCTAATCTATAGAGGGAAAGCAGACATGCATACATAGCAATAATAGAAACTCGTATAACTTAAAAAATAGATATGACGTTGGTACTTGCTAATAAAGTCAAAGCTAGCTCAATTAAGAAATTTAAACTGTCAATCAATAATAAAAATTAGGAAAATGTTACAGGAATCAACACCACGGATCCGTATCAAGGTTCCCAGAAAAACAATTTGGGGGACATGTGATAAAATCAATCGACGTTTTAGTTGATTTAATTAATCGTTGATGATCTGTGTATCTGATCACATTACATGAACTCATTCACATCTAAAATATCTGGGATTTCAAATTTCAACATGCTGCTACTGTCATAGCTCTGGTCTCTCTCGTCTTCTGTGTTGCTCCCGTTGATTATCGTGGAGTTTGAATTCAACGGTGTGGGGCTTGGCGAAGAAGCGAAGCTGAACTTCTGATTGCTGTTATTGGAAAGGAAAGTGGAAGGTTCGGACAAGGGGGGATACACGAGATTTTGAGCATCAGAAGTACTATAATAATTATAGCTTGATAACTGAGGGACATAGTCATCTGTTAAAGTGCTTAAAGCAACCCCATCTTTGTGCCAATCACTTATAATTTGATCATCATGAGAATGTTGTTGGTAAGTGAAGTCTGTGAAACTTGATGATGGGTATGGGTCCACATTATGGGGCTCAACCAACTGTGGTTGAGAGAGAGGCAATGAAACACAAGGGGTGCCGAACACGGTGGTGCTGCATGCAGGCACCTCTTGAACTGGATCTTGAAATTGTGCCAGGTGTGGAACATGATTCTGAACTTGTGGATCGCAGAGCTGGTTCTGTTGACCCTTGGGAGCACACATTTCAAGGTGTTTGTGTTGCTGTGAGGAGGAGAAGAGCGAAGAAGCCAACCTTAAAAGCTCGGGGTTCACCATAGACTGCTGCATGCCAAGGAGCATTTGTGATGAACCGTAGAAAGATGCGTTTAGAATGGAAGAGATGTCCAATAGATCAAGTCGAGGACTGTGTGTGACAGGGTCAATTCCCATCCTCAGAAGCCTTTTTCTAATGTGTGTGTTCCAATAGTTCTTGATTTCATTGTCTGTTCTTCCTGGTAAGCGAGAAGCAATAGCAGACCACCTACATAATCCAGTAAGAATACTGATATGAGTCTACGCAGCTAGCTATGTTTCAGAAGAAACGTTAAAAATATTTAAGGAACTCACTTGTTGCCGAGAATGCTGTGTAGCTGAATTATTGTCTCTTCCTCTTCAAACGAAAACCGACCTCGCTTTATATCTGGTCGGAGATAGTTTGTCCAACGAAGACGGCAACTCTTTCCACATCTCTGCAACCCTATTCAATAAATAACACAAAACTCATCGGTTAAATAAAAAAACAAAACCATTTATTTAAATGCAGTTATTTCATTTTGTTTAATTTGGTAACATACCAGCATTCTTTGGGAGTGTCCTCCAGTTGCCATATCCATGTTTCTGAATGTAATCAATGAGTTTCTGATCCTCCTCGGTGGTCCATGGTCCTTTCTTGAGGCCATTCTTTTCACAACAAGGTGCTCTCCCCATTAGGTTGTGTGTAAGGTGAATGGTTGAAGGTGACGAGAGAGAGAGAGAAAGAAAAAAATGGAGTTATGATAGTAGGGTCCGTAGTGGAGGTAGTAGTAGTTTTGTGGTATAAATAGGAAGAAAGTGAAGATTAAGAAAGAAGGGAAGTCAAATTGATTCGGTGCCGTCCTCCTGTTATCCCTCTGGGCATTGGCTACGTGTCTCATCTAATCTATGAATTTTTCTTAATCTATTTTTACGTACGTTTGATGTTGAAGTTTGAGTTTAATTACATAAACTTGTAACACTATTGCATTAACTGGATTATGATTTGAAAAGTAAATAGATCTGTGTTTGTGAATGTAAAATTGTATTAAAAAAGTGATTAAGATTAGGATGGAGTGAAGTGTGAAGGCATGATTTTGCGGGGGTGTGATCCCTGAAACTTTCTGGATTGATATTAGCTGTAACGAAAAGGAGACGCCACGTGGGCGTGTGTGTTTGTATTACAGGGAATACACGGCGTTGGTTTTCTTCTTTTATCCATGCATACATATAACTTTTCTTTTCTTCCTTTTCCCTAAAGCAAGCCTTTTATGTTGAATGCTATTAGCTTATCTGGAATACACATACATACATATACATCTTTCTCATTAATTGGTCTTCTTCTATTCACCACTTTCATCTCTAGCTGCAAACCATCACCTGCATCACACTCTCATTGGATAAAGTACTTATTTGTTTTCAACTTCTTCACTGTATAAAAAGTGTAATTCATCTTATTTCTACACACATGCTTTTTTTTTTTATCACATAATATGGGTCGGTTTATTTGTCTTTATTTTAAAAAAACGTGTTTTAATAAAATAAGCTAATTTTATTTTTGTGTTTATCAAATTAAAAAAATGGTAAAATATTATTGTGAAGTGGACGTTAATATAAATACGAGAAATACGCATATACCTCCCTCTCTTTCATTTTGATCATATCCTTCATTGCATCGTGCCTTTCATGAATAGCTTATAAAAATGATTGAAAGTGTTATATTTATATTTCTTAGACAACAATATCTGAAGAAACTTATTAAAAATGTAAAAAAAGGACAAATAAAAATGAAAGTCATTTGATGAAGCAAGTACTGTTATAGTCAGCATCTTAAATAAATGTGTGTACATAATAAATGCAAAGAAGGTTGAGGATGAGCATTTAATATACACCGTGGCAATAATAGAGTTCGGTGTTGCCTTAATTTAAAATACTATATACTGCTCCCAAACATTTATTAGGCATGATATGGGATAAGATCTATTTTATTATTTTAATTTTTTCTGAAAAAGTACCTTTCTTTTCTTATTTTCTTCCGTTTTTACTCTATATATGTTGCACCTCTTATCACCCACCCTCCGCAATACGTCATCGTTCTGATACTGTTTTCTCTGAAAATCGATATTTTATTTATTTATTTATTTACAAGTGATCATTTATAATATTATTAATTTGCTTATTTTCTCCTTTGTTGTCAAAGTGAAGTTTGAAAAGTTTATTGACTTGTGCTTATGATAGTGGCACAGTTTCTAATCCAAACTACTAATTTCAATTCATTTCAGTTTCTCAGCTGCTGAAGCTATTCAAGTCACATGCAAAGCTTACTTTTTTATGAAAAGAGAAGCCATCTTTGACGGTAGAATGCTGCGTTTTTCATCCCAACAACACCATAATTATTATAACTCAATTATTGATTAATTTAAAAAAAAACGTAATAAAAGCATCATTATTCGTTAATATATTTTATAGTTTAAGTGGGGACAGAAAAAAAATTTAAAGAGAGTTATTATCTCTGTCGAATTTATGTGTGTGGGACGTAAACCTATGATTGGCTAAAGTTTAATATATTTTTTTGTTATTATTGTAGTGAATCTCATTGACAAGAGACATTCACCAACAAAGAGTTTAAGATCGTTCCCTATGTTGAAACATACAATAAAACTCTGCAAGTGAAAAAGAAAATACCTTAACCTTTTAAAAAATACAAGTCTTTTAACAGATTTAACAAGAGAGATTATGAAATGGTAAACATTAATGCATGTGTTTTTAAATAGAGTTTTGAGTCCCTCAAAAGATTATTTAATTTCAATCTTAACATTTATGTGTACATCCTGGTCTTGATTTTTTAATATATAAAAAAAACTTACATTTTTATTATTCCAAAGAAATAATAAAAAAATTAAAAGACACTGTGTATTATAAGTTTAGTAATGGCATTAAAAAAAATTGGGATGATGATGGTAAAATAACTCCAAATTACTCACTCGGTGGCTTAAAACAACAATTTTGATAACAGGCGTTAGCAAAAGTTGTTTATCTAATGATCGAGGCAAAGTGACGTAAGATTTGGTAACAGTGTCGTCAAAAAATTATGAGATCAAATATTCGTTGAATTTTAAGAGATATATTCGTTGCACAAAAATTAATCTTCACCTGAACGAGGATTTACATTCCACGAATTTTAAGATATAAGGTTAAATTATCCTATAAATATATAAGTTTTATGTTATAAGTGCGAGGTATGATGTAATATATATATTTTACATGAAAAGTATAAAATTAAATAAATACACATTAAAGATTTAAAGTGATTATTATATATTTATGAATATTAAAAAAAAATAGAACATGTGAGAAAATTTCAAAGTATTTTTTCAAAAAAATATTACAAACGCTTTTATTATATACAATTGTATCTAAGATTCTATAATCAAAAGAATATATTTATTGAGTTGATGATAACACTCATATTAACTTTTTATTTTTATAATATTTAACGTTGGATTTTAGTCTTAATATTTTTATAACTAAGTCGAATTAAAAGTTTATTTAAGACAATATCAAAATATGTTTTAATTAAGTTAGTTGGTTTACTATATTAGTAGCTACTTAAATGTTATAAACTTTCCACAAATATTCAGTTTTCTATCTTAGATATTCAGTCACCTATTTAAAGAATATATTAAATTGATTGAAAATAAATTTAAATTACGACTTATTATGTAGTTGTAAGTTTTTACCTAGTTACCTTTTTTTATGATTGCATTATTCTTAAACTGTTATACGCATGTTGAAATATTATTTTTAAATTATAATTTTTTTTCTCACAAACATTATACGGAAATCTCCAATATGATAATTAATTTTAGTGACAAAAATAATTAGTTGCTAGTAATCAATTTAGATACTAATTTATAAAACTAATTAGTTACCATAAATTTTCATATGTATGGAATTTTTCTTGCAAATTTGTTAAAAGAATTTACAAGAAAATACCTTTTTATGTTTATTTTTCTAAAATTTTTGATTGGTTGGTAATTCTTTCGTGGGTAATTATTTTTTAAAAAAATAAAAAATTTGTAAATATTTCTTACCAAATTTATTGCGAAAAGTGTTTTATACAAAATATTTTGCAAGAAAATTAGTAGCAATTTTTTGTAATTTTTTTCACAACAAAATTTGTAAGTATTTTCTATAAAAAAGATTTCAAAAGAAAATTGGTAGCAAATATGAATTTTTTTAGTAGTGATACTAAAATAGTTACGATTATGAATAAAGAAATTATAATTGATTTATAAATTGGTCTCTAACATTAGATACCAAAACATATACTACCAAAGAAATTAATTAGTGACAAAATTAGAAACTAATTATTTTGGTAGCTAAATCCCAAATAATTAATTCTAGAAACCAATTTACAAATTAATATAAATTTCTATTGACTATTTTTATAATCAATAATTTTTAATTTTATAAATTAATATCTAAATTAATTATTAATAATAACTAATTATTTTTAAGTAATAAAATTGGTTACGTACCGAAATATCACTATCTTAAAATGAGAGCGATAGAGGAGGGAAAAATGAAAGAAAAGAAAAAGAGAGATGAAATGGTTTTCAAAAAACCAACAAATTTCAAGTCAACGAACCTACAGGAGTTTATGCACGATCAAAAATAAAGTATAATAGAGGAGTTCCATAATTGAAATATAATTATTTTTTATCAAAACTTTTATAACAAATAAATAAGTAAAAAAAGGCCAGTAATAATAAAATTAATTAATTAGATTTATTTTCTTTTAAAGTTTGAAAACCGTATCTTGAGATAGAGAAAATATAATTCACGTAAAAATTTAAACATTAAAAACATTTTAATCCTAAATAAAATAATATCATTATAATAAGTTTCTCATGTTATGTCTCTTTAATTAAACAATTTTCATATGAAAAATCATACATTGATTTTATATATTTTATACAATCTTTTGACCGAATAATATAATATTATTTTATTCTAAAACACAATTGTAACCGAAATAAGTTATTATTATTATTTTTAACACGGTAGTTGTTAAAAGTACAATTTTATTGTGTTTTTTTTTTTTCCATTTCAGTCTTAATACTACAAAATTATTAAAAATCTAAAACCTAAATATAAGTCGAAAATCTCACATTAAATCAAAATAGAAAATTTATTAGTAATATAGAAAAAACAAAGCTCACGACCTACATTTTATAGTACTTGTCTTTCTCTTAAAAAATTATATGATATTCCACAATAGTTACTTTTTTTTTTTCATATCCCCACATAAAACAATCTTCTGAATATAATCCAGGAGATTATCCAGTAATAATTAAGATTATTTGAATTCAATCATAGTTTAACAATATTTTAAATACGGGCAGCATTTACCCTTTTCATCACATTCTCCTCTTTCACCTAATACACGTAAAATATATATAAAAGTGATGTTGTTCGTACATGTTTGCTGGAAAGAAAAAAATGATGATGAACAAAATGGTTTGATGGATATTGATAGTTTTGTTTTTAGCCATAGTTTTCAAGATGCATGAATGGAAAACATGGTAAGGTGTGAAATTACCATTGGTTTCTAAGAATACTTTGTCTTCAAATGGTCTCACCCAACTCTGCCTAATGCCAACAAAGCTACAAAGTCAAACGTTAATTTAATCTTCCACTCAGATTTCTTTCCCGTTATGTTTTCTTTAACATTTCTCCAATCACACAGCCACCATTTTTTTAAACCTAACTCTTCTCTTTTTGGAAACAGTTTATCTCCCTCGAGAAAATGTTCAAGCTTTCGTATTAAACTATTCTTAAACATCTCACAGTGTGGGAGCCATTGCTAAATTATGCATACGTTTATTAATTCAAACCTAACTTCTCTGCAATCTACAAAAGATTATGATACGTTGATCAAGTTTTCGTGCTTCATGACATGCAACGAAATCATCACATACTTTATTCAAAAATTTATTAAACGCATCAACTGTGTCCAATTTATTCGGTTCCCTTTTTGTGGCATGCATAGACATATATGGTTGTTTAATAATTTGCATCCACAAGAAGGTGTCCACGTGTAGAGAAGATGCATTCGCGTACAGAAATTTGGTGACTGCTGTCTGAGAATTTGCTAATTATTTGTTATGAGCTGTTCAATAGCTTCAACAAACTTTGAAAATTATTTTTTGGTTTGAAGGCATTATTTTTGCAGATACGAGATCCGAAGCTTGCGCAGATAAAGAGGTAATGAATAAGAATTTTTAATTAGCATAGGAAGCTAAGAGGTTTATTATCCAGTGTAAATAATTGATTAGGATGAGATATGATTGGCAGAAGATAAGCAGTAGTGAGAAAATGGTAGTATGCTATAAATAACACCTGCCCTTTCATGGAGCTCGAGAACTTTCTTCCATGGATTAGGGTTTTTAATATATAAAACCTTCTATAAATTATTATAATCAAATAGGTACGTAGTAGCAGTGAATGGTTGAAGATAAAGTAATTGTTCAAAGTCGTCGACTATATATTAAATCAATTTATAATATATATAAATGGATATAAATTTTACTTCTCATATCATATAATTTTGTAAGGAAGGTTAAATTAGATATCATAGTTAGTATATTATTTCATCACTATTAAAATCTAATTTATATATCTATATATCTGAAAAATAAAATGAGATCAAACTTTAATTCAACGTCTACAGACTACGATTTTGAATGAAAATTGTACGTACCACAATTTGTAATGAGGTACATACCTAAAAGAACCCTTCTGGTCAAACATATACCTAGGTAGTTAGGTGTATATAAAGCATTGCAAGGTAATAATTTTTCCTCTCAAATAAACGGTTTGTCATCTACAAATAATTTCGAATGTAAATTTTATACATTAATCAACAAAAAAATTACAAGGATGAGGTTTAAAATAATTATTATAAAAACCAATAAATTTATTACACCTTTACGTAAAATCATTATAAAAAATTCTAACATCAGTAAATAAATCATTTCAGAAATAATTGGGATGAACAATTCCCCAAACATCAAACTCCTGCAGTCTGATAGATAATCTGCAAAACCTGATTATGTATATGGCCGTTGGTGACAAGGATACCGTCGGACGGATATATAATCCGGCGGCCATCACGGTCCGCTGCCAGATCTATTTCACTGCCGTTCCAGTCTGTTACCTGATCAAATTTGATGAAATGGGATATTATCATCAAAAGAAAAAAAAGGAGAAAAGGTGATGCATTAAAGTGTAAGTTTACATAGCAAAGTATGGAAATCCTATACAAGTGTATGTGAATAATAAATCTGCTCAATAACTCTAGGTTAAAATACTTTTTTTTCTCAATTTTCGTCAAGTTCTTTTAAATAAGTCCTAATTTTAGTTTTGTGTTCAAATAGGTCCCAATTTTCGTTAATTTTGTTTAATTGAGTCCTTTTTTGCTAACACCATTTAAATCATTAACGACCATGAACATTGACTGTCACGTGTCACTTTGTGATTTTATTTTAATTTTTTTTTTTATTTTTTTTTTAAAATATACATGTTCAATCGAATAGCATGTCACATGTCACTTCATGGTTTTTTGATTTTTTTGATTTTTTTTAAATGTCCACGTGCCAAACTAATAGCGTGTCACGTGTCAAAGTCAATGTTCTATATTCAATTTGGTCCCTATATTTGTTATTTTTGTTCCATTTAGTCCTATTTTTTTGTTTAAAATTTGACCAATTTTATCCCTATCAAAGATGTGACCAAATTTAATTTTTATATCAAAGTTATAATGATGTGAATTTTAATATATTATATAAAAATATTTAATATAAAAATTAAATTTCGTTTTAATTTGGAGAGGGATCAAATTGGTTAATGTTAACAAAAATTGGAACCTAATTGAACAAAAATAACAAATATTGGGACCAAATTGAATATAGAACATTGACTTTGACACGTGGCACACTACTACATTGACACGTGAACATTTATAAAAATTTAAAAAAAATTCAAAAAATTCAAAAATAAATCACGAAGTGACACGTGACACACTTCTGGGTTGACACATGTACATTTAAAAAAAATTAAAAAAAAATTCAAATAAAATTCTAAAAAATAAAAAAAATCACGAAGTAACATGTGGCAGTCACTGTTCATGGCCGTTAATGATTTAAATGGTGTTAGCAAAAAAGGATCCAATTGAACAAAATTGACAAAAATTAAAACTTATTTGAACACAAAATCAAAATTAAAACTTATTTGAAAAATCTTGACGAAAA
This sequence comes from Vigna unguiculata, assembly GCF_037176805.1. Lineage (NCBI taxonomy): Eukaryota > Viridiplantae > Streptophyta > Magnoliopsida > Fabales > Fabaceae > Vigna > Vigna unguiculata. Next base: position 47,634,827 of record NC_140797.1, on the reverse strand, counting down.
TTGAGACAAAAAAGTATTTTAATCATAACTTAATTCACAACATCCAAAAATGGACAATGTAACAAGACTAAAAATCAAAAGATTTCGAGTTCAACCACTCTGATCAATCACCACACCACATTATCACTAAGATAATTCCTTTAATAAGAAATCAACAATGCCATGTACATCAAATATCAATAAACGCCTTTTTAATTAGATGAAAAGGGAAATATATGTAAACTACCCGGGCACAACAATCATCTCGAGTAGTAAAAGTTCTCGGGGCAAATATTATTAGAAGTTTCACATTAATTAGAGATAAAACAATTTTATAATATATAAGTTAGGTGCAAACTTCACCTTACAAATCGTTTTTGTAGGGTTGAGTTAGACTTAAATTTCACTTCTAAACATACATAAATTTAACTACATGTCTAAAAGCATAGGATTTTATTATTCATTTCGGGAAGCTGTGTTCTGGAATTTTGAGCATATACCTAAGATTTTATACTTTAAAAAATTTTTAAACCATGCAATTTTTTTTTAATATCCAATTCGAAAATACTACTTACCTTGCTTCTGTTCAGTTAGATTAATTAATTTAGTATTCTAACATGTTTAAAACAGGGTCTTGATATTGACAAATATCACGCTATTAAACCACAATTATTGACCATATTCTATTCTTTTGGATCTTAAAATTGCCTAAAAAAACTAAATAAGTAGCCTCTGAAGCATTCATTTAGAAATTAGATAATCAAGTATTATAATGTATTTTAAGAGTGATTTTGCCATAATCAAGTTGAAAAGATGAAGATTTTCAATTAAAGGAGACCAAATGATCACTTAAGAGTGAATAAGATTCAAAAAATTAATGAGGAACTAAGTCAAATGCTCGCTTAGGTGAGATAAAGATGAAGATTTTAAAATTAAATATTCAAGGGATCACTCAAACAAAGTCAATTGTTCCTCCAAGCGAGTCACTCTATGAAGGCTTCCTTGAAGAATACTAGGCTTCTTAAGCGAGTAACACCAAAGAGGCAACATATTTTAGGAAAATATGTCTCACTTAACCAAGACTTAACTCTCGTGGAAGCTTCTCCCTGCACCCCAAACCATTTCTCCTGTACCCCAAAACTTTTCTTATTTCCAATTTTACCCACAATTAAAGTTAAATGAAAAAAAGAGAAAAAATAGTAAAAATATTCAACTGCACTGAAATCTTGCACCCAGCCAGCGAATCTGAATATGCTTTTGTGCAGGCCTATGCACCCACAAAGAATCTAGTTGACCTAAACTATATCATGAGGCACATTTAAATTCAGCTTCTCTTTTTCCCATTCACGTTTGTTGTTGCCTTCTTTGCCTTCATTTTTCCATTCACTCGTTAACGTTGCTGTGTGGAGAAGATCATCGAGCACCAGCAAACACCAACCCAAGCAGTCCCACGACAATGCTTCCAGCATTCAGACAGTCTTCCCCTTCTGCGGTTAATCCACACGTCGTCCAATTAAGTTTTGTCAAATTTTTTATGTTTTTTCGTAAATGTTTACGGTGATTGATGAACCTGTAAATAAATATATATATATATATATATATATATATATATGTGTGTGTGTCAACACCCAATTTTGTCCGGATAAATGTATTTTTTTGGTTAAAAAAAATAATAAAAATAATATATAATATAATAATAATAATAAATAATAAAATAAAATAAAAAATATGTTTTGATTGATGGTAGGTTTTTAAACTTTAATTCTACCATGGGAAAAAGGAAAAAAAAAAAGGAAAAAAACCAAGAGAAGGAGAATCTAATTTATTGTTAATTATCACAGTCTTTTCGTGAGCTCAAATGTTTTACATATTTTTACCCCCACTGTTTGCTATTTACACTCTTCACATGACATGTCAGAAAAGGACGTTTCATAATTTCTGTTTTTAGATAAGCATATAATATTAGGAGAAATATTTTTTTATAATAATTTGAATAAATATCGTGCATTTACACTTATGTGTCTCTTTGCGTTGTCAGACTGGGAAGGTATTATTTTAATTAAAAACAAATATTTCAGAGAATGGTACGATTTTAATCTTTAGAAGAAAATATTCCTGGTAATAATTAGAATCAATTATATGAATAATATGTTATGATTTGATCACGATCTTTATGTGACAGAGAATATGATCCTAGTAATTACAAACAATATTTTGTTTGTTAATAATTATAATCAATACCGTGGATATTATGCAATGATTTAATAAGACCAATTTTTTCCCCATATATTTTATTATAATTAAATACTAGGATCTCAAGAAGCCTATATAAGCACAAAATTTCTCTAATGCAAGACACAGAGAAAAAATTCAAAAAATCCTTCTCCTTTTTTATTACAGAGCACACATACAATGAGCACACACAAGGGGTCACCTGAAGGTAAATTTTCTTTAGCTCCTAGTATGTTATTCATGATTCTCTTATAACATCAAATATATGATCGTTTGAATTGTTGTATGATCAAATGTGTTTAGGGTTCTCATGTTAGATGATTTTGGGTTTGTCATCGATGCTCAGCCTTTCTCTTTCCCTCTATTTTTATCTTGGTAATTAAAAAGGTGTTTTTTTTGTAGACTTTAATTCTCTAAAAATAATAATAATAATAATAAATAAATAAATAAAAAATTATATTATTTCTTTTATATAAGTATTGAATATCATGTCAAGTCTCGAATTTGCTTGATAATCAAAACACCCTTGTGTAGGCTTTAATTCTTTTTTTTAAAAATTAGTTATAATAAAAAATAAAAATTATAAAATCATCTTGAATATCATGTCAAATCTCAGATTTGCTTGATAACTAAATCTTTATTATGTAGAATCTTGGGTTCTCTTGATATTAATAAAATATACATATACATAAAAATCTAGAAAAAAAAAACCAAAATAGTAATATCAAACGATAAATTTTTTACAAAGAACTACATTATCCCTGATTTTCCAAATGGAAATACGTAGGAGCGAGGTACAATCCTCGTCGGGCCAAAAAAGAAAAAAATAATTTTGTTTTAATCTTTAATATTTTTGTAGGTGTTTTGATTCTGTTTGATTTTTTGGGGAATAACAAATATTTTAAACATCGAATTCTATCTTGCACACTTAATTAAAGAAGGAACTGTCTTAAGACGGGCGTTGTGGGGTGCTAATACCTTTCCCACACGTAACCGACTCCTGAATCCAAATTTGGTTTCGAAGACCATTCTTTTTTAAGGTTTTTCTGTAGTTTTCCATAATAAACTATGGTGACGACTCCTCTGCACCTTTTTAAATCATTTTCGCCCTCCCACCGTGGTCTCGGTTGCGACAATATATATATATATATATATATATATATATATATATATATATATATATATATATATATATATATATATATATATATATCATGATTCCATTTATGCCAAAATGGTTTTTTTTTGTCTTATGAAACGGATTACAAAATCCGTTTCATGATTTTTAGAAACGGATTGTCGTTTCCTACGTTTTTTTATATGAAACGGATTATAAAATCTGTTTCATGATTTTTAGAAACGGATTTCGAAAGCTGTTTCCTGAATATTGCGTTTTTTATAAGAAACAAATTACGAAATTCGTTTCACAACTTCCAGAAATGGATTTTGAGATCTGTTTTGTAATTTGGTTTTGTTAATTCTAAGACGGATTTTGCTTTCTGTTTCATGTATTTGGAAAACGAATTTTGATATTCGTTTTGTGTTTTTTTTTAATATTCTATTTTATTTTGCCTCAATTTTAATATTTATTTTGTTCAGTTTTTGACTTCACAGTTAACAAAGTGATTATATATATATATATATATATATATATATTAATTTAAAGTTGAACTCATTTTAAATTTTTATTTAATTAATTTATTAATTAATTATATAAAAGAAAACTTGTAAAACAAATTAAATTAAAAAATAATTAAACTGTAAATTAAAAAAGTATTAATTGTATTATAACTATTTATAATTTATTTAAAATATATGTTTTTTAAATTTGAAATGTTTTTTTTCTTTATTAATTTTTGTTTTATTGTATTGTTTTCATATTTTTTAATATATATCTAAAAGTAAAATTTTATATATGTATATATATATATATATATATATATATATATATATATATATATTTATATTTATATTAATTTTTAAATAACTTTTTGAAAAATAAGTGTAATTATAAAAATAAATTAAAGTAAGAGATAATTAAACTTTAAATTAGATAAAAAACAAAAACGAAAATTTATTTCTATTCTTTTTAAATTTAATGTCTTTTGAATTTTAATTATTCTATTAGTATAATATTTTCGGTTTTAATCGTATTTACATATTTAATGTATATTTTAAAAATAAAATAATATATTCTAACAAAATATTTTAAAATAAAATATTTATATAATTTTGCTTTTATATAATATACTAAACCTTAAACAAAATTTAAAGCAATAGTTTTGTTTTATAATTTATATTGGAATGTAATGTTTCAAACTTTGAATTATAGATATGGCTAGGACATGAGGAAATTTATCTAGACGTGGTTCACATGATGCACTCGAGAGTTCCAAACATGGTGTTGCGCGGAGGAGACCGACAGCTTCAGCTCGTAGAAGGGGTCATCATGAGGTTAATGTTGTTCAGGATAATATTGTTGAGCATGTGATTTCTGATGTTCCCCAGGACAAGGAGCAGGGGATTGATAACAATGGTGCAGGATTTCCAGATGGTCCGTCTTATACATCTTTATTGACTCGGTACCAGGATCATGTTGCACGGATGATATGGGATGGTCAGGTAAGTAAGAACTTTTTATAAATGTTTAATTTTATTGTTTTTTATGTATTTTTATTCTTTTATGTTAGGATCGAGTTGTGAAAATAGTCTCCCATATTTAAAAAGTGAAGAAATTAGAATGTCATCACCATTCTGTTCTCCCCTTTGTGGTAGCTTCTGGATTATCGCCTCTGTGCAATATTTTATACGAATATACCGATCTTGGGTTAGTATTGAGTTTCGTGGAGAGATGACATCCTGAGACTAATACTTTTCATCTACCCATTGGGGAGATGACCATCACTTTAGATGACGTCTGGTCGCTCCTCCATCTTCCCATCACTGGACAGTTTTGCTCCACTTAAAATCTTGAATATGAAGACTCAATTGAAATTTTGATGACACTTATTGGTGTTGATCGGGCCATGGCTTGTGATGAGCTGAATCAAAGTCGGGGTGCACAGGTCAGACTTAGCTGGTTGAGAGAGTTGTATGATAGCTGTTGTGATAACTCTCTCATACCTCGTTATCACAACAACTATCATACAACTCTCTCAATCAGCTAAGTCTGACCTATGCACCCCGACTTTGATTCAGCTCATCACAAGCCATGGTCCGATCAACACCAAGAAGTGTCATCAAAATCTCAACTGAATCTTCATATTCAAGATTTTTAATGGAGCAAAATTGTTCAGTGATGGGAAGATGGAGGAGAGACCAGACGTCATCTAAAGTGATGGTTATCTCCCCAATGGGTAGATGAAAAGTATTAGTCTCGGGATGCCATCTCTCCACGAAACCTTATACTAACCCAAGATCGATATATTCGTATAAAATATCACACAGAGACAATAATCTAGAAACTACCACAAATGGGAGAACATAAGGGTGAGGACGTCCTAATTTCTTCACTTCTTTAATATAGGAGACTATTTTCACAACTCGATCCTAACATAAAAGAAACATAAAAGAATAAAAATACATAACAACAATAAAATTAAACATTTATACAAACTTCTTATTTACCTGACCAACCCATATCATCCGTGTAACATGATCCTGATACCGAGTTAATAAAGATGTATCAGACAGACCACCTGAAAATCCTGCACCATTGTTATCAATCTCCTGCTCCTCGTCTTGAGGAATATCGAAAACCTAATGCTCAACAACATCATCTTGAACAACATTAGCCTCGCGTTGACCCCTTCTAGGAGCTGAAGCTATCGGTCTCCTCCGCGCAACACCCTGTCTGGAACTCTCGGGTGCATCATGTGAATCACGTCTAGATAAATTTCCTCGTGTCCTAACCATATCTATAATTTAAAGTTTGAAACATTACAATCCAATATAAATCATAAAACAAAACTATTGCTTTTAATTTTTTTTTAGGATTTAGTATATTATATAAAAACAAAATTATATAAATATAAATATTTTATTTTATTTTAAAATATTTGTTAAAATATATTAACATATTATTTTATTTCTAAAACATACATCAAATATGTAAATACGATTAAAATCGAAAATAATATACTAAAAGAATAATTAAAATTCAAAAGACATTAAATTTAAAATAAATTTAAAAAGAACTAGAATAAATTTTCGTTTTTGTTTTTTATCTAATTTAAAGTTTAATTTATTTTTATATTACATTTATTTTTCAAAAATTTATTTAAAAATGAAATTATATATATAATTTTATTTTTAGATATATATTAAAAAATATGAAAACAATAAAATAAAACAAAAATTAATAAATAATTAAAAAAATATACTTTAAATAAATTAAAAATAGTTATAATACAATGAATAACTTTTTAATTTACTGTTTAAGTATTTTTAATTTAATTTGTTTTACAATTTTTCTTTTATATAATTAATTAAGAAATAAATTAAATAAAAAAATAAAATTTAAAATGAGTTCAACTTTAAATTAATATATATATATATATATATATATATATATATATATATATATTAATATATCACTTTGTTAACCATGAAGTCAACAACTGAACAAAATAAATATTAAAACTGAAATAAAATAAAATAGAATATTAAAAAAAACACAAAACGAATATCAAGATCTGTTTCCCAAATACATGAAATGGAACGCAAAATCCATCTCAAAATTAACAAAACCAAATTACAAAACGAATCTCAAAATCCGTTTTTTGAAGTTGTGAAACGGATTGCGTAATCCGTTTCATATAAAAAAAACACAATATTCAGGAAACGGCTTTCGGAATCCTTTTCTAAAAATCATGAAACGGATTTTGTAATCCGTTTCATAAGACAAAAAAATAAAAAATAAAAAACCTGTTTTGACACAGATGGAATCATGAGATATATATATATATATATATATATATATATATATATATATATATATATATACATATATAGATTTACAGGTTCATCAATCACCGTAAACATTCACGAAAAAACAATAAAAATTTGACAAAACTTAACTGGACGACGTGTGGATTAAATGCAGAAGGCGAAGGTTGTCTGTGAATGCTAGAAGCGTCGTCATGGGACTGCTTGGGTTGGTGCTTGTTGGTGCTCGATGATTTTCTCCACACAGCAACACAACAACATCAATGGGTGAATGAAAAAATGAAGGCAAAGAAGGCAGCAACAAGTGTGAATGGAAAAAAAAGAAGTTGAATTTAAATGTGCCTCATGATGTAGTTTAGGTCAACAAGATTCTTTGTGGGTGTAGAGGCCTGCGCAAAAGCAGATTCAGATTCGCTGGCTAGGTGCAGGGGTGCAGTGCAATTGAATATTTTTTACTATTTTTTATCTTTCTTCATTAAACTTTAACTGTGGGCAAAATTGGAAATAAAGAAAGTTTTGGGGGTACAGGAAAAATGGTTTGGGGTGTAGGGAGAAGCCCCCTTCCTCCCACATGAATAGGCCCAACAAATTTCTCCTACATGAATAGGTCCAACAAACATGTATTGAAATGTGTTCCCAAGGCTTTCATCATAAATCTACCATAACTCATCATTAGCTTGAAGAATTAAGATTTGGATAATTGTGTGAGCTGATGATATAATTTAAATATAAAGAGATGGATAATTGATTGTTTGCAGGAGGGATAGTTTACTAAGTTCCAACTCTGACTTCTCACCCATTTTTCACGACTCGAAACCTTGCACACCAGTTGTTCCATAAAATCACAAACTTTTTATTTCCATTATTATTCAAACCAACTTATTTTCTCTCAAACTTGAATACACATACTTACTTTCACACACTACCGCACTGACCAAAAATCCTTAATAATGCTATTCCAAAATCATAATTAAACCATAAAAAAAGGCATAAACACTCCAGAAGTTGAGAGGTCTAGATCTCTCCCAATCCCTGTACAAATTCCCACACAACCACTTACGGATTCAAATATTGATTAGTGGTGACAAAATTCATACGTAAATTTAATTTGTAGCAATAAAAAGTGCAGGACTGATTTTTAATATTTTTTAAAATTTAATCTATATTATCTATTTTAAAAAGAAGCATATAAAAAATATAAAAGTGCGATTCAAATTCAAAAGTTAGTGGAATCAAGAAAAACAACTAAAAAAATACAATGATGAAACATACAAGAAAATGTGGAAATCAATCTTAATAGATCATCTAAGATACTCAAACATACCTAAGATACGATGATGATATTAAGACGTGTCTTTCATTTATTTTAACAAACAAAAATGATAGGGAAAAGAAATACCTTTCCCCCTGCTTCGTGAACGCATATAATGCCAGCTGCATGATCCCAGGCCTACACAAGATCAGATAAAAAATGTATCACTGAATAAATTATCCGACCAACTACAATCCTAAAAATTTATAGGATACCATCATAACGGCCTTCTGTTTTGCTCGAAGAATGAAAATAGATGCTCTGCCAGACGCCACCATCAAATACTTGCATAAACTGCACTGATCCATGAGAAATCAAGAAATAGGCAATTGAAAGAAAGAAAGGGTGAAAAATCAATAAATCTAAGAAATATTGCCAATTTTAACTCCTTCAGATCATACTAACAACAAATTACAAGATAGTAATCACAGTTAAATGAATTAGTAATTACTAATTAGAGCAACAACTTCTCTGTTCAGTCCTCAGATATAAGATATTAACAAAGACTTCCTTTCAAAAGCACACTGCAAAAATTTAACTTAAAAAAACTTCAGGAAATTGAAGCAGTAAAAATAGAATAAGAAATAACACAAACTAATAATTGCTTTAGATTTACCAGCTACTCCATGCATCACTACTGCATAGAACATCAATAGTTAAAGAAATTTTAATTGCATGTAATCAAGTAAAAAGTATATAGATAATATTGCTGAGACCTTCCACAACATGCCCGCAAAAGATGGATTTGGTTGCTGCCTACGTTATCAGTATTGCTTACTGCCTTAAATAATGGAGACAGCTGTGCTTCCCATTTTTCACTATCTGAAATACAAAAGCGTGCTTTATGTATTACGTCAGACCCATCAACAAAACATTTGGTCCACACATCCGGTGATTTCAGTTGGCTATTCAAAGTTTTCATCCATGTTCCACAACCTTTATGGGCAATCATTACAGTTCCTGATCCATTAAGAGAATCCCACTCCTCATCAATATCAGCAGAGGATTTCTCAGATAAATCTTCCTTCCAGGTAGGACAGCCCATTACACCAATTACAATCTCTCCCTCAACCACCAATGCCAAACCAACCTGTATTTTTTGGAAATGCATTAAGATAATATCAAAATCGGATAAACATGACACACTGAACCAAATAGCACTCATAACAAAAATTCCTTATATAAAGATATACAAATGCAGCTTAGCTATCCCAGTTACCTGAGATCGATGTGCATCACAATTCAAGCACTATCACAAGGTTAACTCTACAACAAAAGGCTCCTCCAGATGGAAATCTATAGGATATTCTCTCTTATGCATTATTAAAAGAAATTCAAATAGTATAACCTACATTATAACTTACCACATAAAAGGCTTTGCCAGCCATTAGAAAACCACGGGTGCCATCAATTGGGTCAAGCAGCTGCATTATTCAATGAATTTACCATAAGTTATAATAGGAAAAATAAAACACGAGAAGTAGATATATAAAAATTCCAATACCAATCTGTAAATAGATAGGGTCCCAGTGATCAACAGAAGTCAACTTGTAAAAGTATGTAGTTTTCATAAAACAGAAAAAATAACTACCACCATTTTTTATATACAGGAACGCAATGTGAACAAATGTGTCACACAACAACATAAAAATGAAGCCTGGATAAAATTTTTAGGATGCTAACTGCATCACTTCACAGCATTTAATTAACTGCTTAGATATGCCCACCCAATATGTGGCTGGCTTTGGTCCAAATACAAAAGCTTCCTTGCTTCCTCTATCAATTGCTTCTAGTACATCATCTTGTGTCAATGATTTACAGGTGGAGCTATCTGTAGCAGTTATTGCATCAAGCACGGTACCTACTAAATTTCTTGATCGCAAGAAAGCAGAGTCCTCCTCAGCCACCAAAGGTATAGAAGGGAACAGCTTATTTAACTCTGTTTTGATAACCACAAATGATAAAACAAAATTTTTTCAATACCATTAAAATAGTTACTTCAGATAAATTATTTTCGAGGCTACATGCTAATTATAATACTACGCTAACTACATGAATGCAAGAAAACTATGTTGCAGCAAATTAGTGTTTACAAATACACTTTTGATGGATCACACGTTGTGTTATTAGTGGTGTTCCAAACGAAAAAAAAAATTACACATTGCCTAGATTCAACTTGTTTCAAAAGTGTTTATCTAACACTTGTTCCTAATGCCTGCAAAGGGGCTAGCAAAGGGTGTTGACTCATCGCCGTGCAAATCCACCAATTCCAGATCCACTCTTTGTGCGTGCAATAATGGGCCTTGCACTCATCAGGAAGAAATTTAGTTCGTGTACTCAGCTTTTTTATACTACATCACATTGGCCAGAAATTATGAGCATCAATCAGATTTCATTGACATTTTTCAAGTTTCACTGAGCTGAGTCCTTTAGAAAACATGTTCATCATATTGTTGTAATGTATGTCCCTAGATAAAAGAGCAATTTATGTAGAACTGTAATAGACCATGTTAATTAAAATTCTTTACACTTACGCCACGTTGGTTTCATTATACAGCATCACAATTCAGAAATATGTTAAGCTACTTTTTACACTTGACACAATACCCAAACTTATGAGAGCCTGAACTCCAAAATCGGCAACAGTCACGGGAGTCTGGTCATTTTTCTCAATAATCTTCCCATCAGTTGAGAACAAAGATGATTGCACCTGCAGAAGACAACTAGCACAAATCACATAACATTCTTCAGTGCTATAAAAAGTAAACAATCATTTTGATCTTTCATCTCGTAGGACGTCATAGTAGTCCCTCTACTAAAGGAAATTATAGAGTGCTAGAAAATATATATTGATAATCAAATAATTTCAAAAGAATGTATGACTAAAATATAATATCAACTTATATTTAGGAACTAAATAATAGTTAAGAGTTAAGTTCATGGACTTATTTGATATCTGTTGGAGATCATACTAGAAATAAGATATATTTAAAGTATATGTATATAGTTAAAGTACACTCACAGTATATCCCCTTACAAGTTAAAGTTACCATCTTAGAACCTTAAGACATATTTAACATTTTCATAGTTGCAGGGACCAATGTGACTGCTTACTGATGCTTTATTACTTACAAAAGAATAATGCACATAAAATCTATTTGTGACTGAATCGGTTCTCATGATTCAGCAAGTACACACAAAAAGTAAGTCACAGAAGATTACATGGAGAGTGAAATTGCAAGCCTTCTGGACTACGTCAACAGCAGCTTCAAGCTCTTTGTAGTACGTAGAGTTTTGGTGCGGGAAAGGAAGGGTTGCCCTAATGGATTGCAAAAATGGGAGTGAGGCAAATGGAGGATTTCAGAAGAAATGAAAGTTTGTCGTTTTGAGAAGAACAGAAGATACCTTACGTTGAGGCTGAATGTGGCAGAGCGACGACGGCGAGTGGCGGCACCGTCAAAAAATGGGACGGCGGAGACTTGTGAACGCAGGATATCCATCACCATCGATTATCGCCGTTGAGGAGGGACGGATGATAAACAGTGGATAAGGGGATGTGTTTGGTCATGAAAATGGAAATAAATTGTTTCTTTTTGTTAAATATGTTTTTAAGTCTTTAATTTTTAATTTAAATTGAAATTCATTTTTTTTCTTAGTCATCCGATCTTAGAAGGATGTAAATCTGTACTTTTAATCATATTTTTGTGAAATTTAGTTAAAATTTTAAATGCATTTTAAAATAATATTTAAATAATTTTTAATACTTTTTTTTTAATATTAACTTATAAATTATTATAAAATAAATGTATTTGAAACATTAACTAAATTCATGATATTCTAAAATATTGATGAGTAAATTAAAGTAAAATTTTAAATAAATACTTATTCTAAATTTTATATTAAAATTTAATGGATTACGAACATATTTAATTTTTTTTACGAAACATAACGTATTTTATTTTAACCTCCAAAAATAATAAATTAAAAACCTTTGAATTGTAAATTATTATTTATTTTAATTCAAAATGTAAAATATCAAACAACTTAAATAAAAGTATTATTCATTCTTTTAAAACTAAAATATAATAAATAATTAGCTTAATAGTCAAAATAATTGTAAGAATATTTCTTTTTTAAAAAATTACTTTTTAAAACTGTTATTACATTGTTTTGTATTTGAAGAAATAAATGATAATTCAGTTTTTTCTTTAGATTAATATTTTAATATGTATACATCGTTATATTTATGATTTCCATTTTGAATAAAAAAAATATAACAATAATTTAAAGATATACAACTTTTAGTAAAGATTCAATGGTACTTAGTGAGCACCCATACGAAATAAATAATTTTAATGATATTGAATGAGATAAATTTATTAAATTTGCAATAATATAATTATTTTTTTAATTTGTGATTCATCAAAGTTTTCATTGACGATAAAGTATATAAAAATTGCCTCTTTTTTTTTCTTCAATTGTAAAACGTTTTAATATAATTTTAAAAAAATTATTAAATTTAACAATATTAAGACAACGAGCCTATTTATTGGATATTTAATTTAATTTAACTTATCTTATCAATACTTAATAGAAGATTGATATACAATATCAGTAAATTAGGATAATCTAAACTAGGGTTTATAATAACAAAGTAAGGCCAATAAAACAACTAAAACAACAAAGTGAGAGTGCAATGAATGTTAGTCTTAGAATAAAATTACAACTAAAAACAAACAAATATCAATCTTATGTGATTTTCTAAATATATAATATAATTAATTAAAGACTATAACATTATTAATTATAATAAATAAGCTTAAACATTGATATAGTATTTTAATTTTTACGTGAGATTGTGATTCGTTTTTGTTTTAAGTTTTCATATATTTTTGTTTCAAAATTATAGTATTTTTAACTTAATGGAATTAAGTTTTTTTTTTCTTTTCTTTCACATAAATTTAAAAAATAATGTAAATAATTCAAACATTAATATAAAATGTAATCTTATTCATAAAAAGATTAACACGCTTAAATTAAAAGATTACATTTATTCAATTTTAAAATCGATCAAACTTAATTTTGAGAAAAGACCTAATTTTATATCTAAATTTAAAGATTAAAAATATATTTAAGTATAATAAATATAATACTATGTATTATTTATCAATGTATTTATTAAATATGATAAATATTTAATGTTAATAATATCATTAAATTACACAAAATTAATTGTAAAAACGATATATTTATTTAGTTTAATTAATAATATTATTGTATACTAGGTTCATTAAATAATATATTTATAGGATTCCATAGTACACATATATTATACTAAAATATACATTAAAAAATATTATTTTGTTATTGTTTAAGAAAATAAATTTGCCACGTATAAATTGATCAGTATGTATGATAATTTATTTTTTTAATATCCATACACCATCATGATTTTAAATAAATTATCATCATTTTTATAATATATTAAAAATTTTCTATTTTTATCTATTATTGTTGATAAAACATATTAAAAGGTAACTAAATTAAAATTCATTGTTAATATAACTGTTGAATTGTTGTAACATATTTTTCTATTTAATTATATCATACGTTGTTTTTACTTTACCATGTGGGTATTTTTGTAGCACTTTAATGTGTGACTTCATATCTATTTTTGTATCGTTTCTATTTTTCTATTTAATTATATTGTACGTTGTTTTTACTTTATATTGTGGGTATTCCTGTATCATTTTAATGTGCGACTTTATATCTATTTCTGTACCAGTATTTTTTTTATTTAATTATATTGTACATTGTTTTTACTTTATATTGTGGGTATTTTGTAACATTTTAATGTGTGACTTTATTTATATGTTTATTTTTCTATTTAATTATACTGTTCATTTTTTTATTTATAATTGTATAAACTATATCGCTAGATAGAGTGACACGGTATAATTTTTAAATATTGCTACACATCTTTAAAGAAAATGCATGCTCCAATATTTATTTAGAGGCTAATATTTTCTTACAAACCTTCTCAAAATGATTTATAATTAAAAAATCATTATTTTTAAAATTTAGATTTAAATATACATCGACGAAATTCACCAAAAAGCTTAACATCATATTCGTTCAAATTTCTTATTTATATATTTAAATTAAAGCGATATTTATTTGTTTTTATAAAACTTAACTTGTGATACCATTAATTCACAAACTAAAATACTCTTCATAAAAGTCAAGGAGAGATTGCATAGAAAAACATCCAAGTAATGCAATAATAATTATCACATTATTATTTTTTTCAAAAGTAACAGTATTATTATCCGAATCCACGTGGTGATGACTAATTGGATAGAACCAGTGACCGTGGACGAGGCGATAAGCACGATTGGAGAAATAGTTAGAACGAAACGCGGGAAAACAACTGGTTGGTTTGCCGTTTTGACCGTTTCATTCATCAATCCCAATAAAACTAAGTGAAGCTCAGATATAAGGATAATTTTTAAATTCCTACGTGGCATTTCCAAATCCATGAGCCCGACACGTGTCCACCGCCCACGGACTTTATACTCTATCTGCCCACAGTTCCGCTCTTTCTACCCACAAAAAAACATAGCCGGTTGTTTCGACCTTCTCCTCCGGTTGCCCCATGTTTTTTAGTCCCACATCGTGTATTTTATAAATATCCCCTGAACCTGGTCATGTTTTAGAAATCTTAAATTTTGATGTGTTAAGCAGTTTGAGTTACAGAGAAGTTAAGGTTGTGGAATGAGTTTGAGGTACATGAGCAGGGTGATATACCAGGGTGGGATGAGGGTGTTTCAGGGCATGAAAGAGCAAGCTTCAAAGTGTGACTCAACCATCAAATCTCTCAGGGATTCAAAAAAGGCTTGTTTCTTCTCAACTTCTTCGTCATCACCTTCCTTCAAAACTCCCAACAATGATAAGCTTAAACAGGCTGAAGACTCTCTCAGAACTGTCATGTACTTGAGCTGTTGGGGTCCCAATTGATCTAAACCTCATCCTTCACTTTTAGATCATGCATGCTTATCATAAACCACTTTTTTTTTTGTACCCTCTTCAATCTCAATTTCATCATTTATATTTATCTCTATGTATAAATGTTATAGATAATGAAGATATATATACCTGAAGTTCCCAGTTTCTGTAACTTCACTCTGTAAACTGTAAAAGTTTTTGTCAATTTTTGCCACTGCTGGCATGATTTCATTACCATTTTTGTTCTCAGTTTTTTTACTCTTCAAATCCTAATAATTTTACAGAAATTGTAAACATAGACTTTTTGTGCAAAAAAGACAGAAAACACAAATTTGATTTTTCTCTTGAAAGTTGTAAAATTAATTTGCAAAAAAACTAAGATAGTTAATCACAAATTAGTTGATAACAGTAGTTTTTGTTCAAAACTTTAGAATTGAAAAGTTTGTTTTCGAAGTTAGTGAACAAAATATTATTTGACGAAGTTAACTAATCAAATAATTTATACATATATAAAATAACATCAAAGAATATGTTTGTGTATGTTACTAGCTAGATCTTGAATGGCCTATTTCATGATGCATCATGACACATGTGTTCTTTTTAAGATTAATCGCTACAGTCACGTTTATAATAAATTCACTTTTTGTAAGAGGGAAAAATTTTTCTTTATCCTAGTATCTCTTCTTCTTTTTTCTTAATTAAATATTAAATTATTTATAATTTTTTGTATTTTTAATTTAATTTATATAAAAAAAAATTGTGTTTCATTGCATGTCTATTATTTTTCTATTTTTGAATCGACAAGTATTTGTGGTTTAATTATTTTTGTGAATTGATTTGATGTAAATGTTTTTTTCCTTTTACATAAAAAATTACAAAATGATATATATATATATATATATATATATATATATATATATATTTAATTGGTTGTTATTAAAAAAAATTGTTTTATTAACTCTTGAAGATAGCTTAATGTTTGATTTTATAATTTCAACTAAAACACTATTAACCTAGGAAATAAATTGAAATGATGAATTTTCATACTATCTTAATTATTTTAAGCAAATGTTATTGTTTTGTATCTCCAAAGGGTTTGTTTGATTTTCATTTTATTGTTTAAATATTGTACTGATAAAATCAAACATTAATAGTATAACCAAACTTCATTAGAAAATAATACTTAAAAAACATTAATAGTATTACTTTTTAAATAATGTATACAAAATAACAAAAAAAATAACGAAAAAGACAAAGTGAAAAGTTGTAATGAAGAAAACAAGAAAAAAAATGGGGATGCAAAAGGAGGAAGTGGGTAGCGTGGATTAAGAAGAGTGTTGTGTTGTTAGAATTAGTTCAGTTTTCCCACCATGAACACCGCATTTGTGGGACCCTTAACTCCACACTCTTCACAACTCAACCTTTGATCAACCAAAACCTGTCTTTTAGCGGGCAAACAAACCCTACATGCAACACATATACACTTTAAAGAAACAATACCATAGAAGTAATTTTAAAAAAAACTTAAATTTTACGCGTCTTTTGATTTTTCTGGTTTATGTTCGTCAGAATCTCTATAATATTAGTTTTTTCAAATCATTTTATAAGTTCTTCTAGAAAATTTCTATACATTTTCTAAACCAGCTTTAAAGGAAATTTCCGTTTCCCTAATCTGTTCGCAACTTGGCATGAAGAGTCTAACTTCTTCTCGTATAAAAAATATTAATTTGTATTCTAATATTGAACATAAAAGATATATTCAAAATGATAAAGCAAAATGTTTGTGTTTTGGTCTATGAATTTAGGGAGACGGTCAACGACGACGTTTACTATATGTTGTTGCAGAGGAAGGTGGTGATTGTTTTGTGAATGCTTTTGGTTTGGGAGTTGAGTCGGAAGGCATGGCTATAGGTGAAGAAAGACAAGAATCAGAATCACAATCAGAAGGAAAAGTGTGGAATTTGTTGAAGCTTCCCTTTCGCCATTCAACTGCTTCAACCTCCAATTCCCTTTCTTCCCTAGCCAGATCGCTCCTCCCCACACGACGTCGTCTCAAGCTCGATCCTTCCAACAAGCTCTACTTCCCTTGTACGCATCTTTTTCCACTGTCGTATCTTTTTCTGTGTCTGTTTTCATGTGCTGCAATCAATAATTGCTTTGGTTGTCTGTATCCTGTTTTTAATTGCTATTCCACTAGGTGGGTTTAATTTCATTGTTCCAAAATTTGTATTTTGTTTTTGGATATTGATAATCACTTGTTTTTAGTAGTCTTGTATCTTACTAATATATCCTTCCCTTAATTACTAATGATACTTATATGACAAAATGTAGATACAGTATTTTAGATAATTTTAGTATCAACTATCAGCATAATCCTTTAAAACAAGTATTGTTCTTTTGTTTACCGAGATACAATTCTATTTTACGTTGAAAAACATCACAAAGTAGCATCTAAAAAATCTTGTCTGAAGTTCTGTCCTTGTATAAATCTATATGATTCCTTGACAGAGTCATTCTTTGTGTTATTCCATTTGTTCCTTCAACTGTTTCTTGTCATGTGTAGATGAACCGGGCAAGCAGGCTAAGAGTGCCATCAGGATTAAAAACACCAGCAAATCCAATGTAGCTTTCAAGGTAATGTACACTCAAATAAAACATATATGCAACTCTTTTGCTATGCTTTTGTTTTGCTTATTCATGTTACACTGAGGAAATTTCATTGAGTCTTCCAATTAACTGTGAACTGTCTATTGTGTTGAATATTACTTTGTTTCAAGAGTAGTTCATCTGTGATTCTGAATCAATGAATGAATTTTCAATTTTTTATCTCTGATTTTGAAACCATCTATTCTAATAATACTTTTTGTTCTTCTTCAACTTATTGTGTATACATAGTTTCAAACAAATGCACCCAAGAGCTGTTTCATGCGCCCTCCAGGGGGCGTACTTACACCTGGCGAGAGTGTAATAGCGATTGGTAATAATTTATGATTCATTTCTTCATGTTTTTTCCTTTGTTTAGGATGCTAAGTTATCTCACTAATCTGTATTTTATTTGCTAGTGTTCAAGTTTGTAGAGCATCCACAGAATAATGAAAAGCCAGAAAAAACTGGACTCAAATTTAAAATCATGAGCATGAAGGTCAAAGGATCAATTGATTATGTACCTGAAATGGTTAGTTTTTTTGTCATCAGTACAAACTTAAACTTGTCTCAATTTCTAATGGTTGGATTGTCTCTCTCTCCCTGGACACAATCAAAATAAGTTCTGTTGTATGTGCTTGGTTTTTGTCATAATGTATCAACCGCTATAGTTTTGAATCATTGGTGTTTGTTCATCCTCTATAACAGTTTGGTGAGCTGAAGAAGGATCAAGTAACAGTGGAGCAGATTTTGCAGGTTGTTTTTCTGGATCCAGAGCGTAGTAGCCCTGTAAGTGCTGAAATTTAAGTTTTTCACTTCTACTTTGTCTTGTGATGCATGAATACGGCAAAGCGATTATTCTAAAAATAACAGGATATATGATACGTACAATGTACAATATACAATATACAATATACGTATTATAATAAAAACAAGTATACAAAATTATATAACCTACCTTTTTTACTTTCCTTTTAAGACATGAGATACTCTTCTTTGGTAAAATGTATTTTTTTTATTTTGATGTAATGTTTATAAGCTTGCTATGTATAACATATAGATTAACTAATTTCCTGCGTATTGTTATCTTTTAAGGCTTTGGAAAAAGTGAGGCTTCAGCTAGCTGAGGCTAATGCTGCAGCTGAGGCACGTAAGAGAGCCCCAGAAGATTCAGGTCCAAAGATTCTGGGAGAAGGGCTTGTGATAGATGAATGGGTGAGTATGTTTTTGCTTAATAAGTTCATTGGAAAAGTTACCTTGCGTATATCTATATCTTTTGACAGATGTTTCATATATCTATATCTCTGATGTTGTTTCCAGAAAGAGAGGAGGGAAAGATACCTGGCAAAGCAAAATGGTTAATGGAATCTATATAGATAAGTTTGAATAGGAATTTGCGTTACTGTGGGGAAGGAAGATGACATGGCTTTAGGGAAACAATTATATGTAATCACAAACGTTTGGCTTAGAGAAGATTCATGTGGTGAATGGCTAGTCTGAAGTGTTCTTTTGAAAAAAAAACTATAATTGGATGAGACCACAACACAAGGGTCAGGGTCATTGGCTTTTCCGGAACGATATTTTGATGGATTGATGTAAAATGACAGTTTCTGTAAGACGAATGTTTTGCTGTCATGATATAAATTACTCTTTTGAATTGAAACAACACAACGAAAACTAGTTTTGTTAAGGATAGTGAAAGAAATTTAGAAAAATATACGGTTGTGAAAATGAAACAGGGGATATCATGGGCCAAATGTAAAGTGAAACAGAAAAGGACAAGCCGAACCAAACAAGTTTTTAGGCAACTAAGTCCAAACAATTATATTACGGCTTTCGACAACTCATACCAAACCTATTTACACTTTTAAATAACAAGCCCGTAGAATAAAAAAAAAATGTTTTCTCTTTTTATTATGTGACTTTTTTATAATGTTTGTGGTTATGGAGCAAATTCAGTATCCCTGTTATATCCATTATTTTAATAACACTACTTCTAATTTATTATGTTTGTTTGTTTAACATTTCTGTAATCTAAAACAATCCCACAAACAATTATAGGAGTCTCATAGTTGATTGGGATCTATTCTTTTAATTTTTTATAGTAAATAAATAAAATATCGTTAATAATAAGAATAAATGAAATAATATTACAGTAAAATATATTTTTTCATTTAAATATCTTTTTACACTTTTTCTATTTCTTTTCCTTTCTACTAAAAAAGAAGTTTACAGAAAAAAAAAAGGCATAAGAAGAAGATGCAAGAAGGGACGACTTTGACCAGTGAAAGGTGTGAATGAATTCAACAGAGCCCCAAAGTGTGTGCAAAGAAAAAAACGAATGCAATCATAATTCAACTGTTTTATTGAAAATGACTTCACCCGTTAATTGTTCTTATTTTCGCATTAGCGTTTGGAACAAGCCAAGACCATAACTTAAAAACACCCACCGAACTTAAGCCAATTTTTTTATGTCATCAAGTGGGTCACACACACCTACCACAATGCACAGTTCTTCGACCGTCACTTGCTTTGTTTACCATCAAATTCTTTTAGATGATATATTACAGCACAACACAACTCTTTGCTCAAAAGAAAGTTTCAGACATTCACCAAACACAATCAATGAAATCATTCATTGGAGATGAGATCTTGGAAATTGGAAGAAACATGGGTTTTCTGTGCCTTCCTCAACCCAATACCACCTTTCTTCATCCACATTTTCACATGTTCCCCATTAATTAGTCCTCTTGCATTGGTTGCATATACATGGTATATAATAAATGCCACCCAACACTCTCCTTCAAAGAATCCAAGAGCCTCAAAATGTTGGTATTTTCTATAACTCTAGAAGCTAATAGGGGTTAATTAAAAAAAAAAGAAGCATAAACAGAAAGAGAAGCATGTAGGTTCATTTTGTTGTCTTATCTGAAAGATACCAGGCAACAAGCATGCAAAGAATTGGCGTGTTGTACTTTCTCAATTACCATAAGGAAACTGCAGCAGTATAAAAGACAAACTACCTAAGAGACAAAATAATACAGATGGGAAAAACTTCATCTATCACTATCTCTTTGCACATAATGCCAGATACAGAACACCAAGATAGACACTACTCACATGCTCCTCTTCAAGGGTTAACGTCTTTCCCACCTGATCACACACCGTTCACTTATTTCTTCTAATATTTTAGAACATAAACCACTGAAATAACTATGACTAGTAGTTAAGTTCTTAACTTCTCAACTGTCAAGCTAAAAACCAGAAAGCAATGGCATGATGAGGAAGAAACTTCAGCTTCTGCAACAAATATATCTACAACAAATATATCATGTTATCACTATTTTTTTTTTTTTCTGTTACAATCTTAATAAGAATGATGAGCTCTTGTCAATGGCAAGGAGTATGAAATAAAGCCGAGAACAAATTGACACCAGGAAACCAAATTAGCAGCACTTGGAAAACAATTATGGTGAAAATTTACAGTTAAAAAAGTGAAAATCAAAATTACATTCAAGAGTGCCAGATTCCACTCAACATACTGCGGAACCGGTTTGTGGATAGCTTCCTGACGAGCCTCTTGGCATCAGAAGAAACCTCAGCTTCTGCAAGCCTCTCTATGTTCTTGGCATACCCGGAGCTCACGATTTTCTTCCTGCCACTGTTGCAGCTTGTTAGTGACATCAAGATGGAGATCAACAACTTTTTGTTACCAGAATTTCCCTCCCCTGGATCCAGCAATTGCAGAAGAAGGGCAATGTTTTGATCATCCTGAACAAATCTCTTCCTATTTTTAGCCACCGTAACCATGCCAGAGAGTGCCTCTGCTGCCATTTCACGAACTTCAAACGATTCCGCATTTAGAAACTTCACAAGCTCGGCCATGAAGCCGGCATCACCTAATGCCTTCTTGGCCTCCTCCGATGCTTCACACAATCTGAACGCTACCTTCAGCCCCAACTCCTGAATCGATACCTCCCCATTTCTAACATAATACATCAACTGATCCACAAAGCCATAACTCAGCAAAAGACTAACACAACTGGTCGAAGAAAAACACAAATTCTCAATGCCCCTCATCACAACCTCTCTTGTTTTAGACGAGCACGTCCACAATGGATCCAAAACACGCAGAAGAACACGAACCCCTCCTTCTCTAACCACCATCTGCCTAACCAACTCATCCCCAGAGGCAATGTTTTGAATCAACTCGATAGAACTAACTTGAACTACTTCATCCTTAGACCTTACAAGCTTCAAAAACGTGGAAACCACACCCTCCTCAACCATAAACCTCTTGATTTCCTCAACCCCACAAAGATTCCGCAACACCCCACAAGCAGGACCAATCAATTCTCCTTTACACTCTCCGCTCTCACAAATCCTCAACAAGACTGTTACACCTCCATGAGCTGAAACACTCCAAGCATTATCCGAATTCTCAGTCAGTCTACACAAACATCTCACAGCAGCAATCTTTCCCACTTCACTCCCACATTCCAAAATCCGAATTAAAGGCCCAATAACTCCAGCACCAACCAAAACCCCTTTATAATAATCAAAACCCGCAACGACAGAAACAACATTGGCAGCCTCCTCAACAATCTCAACCTCATCACAACCAAGAAAATCCACCAACAAGTGAACAAACTCAGAAGCCTCAACAACCAACTTCACATACTTATCATCCTCCACAACAACTTCATGCAAATTCATCAACGCTTGCTTCCTGATACCCAAATCACCAACCTTCATTCGAGTCATTAAGTCCCTTAAGTAGAACCTCATGTCATCTTTGCAAGCTCCAAAACCAGGCCTTGAAACCACAACAGCGTAGCCATGCATCGACACACGCTTCTTGAATATCTCAGACAGCTTCTTCACGTGCGCTTCCAACTTCCCCAGAGTCACGTCCAAGTCGCTCTGCATCAAGAGCTTCCCGCTGTAGGACAGATCCAAGCACCGCCTTGCCAGCTCGTGGCACTCCTCCACCGTGCCTGTTATCGCCGGGATCTCGCTTGACAGTGAAGCGGAGTCGCCGGCAACGAATGCCGAACAGAGCTCCTCCAGCCTACTCCGAATAAGTTGCCACTTTCCGGCGAAGACTCTGATGGAAAGAGAGAGGGAGATAAGGGAAGAGATGAGCGTCATAACCCGCCGGTGACCGGAGCCGGCGGTGTCAGCCATTTTAGTTCTCAAAGCAAACTCATCTGGTTTTGTGCGTTGGAATTTCTCAGTAACGATGTCGGAAGAGAGAGAATGTAATATGCTTCTGACTTCAGATCTAAACTTATCCTTAGATTGCAGTTCACAGAAAGTTGGACTCTTCTCTGTTTATTTACCGGAATACCCTTTTTCTTGAAATAAATTTTTCTTTTTTCTTTTTCTTACTCTGTATATAATGTCTTTATTTGGTGCTTCAGGTGAATTTGTCTTACCATATCTGGTTACTGAAAAATTAGGACACGAATAATGTTAACTACGGATCAACAAAAAGATGAAGGAGACTATATAAGCATAAGAAAATTACTTCATTCAAAAATCTGAGCTAATCATTATATATAAAAAATTTAATTCTTTTTATAACATTACATAACGTAATAGTATGCAATTTCACAATAAAACATAAAACTAAAATAAATAGTTTATTTTAGAGTAACAGTAATCCTACTGTATGATCTCGATATGGAAGAGGTTACAAAGTTGGACCCAGAAGTTGTATATTTTGAATCATTTATTCGTATATACTATTAAAGCAATAAAACTTCTATGGTATTCAGTTTTATGAATTCACAGTCAAAATTAGTATGGAGATGGATGAAGAACGTGCTTTTCGCATCAAAATGAAAACTAGTGGTTTTACTTTTACCCTTTTCACACCAAGAACATGAGTTGTTGGCAGCAGAACATGTTTCCAAAGTTGGATGTATTTGTTATTTAACTAGCTTGTCTTCAATTCATGATTTTGTTCGTTTTTCTGAGACAACCAAAGTGTGACTTCTCTGATATCTATAAAATCAAATAAAAGAAGTCATGTATCTTTCTTTAGCCTTGTGAAGTTATTAATTTACTATCTTTCTATCAACTACAACTATAGAGTTTATATGCTATAAAAAATACAAAATACGAAAGACAAATAGAAAAATAGAAAAATCTCGACATGTGTCATAAGGAGAAAAATTCATTTTAAACTCAATTAGCGTAACACAGGCGCGATAGCACATATGTATATAATTTTTTAAATATACGTGATATTATATTAATAAGTGATAATATTATAATGTTATTAAGTTAATATATATATATATTAAAATTATATTTATTAAAAATAAAGTGAAATATATCAAAACAGATAAAAGACTAACCATTGATAAATAAAGAAGAAGAAAGAAATAGAAACATCTGATTTTATAAAAAGTTTGTAAAAATAACGGTCAATTTTTAAAAGTTTAATAAATTATTATATTTAAAGGGGTAAAATCGATATTTTGAAAAGTGAACACAAAAAGGGCATTCCTTTATATATTGTTATAAATTAAAATATCAATTTTTTTAATTACTACATTAAGTATATTTGGGTGCACAAAATTTTGACACATGTCCCACATTTGAAATCCATTTTTTTGTCCAATCGCACATATCTGACTTCATAACTTCATTTTAAGGTTTTCAAATTACATGGTTTTTAAGTTTTATTCTCTCGATTTGCTCTTCTCGAGGTGATTGCTATTTGATTTATTGTTTTTTACAATTAATCTCTCATGTTTCATTGATGATTCTTTTGTTATTTTTGTATAATGTTTTCATTATATTTTTTGGATTTTTAGGGTTTTCAAGTTTTATTCTCTCAAATCTATCCTTCTTTTTTTTTTTTCAATCGATATCTCTCATGATTCGTGATTCATTACTCAAGTATTTTGTTATTTTTTTACATTGTTTTCATCTGACCTCATGTTGTGCTTTTTTGGATTTTTAGGGTTTTCAGATGCTATGGTTTCTAAGTTTTAATCTCTCCATATGCTCTTTTCACGATTTTCGTTGTTATTCTCATAGTTTAATCTGTGTGTCACTTATTTTGCTATCTGTTTTATTATTGTTTTTTTCTTTTACAATCCATCTCTCATATTTCATTGATGATTTTTTTTGTTATTTTTGTACACATCTAACTTCATATCTTCATTTTAGGGTTTTCAGATTACATTGTTTTCAAGTTTTGTTCTCTCAATCTTCTCTTCTCGATGTTTCCATAGTGATTTGTTATTTTCGTCTTTGTCTTTCATTTTATTCTTTTCTTTCTTAAATTTTTTATCCATAGAATTGGTCAATAATAATTTTTTTTTTAGTGTTTTAAGGTTTGTTATTAGAAATGCAAAGAATTAAAAGTAACAAAGAATTATAGTTATTCTATCTTTGTTCTATCTTTAATTTATATGATTAAACAACAATTATATATATTATTAAAAAATTTCAAAATAGTCGGGTAAAATACTACTCATACATTACGACAAACATTTGCAATTTAGTTCAACGTGTGGTTTTTATTCAATTCAAAACATTGATAACTAAAGTGATATACTTAAAAAAATGGACCTATAGTTTTGCAGTGGTCCAACTATATCCAGTGCATAGTTTGTGCAAGTGCATGACAGAAATCATCATAAATTTGTGGACAAAAGAGACCAACTGCTAATCAAATGGAGGAAACTGGAATGAAGGATTAGAAGAGTGTTTGAATTATGGATGAGCAGAGTGTGAAGTGTGAAATGTGAATGAATAAAATAAAGAGAATGGATGAAAATGGTGGAGATGGACCACACTGTAATAAGGACATAGCTTTGATTTGGAAAGCAAAAGGCAAAGAGGAAGGGGCAGCTTTCAATGGCCTTGGAATGGGAATGACACACACCCCACCATGTGAAACTGGAACCAACTAATTACCAAAACTAACTCTCTTTTCCTAACCTTTTTGTACCTTGCAAACCAACATTTACCAATCAAAAAAACTCAACCCTTTCTCATCACCTCCAAAAATCAAATGATGCTTACATCTGAAAAAGTGTGCATGTTTTCAAGAGACAAAGGGGGTGTTGGTTCACGAGAGAGCACGAGAAGAAGCTCCAAATGCTACTATCCAGAGGTCACAGCCTCAAAACAAAGAGAAAAGGGTAAATTAAAAGCTGCCCATGTCATCACAATCCCGAAAAAGCATCCAGATATTGACCAACCATCATATGCATCTTTACTATACCAAAAAAATGAAGAGGTAAAGAACCATTGGTACGTCACAAGTGAGATACTAGTAATAGGTAAAAATAGGAACAAAAAACAGAAGCTGAATAACTACTCACGATGTGATTTTGGTGCTTAGTTTCAGTACTGTCAAAGGACAAAATTGTGATATGATGTAATGCAACTACAATACTTCTGCATATAGTATTCTTTATACCAGAACTTTGGTTTAGCAGGTCTAAATTACTAACAGGTATTCATTCGTTTGGTATTGTAGAAAGCCACTGTGCTCGTAGGGTCCTGCTGGTTGAGTGGGGGAAAACAACTCATTGGAAAATACATGTTGTTGCTACCCATGCAACATAATTGCAATTTCAGTTCTGCACATGCCTCAATTCAGGGCTCAGGAACCCCATTTCTTGCATATATGTCAATTTCCTCTAATCTCATATCTTCATTCATTTCTGCTCTACTTTACATCATGATCAGTGCATCTACCTAATAATTCAATTTTAGTTTCTCCCACTTCTCAATGGATTATGTTTTGCAAGATCAACTAGTAATAATAATCATTGATCATCATTTTCAATTTCAATTTCACTGTTGAACCTAAACAAAAGAGAATTACTGTCTAACCCTTCCACATGTTAGTCAAGAATTTCTTTTCCACTCATGCTAGTGCAGAATGTCATTAAATTATATGCAAAAGCAGAGCATTGCATTGCTACCTTTGAGTAGGCACGAAGTGAAATTCAAGAAAGCAGAGAAAGTTGAAAATACCTTAGCTTTGAAGAGAAAATATCCTGTGCACTTCAACTCAGTGGAGGGGTAACCTATATGAAAAATGGGAAATAGCAATAGCATTATAGATTGATCGATGTAGTGTTAATTCAGTCAAATAAATTACGCAATCATTCCACTGATATCAAAGAATATGCTTATATACAAATTGGTCAATTATTATCACAGCTGATTACTTTTTTGTTCAAGCAATCAAACATGAGTTGAACAGCGAAAACGCCAAAACATTGAACATGATGCACATGGATTGGTAATTAATGCACATATATCGGTTTTAAAGTACTTAAACCTGTCATTAGTATTTTCCTTCCTAATGCTTGTGGTATTTTATATTTATGTGTTGAACAAAAGACACGAGTTCAGATCTAAGGATCAGCACGTTATCACCTCGATGTGATGTATTAAAGGAGTTAAATCACAATCGATTCCTGCTTCTTATGGACCCATATAATTGACGAAACCTAAAAACCAAAAAAGCTGAATACGAAACTGACCCCTCAAAGTATCAGTGCTGGACTCTTGCTTTTGTAATCTAATCACTTTCACATCAACCCTTATACAATTCAATTATAAAAATTGCATCTTTCATCTCCCAAAAACACCCTAATACATTTCTCAAATTTAAATAGCCTTCACTTGGTACAGAACATTTATATTTTTTCCAGTTTATAAATGTCTTTGTTCATTTAACTACAGGTAAATTTCTGACATATATATATATATATATATATATATATATATATATATATATATGCAGGCATGAAGTAATCATGATTTCCAAGCATCAGACTGAGAAATATTTACAGTGTGAGTAGAACACAAGTGTAGTAGGCACATGCATCATCAAATCCCAATGCCTATTCACCAGTTTGACTTATGTATATGATAATTAATGGTTATGGACCAGTTGCAGTGCTTGATATTAAAACCTATACTGCCAGAAAATGATGTGTCTCTGTGGATCATGCATGGATCCTGCATAACCAAAATATCATACAGTTATTATTAGTTGGAAATTTGAATAAGACGGTTTGCCAAACCTTTGATTACCTCTCATAATGCACTAAATAGTGTTATGTACAGGGAGTAGTGTGTTTGTTAATAGATAGTTGATTATAGCAAGATTAAATACTAAGCATGTATCTGGTAACAAACATTTTTAGTTTAAAGCCTCATCATTAAGTTAATTAAATTATTACAAATTATCTGGTGAATTGAGCTCATAAATGTGGTACCGGATTCAGGTAATGATTGTATGGAAAGTAGTTGATTAAAACAGTGAACAGGGGACCAATGCATCCTTTATGACTTGAAAATGGTAATTGTTTGCATATACAGAGACTTGTGTTGTTGCTCAACATGACGAGAGTTTTGTACAGGGGATTGTAATGACATTGGATCAGCAAGTTTCAGAAAAATATAGTGCTCTATAGAAATGAATTGCATTACCCTTATTTAACTTTAAAGAATGTATAAAGAGGCTTAAGTTACCTAAACATGACATAAACTAAATGTAAAGAAATTATGATATCAGGGAGTAGTGGTATTAGAGTGGAAAACTAGATGATAGCAATATTATAAGTTATTTATTAATTAATTTTAGGTTAATATTTAAATAACTTTGTGAATGTTGTCTTTTTCACTCTATTTTATTTTTTAGTGTTTAGAAATTATTTATTTTTTATTTTACCTATTATACTATTTTAATTTAATTTCTATAATTTATTTTTTTGTTTTATTACATGATAACAATATTTACAGATACGATAATTTTTATAACATCATTATTTATTAAGCTGACATTTTTTTAGGACATGAGATGTATCATAATAATAATAATAATAATATTATTATTATTATTATTATTATTATTATTATTATTACATAGTGATGATGTCATTCTATAATATAAAAGGGAGTTTTGTCATTACACAAGGAATATGTGTAATAAAACATATTCTACAAATTTCACTATAAAATAAAATAAAGCACTTATTCAAGAAAGGTAAATTGCATTAACCTCAATTAGATTTCTCGAACATAGTTGACTGTGTTTAAAATATAAAATCTATCAAACTATTTCATTAGTGTAATATGTCATGTATTGTATGTGATGTACAGTATAACTAATGAAAGTTTTTTTTTGTTCTTTAAAAAAATTAGTTTATCATTTTTCGATGTGATAAATTTGTTATATTTTTAATATACCTAATACTTTCTTGGTTTTTATTACTTTAAGATTAAATTAGAGATGAGTTGATAGCAAGATATGGAAAAAATACATAGTATCTTCTGAGACTAATTCAAATTTATACTACCAAAAGTATTTGAATAGAAAAATGGGGGGGGAAATATGATGAATTAACCCAATTCTGGCAACAAGTCCAGAGCAAAGGGTCATGGTCATGCGTTTCTGAATTTTCTTTTGGGCTGACCAATAAAAAGCTTCACTTTTACAGTTGACCCAATCAAGTTTCTCTCTTTCTTTATCGGGTTTCTTTCTGCTCTTTTTTGTTTTCTTGACTTAACCCCCACCATTTCCCCCGAATAGTGCTTCGTTATACAAATTTTTAATTACTTTTATGAAATTTTTATATAAACTAAATATAAAATTAATTTACAAAATAAAAAATTTATTTTACATACAAGTTTTTTAAAATTGAGTTCAATTTAAAATTATTTTTTAACATAATATCAAAATCATGAATTAAAGTATATATTAAAAAAAACTTGTTGGTTATTAAATTTATTATTTCATTTCTTATTATACAGATATCAAAACACTAATTAATATCTAATCTTAAACAATTTATAATATATATATATATATATATATATATATATATATTTTGAATTTCAAATTACAAACTAATTTTATAAATTATATTAGATTTAAAATAATTTTTTAATATTTCCTTTCAAAATACTTTTTCCATTGCACTTAAATTATTTAAATAATAATATTAATAATAATAAAAGACAGACGTAGTCATCGATTACATAATGGCAAATTCATGTTGCCTTTGATGGGCTAATGCTCATTAATCATTAATGTTAAGCAAGAAACTAACGTGATTTCTTGGGTCCATTCTTTACGAACAAGGAACTAAAACATATCTTCTTCTGGTTCCTGTCATTTAAGTTAAATTTATTGTCATGTTACAATTATAATTACATATTATATTACATTACATGTTAGTAAAATTAAAAGATAAATATACACAATTTAAATAAGTCCATAAACTCATTTTTAATTTTAATCATTCAAAATATGTTTTTTAATTATTTTCTAAAAGGAAATTCTGTAAGATGTAATAAAAATGACAGATAATTTGCCAAGTAACAAAATTTCAACCAATTTGCCGCCAAATTGGACAAATGGATAATGAACAAAGTTAATTATGCAAACTGGAATGATTGAGTATGGAAAGAACATCACCTAACAGCTCTCAAAACAAACTTCATCAGCAAAACTCCGAAACTAACTAATGCAACGACTATGATACCAAAAACAGGTGCGTATTCAACCTTGAGTTTCCAAATGGTGGGCGTGTCTCAGCTGTTCGAGTTCTACTGTGAGAGAATCCGCTTCTTACTTATTCAAAGAATTAATAGAATTGAAAACAAATTTTAGTAAATGAAATCCATGATCAACGAGCTCTGCCACGTTGCCAATGCAAGACTCTGAAAGTAATGAGTTCCCTCATATGCTACTCGAGTCCCTTCCAAAAATAAAACGTCTTGTCCAGTCTGAAACTACCAATGCTTTTGTGCGCCAGCTTACTTGCTTGCTGTTCAAAGGATTGACTGAATCTAAATAACTTGCAAATAATAATGTCCCCAAAATTGAGGCAAATATCAAAATGCTAGAGGAGCACAGTACCTTGCATAGACAGAATACCACAGCCATTGACTGCTATGACCAATTGAAACCCAATCTCCAGGAAGCTGGGCTGCTGTCTTCTCTCCTCCCAAAGGAGCGAATTGACCCAAATGCTTGTACCTTGGGTAGGAATGGACAACGTGCTAATCAGTAAAACATTGATAAATGGAAAACCTTGACATCTGAATCAATGTAAACATAATATTGCGCAAGCGCAAACGCAAACGGTGGGAGCTTGGGAGTTAGTTTGATCATCTTTTGTACCTAAAGGGTTTGAACCGATGGCGACCTTCTCCCCTGAACCTGAGAGGACCTTCAGGATTTTTTTCACAATCTTCCATTCGGTTAAAACACGTGGCCAGGTAAGTGCCTTGCTGAGATGCAACCTGTTGTGAATTTTCAGAAGTTTAATGACGTATCACTGAGAAGCATGCAACTCATAAATAGTGTTGTAAATACCACAACCAAATATAAGACATTAACCTGGGCTGTAGCAGGAAGAAATTTCATTTGAGAATCCACTTTGGAAAGTGCCGTTGTAAGTTCTTCGATATTCAATTCAATTGATTTCTTTTTATCATCCCCCTTGACTTCCTTCAATAAATCAGCAATGTTCCGCATCTGTTTATTCTTCAGATATAGCTCAACCTGAGGGTATCTTTCACTGATGTCTTTCATGGCCTCTTGAAATTCTTTAACCGTCAATGTTCCTGAATTGTCTTTGTCAGCCTTCTTAAAGATCGCTGTAATATCATCCTGAAATGGCCATAATAAAATCATATTTAATAGACAGGTAGCACATGAATAACTGAATAACTGCTGATTAAGCAAAAAGTGCAATTTGTTTTGATTTCATAGAAAACACAATTTACAACAAAAAACAGAGCAAATGAAAATGCAAAAATAGAAGCCAGAAAAATTGCATTATTGATGCTCCAAATGTCAATGGATACGAATAAGAATTTCACTAGCAAAAACATAGACCCTAGGAAGCAACTTAATAAAGTGAGTTTGTATTAATTACCATGACTTTTCGTTGGTTTATCGTAGCACAATCACCGAGCGCATAGACATTGTTGCACCCTTCAACTCTCAACCATTCGTCAGTAGCTAGAGCACGCCTGCTAGCCTGTTCACAAGAGATAACGCTGAGCGAATGGCAAATGACTGCAAAATTTCTATACTGAATGATAGATTCAAACTACAAGAGAAACATGACTCGGAACTCTGAATTAGCACGGATACAATGTCCAATTCCTCAATAACACACCTGGCCGATTTGAGTCATAAAATCTTTAATAAACGGACGAGTGCCGATACCAGTTGACCAGACAGCCATTCCATACGGTATTGTCTTAATCTCCCCTCCACTTTTCAGTTCTTTGGTGGAAATTTCTTTCTCAGATACCTTAACAACCATGGATCCTGTCTTTACATCAATCCCATCTCTTCGAAACTTGTCTTCAGCAAAAACAGTGATTCTCTTGTCAAACCTATGAGAAGAGCAATGGAACATATCAAGTGTTAAAAACTAAATGTCAACATTCAGACATTAATACTCCTTCCACATAAGTATAATTGGTTATATGTGTAGACTTGTACACGTGTCTTGAGCTTTCAAAATTACTACGCCATTTACCATAATACCATGTGCACGTGGGACAGTAATAAAATGTGTATGGTCCAATTCCAACAACTAACACTTTCAATCCATTACTCCTCATTTGCTGAACCATGAAATAATGGTTTTGAGCAGCTAAATTGTTGAGAAAGCCTTCAACAAAACCAAGCCATCAAATATGCGCGGCTAATACTTTTGAATGCCTACTCACAAAAATAGCTACCTCTATGACTAGACAATGTATCAGAAGTTCTTAATAATAAGCAAAAATACAGTTAATATTACATCCTTACATGCCCAAGATATGATCTGCGGCCTCCAGAAGAGTAATTTTAACCAAATCTTTTATCCCAGGATACAAACGGACCAAATCCTCATTGACAAAATCATGAAGTGAGGCTGCAAACTCCACTCCAGTTGGTCCACCTCCAACAATAGCAAAATGCAGAATTCTCTTCTTCTCATCTTCACTTACATCCGGCAAATTTGCTCTCTCGAAGCAGTCAATAACTGTTCTTCTAATCTTTTGAGCATCTTCAACTTCCTGCACACTCATATAAATAAGATATTCAAATCCAAAAGCATATAGGAAAAAAAAACATGCAGTGTACCGTTTAGTCACCATGCATGATAACAACAATGGATTTGATTCCTTCCCTCTTTCATCTGACTATTTTTTATTAACTTATGAAGTTTTTCTTAAAATGCTGTATAGTACAAAATATGAGAGAATAGAAGTAATAAAAATAATGAAGTTACCTTCAAAAAATGGCAATTCTCCATAACTCCTGGAGTATTAAATGTGTTGACATTAGCGCCAACGCCGATTATTAAGTAGTCATAATCCACCACGAATTCTTCTTTCCCATTCAAATTATTGTTCAAACTTGATCGACAGTAAACTTTCTTATTTTCTGCGTCAATCTTGTAACATTCTGCTTCACTGAATTGTACATCCACCTTTTTCTGCTCAAAATAAAACAAAAAGAAACATAGTTGGTTGTGGCCCTGGTCTCAAGAATTTTCTATAAAGATAGTGAAAAACACGACAAAAACACGACATAAGGAAAATTGATTAACTGGAAATCAAAATACCAGAATCCGCATCTCCTAATAACAGTAACCGGTGAAAAACTAACATCCTCGTGGAGTTCATTATGAACTACACTCGTTAGAGTACACAACAGAAACCGGTTAGTCTCCGAAGAGAGGAACGGTATTCTCCGGAGTCCGGACAACAATGAAGGTAAACCATGTAATCAAGTTATGCAACTAGACACGAGTTTCATGACACTTGCAAACAGATTTTATAACAGAAAACTTAATACGTCACTCATAAAAATATATTTTTTATTAAAAATCATAATATTTGGACTGTTTGACCTTTGTACCTCTAACACATGAAGAAAAATTGAAAATCATTCACAATTGGCTTTACCGTCGCAATGAGTATTTATAGTAAATATCACTTTTTAAGAGTTTTAATATATTAAGACTCCAATCTAAATATTTTTAAATAAGTATTTATTAATTTTGTATATATGTCTTAATTTATTACAAATTATTATATTTTTTAATTAAATCTTTATTATTTAATTTTTTAATTGATTAAAATAATTGTTATTAGATATTGTTATTACTTATTTGTTTCCATCTATTAAAAAATATAAATATGAGGTTTTATTTGTGTTGAATAACAAAAATAAGTGTATCAATAATGATATCGGGACAATCATTTTCCCGAAAATTGTTTTATATCAATAAAATCAATTAAAAAAACAATTACAGGATTCAATAAAAAATATATAAAAGTTTTAAATATTTCATTCAATTTAAAATACTCACATCTATCACAAATTTTAAAATTAATTAATAATAATATCTTAAACAGAATATCATTAAATCATTTTATTCTTATTAATTTGACCGAAATTATATATTTTACATATCGTGGAAAATTTAGAAAAAAGATAAAAGTAAATAAATCATGGATAAAAACACAAACAACTGAAAAATGAAAGCTAGAAAAAAAAATGCACACTATTACTACTTTTTGTACCGCGTATAAGTAAAGCATATGAACATGCAGCTGGAAGAATGCAACTTTAATAATTTAGTTTCTAATCGGTTAAAATTTAGAAAAACTTATATAATAAATATTATTTTAAAAATAATTAAATAAATAAATAATTTGACACTTTTCCGGAAAAAAAAACGCTTTAAACTAAAATATTATTATATTTGATAAGTGTTTTTTAATAGTGGGTTTAAATAAAAGGGAGATGCATTAAACACATAGTTTCAAATTATTATTCTTTCAAAAAACTAAAACGAAACAGCAAAAAGATGGTATGGTCTTTTAAATCATCACCTTCTTAAAAATATTGCGAATGGGTTCAACAATGCTACGTGCTTCAACCGTGCCGCAAGTAACGCTAGGCAGCAAAGGAGTGAAAGCAAAGTAGTTACGCGGCGAAACTACTTGAACCTCGTATTTCGGATTATTCAGATTCTTCAAGAAACTTGTGGCCGCCCAACCAGTTCCCAGAACCACCACTTTTTTCTTCTCTGTAATTGTCTCCTCAGGTGCAACACTCTCACCATAAGCCAAGAGACCACCACCACTGCATCAACCATTCACATTAATGTTTATATATATATATATATATATATATATGCTCATCATAAATTATGGATCTACATATACTACGGTTTACATTCTACTCGCAAATTAATCCGAACGAATCCCGTAAAATTGATAGAGTAGAACAGAGTTGCATTAGAAGATTCAACTAGCAAAAGTGAACAGCTAATGTTTCTGACATTTCAATATCGAAAAATATGTTTCATATTTGCTGCAATACACGGATCTAGCCTTTTTTTTCTTAAAACAAAAGGAAAGTGTGAAATTCGCTGTAAAGAAATAATAATAGTATGAAAGTAGCACGTTCGCAACAGATACTAACTAAGGAACACAATTCTATTTTCAGTCCATAATGAAAAAAATAATAGCGAAAAACAAGATTAATAAAGAAGTTAAATAATATCATTGTATACCTTACGGCGGTGCAAATCAGCACAAGCTTAAGACGCGACTGGTTTTCACGGAAAGCGCCATAGAGACGCTGCAAGAAAGCAACTCTGGACATTTTTTTTTTTCCGTAACAAGAAATGTATGTCCAAAACTGCGGGGAAAGAAGAGAGAGAGGGGATGGAAGACGAGAGCCAAGAAAATGGGAATGCGCTTTTAGGGCTACGAAGATGGTGTCATGACGGTTCATACGTTTGTGCGGAGATTTGTCAGATTTGCCCTTTTCTTTTGACTTGGCGGCCAAGTTTGGACAGCGCCAATGCGAATCACGACTCTGTATTTATTTTATTTCTTTAATAATAAAAAAGAATTTGACGCGTCCGTACTAGTGGGAAAACTTGGTTTGGTGGAGCAGCGTGCCCTTCAGATCCGCCTGATTAAACTGGAGGCAGATTTGATAGAGAAAATAAAATAAAATTTTAGTACATAACATATTAATTATAATTATTTAATTATTTGTACTTAATATAATAATAATAATTAAAATATATAATTCTTAATGTATACTAAATTATGTTATATATATATATATATTATTGTTATTAAATTAGATGTTATTTGAACCGTGATATTGATAACTGAATTTACTTAAATTGAGGGGTAACAGGATTATTTCAGTGGAATTAGTTTGTCTACATGTTAGTGATGGAACGTGATTTGTTTTGGAATATTTCTATTTACGATATATTAGTTCAACGGAGAAAAAATTGTTTAAGTGAAAACGATAATGACATTATTTCTTTATCAAGACGATTTTAGTCACTCAAACAAAAATTACATTAAAATAATTCTCTATTTTTAAAAAAAAAAATGCGTTCAAACAAAAATAAAATTTCCATTATTGATCGCTAAATAAAGGTTTTGATCACTTAGTCACTTGATTCAATAAATAAATTTATATTATATACATGAACATAATTTAGATGAGAATGTTTTAAGAAGTTGTATATGAAGTAAAATGAGATCGATTAAAGTTGATGAAAATTTTATATATGTACACACTATAAATATAGAAATTATCTTACTACTCATACCTTATGTGTAAAGAAATCATATTCTCATTAGAAGTTGTCTCATAAAATCTAACTTGATAACTTTTATTATTAGGTTAATGGTTAGTTTTGAAAGTAATCAATTTTAACATATATTATGTTACGTTTGACAAAACACAAAGAATGATTTACCTAATTGTGTTGTCATGTTTAATTTAAACATTATTTCTCTTTTTATGTTAATGTTGTGAATATGATCATGTTTTAATATAAAAGTAGATATAGTTCAATAGATTACAGAGTTATATGAATTTTTCTAGGAACTTAAGTATATAAATTTATATATTATGTTATTATTTTCTATATATATTTATTTTGCAGCTTTGGTATTTAAATATTAAATATATATTATGTATAGTTTTAAGACGTTTTACACGTTAGGTTAGGAAGAGGGAAGATGGCGGCATATTCGCATCAAGGAAGTGACCTAAAATGTGGTTGAGAGGAGTGCAGTGTTTGACCTAAAATCTGTTAACCAAACGTTCCTTAATAAATGGAGGCGGCAAAAGCTAGAAAATTGGAGAATAGCTATTGACCAAAATTGTTATTTATTTCTAATTTCTAGAATAAAGGCTACCTTTTTTAATATCTGGCGGAGTACAAAATCTCGAAACTGACCAAACAAAAGCGCATATAATAGTTAATAAACCATAAGTTGTGGGTCACAAACGTTATCGAGTATAACATTTTCTCATGTAAATGTTACGGGTGACAATTAGGCATGTTCTCTTGAGTTGGTTCGAAATAAACACAGGGTGAATTAGGATAGTGAGCCAGCAAATTTGTAGTGGTTCGGTTTGCATAAATATGTAATCTGCAGGAAAAAAATTGCACTTATATATATTAATTATTTTTTTTATAAATTTTTGCATTAACGTTTTAAATTCTATTTTAAATTTTTGTATAATTAGAAAAGACAAGTATTATGTATGTTTTAATATGCTAGTTAAAATTTAAAGAATACATTGTGTATGTCATAGTATGAATATAAATATGATGAAAATGTTGAATTATCAATTTATCATTCAACTCCCCGAAATCTTTACTTAATGTTGTGAATTTCTTAAAGTTTTTCAATTTTTAAATATTAAAAATTTTATCTTCAAAATTAAAAAGAACGGATCAGCCCGCAAGCCCGCGTGCTAAGTGCGGGGCGAAGCGGACTAGTGATTGCAATCTACATAAATTATGCAGAACAGGCCAGTCCGCGATGTGCGAGCCTTATGCGGACCGGACCTAAACAAGTCAGGCCGATCCGCATTGTCATCCCTAGTCAATGCTCCAAAATAAATTTTAAGACTAACCTTTGTTTTCAACGTCCTTTTATACCTTTCGTGTTATTTATATAAATTATTTATTATATCTATTCCATAACAAAATATAGAGAAAATTTTCTCATTTCATATACAAATTTTGAATTCACATTTTACGTTTACTTTTACTTGATAACAAAAATAAATTGCCTATAAAATAAACGTATCTGCATATTTTAACAATACAATACACGTAAATCACTATTATTTTTTCAATAATATAATATATCAAAATTATCCGTTACTTTATGCATAACCATTACTATTAATTTTATTTATTTTTCAATACGGAGGCATATAGGACTTCTTTTTACTAATATAGCAATAAATCATACAATACTTAAAACAATACTCATTATTTTATTTTATTTTATTTTTCAGTACTTATAATTTTTGTTATAAATAATAATTTTCAAAAATTGCTATTAATTTTGGAAAATCTATCTAGGATAGAAGTTGAAGGTCTGTGTTTTTATAAGACTACTATGTACAATCCAAAAAATATATTTTGGAAAAATATGTTCAATTTGTTATCTAAAAGAATATAAATGTTTGTTCACCGAAAAGTTCAATTTGAACTAATAAATGTGACTTAAGTCTAATTCATTGACATATTTTTAACCTAAAATTTGAATAATTAAGTTTAAAGATTTCTTTTCTTATACATGTTTAATTTTATTACTTTTATCTTAAATAAAGATTAGACTAACACTTAAGTTATTATCAACACCACAGTGATGAGTGACGACTTCACAAGGAAAAGGTGGAAGATAAGGGAGAAACTGAAGGAGAAATGAGGAAGGAAAAGGGGTGTGAAAATAGGGAGAATCCTATACTGAATGGGGGCACAGGTAGAAAATAGGGGGTGCAAGTAGCAATAGCCTAATAATTAGACACCTTGCAAACCCAGGACTAAAAGACCTATAACTCAAAACATTGATATAATAGATTCGTAGATGTTAATAATTGTATATTACTTAACTTTCTTATTACTTGTTATTGTTATACTCACTCAAAATTAAATTTCTAACAACTTTTCAAATAAAAATATAATACACATTACATATTTAAAATTAGTGAATGATTTTTTTTTCTTAAAATCCGTTAAGTGAAATCAAAGTTGGCTATTAGTGAATTTATACATTAATTTTCATTTTAAAATGGTTAAATGGGCATTTCTTTTGTTGATTGAAATTTGACAGCATCTATTTCAGTTCAAATATTTTATAGTGATATTTACTTAATTCAAATATTTTATGAGGAATATTTACTTGATATGTTTGTTTCATCTCAATTGAATTTAAACATGTATTCTTTTTAATAATGACACGCTCAACACCGAATTTAGAGAATAATTAAACAATGACGACAATAATTGAACAAATTTAAACAATAAATATGAATTTTACAAAGAAACAATGACGAAAATAATTAAACTACATTTGTTCAACTCACTATTTGCCTTTGAGAGTCATAATCACAAACACAGGTATATTATTATGGTTTAGACTAACAAAAATAAATTCTCGTCACTAAAATCTTATATCCCACAAAATAAATTCAATCAAACTGTGCTATGTTATGTTAGTTCCAAACATTGTAATAAAATGTTTTATTACAACCAATACAAAATAAACAGGTAGAGTGCGTCCTTTTTTGTGACTGGGGTTTGGTTTTGATGGTGAACAACTTTGTGGTGAGTAAAAACAAAAAACTGGAAACAGAAACACAAATCTTAAGGAAGCAGACTAGCTGAAAGAAGAAAGTGATTAATGGGCTTAGTATGATCCTCACTGTCCCCAAACAAAGTGTAAAGATATTAATATCTTCAACAACAGGGAAATTGTACCAACATTTTCTTCAATGTTGTCTTTAAAGTTGTTCCCAATAACATTGCCAAACCTAGTCCCACTCTTCTTTTAAACTGCAACTTTTTTGTTGTGACTTGATTTTCAAGTTTAGAGAGGTTTAATTTGCATATATAGTTAGAAGATAGAATAAATGAAAAACAAAACGTATTAACTTTTTTACTTCATCAATTTTTAAGTTACTGTAAATTTAAGTATTTTTAATTGAGTGAGGTTGGATTCATGTCTTCTACTTAAGTGAAATCGCAAAGTCTTGTTATTAAATGTCATCCAAACTCACTTTTCTTCCTCAATCCCTTAACATTGTATTATAAGTTCTCGATATTATTCCTTTTCAATACTGTATTTTGATTTTGATTTTGATTTTGTTTACCTTCATACAATAAACTGAGTCGCTTAATATTAACACAAAATAACTAAGCAAATTAAGGAAGATAACAACCGTATCATTCAATGATAAAATTAAACAGTACATACTTAATCGAATAGTGTAAAAATTTTCTATATTTAATAACAATTTTTTTAGTAGAAATCAATTAAAAATACAAAAATTTATCAATGACTATAAACTTAATTAAATTGTTTTTTTATTTAATATTAAACATTTATTATTGTCTAGATAAATTAAAACTAAAAGAATTAAACATGTTCCGTACTTCTAATATTGTCAAAATACAGATGATACGATCAAGTGATGAATCATTATAATAGAAAAATAGTGAACAATAAATTTGATATATATGTTTTAAATAATTAAAATCGTAATATTCGTATAGTAAAATATAACACGATTAATAAAATTATATTACTTTTAGTTTGTATAAAACATATTTATATTTTTAAATATTTAAATACAATAAAATTTAGTTTATTTTTCGCCTAGTTGCATAAAATTTGTATAGCGGCCATTAAGTAAACTAATGTAACGGACAAAACATAAAGTATTGAAGAAAAACGTTTTTAAACTTTTTTCAAACAAATCTTAACATATGAAATCTCTATAAAAAACACTTACTATTCCTCTAAATATAGAAAATATTATTTTCAGTATTTACTTTTAGAAACGTTGACTTTTCACGTGTAAATGTTAAAATGTATTCTGATAGAAAAAAGAAGAAGCATATGATATAATCTGTGGCCACGTTTTATCATCCACTGTGTCCAAAAATGATTATACCATATTCTCGTCTGATAAAAGTGTGAACATTTATATATTACTACATTTAAAAAATTAAAACTCCAAGTTCGTGTGGGTTTTAATTTGTCAATAATATATATCGGGATCATCCTGGAAGAAATTGACACAATTTTATAAACATAATTTTTCGTAAAGCAAATGGTTTGAGAAATTGATTAAAAAGAAATAATAGAATAGGTAAGGACGTGCAGGTAAATTATTACATGTGCTATGTCGTGTGGTGTTGCTTTTGCTGTTAGAATTAATTGACGAATTAATTTTATTAGTGACTCATTTGAAATATTATGATGGACCTAATTGTGATTTAATAAAATATAAAGACTTATTGGTTATTATTATGGGAAGTGATAATAAAATAAAGATAAAGATAAAATAAAAAAACCAACTTGATGGACGTTGGTTTATAAAAGGAATTGGGGTTCTGTCTCTGGCCATAAGGTTCTTTTCACGTAACCCATCAAGTACGTGTGAGAAGAGAAAGAAAGGCAAAGAGATAGATTGGGAAACGGTGGTTGAAGAACACACAAGATTATAAATTGAAGAACGCATATTCACAGGATCTCTCATGGATCAAGGTTAGTGCTCTATTATGATTTATCGTATGAGAATTATAAATCTTAAAGATCCTTAATTAAGTTTTACATGTGGTATGAGGTATCAGAGCAAGATTGTAAGATTTATGGTTTTCCCTTATGATGTTTTTCCCTAATGCTATAAACCCTAATTTAATTTTATCCCAAATCACCATGAACTCTAATTATTACTCAAGGGTTTATAATTTAAATGCTTTATGAGTATTTTTAAATTATGTATGAATTTTGCTGCTGCCACAAACAAGCTGTGCCATTATTGTTATTGTGAAGTTTGAAAGTTGTTTAATTTGGAATGAAAATATAATGGACAGTTACGTGGTATTGAAAAAACTGATGAAAAAAAACTGTTGCATGAACGTGAATAATGTGTGAATGCATGAGCCTTCAAATTTGGAGTGAAAATTGTTACGTGAGTGAACGTGTGAAAATTGGAAGTTTTCCAATTTCATAATATGTGAACCGTGTAATTAGTGGTTTTGTTAAATTATGTTTATTTATTTATTAAGATTAAAGTGTAATATTTTTATTGGTTTATGTTACCAATAAAATAAATAATATTAATTATTTTATTTATATAAATAATTAATATTTTAATTTTAATTTGCAATAATATTTATGTTTGTTATTGTTAAATTAAAATTAATGAAGATGCTATATAAAGTTTATAGCAATTAAATGTATGTGTATTTATTTATTTGAAATTAAGTATGATAAATTTTGTTAGTCACCAAAGTGGCCAAAATTTTAATGTTTATATAATTTCAAATTATTAATGTTTTTTATTTTAATTACCCATAGTATGGATGCTAAATTATGAATTAAATTTATGGGTTAATTAAAATTCATTAATTATAAGACATTTAAGGATCGCCCAAAGGTTGATTAATTGTTCTCATAATTAATGAACATGATTGTAGATAATTTTGTATGCGTCACTAGTTTTATTTATATACCCAAAGGTAGTAGGTGATTCTAGTTGATGCATATTTTAATTATCAATAATGTTATAATGTGATTAATATCATTATGTTTATGTTTGTGTATTAGTGGATCTCCCAAAGGAGAACATTAGTATGCATAGAATGATTGTTTATATCCGAATCTGTTTTTACGTTTAGTTTTATGACTCAAAGCATTAATGTTAGGCATGTGTTAATTGCAGTCTCTGTTCTGGTATCTTTACACGCGCTTGCTTCGTCTGTTCCAGTCTTTAATGGGTTGAATTTCCCTGACTGGAGTGAGCAAGTCCAATTTCACTTAGGTGTGTTGGATCTTGATCTAGCTCTTCTAGTTGAAAAGTCGGCTGCTATCACGGATGCTAGTAGCAATGAAGAGAAAGCCCATTACAAAGCCTGGGTAAGATCAAACAGACTTAGCTTAATGTTTATGAGAATGAGCATAGCAAGTAATATAAAGTCAGCTCTTCCCAAAACTGATGACGCAAAAGAATTTATGAAATTTGTGGAAGAGCGCTCCCAAACTGCTGATAAGTCTCTCGCTGGGACACTGATGAGTACG
Organism: Vigna unguiculata; assembly: GCF_037176805.1. Classification (NCBI taxonomy): domain Eukaryota; kingdom Viridiplantae; phylum Streptophyta; class Magnoliopsida; order Fabales; family Fabaceae; genus Vigna; species Vigna unguiculata. The sequence goes on along the minus strand of NC_140797.1, from coordinate 47,591,542 downwards.
TTGACCACTATGAAGTTTGACGGTTCGCGTACTATGCATGAGCATGTGATCGAGATGACAAATATCGCAGCAAGACTTAAGTCTTTAGGAATGACAGTGGATGAAGGTTTTCTCGTGCAGTTCATTTTGAACTCATTACCGTCTGAGTATGGTCCGTTCCAGATGAACTACAACACCATGAAAGACAAGTGGAATGTGCATGAATTGCACAGTATGCTAGTTCAGGAGGAGACCCGACTGAAGAACTTAGGAAGCCACTCTATTCAATATGTGAAGAATCAAGGAGTTGTTGGAAAGAAAGTTGCTAAGAAACATGGAAAGGGTAAAGGACCACTAAAGATTGACGAGTCCTCAACTAAAATCCAGAAGAAAAATGACAAATGTCATTTCTGCGGGAAGTCTGGACATTTCCAGAAGGACTGCATAAAGCGTAAGGCTTGGTTCGAAAAGAAAGGTGAGCATAATGCTTATGTATGTTTTGAATCAAACTTAACTGAAGTTCCCCATAATACGTGGTGGATTGATTCTGGATGTACGACTCATGTTTCTAATGTGATGCAGGGATTTCTTACAACCCGAACCATAAACCCAAATGAGAAGTTTATCTTCATGGGCAATAAAGAGAAAGTTCTAGTGGAAGCGGTCGGGACTTATCGTCTAATCCTCGACACTGGATATCACTTAGACCTTATGGATACTTTTTATGTACCTAGTATCACTAGGAATTTAATTTCTTTGTCTAAGCTTGATATTGCTGGATATTCTTTTAAGTTTGGGAATGATTGTTTCAGTTTGTTTAAGCGTACTTTTATGATTGGATCTGGTACACTTTATGATGGTTTATATAAATTGAATTTGGATAATTTATATGCTGAAACTCTTATGACTTTGCATCACAATGTTGGCACTAAACGTAGTTTAGTGGATGAACGATCTGCTTTCTTGTGGCATAAACGTTTGGGACATATTTCCAAAGAAAGAATGCAAAGATTAGTAAAGAATGAAATTCTTCCGGATTTAGATTTTACTGATCTGAATGTGTGTGTGGATTGTATTAAAGGCAAACAAACTAAACACACAAAGAAAGGAGCCACGAGAAGCACTCAGCTTCTTGAAATCATACACACCGATATATGTGGTCCGTTTGATGTAAATTCTTTCAATAAAGAGAAGTACTTCATCACCTTTATTGATGATTTTTCGCGTTATGGACATGTCTATTTACTGCATGAGAAATCTCAGTCAGTAAATGCCTTGGAAGTTTATATAAATGAAGTGGAAAGGCAATTAGACAGAAAGGTGAAAATCGTAAGGTCTGATAGAGGTGGTGAGTATTATGTAAGATATGATGAAAGTGGACAACACCCTGGTCCGTTTGCTAAGTTCCTTGAGAAACGTGGTATTTGTGCTCAATACACAATGCCAGGCACACCACAACAAAATGGTGTATCAGAAAGGCGTAATCGAACCTTAATGGATATGGTTAGGAGTATGTTAAGTAATTCATGTTTACCCGTATCATTGTGGATGTATGCTTTAAAGACTGCCATGTATTTGTTGAACAGGGTTCCTAGTAAAGCTGTTCAAAAGACTCCTTTTGAGTTATGGACGAATAGGAAACCCAGTTTGAGACACCTGCATGTTTGGGGTTGTCAGGCAGAAGCAAGAATATACAATCCGCAAGAAAAGAAACTGGATGAAAGAACAATCAGTGGATTTTTCATTGGTTATCCAGAAAAATCAAAGGGGTATATGTTTTACTGTCCTACCCATAGTACAAGAATCGTTGAAACTGGAAATGCTCGGTTCATTGAAAATGGTGAAACCAGTGGGAGTGAAGCTTCACGAAATGTGGAGATTAAGGAAGTTAGAGTACAAGTTCCTATAACTAGTACTTCTTTATCAAGAGTTGTTCCACATGTTGTAGAAACTCACAACAATCAAGAAGAACAACAAATTAATGATCCCGAGGTTAACAATGAACCAATAGTAGAACAACCACAAGAAATAGTATTAAAAAGATCTCACAGAGATAGAAAGTCTGCTATTTCGAATGATTATGTGGTTTATCTACAAGAGTCAGAAAATGACTTAAGTATTGATAATGATCCAATTTCTTTTTCAGAAGCCATTAATGGTGATAATTCTGATAAGTGGTTAGATGCCATGAAAGATGAGCTTAAATCAATGGCACATAATGACGTATGGGACCTTGTGGAATTGCCAGAAGGATGCAAGAGAGTTGGGTGTAAATGGGTCTTTAAGACTAAGCGTGACTCTCAAGGCAATATTGAACGTTACAAGGCCCGTCTTGTTGCCAAAGGTTTTACTCAGAAAGATGGCATTGACTATAAGGAAACATTTTCGCCTGTTTCTACGAAAGATTCTTTTAGAATTATCATGGCATTAGTAGCTCATTATGATCTTGAGTTGCATCAAATGGATGTTAAAACTGCTTTTCTGAATGGGGATTTAGAAGAGGATGTCTATATGGACCAACCGGTGGGGTTCGCTGAAGAAGGAAAGGAGCACATGGTGTGTAAACTTAAGAGATCGATATATGGACTTAAACAAGCTTCTCGACAATGGTATCTTAAGTTCAATGATACTATTGTGTCCTTTGGATTTAAGGAAAACACCGTTGATCGGTGTATATATCTGAAGGTCAGTGGGAGTAAGTTTATATTTCTGATTCTGTATGTTGATGATATCTTGCTTGCGACTAATGATCTTGGTCTATTAAGTGAGACTAAGAGGTTTCTCTCTAATAACTTTGAAATGAAAGATATGGGTGAGGCATACTATGTGATAGGAATAGAAATATTCCGTGACAGATCACAAGGATTGTTAGGTTTGTCTCAGAATGCATATATTAATAAAGTTTTAGAGAGATTCAGAATGGATAAATGTTCAGCATCTCCTGTTCCAATACAGAAAGGAGACAAGTTTAGTCTCATGCAATGTCCAAAGAATGATTTGGAACGGAAACAGATGGAAAATATCCCTTATGCATCTGTTGTTGGGAGTTTGATGTATGCTCAAACCTGTACGAGGCCAGATATTAGCTTTGCAGTTGGTATGCTTGGTAGATACCAAAGTAATCCAGGTCTGGAGCATTGGAAAGCTGCAAAGAAAGTTTTAAGATACCTACAAGGAACAAAGAATCACATGCTTACTTATAGAAAATCTGATCACCTTGAGGTGATAGGTTATACAGATTCAGACTTTGCCGGCTGTGTGGATACAAGAAAGTCTACATTTGGTTATGTGTATCTTTTAGCCGGAGGAGCGATTTCATGGAAAAGTGCGAAGCAGTCTGTCATTGCTGCATCCACCATGGAAGCTGAATTTGTGGCATGCTTTGAGGCCACAGTTCAGGCTAATTGGTTGCGGAACTTTATTTCAGGACTTGGAGTAGTCGACAGTATTTCCAAGCCGCTGAAAATTTATTGTGATAATTCCGCAGCAGTCTTCTTTTCTAAAAACGACAAGTATTCTAAAGGTGCTAAACATATGGAGTTGAAATACTTTGCCGTTAAAGAAGAAGTTCAGAAACGTAAAGTGTCAATAGAACATATTAGCACAGATCTTATGATTGCTGACCCTTTAACAAAAGGGTTACCGCCCAAATTGTATGCTGGTCATGTAAAGAATATGGGCATTATGTCTACTAGTGAATGTTAAATGTTGAATGTTAATGTTTTTTAATGTTTATGTGACACTTTGAGCTCCCTAATGTATAAATTTCTGAAATCTGTGTTTTCTTCTTTATGTTTATGCATGCAAATTATGATGAAGAAAACAAATTATGTTATGTTATTGTTTTGTAAAATGACATTATGTTTGAACCCATTATGGACTTCTCGTTTTTAAGGTCATATTAAGGAGAAATGGATGATATAGTAGTACATGGAAGGGATCATGTCGATCAAATGATGTGTGACCGCCATGACTCTTATTATTTATGTATCTTTAATTATGAATAATGATGAAACCAATTTATGCAAGGTCTTTTATTGCGCATTATGTTTATGTATTAAATCACATATTGTTATGACATCATATGAGTCAAGTGGGAGAATGTTAGAATTAATTGACGAATTAATTCTATTAGTGACTCATTTGAAATATTATGATGGGCCCAATTGTGATTTAATAAAATATAAAGACTTATTGGTTATTATTATGGGAAGTGATAATAAAATAAAGATAAAGATAAAATAAAAAAACCAACTTGATGGACGTTGGTTTATAAAAGGAATTGGGGTTCTGTCTCTGGCCATAAGGTTCTTTTCACTGTAACCCATCAAGTACGTGTGAGAAGAGAAAGAAAGGCAAAGAGATAGATTGGGAAACGGTGGTTGAAGAGCACACAAGATTATAAATTGAAGAACGTATATTCACAGGATCTCTCATGGATCAAAGTTAATGCTCTATTATGATTTATCGTGTGAGAATTATAAATCTTAAAGATCCTTAATTAAGTTTTACATTTGCCTCTTCGTTTAGCCATGCCCTCTAAGAGTTTTGGAGACTCGTGAACAACTTTGATTCCTGTGTTTCACATATCCTTAGTGCAGTAGGTGCAGGAGACTGGATAAGGTGGTAAAGGATTTCAGTAATGCTGTATAATAAAGTTTAAGGTTGATTTTTCATTACCACTTTTGAATAAAAAAATGTAATACCAGTTTGTCACACAATTTTGTTTATATATTAAAAACATAAAATTTGAATACATAAAAGTGAAATTAATAATATTAATTGTCAAATTTATTTAAATTTATGAAGAGAAATGGTAGTAGAGTCGCATTTGCATAGGGAAGGTTGTAAAATTGCGTGAAATTCGACGTCCCCCAACTTTTAACAGCCTCACCATGTGCGCTACCGACAAAACTCCCACGCACATGGCTGCGTTTTTAAAATAGGAATCTTCTTTATACATAAAATGAATCTTTTACTTCGTTACTAGACTGAAAACCCTTTTCATTTGTTGCGACTACAAGAGATATTTTTAGATAAAAAATAATAATTTACGCAATAGTTAAGTTGTATTTTCATTTATATTATTAATAATAATGTCCATATTGATGTATGAAACAATAATGTTAATCCATGTAGGTTTTGTGGGTGAAGAAGGGACATGCAAGGGCACTTGGAGTGGGGTTGTGTGTTGAAGTAGGTGTAGCCTTTCACGCTATTGCAAATGCTACGTTGTAGGAGTGCTTCTAAAGTCCATTTTGGGGTGCAAACTGCAACAAATTTTTATTGACTACACACCATGGATTATACCATCATTCTCATAAGAGTTCACATTCTTTACTAATTTTTTTTAGATAATATCTTCTTTTAAATATTAAAAATATACTGTTTTAGTATTTTAAATATTTTTTTTATATATTTTAAAATATCAAAATTAGTAATAAGTATATTATGAAAAAACAGTAGAAGAATAATGAAAAAAAATTAACAGAGAATTCAAATTTATTATATTATCAACCCTTCCAAATTTATTTCTATCATACTAGGTTTTCAAAGTTTTCAAAATCACATTATGACTCCAACAAATTTTAAACCTTTCCATTCCACAAATTTCAAAAACCTTGACCATAGAGGGAAATCTCACCGTATACATTAATTAGTGGAGACCGATGGAGGGAATGGGAGGGGGTCTTAGACCTTTAATGACATTTGAATATTTGGCATTAGTGATTAATTGATTGCACTTAAAGCTTTGGCATCAACGAGAGTACAACGATCACGTCCAAAACAGGTAAACTCTGCCATAACATCTAACATACAAACCCAAAGTAATTCCAAATCTCTAATTTTCCCTTTCACTTATCCCCAAAACAAATCACATAATAATCCACCATGTTAATTAATCTTTACCATCGATCATCACACTAGTTGCAACAAATCTCACCGGAAAACGGGTCATCCTCGCCGGAAAATTCCCCGTGCCGCGTCGGAGAAATATCAATCTCGATCAAATTCTCCTCCTCGAACTGAAACCCCACCTCCCTCTTCTTGCAACCGTCCAGAGCTATTTCAATTAACCCTTCTCTGTCTTCCTCGTCCCACCGGAAGCACATGTTATCGGTCGCCGGAAACCCGCTTTCCGACGAGCTATCGGAGTCGGTTTCCGGGTAGTACCGTGATAACGACGGGTACCTGAAAATTCCCTCGCCATGATTCGCATTCTGATCCTGCTCTGTTTCTTCACCTTCACCTTCGTATATAACCTCCAACGGCGCTTTCACGTTCCATTCCATGAAAGACTCGTCAAAACGCGAACTTGACCGCAAACCCGCTTGTGATTTGGGCTCTAATTGAGATTGGCCGGTTACCCACCTGTATAGATGGTCGAGAGAATCGGCTTCCACCGGTTCAATGGGGTTCCCCTGTTTCTCATCTCTGTCTCCCCTGTTTTCTTCGATGGCAATGGGTTCGCGTTCAACCGGGAATTTGTTCTCTTCATTTTGAGACCTCTGAATTGCACCGAGACGGAGGAGGAGGAGCAATAGAAGGCCGGAGAGGATGAGAACCGGCGACAGAACTATCTTCCAGAAGAGATGAGGCAAATAAAGGAGAATCAAGAAGCAGAAAGTGAGAATGCATGAAAACAGAGGCTGGGAAGAGTGAACAGAGAGAAAGGAAAGTATTTGGGTGCATAAGAAGTTGACAATGAACTTGATTTGTAGAAGAAATTTACTTTGGTCCTCCATTGGCCACAATTATTGTTGTTGCTATTTAGTTGGCACAAGATAACTAACAATAACAAACTATGATTCTAGAGAAGAGGTGGTGATAAGAACAGCAAAGCCATGAGGAGAGTGAGAAAAAAGTGAGAAACAGATTGGTGAAAGGGAACACTGTAGAGGAGGGCTTAGACAGGGTGTAGTGTGGGGTTTATAAGGCCTTTTTTGCGTGAGAAGAAGGCATGGAATAATAGAAAGAAAGGGGGAGTGGTCCTTGTTATGCAAAAACCAAGACGATCTTTTATGCATACACGAAAATACTACAAATCCAACCTAAAAAGTTGTTATGCTTTTACACTTCTCAAACTCATCACCATTTTAATCAATCACTGTATTAAGCTCCGTACTGGGTTTAGGTTTTTATTCATGGAATCTATTCCATTTCTTATTTCAATTACCAATCCAAGACCTTGGTTTCAGCTCCAAATGGCGGTAAAACTATTTCATTGTTTTTGGTTATTACTTTACATAAATGTTAAACTTTACCCACAATCACATGCCCTGCCGCCTAAACACTCTATTTTGGGTAAACTTCTTCATACAAACAATAAGTGTTTGAAGTGATTGGGATATACTTTATCTTTGTTCATTGTACTCTAAAATTGGTAAGAAATTAAGCATATTCAAGGATTTAATGATAAAAAAGGAAGTTTAACAGTTTAAACGTAGAGAGAAATAAAATATAGTTTAAATATTATTTTGCGTTTATTCCTCTTTCTTACATTTTTTATTGTATTATATATTTCTCCTTTCATTACACCCAATCTCATGCAAAACACAAATATATGATTGTGATTTTCTTGGTAGAAGATTTATTTGAAGCAATCTGTTTGGACACTTTCATCACAGTTAGGCAGAGCAACCCAAAATTATTGTTCCATTAGAACTGAAGTTGAGGCTTTTGAAGACAGAGAATGAAACATTCGGTAGAGTAAATAGTGGCTTTTGTGGTTACTACATCTACAGGTCACTATCTTTTTTCAAATGGTAACTTGCTTCACCATATTTTACAGAAACCTTTCTTTTGAACTCTTTTGGGCCTCAGCTTCAATTTTTTTCTGAATTGTTGTGAATTGGGTGGAATGATTTTGGAGCGCGCAGAATTTTTCTCGACTCTGATGTTTTTACTTTTTAGATGGCTTAATTCATCTTTTGGTCCTCTAATTATGATGTCGGGTTCATTTTGGTCCTCTAATTTTGTTGAGGTTCAATTTAGTCCTCCAATTTTTTAAAGATGTTCAATTTTGTCCTCGGCGTTAACAACGTTAAAAAAGTTAACCGCAGACTGTTTTAATGTGATACTGTGACAACTGTACATTACGTGGCAGTGTATTACGTGGATGTGGATTTGAGTTAAAAAAATTACTTTGTTTTGAGAGGGGGTTAGGGTTCGAAGGTAATAGGATTAGGGTTCGAAGGAAATAGGATTAGGGTTGCGAAGGAAATAGCGAACACAAGATAAAATTGGGGAAATTGGTGGAGAAGAATAATCAATCGAAGAAAAAACCAAAATGACGAAGAAGGATTTGAAGGTTTGTTGTCGTGTTGGCTGTGGCTTTCCGTCGTCGTTGTAATTAGGGCAGCCCCAAAATTGTCTACCATCATTTTTAGTTGTTTGAGCTGTTCTTAACACAGCAGCCTGCCCACAATTGCAATATGGTGCTCCACCGTGAGACGAAAAGCCACTACCGTGAAAGAAAAAGCCACCACCATGATTCGATGAGCTTGGATTTTGCAATCCTCGCGAATTACACGACCAAGAACAAGAAGACTGCCCCCTCGACATCATTTACAAACAACATCCACCAAATGAAGAAGAACTCCCAAACAAAGAAGATGAATTGTGAAATTAGGGTTCACCAATTCTCCCTCCATATAATTCATGGCCACCTCATCACAGTATATTCATGCTCAGCTATTAAAAAACCTGCCACGTCTCTGTTCCAAAGTGATACAGGTGCACTATTCTGACGCCGTTTAACCAAAGATAACGGGAGGGACCACAAATTAAACTATTTTAAAAAACTGGAGGACTAAATTGAACCTCAACAAAATTAGGGGACCAAAATGAACCCGACATCATAATTAGAGGACCAAAAGATGAATTAAGCCCTTTTTAGATCAAATGATTTCATAAATGTCTTTTAGTTATGTTTTGAACTATTTATTTTAACTAAATCCTGAATACCTATTTATCTTTAAAAATAGTTTAAGAACTCGACTAAAAATTGTTAAATAATTGAGAAACCTATGAAATATTTAACTTTGAATCGATGTGTTTTCTCTGGGCGATCATAAAAATATTCTATTGTTAGCAGTTCTAATAGCTCATATTATGAATAGAAAAATTATATACAAGTGATATTTATAAAGAAAAATGAATAAATAAGAAACATCATTACATGTTCATTTCAACCATTCATCAACAATGAATTGATGACTGCTGACTTTCGCTGCTTCAACCCACCAGTTAGTCCGTGCAATGCCATGATTGTGTTTATGCATATATTTCGTGCAATCAGATATGCTAACACTTCATGCATTAGGTATACAAGTTCAACAAGACATTAAAATAAGGGACCCATATGCTAAATAAAAACTTCTTAACACTAAATTCATTGCATGTTTGATGTCACATTTAATGCAAATGAGAAATATACGCATGTTATATGAACAACAAGTGAGTAACATCCATGCGAAGATGATAGAGCAAACAAAGCTAACATTAGTTCTTGTTCATCAAATATCATAAATAGTTACTGAAAGGAGGCATACACAGTTCCAGCTACAACTCCCGAGGTGCTAAATCATTACCAAGTTAAGAGCTCCATTATTCCCCCACACTAATAACATTGTTGTCTCTTCAATAGCTACTTGTTCCCCAACATTCCCTGCATTAAAAGCCCCACTATTATACCCTGCATCAAGGTCAGTTAAAACCCACCCCAGTATTCCTTCCTCTTGTCCAAACCCAACGCCTAAATTTCTCACTTTGCTCACTTTCTCCCTTCCTTCCATGACTTGTCAGTTTCCATCATTAAGCATCAGTACTGTTCTATTCATCATTTTTTCGGCAACTCAGTGCACACATATAACTATAGAAGGTGTTGGTAATATGAACATCTAAAGTTTAGGTATTTGCCTTCCCTTTTGGACTTTCAAGTGACCCACTTACGGATTGCCATGTCCAGACATGGAATTTACACCCTTCTGTCATTAAGGATCTCAGAAAATACATATCGTTCTTTTTACAACTCTGAATGCGACCACTGCACCTTTTCAATAAATGTATTGAAACATGTTTCAAACCATTTTCCATATGTACAGTTGACTACAAATGAAGGTTGTGATTTCTGTCATTTGGTTAAACTACCTTCTACTTGAATTCAAGTAAGACTGCTGCTTCTATTCACTTAGCTTATATGAATGATTGGGCTATTTCATCTATTCACGGCAATTAATGCTTGCATACATACCTCTGTAAAGCTTAGTTTGATTCACAATAACCGCGTTAGGACTGATAATGGTTGAGAGTGTGGGAGTAAAGTGTAAGTTAGAAGCTTTATAAGAATGAGTATGATTAACATATAAGAAAAAAAAATCACAGAAGAATTATCTTTTATCATCATTATACTTATTGACGGTACAATTTGGCCATATAACCGTTCAACATATTCAATCTTTTCACTACAACGGGAGAAATAACGTAGTATTAAAAAGAATAAAAATTTACAGCATAGCATTAAATGCTCTGTAGATCTTCATTTCTTGACTAACAACAATATGCATCCAATTCCATGCAGAATACTAACAATTATACATAATTTTGCAGCAAAATGATGGTCGAACAGATTCACCTCTAAAGTTGGAAGACGATAATATATTCTTCCTTGATTTGATAGTATTTTATGGACTGGCAAACGTTGTGATACTCTTATCCTTTCTCACTAAACACATTTTCTTACTCTAGTATAGTTAAATTCCTTAATATAAGAAAACTAAAACACCAAACCTCTGCACTGGTTGTTCATTTGGTAATTTATGTATGAATGAACATAAAATTAATAACAAAAAGTACATATTTTAATTTCTTTCCCTTTATAATGAACCTCACTTCATTACTTTCAGTGCACATATATAAATAAATAATACTAAATATCCAACATGAATACACACATGTATATTTGCTGTCAGTGAGCTATGATCCCCTTCTAAACACATGGATATACCTAGCCACATGGGTCAGATGAATCCACATAAAACACAACAGTTAGAAGTATCTTGGACGATGAGGGGCATATCTCCCTGAATTAGGCATGTTATTGGGTGAACTTCCATATGGAGGTCTTGGAGTCGGTGTCCCGTACGGGTAAAGTGAATCTGAAAAGTAATAGTAACAAATAAAGAATGTATTAAGCAAAATATAGGTCAAGAAGAAAAGGGAAGAAGAGAGTAAGTACCGAATGTGGTTGGGGAGCGAGTACGCAGGTCAGGCCGGAAACCTCTCAGGGAATGGGTGTATGCCTCTGTAGGATAAGGTTCGTCATGAGTTCTATAATCGAATGACACTGCTCTTGCACTGACTATTGGAGAGGATTCATTCAGGCCACTCCTGTAGGCATCAGGATAAGGTTCACCACGAGTTCTATAATCAAAAGACATTGCTCTTGCTCTTGCTGTTGGAGAGGATTCATTCATGCCACTCCTGTTGTAGGCATCAGGAAAAGCATCATGAAAAACCATATTGTTCCCTATAATGTCTGGCCTGTTGGGGCCACCCACGACAGAGTTGTTGAAATTGCGGATATCATCCCTCGAAATGGCATAGTAAGTTTGATTATAACCGGTAACATCTCTGGGGAAGCAATTTGATTCACTATTGGAATAAGGTTCACAAGGAGAAGGTGCTCTGGCAACACGAGGAATTTGACTTCCAGGATATACTCCAGAAAATGAATTTATACTCCTCTCAAGTTCAGTCACATGACCATTTGCATTAACCTATGAACAGTTATTGCATAGGCATCAGCATTGTTGCCACAAAAATAGAATAAACGAGATGGATAAGGTTGCAATTAGATGGAAATATCTAGAACGAAACCTGACTAACTTGACTAGGAATCCCATGGCTATTTGGAGTCATAGTAGAATAAGAGCCTGACTGATGAAGACCACTGCCTGAACCAAATTTGCACATCATTAAGACCATAAAAAAGTGTAAAATTGCACACAGATGCTGCAAGTAAACAAATAACTGCTTCCAGATAAAAACCTGTCAAACTTCTTTTATTTTGTAAATGGGATCCAACAAAAGACTCATTGCAACCTCCAAGGGGTAATGTTGATCTGTTATTGTTAGACACACATGCTAAATTCTGCTTCATCTGATCCAAATATTTCTGAGACTCGCTTTGGTTCATTTCCTCAAACATAACCTTAGGGTACAAATAAAGATTTAGTTAGCGTGAGTTAGACTTGTAGTACAGTCATATTACAGTCACAGTAACAAAAAGTTGTAGACTAGTAGGTTACTACATACCTGATCAAAAACTTCATCTGAATGAGGCATATCCTTGCTTTCAGGCAGAACATAATTAGCTGCCACAACCGTAAACAGAATAAATAGGCCGTAAGATGAACTTAAAACTAGCAGATAACAGGGAAAAGAAAAACAAAACTAACAATACCTATCATTTTATTCAGAGCATCAAGTGGTACTTCTTTACCCATTTCTGCAAATCTTTTATCAGACCTTATCTTGAGTTCTTCTGGCTTTGGGAATACAACAACAGCTATCTTGAATGGACAAAAAATCATATTACAAAATGCATAGAATATTTATATTCCAAGCTTCAACAATCAGATAAATACTCACCTTTTTATAATCTGCAAATGGTTTAAGCTTACGCTTACGTGCACTCTTATACACATTTGTCTGATCAATTATGTAATTCCGAGGTATATTAGCTGCCCTGGATAGCAGTATATTGAATATTCCAGTAGCCCTATCCATCAAAAGATCAAATCTTTCACCGTAGTTGTTTCTCCGCAATAGTCCAGGTACCTGCATGACATTGAATTCAGAAAAAAAAAAAACACAAATAGAAAATAATAATCACAAAATTGGGTCAAGCAAAGTCCTAACCTTCATCTGATCAAGAATTAAGTTTGTGCCAAGTAACACATAACGCTTTTCTGGATGATCTCTCACCCATTTTTCTGCCCATGTAGTCTTGCCTGAAGCTGGTAATCCCACCATCATTATCATTTCACAATCCTTTGGATCAGAAAAGGAAGGTCCCATAATTATGTTTGCATCCTCCACAGATGAGGTCCACGGTTTAAACCCTTCTTCAGGAACAAGTCCATCTCCAACACTGAACTGCATTTGGACTTCAACATTTTTCAACAAGACATGTGGAAAAAGTGCTGATTTCCACTGTAAACTCCCTGTAGGAGAATCCATAACTCCAAGGTTAGCCACATCAAATTTAGTAGCAACACCCAACCATTTACCATTCTTGGAGAAACCTATAGAAGCCAGCGGTTTGCTTTCAAGGTCAACACAACAAATAATTGTATCCCCAACACCAAACCTATCTCCAAAATTTACAAATCTTCCAGAATTTGAAAACTTGCCAGTACCACCATATCCAAAGCTGTGTCTAGACTCTCCAAGGTTCCCAACTGTATCTTCGCCTCTAGAAATCCCAAGACGACAAATATGTTGCTGCTCAGGGACAGTGTCATTCATATCAACCAGCTGTTCAGACACAACTTTACAGCCAAAACAATATTTACCTCTGATTATTCCCACGTTAGCCCGGGCACCAGACCAACAATAAGCAAACCCTTCCTGGTGAAGTCCATATCCAACAAGTCCATTGTGATCAATATTGAAATCTATCAGTAAATAAAACTATTAGCTGAGACATCACACGCCAAGGTAATAGATATATAGGAGATAGACAGAGAAAACAATACATTTTCTGACAATTTCGCATGTTTATTAACTAGCTACTCAAGAAAATACTTTATGTTAAATGCACAACACCTCGAATCACTTCCCTTACGAAACCAATAACTAGCTATTCCTTCGTCATTCTAACATTTTATGTGTTTTTTTAACATTAAATTTATCAGATAACTATTCAGATTTTCATGATCAAACAATTAAACACAACTATGATTGAAAGGAAAACGATAGTTAATACCTAAGTCACAGTCGGCAGGATTGAGAATGACATGCAGAGTAGAAGCAGATACATCAGATTCAGGTGCAGATTCCCTCACTTTCTTCGACAACAAGTGAGAATTATCCTCCTCTGCAAAACGTCGTTTCGTGGAAGCCATTGTCGAGGATAACAGAAGACTTCTCCGCTTCTCAGTTTTTATTTCTGGCTTTATAGTGTTCGGTTTTATATTTCTCCTAATCAAAACTTATATTTATATTAAATCTTTATCACTTCTATTTTTAGAATTTAAATGTAAGAAATATGAAAATACTTGCACACCTAAAAAATTTTATTCATGGAAGTTGCTTTTGTTTGATTTATTATTACTCTATAATTTATCTATAATTTATAACAACAATTATATTATTTTTTTAAATACACATTTTCTCAGATATTTTTTATTTATTTTGTAAGAAAAATTTATTTAGAGTGAAGTTAAAGGTTGATAAGATCGTCAAGTTCGATCCATTCGTTAAAATAGGATGAGGTGCTTTTTAAATAAGGTAATTTTAGTTAATTTTTATATGTTTCATGATCAATTCTAATTTTTCAGAAAAAATAAAATAAAGAAAAACTAGTTAAAAATTTAACAAAATTAACAAAAATTACGTAAAGTCACGAAACCCATTTCAAATACAAGTATAATGCATATTTAATATGAATGTATAGTCAATAAAAACAAAACAAGTAAATATTTTACTTTTGTGAAATACTAAATCAGTTCAATTTTTTATATTTAATCCAGGAAATTATTGTTTTGAAATATAAATAAAATATACACTAGTCACCACATGTGTTTGCATATAAGTTGTCACCAACATCGCATCTCTAGTTTGGGCCTATCCATGCATACAAATTCAAATATTCAAATATGTACAAAACAAAATGCATCATCATCACAAATTAAAAAAAAAAGAAAAAAATTGTGAAGTTTTTTACATTCTAACATCAGTATATATTAAAAACTTAAATAAAAAACTAAAAATTTAACAGAAATATGAAGTGTCCTGAACACTTAAAGAAAAACAAATATGAAAGTGTGGAAGTGAAGTTGGACATAATTAAGTATATACATACAAAGTAAGTCAAACCGGTTTATACGAGTTGACTTATCACAAATCGGGTTAAAAATAAGTGAATTCAATCCGGTTCATTTTATAGCGAGTCAAAACTTTTATAATTCGGCTTACCTTACCACGGGTTAGTGGGTTAAGTGGATTGGCTCACCAACCCACATAAAAAATTTATTTATTTTTAAGTATTCAAATATTTGAATAATTTTTTAAGCAAATCATGAGATTACAATCACAATAAAATCAAGAATCAATATCTTCATCATACTCATCACCAATATATGATGAACTGTTTCTAAAAATGTGTTTATATAGTCCAAGAAAGCATGAGTAATATTACACAGTTTTTGTCATGTTATTCAACAAAATATAAATGAAAAAACTACACATTTTTGTCATGTTAATTTAGAAAAATTTGTTTATAAGACGGTTATTTGAGTAATTTATTATAAAGATAATAATTAAATATTAAAGTATCAACGTATATAGCTCGACAATTAAATTAATTAAACAATCAAACTATTCAAATATTATTGAGCAACATTCTGGCATTTAAAAACATGAAATTGTAATCTTATATAATTATGAGTAGTAAATAATTATAAAAGAATTGTAAAAGATGTTGGTGGATTAAGTGGATCAACCTACCTTCAACCTGACCCGAACCCGTTTAACCCGTGGGTTAAGTGATCCGGATTGAGTTCAGCTCACTCTTGAAAAAATCAAATTTTTCTTAACTTAATCCAACTCAAACCCGTGATAAGTCAGATTGACTCACAAGTTGAAAGTTATTTTAACATCTCTGAACAAGCATCATTAGTTAATGGTACTATCATCTCCCACCCCATTAAAATTTATAGATTTTATATAATATTTAGAGAGAAGTTCCCATGAATACACTACTTCCCATGGCTGTTAAATTAATATGTATATACCATTATTAGGTTTATTGTTTATTGTTTATTGTAAGAGTACATAATAATTGATTCTTTCACCTTCTCATCCTTGTTAGTTTAATAAACTTTAATTAATGGGAATGTCCCAACAACATTTATTTGATTAACATAATAAATTACATTGTGGCTTTACCTTCTTAAGACATAAGCAAGTAATTGATGATGAGAATTAGTGGATGTTTGGAGATTATTTCTGGACCATGTCTTCCCAAGTACACATAGTATGTCTGAAATCAGAACATACTAAGGAGCAATGGGTAAAATGTTTTATGTACATTAACAAAATATAAATTTGAAATATAATGTAACGCAAAGCTTAATTGTCTTTCTAAGGATATAACCGGTTTGTGCAACAAAGTGTAGAGAAAGATTGATTGTAGAAAAAGTTTCCAAGATTGAGAAGGACATCACTCATAATAATAATATACATAATATCTTTGGTTTTGCGAATATCTAACACACTTTTTTTTTATCACTCTTCTCTTATCACATTATACATTTTATAAATATATCACTCTTTTTTCTGGATATGTATTAAGTGTCGGATCAACTTTTCTATTATAAATGAACTATTTTTCTACTTTTATTTTGTAATGAAAATATAGTATATCTCTAAATATGTGGTATCTAAATAAGTAATTTGCTTTAAATATCTATTCTAGTAATTCGATGCATTGCTTTTGTCCTTTAATATGCTTTCATTATGTGAAATTTTTCTTATAGTTTTATTATGTAGCAGACATTTGTTTTGTTTCACGTCATTTTTTTTTTCTATTTTTGAAAATATGAGGATGAATATATATATATATATATATATATATATATCATGTCTTTTAAGATGTTGTGGAAAAATGGTCTTGAGTATGTTTATTTCAAAATCATTATAATCTCATAGGTATGGAGAGATTTATTTTCATAAGAAAATGTGAATACAAATTCTCATGAAATAGAAGTTATGGTCTACCATAACTAGTTACACACTACATTCTTCAACCTTTCTTTTCATTCTTCTTTACAATTTATTATTTTTTTATGTATTTTATCTAAACTAAAGAAATACCACTAAAACTTGTATGAGAATAATATATATCACATAAATTGGTGAATCTTCACAAAAAAACGCCATTAAAGCAAAATGAATCTACAGAAGGGTATCTAGAAAGGAAGAACGTAACAAGAATATTCAATAAAAAGAAATTGAATCTTTCTGCATTTTATTAAAGAGATGACAAAGTATGCATAGAAAGGGGAAAATATTACCCTCTACCCAAAATCCTCAAAATCTTTCTTTCTTAATTGTCATCTACAACATGACAGATATACAGGCAAATGGAAAATTACAGGTAAAATTAATATATGAGTCTCCCTTTTCTATTTGCTGTATAATAGATGTACAAAAAGATTACACATAGCCAAGTGAAAGATTACAGTTAAATTTAGTATGAATAAGTAGTCAGGATCCTAAGAAGTTTTTCATTCCTTATTATTTGGAAAAAAGTATCCACAACCCACTCATTTGTTCAATGTTCATAATAGTAACTGACAAAACAAAAACAATTAATATCTCCTTCCTCAATCTCCATATTTAGAGAAATGATCACTGAATTATATAAACATTTTGTGAATCTTTAAGAGAAACTCCATTAAAACAAAATGTTAACAAGATATACAGAGAGACAAAAAGGGAAAATTGAAACAAACTTTTCTCTTTTATTAATACAGACAATGTCATGAAATATATCACAATATGAGGGCCATAGATTGCCCTCCAACAAAATTCTAACAATTTGAATTTTTGTTTCTATTTGCCTGTCTATAGATGTACAGAAACACGATTACGCGTCGTATCTTCAATGAAAGATTTGAAGAAACAGCGTGAGAAGACTTCTGATCTATCAAAGGTATAATCTATTGAATGTAATCTATCTATTCACAATCCTCACTTCTGATGATTATTTTCTCTTTCATCTTCCCTTGACTCACCATTCAAAATTCTTCTTTAAACAAGGCCATTGTGATGTCTGCCAAATTTGCATTCCATCTTGACTTTGATTTTCTCAAGGGCGCTTTTGGAGTTTCAATTTCCTTAGACACATCTGCATTAGGATGAAGAAAAGCAAAAGTTTTCTTCTTTGGGGTACTGTACTCAAAATGTAAGTCCTTTGCTATCAGAGTCTGCAATAGACAAAAACCCAACAGTTACAAATTGGAATAATCAACAATCAATGGTCAAACTCAGCATTAATGGACTTAGGAGCCTCCTGCTTCTAACACTTACTGCATCCCTAATTGTTTTAGACACATGAAAAAGCTGCTTCAAATCTTCATGGTCCACACTGCACAACACCTGGACCTGCAATTCAAATACCCTCCACGCTCTTAGAAAAGAAAACTCACCAGAAAAACAAACCAAGCTTCAAATTTGCAGAAACCCAGAAATAAAACTTCAAATCTCTGTAATTACCAGAATATCCTGAGGAATGGCTTCAAGGGGAGACATCTGAGACTTGGAAGAGATTTCGCGACTGCATATTTTCTTCAATGGAGTAGTAACTTGAGGAGAAGCTTCCACATCGTTGGAAACCACGACCCTCTTTCTTCCCAGTGTCAGAGTATTACTGTAATCCACAAGCCCAATTGCCATGTCTCCGAGCACAAACTCTAACAACAAAAGATGCCTCTTTTCTGCTGCAATCTGCAATACCCAACAAAAAAAAATCCCCTATTTATCAACCATTAACGCGAACTCCTGAGAAGCATTATTAGACTGTGAATACTATAGGGGAAACAATCAATTTTTCCTGAAAGAGTCTCATGGGGATTGTCATTAAAAAGAGAAAAGAAAAATTTGAAAGGAGATATAGAAATCAAACCTACAGCGATTTGAGGGAAAAGTGCTAGATTTTCTAGGTTTTCTATTTCTGATTCCCACAGGAAATTGAAATTGAGATTGAAAACCACAATTTGAGGAAATTGCACAGTTGGTTACTTGGTTCAACTGCGAGTCAAAATAATAGCCATTTATATGAATCCTAGAAATGTTTTTTAAATATTTAAAAGAAAGGTTATCAATCACAAATTTTAATTTAAACCTAAAAATAATAGAAAGGAGAAAATTAAGGCAATTTCAGTAGCCAACTCCAATCATCTTATTGGCGGTTAAAAGAGATGATAAAACAGAAATTAAAAAATAAAAATAACCGTTGGAGAAGGACAGATGGCACTGCAGGATAGGCTGGTGATGATGTGGCAAATTAGTCGGTCAGAGTCGGTGGTGATGGTCGGTACCTTCCTACACAAGTTCAGTTTTTAGTGGTGAACTGTCATGTAGAGATAAAAGGCTCTAGCCAATGGTATATGGACACGTGTTGGAATCCAAGGTATCAGTGGTGGGTTATCTACTGTGAAGACAATAAAGTAAGACATAGAATAACAATTGAAAAATTCTTAAAACAGCAACCAATTGGTACTTGTGTGGAAGTTTGAATGTGTGGTTTATTTGACGACATGGCCTATTTTGGCGGCTGGCGGCTTAGGATGTTTTAACAGGTTTTACACTATAATAATTTTTTTTTTCACTGGTAATGGTAAAGTCAGAATTAGTCAAAGACATGTGCAAGGTGATATAAAAAAGCTTTGAAGGATTTCACTGTATCATCAAAAGAAGCATGTGTATCTTATGGGTTAAGGATCCAATGCATAATAAAACAAAAACATTTTTCATGGCATCTTAAATTACATTAAAGCAGTGGTCATGTGTTAAGAGGTGGTAGTTTGGTGTCTTAATTTGGTAGTCAGAGCCATATTGTTGGTATAGTAAAGAAAATTATTTCGCGTTACTAAATAAATTTTAATAACTTTACTTCAAAATTACGTATTAAAATTATATTTAATTTAAATATATTGTTTTTATTTTAAAAATTATTGATTAAAACTTACTATCAATTAATTCACATAAATATAGTAAATATAGGTAAAATTGATATGTTATACATTTTTAGAATACATTGAAATGTTGATTGAAAATTAAATATTTTTATTTTTTTATTACTGTTCAGATTTAATAAAGTATGAGCAAAAATTACAAAAGGATAACTTAATGGCTTTACTCACCGATTTTAGTTTCTGTATTAGTTCGGGGACATAATTTAGTTCTTGTAAAATGTGAAATAGAATAAATATAAATGAGTTTCAAGTTAAATTTTATGTTAATTTTGAGTAAATTAATAAAATTCAGTAAATTTTGCTTCATAATATTTGTTAATCATGAACTCTTTCGTACATACTGGTACAAATATACACATTTCCGTATGTATCTATTTTTCATTACTATTAGTAAAAATATATGCATTTATATGCATTTACTTTTTTTGATAAAAAATAAAATGTCTTACATAATTTTTTTATTAGAAGTAAATAATTGAATTGAAAAAGACAAACATAAAAACTAAAATAATAATATAAAATATATTCAAACAGAATAAAATTGACAAATAATTATGTAAATTAAGATAATGGCCACAAAATGATTATAAAACTGAATTAATCTTTGTTTTACAAATTAAAAAATAAAATAAAATAATGAAGAATAAAATTAGGTTACACTAAAATAACAGTTACAAAACAATAAAATATATTAATAGAACATTTTCAGTTAAGAAATTGTATATTTATGTATTTTATTAAATATTTTATATTTATTAAACATATTTAATTAAAATTTATATAATATAATGGTAAAGATAAATTATTAAAATGTATTACTTAAGAAATTTTAATAACATATATTTATACAATTAAACTAAATAAATAAATAAAGTATACTAATTTTAGTTTTAAAAAGAAAATAGCAGATATCTTTTAAAAAGGATAAAATTTATTTTCAAAGAAATATGTTTTGAAAAGATATATTGAAAAGAAAAAAATATCTCAAAACAAAAGAAAATTTTAAAAAATTCTGATATCTTTTATAAGTATAAAATAATATTAAAAAACTAGTATTACCTTATACAAAATGGAAAAGTTCAATATAAAAGGAAACTAGGAAAAACATATCTCTAACATTAAAGGAAATTTTTAAAATTATTAAATTTTTATCTTTAATATGGTAAAAAGAAATATTAAGTGTGATATAATTGCATATAAAACAAGTAATATGGTATTATGTTTACATTTAAAAGCAATAACTTCAAATTCATTCTCTTAAATTAGACAGTATAATTATTCCAATCTATTGTAAATATTAATAAAGTCGCAGGACTTGATATAAAAAAAAAAAAAAAACGGCAAGAGAAGGAATTGTGGTCATTTTACCTATCCAAACACACACACATACATATATATATATATATATATATATATATATATATATATATTATAAAATTAAACACTCAAATGTAGTGTTTTTAGTTTAGTAACCTAATCATTTTCAGTAAAATACATAATTACAATTCTAAAATTTGTGAAAAAAAGTTTGTTGTACATATTATAAAATCTGTTCTTTATATTCATCTTATATATAATTAATATTATAAATGATCTGAAATCGAAATATTTTTTAAAGGGAATTGGTGTAATAGTTGTAGATGTATATATTTTGTAATTGTAAAAATACAGTAACATGAATACAAAATATGTTATATCATTTAATTTTTATATAATTGTAAAAAATAACAAAAAAATTTCTGATTCTTTTCACTGCTAAAACCTAACCTAAAGACATTATATATTTTGAACAGAATTGTTAAAAGAAAAATTACCATGGTTAAAAGAAAAATCACAATAATAACATTTATCACAATACTATATATACATATTATAACAAGAACATGTAAATAAATAATAATAGTTATAATAGCAATAAATTTAAAATAAAAATTGTGAAAATTATATTACAATAAAAAAATATGGTGTAATTATTGTTATCATCAGTGAAAGGTGTAACAACAAGAATAATAATAAGTTGTGATGTTGATGATAAGTATTCTAAGACATTTATTAGTAATAATGGTAACAATCTTAAATCGATATTTTGACTTTGAGAGTTTAGGAGTAATAATAAGGATAATAATAAATTGTGATGTTGACGATAAGTATTATAAGACTGTTATTATAATGGTAACAATCTTACGTCGATATTTTGATTTTGAAAGTTTAGAGGCGGATTTAGATGTGATGTATATTTATGAAATGTTAAGAATTATATAATTGTAGAATATTAAGAGTCATATACATATATAATTATGTAATATGAGAGGTCATATAAGTATAAAATGTTATGAGTCATATAATTATGAGATATAAAGGATCATATAATAAATTATATATTTATTAAAAAAACAATTAACCTCATTATGGAAGAGTAGTCACGGAAGCACGAAACACACATGCCAAAGTTTATGTCTGAATGATAGTCAGTGCCCAAAGATTATTGTTTTGTGAAGCAATCCAAACTACAGTCCATCCATGCAAAATATCGTTCGATAATACTGAATTGATGCAAAACTTATTTGAAACTTGATCCGAAAAGTTTCATTTTCCAAATACGAATTAAAGTGGGATGTGAACTTAAAAACGAGTGCAGATTTATATGAGTGTATATTGTATTAGTACCAAAGTAGTAGTTGTAGAAATTAGAGATCATTTATATCAATGGTAAGTATTACATTATTCATGCCAAAACTATTATCTTCATTAGTAGCAGTAATAATAATCTCAAAGTAGGGTTAGTGATACTAAATTATTTTGTTAAAAATAAAATATTTTTTTTTGTTGTAGCTTGATTTACATAATCAATTGCAATAAAGATAAATATTCATTTCAATTACAATCATTTTCATGTCTCATTGATTTAATATTAATTTTTATTTAATTTTGTATAACTTTAAGATATACTTTGTGTTTAATAATATAAAATGATCATTTTCTCCGTTTCCTTTCTCATGGACAACTTATGAGTGTCTTGTTTAGCGTAAAGGAGAGACTTGTTGAGTAAGTCTATCATGATTGAGTGATGTATGATGAGTTGAAAGATGAGGTTTTAATGATAATTATGATGTTATTTGTGTTAGGTCTATAGGGGGTTGAAGGAGGAGATACAAATACCAATGAGATATGAGTCTAACAACATAAGACATTGAGACTACTCTCAACCAAAAACCTTAAAGCAATAGAGTTATGGATCTTCATCCTTGTGCTATATTTTCTCATTTCTAGCCAATGTGGAACTTAGACTCACATTCCTAACAATCTCCTCCTCAAGGGTGAGTCTCTTCCACCACATTGGTACACTTCCTCTTTAACGAAAGCATTTTCAACCACGAGTACTCATTTTCTGCCCTTTTTTTATATCGTCGTTTTCCTTGACAGGACACACTTACATGAAACCTTTGTCAAAAAGACTTTCGATACAAAAATCATATTGCACTAGTCTTAACCCGTTTTAGCCATTGGCTCTTATACCACTTGTCAGTCTTTCGAGACCAATTATTGTGCTATGCAATAAATGGGTTAATTGTTATATTTTATGGAACATATTGCACGAATGAGAAGGAAAAATGAGGTTTCAAAAGCGATGGTGATAAGTTCCTGGTTATCAGTTGAGTTTGTGAATTACAAGTAAAGTTATTTGTGTGAATCGTATGAATGTGATTAATTATAACCTATAATTAGTTGAGTCTTTGTCACAATTAAGTTTAACACTAAAGCAGATATGATTGAAGAGGCGGATAATTGTTCTTTTATCTACTACATGTTTGATCAAAATACTAAACAAACCCCTTGAGTTTTTTCATGGTTTTTAGCATCATATTGCACAATGTTATCACTTTACCATCTCAACACTAAACAAGGATATGCAAAGATAAATAAATTTTACACCGGTATAAACTAGCCATGAAACTATCCTGAATTTTTGTGATGTCTCCTTTGCCTAATAACTTTGAAAAGTTGGAACTTACACCAATGCTATCGCTCTAACTGATAAACTAAAAGGTTTATTCTCATACCAAAACTCTAGTCGATTGAAAGTACGCAGTCTCTTGAATGGGATGATGAACTTGAGCGACTTTGGTCATCCAGATGCTCAAATGTAACTATTTTTGCTTCTGGCGATGCTTTCCACGAGTGAAGAAGTTTGTCATATCGACGTCCATATGGTGTCCATACGTTAGCAACACAATTCTTCTGTGAGACGAGAACCAATGCATCCAAATGGGTTGCTTTTTGCAGAAGGATCTTCACCAGTTGAAGTTCAGCTGTAATGAACTTAAAACCTCTAAGCTTAATAAAATTCAGCCGATCAAAGCAGAGATCAAAATTCTCCATCTTAGACTTTTGATGCAGTTCCCAGTATGGTCCGCAGTCAAAAGTGTAATCATCTATCTGTAATATATAGTTTAAAGCCTTTAGAAAGAAAAATTGTAATTGAAAGTAATCAAAGAATTGTATAAAATCCATAAATATACTTCTCATCACTCATTTTCTATATGCATCAAAAGTTTAAAGTAATTTATTATCCATATGTATACACCTTTTAGTTATTGAATTTATACTAGAATGAGTTGAATGCACAATTTTATTGAAAAACTTCTGCTGAGAAAGGAAGGCAGAATGAATACACCAGTTGATAAAAGTATAATCTATTATTCCAAACCATCTAGATCATAAAATCATATCAAAAGGCAATTAGTAATTGCTGTTAATTATTGTTTGAGGATTAATTAGTGTTATATACTCACATCAATGAAAAGCTTCTCCAGGAGAGGGCAATGCTTCATAAACGCCAGAATATCATATGGATTGCAAAAGAGTCCCCCCTCCATGATCAAATGAAGCTCCATCAGATTCAAGAAACTGTAGCTCGCCTCTCCAAAAACTCCACGTCGAAACTTTGCAGTCAGAGCCTGAATTCCAATTAAAATAAAATTGTCACCATCAATCTATCAAAAAGACAAATTCTATATGCAGATCCTTAACTTACTATACAACAGAAGTAAAACTTTGATTTTCGTGAGAGCATATGACAAGCATCATCTAAAAAACTGTATCTGAGTTTTGTCCACCAAATGACAAAGATCTAACTAGAAACACATTAGCATGTATATACCTCAGGAACTAGAGCAGAAGCTGATAAAACTTTGACATTAGGGATGTCACTGACAAGCTTTTCTACCACAGAAGCCTGCAAATACCCTCTGCTCCCAGCAGGCATAAAATTGAGGTAAACCTCATTCAGTTTTGTTGTCTGAATAAACCGGATTCTTGTTGGGACATGCCCATAATAGTGCACACACTCAACAACTGGGGAATCAACCACAAACACTTCCAAATTCTTGCAGCCAGCAACTCTCAACTTTTTGAAAAATCTATGCTCCCTGGCATATATTTCCACACACAAAAGTCCAGTACAGTAAAGCAGATCAACAGTCTCAAGCTGCCTACAATGAGATATCAAAGCGTGAATCCTTTCATCTGTGAGAGGGACAAACCTCAGAATCAGACTTCTCAGATTGGCCATACTTAAGAGGTTCAGTGGTAACTCCAAGTTGCAATGGACCAGTTTCAAGAAGCTTAATTTGTTCAGCTGGTTGACAAAATCTGCGGTGAGAGTGTACCCAGGTTCCAGAAAAAACAAGTCCAGTTCCTGAATTCTCTTCTCACGGCAAATCTCGAGCCACTTGTGGAGAAAGTTTTCAACCCCAACAGGGTTAATGTAGATTTGAAAAGAATCAATGTAACGACCCCTGTGAGTCACAAAGAGGTTATCCACCAACTGAACCATGGACTCTCGGCTGCACCGGTTCGACAAATCTTTTCCGAACAAGAATTTGCGATTGGTATGGGTGGGACTCCGAAACTCCGATGAGAGAATGCATAGCTGTTTTGCCTCTTTGATGGGTAAAAACGACAGAATTTCCTCCACAATTTCAAACGGAAGATGTTGGTAAATATTAGGAGACAGCGTCTGAGGTTCTGAGACGATTCTGAGTCTCTTAGATCCGGCCTGTGTCCGGATTCTGACCATTGAAAAATGAAGAATTGAAACTGTGTAAGAATTTTTGAAAGAGAAAACAAGAGTGAATGGTTCTCAGGTTTGAAACAATGAGCAACCCAGAAGCTGATGAAAAAGTTTGGGGACATTGGAGATTTTTTTATAGATGAACAACTCGCATGAAATTAATGATGTTACCATAAACGTTATCGCTGCTGCAAACACAAACTGTGCTGTGTTTTTCTCACTACGCTGCTTTCTATGCAAGCTTTGGACGCAATATGCATTCACTCTAACACTGACACATGGCATCTGGGAATCACTGGTCAAGCCCGAAACGACATATGCCCCACACAGAGGCCATGTCGTTTCGCTTGTTATCATTTCTTGGGTGCTTTCTAAAACATGCCTGGTTTTGAGGCTTTAAATTTTTACCAAGTATTGCCTCTTCACCAAAAACAAATTCACATTCATTCATCTTTATCACATAAACAGGCTAATAAATTCCAATAATACTTTAATTTTATTAATTTGGCAGTTGCAAATTAATTGTATTAAAACTTTTCAGAAATAATAAATATATGAAAAGAAAACTGTATACGTTTTTTCCTGTCATTTGTTTTTTAATCATATAAGTTACATATGTTCATTGTATTGCAAAAAGACTGTTTTAAAGTTTTGAAGTTTTGAGAAGTAACGTACTTCCATGTGAGAAGTGCAATTCACATGCCACCTGGAGTTTGACATGGAGAAGTACAATTTTTTTTATAAAAAAAAAAAATTAATTGTCGAAAAATTTGAATTTGTAATCAATTTTAGTTCTAACAGCATTTTCCAATGGTCAATTTTGTTGAGAAAAAAAAAAACGTTATACAGATTGAGAGAATTAGAATGATCTGTTTATTTTATGTATAACAGTGTTAATTTCTCATCACATGTAGCATTTTCATTGATGCTTTGGCAGTAATATTGGTAGTACCTATTTGTTTACCAAAATTCTTTTAGAAAAAGTACCATTATAAATTTTCTCGATAATTAATTGTGTAACAATTTTTTTTTGTATATTATGACAAAAAAATGGTATACAAATAAAAGGCAACCAGACTGTAAAGAGATCATGAGTAAATAAATTAATAAATAATCTAATGAGATATGTGGCAATGAGTTTTATTTGAAAATGAAAATAGAAAAAGAAAAAGCTAAGAAGAGCTTTTAAAAATCAAACGGACATTTAAAACACAACCAATGAAATTATATTTTCTTTCTCTTCTGTTTATCTACAACTACAGACCAATAAAATGACATGCAAGTAAGATTACTTTTATAAAATCAATTTTTAATATTTAATTAAGAATTGAGGTTACAGAAAGTAAAAGAAAAAAAAAGAGAATATTGAAATTAACTATGAGCAACAATTTACGCATAAAAATGTGATAGAAAAAAAAATGTTTTTTTCTATTTATATAAAAACATCTAAAATGAAATGAAATTTTATTCAATACATTAAAAAAAATTAATTATAAGTTTGATTTATACAAAAATTCGTAATTTTGTCTTTTAAATTTATTTAGATAACTTTCATCCCACAATTTTTGTTCTGTTGTATCGTTCGGGAGTAGAGATCCATGATATTTTAAATATATTTTCTTCTTTTAATTCTTCAATTATCTCTTCTTTTTTTTTCAACACGGCATATGAGATGTAACTCAGTTCATATCAAGAGATTTACGAAAAACTTATGCCTTTTAAATAAAATAAATAAATAAATAAATAGCAAATCCCGACACTCACATGTAAATAATGCATTCATAAATTTTAAACAAAGTCCAAATAATTTATTTAAGTAGTAAGTAGTGTTGAATGACAGTTTACAAAATAATAATTTTTTAAAAAATTAATTGATAAAAAATAATTCATTCAAAATTAATATGTTAATATATTAGTCATGTTTTTTATTTATTTTTAATATAAATTAGAGTATAGCAGGTATGGGTATTGACGAGTACAGATACTATAATATTCATTCTTAGTCCGTTAATATGCGGGTATTAAAAATATTTGTACCTGTTACCGTGAATATTCATTTATAATATTCATTTCCTACCCATTATAAATTTTATATGTGAATAATCGTGGGTACGAATTTGTTTGACATCCTATTCACAATAGACAAAATTAGAATAATAACAATTTTAAAAGAATAACACATTCAGTAATCTTACAAAACTACTTAAAAAAAATTATTAGATATTTTTATTGATTAAAGTAACTGTTCTACGTTTTCTAAACTTTAATAATTTGACTGAGAAAACTATTTCATTTAGTATTTGTAATATATATGTGTTTCTTTAATTTTAATTTTAACTTTTAAGTTATTAAGTAAAATACACTCAATTAGTAAAAGTTAAATATATTAAACGTTAAATATATTAGTCAATGTTATTAAAAGGAAAATAAAATAAAATTGATATTGGGAAATTTAAAATTTTACCCACCACACGAGATAAAAGTTACTTGTAAACAATTATCAAAGAACTATCATTCATCTTTATTCTTATCTTTTTAATACATATGGATTGTTTATTGGAATCATTATTAAATATAAAAAAAATGTATTTAAATTTCTTTTAAAAAAATTTGATACAAAGAAAGATAAAGAGGGGTATTGAATTATCTAGTAATTACTTTTAATTTATAATAATTTTAGTACTCATGCCTCTCTTTTTTCATCAAAGTCGCATTCAATACAGAGAGAATTTAAAAGATATGTATTTTAATGTTTTTTTCTTCTTTAAAACTTTTCTTTATAAACTATTAGTCTTAAAAATAGGTTTACTTGTGATTTGAGTTTTTAATAAAATTAAAAATTTTCAATTAAATTTCTTTTAAATTTTTTTTTTCATTGGTCTATTGAATCTTTAAAATGTAAAACTTTTTCATCAACTTACCTCTCTTACTTTATACATTTAATTGTATAACGTAACAGTTACTTTACACAACTATCATTCAACTTAAATATTTTAATTGTATCTAATAAAAGATTTTCTCCAAGAAAATTAAAATTATAAAATAATAAGATAAAAAATATAAAATATAAAATTAGATAATTAGGCAATAATAAATTTATTAAATAAAAAATAAAAAATAAAAAATAAAATTTTATAATTTTAATTTCTTAGTTTTTAATTTTTTTAATTATCTAATTTTACAGTTAATATTTTTATATTCTATGATTAATTCATTACAAATTTATAAATTAATAAAATTATATAACTATATAATTATGAAATTGTAAAATTAAAAAAGTAACAAAATTACGATATTATAGATTAAAAAATTATAAATTTTGAAATTATGATATTATGACATTATAAAATTATGAAATTATTAAATATAAAAATATATTAAAATTAGAAAACTAAAAAATTATGAAATTAAATTATTTAATAATTTAATAATTTTATTATTACTTAATTTACAATTTATCAATTTTATATTTTTTTATTTTAATTTTCTTATAAATAATTTTTTTAAATACAGTCAATTTCTTAAGAAAATCTTCATCATTAAAGTCTTTTAGTATTATATAGTGATTTTAAGCAAGAAGACACTAAGTGTCATGTCATCTTATTGTTAAAAATATATTGAAAATAAGGGACTCAATTAAAAAACTTTAATATATTGATGACTCAATAAACTAAAAAGAATTAATATAAACTTAATTGAACATTTTTAAATTTATGAAATGTCATAATATAATTAAATCTTAAAAAATTATGAAAAAAATGAAATTATATATATATATATATATATATATATATATATATATATAAATATATATTTGTGAACTAAGTTAACGTTTATTATTTATTTATTTTATTAAAATTAGTGTAAATATATGCCTGCGTATGTGTAGACATTTTTTAAATATTCATGTTATTAAGTTAATATGTAAAATTAAATTATATTTATTAAAAATAAAATGAAATATATTAGAAAAGATGAGATAATAACTGTTGTTGATAGAAAGAGAAAAAAAAGAGTAGAGATAGACGATTTTATAAAAAGCTTGCAGAAATAATCGATAATTTTCAAAAAATTAATAAATAATTATATTTTAAAGAATAAAATTTTAAATGTAGATAAGAAAGCCTTTATATATTATATATTTATATATTATATATTGTTATAGATTTTATTTCATTAAGTTCTGAATAAAATCTTTTAAATCTTTTCAATATTACAATTTTGAATTTAGACTTTTTTTCTGTTGTTTCTCTTATGCTTTCAAAATATATTTTGGTTTGTGAATTTTCATGTTTTAAATATATTAAACATTTTTTAATATATTAAATAAAATTTTAGAAAATAATATTTTAAAAATGATAATAATTTTTAAAAAATGAAATTGTTACATTTTAATTTTCATTAAAGTGAAAATTTTAATTTTATTTTTTTTTGACTCTAGAAAGCATATAATCATGTGTAAGTCCAACTAGGTATATTTTTTTAGTTTCTTTTTCAAGTATCTTCTTTTGGGGGCATAAAAACATTAAATGTAAATATTTTGTCTGGGGAAGATTTGAAACTTATTCATCATCAAGTCTTGCAAGGAACTTATCCTTCTATGCCAATTATGGATAGAAGAAATGTGATAACAAATAGAGAAAAATTTAAAAATAACAAATGAAAATAGAACTTTTATTTCTCCCATAAAATGCCTTTTGGAAATAACTTTTGTTCACGTTCTCCGGAGCGATTGTGGAGACAAGAGTGGTATGGTGCAACATAAAGAGTAATTTAGGTTTTTTTTTTTTTCCTGTTAATTGTGGGTTGTAGATAGTAATTGTGGTGGTACAGGAAGCAATAGCACTCGGTTAAACCTGTGGTTCATTCTTTCTTGTTTTTAGACGAGTATCACAAGACTGACTAGCGGGCGTTGACAAAACATATAGAATTACATGTGTGCAGAAACATTCAGAAAGAGAAAAAAAAAAAGAAGCAAAAATAGCAGTGTAAAATTCAGCTGTTCGGTATTTATTTTAAGAATAATGATATTTTAATTATTAAATTTTGATAATTTTTTTCATAACATGAGGTTCTTAATGATTTTGAAATATTAAAAATAAAAAAAATGAAAAAATCACTTAAAAAATAATAAAATTACAAGAAAAAATTATTAAAATTTAGTAATAAAAAAATCATTTTTCTTATTATAATTATTGTACATGCAAACGGCACACAAAACAAACCAGAGAAAATAAAACCATCTAGCTTACAACACAAAATTCAGTACATACTGCTAAATGCCAAGAAACGACCCTGGAAATTTCAAGCCACTGCAGACTTGGGTTTAAACCTGGTGGTAAACTGTCAATTCTTCACAACTTGCAGGCAAGAATGTAGAGTGGAAAAAACGTCACAACTAAAATGGATGCAAGAGTTGCTGCAGGGTGGTATTCCTGTACAGGCAGATGTTGCTGTACTACTGTTTTATAAAGGCACATTAGGAGCTTTAAGGTAAGGCTGCACCAAATGATTTAATCCAAATTTCATATTTACTCAACTCTATAAAACTTCAATATGATTCTGAGTACCAAAAAGTAGTATTTGATGCTCTAACACAAAAGTCATGGCCCAAGATCACAACAGGTGAGATTGGTCGTGGTTCGTATTCTATGGGTCATCCAACTCAACAAGTTGTGCTCGTCTCTCAGCGGCCTTCTTCCGAATAAAAATGCCCCATCTCAAAGCTGCCTTAAGCTTAAGCCAGCCCACAACAGCCTTTCCCGAGGAACGGTTTCGTTCATCATCTAACTGGTAGCTCATGGAGGTCTCAGGCATGTAAGTAGATGATGGGTAAGGGTATGCATCTTCTGGGGTATTGAAGGAAGCATGAGATTGCCCTCCTCCCATATTAAATATACGTAGCAAATGTTGCATATCTTCATTTTCTAGCATCTCATGACTTCTAGTTCGAATCTCCTCCTCTGGAAAGTAGTCCTCAAATCCTCTATAACCAGGATTTGAAATGCCGACACTCTGAAAGCCAGGAGTAGCTGGTTGTCGTGAACCAAGAGTCATCTCAGTTTCATTTCTAGGAAGTTGAGATTGGTGTGAAGCATTCAGTAACTGGTTTTGCAGTGGGAGTACAGTGTTATCAAACTGAATTGAAGAATGAAGATTATCATTCTGTTGTTGCATTGAGGATCTGGTAGTCGCGACATTATGATAACCTGCACACATTATTGACAAACATCGATGCTGAGAAAAATATTCTGCATATTGATGTATGGTAAATATCAAGTCATTAAATTTATCACGTAATGCTTTCTACTCTTTTTGCTAACAGTAATCCCAGGGAGTAATGGTTTCACAATATGACACATACCAAGTTTGTCACATGAATATCTCAGCATGCATTCTAAAATCTAAATACTAGTTATACAACAAATCTGTTGGATTAATATCTTGACATGCACTCCAAAATCTAAATACTAGTCTTCTAACTAAATCTTTACAAAAAAAAAAAAAGCTGCCCGGTATGCGGGAAGAATCTGTCCACTTTGATCATTTTCAGAAGAGAAACACACCGTATATTTGTGTGTCGAGTAGATTTTAATAGAATTAGTTTTGAATCATAGAATATGATTGAGATGTGCGCCAACATCTCAACCATAGATTTTCCGCTAGAATTTGTGTCAAATAGGGAAGTATTAACTCTTGTAATTAGCTAAATGGACAGTTGAAAGAAGGAAAAAGACCAAAAGAGAAAAAAAAAAAAACAGGAAAAACGTAAGAGGAAACTCAAAACGAAATTAAGGACAAAAAAACTTCAAAGGAACTGGTATTGTTGGTAATGATACAATCTTACAGTTGGAACAATATACCTCCGACTGCTATGGCTGGATCCATTGAAGGCTGCCCAGTAGTTACAGGAACTGGTAGACTTGGGATGCAGGTCTGCTGATCAAGGGAGTTTGAAATTGAATAATCATGAGAACCCCCTGCAGCCAGAGGTTGGGAGGTGCCCAAAGTCTTATTCTGATTGGCATTTAGCAGAGACTTGCCATCATACTCAATAACATGCATCCAATTCTCATATGCCTTCTTCACCAGTGTGTCCACATAAACCTACAAGAATGTGAGACTCGCATTTTTCAGAAATTTCACCTTTTTTCTTCAAAAATTTTCGTAAACTTTTTTTTACTTCGACTTTTCCTTTCCTAGAAAAGAAGAACTTCCCACCTTTATGACCCCCAGAACAATAAGGGGTATGTTTATACTAAACCAACTGCCTGTCTGATCTGTTCACTCAAGTTAGAAAAAAAAACGCGGATATTCTATGTCATTTTTTTAAACTAGCAATAAGTTTCGTGTTGTACTGCAAGAACTCAAGAATAAAAGCAAAATGACTTGCAGTCAAGCATCAGATCTTAAGTTTTATATTTTTCCCTAGAATCGGACTCCTTCAAGATAAAAAATTGGTTGTACAAACAACAAAGCGGCAAGAATGAAACCACATCTCAACAAGTGACATGAGAAATCAGATTAAGCATTCTCTGAAAAAAATCCAACAGTTTAGTTCAAATTCAAAGGGTAAATGCAAAATTTAGAGCAGAGGTTTGCTTACCTTTTGACTGTCGGAGAGAGAATCAGCAGAGTAATATTGTTCATTGGTAATTAGACCACTCAACTCATAGATGTTATTGAAAACAACACCAACATTCCTTGCACCATCGGGATAATATACATAGAGTTTTCCACTGAGAACACAAGTCTTTGCATGCTCAACAAGAACATCCCACATTTTATTTGACATACCACTCCCGAGAATCTACATAAGATAGTTAATCTGTGAAAATTTTGGACGGATAAAATTTTAATTCAGAAAATCAAATCAAACTTAAGAAACCTTCTCCTGATAGAAAAGTGACTAAATTCTTACATTCCGCAGTCTCTGTGGATCTCTGACCACAAGTCGTACGACATCTTCAACTGTATATACTCCTGCTTTATTTAACCTTTTGTGAAATGAACCATCCTTTCCAATCTTCTCCAGTCTCCAGACCTCATCATTCAAGGCAGGTGGGTAATGCTTCTTGTATACTGCAAGCCAAAATCAGTTTCATGGCAGAAGAAGGGTTGAACAAAAATAGCGAAGTTATGTACTTACATTCTCCACGATGATCCTTAACAGTAAAAGCCTCTGTTTTGGCTTCACGAATACGCATTCCCTCATAACAATCTGAGGAAACTTTGAGTCCCAGCCTGAACTTCCTACTCCTTATCCAACTAGAGTTGTCTGTAAATGTAAGATCACCCAATGTTCCTAGACCCTCCTTCAGTGTCACTTGCAGATCACCAGCCAGAAGAGGTCTTTTTCCTTCCCGCTCTTTAACTACATGACTATCAAAATCTTCTTCACTCCAATTATCATCATCCTCGTTATTGAAATCTCCTTCAAGTACAATAACATCTAGTTTGACACACGAAGCTGGACCAGATGTAACAACATGGCCTGTTATAGTATCAATCAAAACAATGTGTATGGCACTGCCATGCTCTCCGTCCACTTTCCCACCAGTAAAGAGGGGAAGGGATAACCTGTTCCTGA
Source organism: Vigna unguiculata (assembly GCF_037176805.1). Classification (NCBI taxonomy): domain Eukaryota; kingdom Viridiplantae; phylum Streptophyta; class Magnoliopsida; order Fabales; family Fabaceae; genus Vigna; species Vigna unguiculata. The sequence continues at coordinate 47,556,912 of NC_140797.1, read as the reverse complement.
ATTGTAACTGTAGACTGCTGTCATTAGGGCCTTCTATGCTCTTGGGAGAAGTCCTGGGTTGAGTATTAGAAAATTAAAATATAGATACAAATACACTAGGATAAGATAAAATTTATCAAACAAATAAGGGTCATGAAATCGACTTTGAGGAGACAAAGTAATACCTTCCGCTAAGCTTGGCAGGGACTAATTTTGCTAAAGCACACTCTACTTCTTGGCTAACCTGTTGAGCAGGAAGCAAGACTAAGACATGAGAAATATATATCCATGATCAAACATCATTCATGCAAATGGCATGCGTACAATTAGGTTCACTTAACCTACGGAGTTGTCCCATTGAATTCTATTTGACATGTAAAGGCATTTATCACAATTTTACAAAATAGCGCCTGAGCGAGGTAAATAAATGTTATTCCAGGAAGTCTTTCTCGCAACATAAGGACTATTTATTTTATAAAAAAAAAATTTACCGTTTTTCGGCTTGTTTAGGTTTGAATATGTGATCTCAAGTACTCTACCCAATTTTATCTTAAGCCTCAAAATAGTGGGCCAGTAACCCAGAGTTTTTGTTTCAGGGGATGATTAATCCGTACAAGTGATAACTTCAAATAATATATAAGTCCATCCACCAGCAATACAATGAACTTAATTTTCTTACAACTCTACGAAGAATAGGCTCCAGCGATGAACAAAGTTTCTGCAGACTG